>NC_140947.1:31997343-32597343 GCF_014529385.1 Adiantum capillus-veneris
GGAGGTCTTCCTCAAGTGCACTTGCAGGCTGGTCAAGTTGGGGAGCCGACTCTACAGGCAAAGATCTATGGTGAACTATGGTCCATGCCACTCTCAAGCTTAATAGGTCTCATCTAGAGCTGGGGGTGCGGATCCACATGGCATCATTTCCCAAGCCATGCACTGTTGTAGTATGTGTGAGCAAAGGTTGGCCAATGAGCAAAGGGGAACCTCCTCCTACTTGTGGAAGTCATATCACCACAAAATCTAGGCTGAAGGTGAAATCTTGCATTTGCAGAGGCCGAAAGTGTAGACAATCTTTTGATCAACAAGGGTGACTATAACGGGTGACTAAATGATGCATTGGGATCACAGTTTGTGTGTGAGGTTTCGACGGGGACTAAGATTTGAATGTGATTTTTGTTTGTTATGTATATTTTGTGCTGGTTCATGCTTTTAAATTGTATTGTCTTGTGCACGATAGTCAAATGCAGCTCTGCATGGAGTCTGTGTCTACTGAATCCCGGTTTGCTTTCTATTTTGCACACGTAATCAAGGGAAATTACGATTCTATAAAGGGGGGCGTGTCACAAAGTGATGATGTGGCATGGCTGTGCCAAACCGAAAGAGGAGAACATGAGCCTAGCTGGACCGAACGGTGGACCCAAATCTAAGGCATGCCACACGTGAAACATAGCGGGTTTCGCGATGTGATTCACGGCCCGTTTTGTGGCACGATCCGTGCAACAAGTGGTGACAACCGTGGACGCGGCCTACTTTTGGCCAATTATGAGAGCATTGACTTCTGTAACGCTTTTGATAGCAATTGCTTTTCAGGGCAATTTGTAAAAGCTGGGCCACAGTGCCTTTAAATATGAGCCTTAGGGAACCAAGCTCATCAGTTGCACAATTGGCTCTCCAAAACACTTGTAGGATGCTCGGTGTGCCCACGTTGTCTGCTTAGTGCACTGCTTTATGCCATTGCAACACATCCTATGTTATTATATATGGATAAACTCACCATGCAAGATAGTTTATGAGGCCTTTCCATGTGAGATGGCTCATGATTTGTGGCTGAGGCTTATGCAAATGATTAGTTATTTTTCCACAAAATTCACCTCAAGATGTACAAACAATTATGGATGCATTGTCACTGTATGGCCTTGCTATTGATTTACATATCAATTTTGGAAATTCACTTCTTTTGCCCCTTTGTCATTATGGCTGGCGTTCACATCTATGGCCCGGTCAAATTGTTCTGGTCAATTTTTTTGGCCTCTTGGCTACCCATCAATTGGGATGTCTCGTTCAAAGAGGAACGGTTTTGCCTTTTCACTCGTCTTGAATGCAAGGTCAATTATTTGAAACTTTCCACATGGCCACTGCATGTAGGTCTATAGATAATTCAATCTAATTCCATTTTCCATTTTTGGCTTGGAATGCAAAGGATACAAATCACTTTATGTCCAAGACCATAGAATTTTTATGGTGAACCCCAATCCAATTGCAAGGATTTGCATTTTCTTAAACAATCTTTAGTGTGTTCACCAAAGACGCATGGCGCCCTCGATACTCACTTCCACATGCTTGCTCAAAAGGCCGCTCTGCTGCCTACATTTCTTTGACAACACCAATCTTGGACCAAGATATTAGCAACTCTATGTGGACGATGAAAGTTCGTGTTTATGGTCATTGGGCACTCAATTCTATGGATCTCTTTTATGGACATGCGTCTGGTCATATACTTGGTTGCCCGTATGCCCACTTTGATTTTGGGTTGGCAGCTATTATTGTGTTGTCTTCATTGGTCTAGACGACTGCCACACATGGGCAATTCATTGCATTCTCAAAGCATACATTGGAGCAAAGCCTTTTTTTATAGCCATTAGCTTTAGCCTATCCAAGAAAAGAATATACTCTCTATGAAATGGTATATGTCATGTTCATGATGTTCTTGCATGGTTCTTTCTTTTCCTGCAGCTGCTCAAGAATGGCATTTGAGAATGCTTCATTGGACAATATGGAGAGCTATTATTCAGCTGCTAACACCTTTTTAACCAAATCCTCTGCTTGAGATTATGGAGAGTTTGCAAGATTGGTGTTTTGATCGCCCGGGTTACTCCTCTGCTTTTCATGCACTTACTGCTTCCAATGCATATCACTTGCTCATCGATTACCATGTGGAATTTGCAAAAACCTCTTCGTTTTTGGTGGAAAACACACTTGAAAATGCAAATTGCCTTTCAACGTAGGCTTTTCTTTTGGAGCTATCTCACAAGTACACTTTTCGCTGGGATACTTTCAGCACGTCGGCGCAATGCTTCCTCTGTATGTTTCTATTGCTGCCAATAGTGCTCATGTTGTTGTTCTCATGGTCAATATTTTTTCGAGGGGTGGGGTTACACAAAGGCAATTCCTTGCTGCCATTTTCGAAAGACTTTTGGATTTTTGGCCAATTAAATCCACCCTTACCAAAGTACTACTACTTTATTGCTTGGGTGCAACTCTGGGCTCTTTGGGCTGTTTATCCTTACGCAATCATCTTCAGCAAGCTTTTGGTCATGGCATTAGTATTCAGCTTTACCCTACCCACACTTTCACACTCAACTCCTTCAGTCTCTTCGTGATTGTTTCCATTTGGGAGACATTTATGATTTCACTAATTTGAGATGTTCTGGGACTGTTTCTATCCTTTTGGTATGCCATTTTGGCTGGCCATGTCTTGTACATTATCGTAATCTTTAAAGCTCACTAAAAACATGTGTGTGTGTGTGTGTGTGTGTGTGTGTGTTTGTGTTCTCGCAAAAATTTCCTGCGCGTAAGCTTCCTGTAGCGAGAACTCCTTGCGCGTCACCTGCCTGTCGCGAGAATTCCCTGCGCATCACCTGCCTGCTCTTCTGCGCGCTGCTGCACCTGCGCCAACAGGGGTGTGTCACTGTGTGTGCGCGTGTGGGCAGTCTCTGCAGGTGGTGTGGTAACCTAGTGTGGTGTGAGACAGCACGTGGAGCTTCTGTTCCTGCACTGAGCAGCAGTATTCAGCAAGCAGCAGCGCGACCTCCTGCTCCTCGCCGTTGTGAATTGTAGTAATGCACAGCAGCGTGTCAGTGACAGTTGCAGAAAGTTTTGCACGCCATTTGTGGTATCGTTTGGCAGGACTGGCAGACCAGCTTGTATAAAGGGTAGACTCTCAATCAAGCTCCACTTCTTTGGGCAGAATTTAGCAGATGTATACTGCTGTGGGTTTTGGTTGTTGCTTTCGGTGAAGCATGTACATAGTTGTGGTTTGTATGTTATTTGCAAGGTGTTCTCCACAGTAAACTGCAAGATTTTCTCGTCATTAGATTTTGTTTGAAGAAGGGATTTCTTTTGATTTATGTTTGATTCACTGTGCGTCTTTAAGCGTCGGAAAGCGATGGAACCCACGTCGGAGGCAGCTTCAGAGATCAAGGCATGCTTGTATGAGGACTTTGCGGAGGCTCAACAGGCATGGAATGGTCAGGCGCCTGTTCTTGAGGTGCGCATTCCGGTATAGGACCTCATGGACCCAGTTGCGCAGTACGCTATGAATGCAGTTATTCTGTTTTTCCCCGGGAAAATGCCTACTGCGCAAGATGTCGGTCATTGGGTCGATTTTCTTCTTAAGCGACAAGCCGTCCGTGGTGTCTACTTTGGAGCGCGTGGATTTTATGAAGTTTTGCTCGCGGATATCGAAGCTCGAAATCTTTTGCTTGAGATGTCTCCCCTCTTTTTTAATACGCAGATGACACATGTTCTCCCGTGGGCACTCACTAAAGACTACCAGAGTCTTATTCGTCATAAGTGCCCGGTGTGGGTGGAAATTGTTGATTTCCCTCGCACGTGGAGACATTTCTTGCCGTTGTTGGCTGCGCAGTTTGGAAAGGTTATCTGTCCTCCAAGATTGGATGCAAATACCAACAGGTTTTGTATCCTATGGGACACGGATAAGATTACTCCTGATGGAATTATGGTTGACTCAGGTGATCCATGGGTAGGCAAGCGCCCATTTAAACTTAAATGGGGAAAATTTGCGAATTCATGTTTTCGATGCGGCAAATTTGGTCATATGCAATCCGAATGTCCGGAGCCGGTCTTGCAACCCCCTCCCTCTGCTGTTCCTTTGTCTACCTCTATCCCTACTGGAAAACCCACAAGTGAAGCCAAGCAAAGTGGAGTTTCTACTACTAAAGTGGCTTCGAATGTGGACAAAGGGAAAGGCAAGGTAAAGCAAGTTACTGATATTGCGAATGGGACTGTTGCTAAAGGCAAAAATGTTGGACCTGCTGATGTCAATACATGGGTGGTGCCGAAAAAAGCACTCAATATTCGCACGCCACTTTCTGCTCGTAATTATGTTCCCTCTGTTAATGCTAACAAGAATGTATCGTTTAAGCAACTTCCATGCAATGACAATCGTACGCTGATTGATGCATGGGACAAAGCGATGCACTCTTACAAAGATGTACTCCTTGGTGAGGCTTCCACTTCGCATGTGAACACTGTGGACACGTTTCCTGCCCTGACTCAGAGGATGGGTCCTCGTACGGATGCTGTGGATGGAGACGTGTCTATGGGCACTCCCACTTGATTTTGATACTTGTTGCTTTGTGTATATATGTTTCCCATGCAAAGTCATATTAAATGCATCTCATACAATGTGCGTGGGTTATGCAACCTGGACAAATGGCGGCTGACCTTGCACTATGTACATACATGTAGGGCAGATATAGTTGTTTTGCAAGAGCACAATCAGCACGAGTTTTCTGGTCAATGTTCCTATTTTGCTGGATATTGGATTGCGTATGCTGGCTCGCACGATTTCTCTGGTATATTGATGCTCATTCGACATGAGCTTCAGCCTGTTCTGTTATACAATGATCCGCATGGTCGGTGGATGGTGGTACAGTGTTTGTTGAATGGTCGAGTACATGAATTTGGAGGTACATATGCATATACGGCTTCTGGGCAAAGAGCTGCCTTGTGGCAAGAAATCTCGTCTCGCCCATGGACATCGAATGCATTTTTCTGTGGAGATTTCAATAATACTCCTGATTTGCTTGACAGCACCACAGGAAATTCGCATATGTTGCTTGCGGAGAAACATAATTGGGATCTTCTTGTTGCCTCTGCTCAAATGACTGATATATGGCGTTCTTTGCATCCTGATGCCTCTGGTTTTACCTTTCAGCATGCTGCTCATTCCTCTTACAGAGCACGACTAGATCATTGGTATTTGCTTAATGGGCAACAGTATGAAGAATTTGTATGTGACGTGAGGATAGATTATGCTCTACAGTTATCGGATCATTATCCTCTTTTGCTGTCGTTGTATTTTGGACAGTCTCTTTGTGATCTGCCTCTTCACAGGAAACGTTTGTTGCATGTTAATAATGCCTATCTTACTCATGAAGCTTTTCGGCGCATGGTTGTCGATATTGTTCCTCCGCTGTTGGCTCAAATGCATATTGATTTGGATGCTGCTTGGTATCGTTTTGTCATGAGAGTACAAACTGTGATTTCTGACTATGGTAGGCAACATCTGCAGCGTATTCGGGAGAATGTCGGTGATGCGAAACAGGTTAGTCAACGACTACAACAGCTGGCTGATTTCCGCCCATTGTCTGACTCTGAGATCACGGAGTTATGTGAAGCTAAAGTGTGTATTCAGCAAAATGATAAGAGGAAGCTTGCTAAGTGGCAGACGCGTGCCCGGCAACAGGCCTTTATGGACAAAGGTTGTGCTTCGAAGAAATTTTTTAAGCATTTGCATCATTCGAAAGTCTCACAGTCCATTAAACGGGTTATGCTTCCCTCGGGTGCTTGGACTTCTTCGAAGCAGGAATTGGCTGAGGTTATGGTTTCACATTACCGTCAGGTGTTTGCTGCCCCATCACAGCCTTCTTCGGCAGCTTGTCGAGCGCGTGAATTGTTGCTTTCTTACGTTAGTCCGATCCTGTCTTCCCAGGAGGCACAATGCCTTGAGGATCCTTTCTCTCTCGCCGAATTGCATAGTGCCTTGCTTGCATTGGGCAGGTGGAGATCTCCTGGTTGGGACGGACTGACTGTGGAATTTTTCCTCTCGTTTTGGGATGTTCTTCAACAACCCCTGATCTTCATGATAAATGTGGCATGGGAAAAGCAGGATTTACCACTTTCATGGAAAGAGGGCTTACTTAAGTTGTTGCCCAAGCAAGCGCTTTGCGAGCAGTTCTCTCATTGGCGGCCCATAACTTTGATGCCGGTGATATACAAGATTTTGGCTAAAATGTTGGTTCACCACATCAAGGACTATTTGTTTACAGGACTTCATCAGGCTCAATATGGTTTCATTCCTCGTCGTCAAATCGTGGACAATTTGGCCAATCTTATGATTGGCATGGAATATGCTAAGTATACGCAACAAGATGTGTTAGTCATGCAAGTTGATATTGAAAAGGCCTTTGACATTGTGCACTAGGACTTCATTGCAACCACCATGAGATGTCTAGGATTTGGTCCTAAGTTGGCCAATGTGGTTTATTTCTTGTATGATTGTAGTATGTCTTCGGGCATCCTGGACGGGGAATTGACAGAATCGTGGTCGCTTGGTTGCTCGGTTAGGCAAGGTTTCCCTATTAGTGCTTTGCTGTATGCAATTGCTTCTCATCCTTTGTTGATGTATCTTGATAACTTGACCTCTGTGGAACGTCTTCATGGTTTGCAGCTACCATCGGGTCGCACTTTTATTGGGCAGGCTTATGCAGATGACTCGCTCTTTATGCCCCGCAATCAGCAAAATGATGTTCAAGAGATTATGAACGCTTTGGAATTGTTTGCGCTTGCGGCTGGTCTTAAAGTCAATTTCCGTAAATCAAAGCTTCTGCCGCTCCGTTCTTGTGATTGGCATGCTCTTTTGTGGCCAAGAGAGATTGTTCTTCCAAATGTAATCACTAGGCATTTGGGTTATCCAATTGGATGGAATGTTACTCACACACAGAAAGTGGATTGGGTTATGAATCGCCTGAATGTTAAATTGCATTACTGGAAGCTTTCTACGTGGCCGCTACATGTTCGCCTGCGAATTGTTCAGAGTATACTCATGGCATATGTTCAGTTTTTTCTGCCTTTGTTGCATTGGCCACGTCATTGTCTTGACTCTCTCATGTCGGCCATTTTGTCTCATTTGTGGCGAACGCGTGCTCACAAAAATGGTTTGCGCTTGATATCGATGGCAAAACTTTGTACACCAAAGCGCTTTGGTGGTTTGAATATTTTGGACCTGCGTAGGCATGTCATTGCTAGGAAGGCTATGCTTTTGCCTACACTTGTGCAACAATCTCAGCCTTGGACTCTTATGTTCGCACACTTGAGTCAGCATGTGGTTACATCCTCATTTGGTCACTGGCAATCATCCATGTGGGAGGTAGTATTTGGTAAGATGGAAGGTCGTATTCCTGGATGCCCCCTTTCTTCCACCTTGCTTTCTGCATGGAAACAGGTTACAATTCATCTCTTATGGAATGCTCGGAGGGAAGGAAACTCACTTCGTGTGGAGAGCCTTCATTGGAGTCGGGCTTTTTCTCTTACTTTGGTCGACCGCTCGCCTCGCCAGGCGTATTTCCTTTCTTGTTGTGGCATTCGAGTGGTTGAGGATGTGGTGGACGCAGCTGGTTTCACTTTCGAGTTTCCATTTGCCGCTCGTCGCTTTGGATTGGGCATGCACTATCGCCAATTTTGGAGAGAATTACAGCAAATGTTGACAAGTTTCTTACCAGTTTCACCATTGGCTGATGGTGATCGCATGTCTGATTGGAAGCTTGGGGAAATGCCATTTCAAGATATTTCTGCTGGCCGAGTGTATGCTCTTCTTCTGCCTCGTCCCTGGATTGCTGATCATTGCAACGCTATTTGGCACATGCATAAATCAGATATTTGGTGGCGTAGGATTATATCTGCAACATGGGAAAGTCGTTTGCCGTTGAAAGAGCGTTTGTTTCTTTGGCGGTGTTTGCTTGGTGTGCTCCCAGTGGGTACCTTTCTTCAGAGGCGCCGTATCCGCTCTTCATCATGTGTCCGTTGCTTGTCTGCCGACGAGGATGTTTGTCACCTCTTGTGGGATTGCTGTGTCACTCGAGAATTCCTTCGTCGGGTTTCTGCTTGTCTGCGGCTACGTTTTCCCACGACGGTCTTCCATAAGCGGTTTTGGATTTTTGGTATCTTCTCGCCGGCGTTGCAGTGCTTTGCAGCCTTCTTCATGTGGGTCAGGTTTTGGGCATACTGGAGCCTGTGGCGACAGCGTAATGGCTATATGTTTCATCGCATTCATACAAATACACTACCTTTCTTCAAGATTTCCCTTCGGCAGTCTTTGCGGTTTGCCTTGGAAGTTGGTGATATCACGTTAGAGATGCATCAGCTTTCTTATGAATGCTTTTAGATATTTTACTCAGCCGAACACTCCTGTGTTCCTTTCCTTGTACATCTTTTCGGTGCGTTTTCCTCTCTTTGAGGTTTCCCACAGTTAGTTAAATCAAATTGATTTACAAATGAAAAAGTGTGTGTGTGTTATTGGGCAGGCTTATGCTGATGACTCGCTATTTATGCCCCGCAATCAGCAAAATGATGTTCAAGAGATTATGAATGCTTTGGAATTGTCTGCGCTTGCGGCTGGTCTTAAAGTCAATTTCCGTAAATCAAAGCTTCTGCCGCTTCGTTCTTGTGATTGGCATAATCTTTTGTGGCCAAGAGAGATTGTTCTTCCAAATGTAATCACTAGGCATTTGGGTTATCCAATTGGATGGAATGTTACTCACAAGCAGAAAGCGGATTGGGTTATGGATCGCTTGAATGTTAAATTGCATTACTGGAAGCTTTCTACGTGGCCGCTACATGTTCGCTTGCGAATTGTTCAGAGTATCCTCATGGCATATGTTCAGTTCTTTTTGCCATTGTTGCATTGGCCCAGGCATTGTCTTCACTCTCTCATGTCGGCCATTTTGTCTCATTTGTGGCGAACGCGTGCTCACAAAAAAGGTTTGCGCTTGATATCCATGGCAAAACTTTGTACACCAAAGCGCTTTGGGGGTTTCAATATTTTGGACCTGCGTAGGCATGTCATTGCTCGGAAGGCTATGCTTTTGCCTACACTTGTGCATCAATCTCAGCCTTGGACTCTTATGTTTGCACACTTGAGTCAGCATGTGGTTACATCTTCATTTGGTCACTGGCAATCATCCATGTGGGAGGCAGTATTTGGTAAGATGGATGGTCGTATTCCTGGATGCCCGCTTTCTTCCACCTTGCTTTCTGCATGGAAACAGGTTACGATTCATCTCTCATGGAATGCTCGGAGGGAAGGAAACTCGCTTCGTGCGGAGAGCCTTCATTGGAGTCGGGTTTTTTCTCTTACCTTGGTCGATCGCTCGCCTCGCCAGGCGTATTTTCTCTCCTGCCGTGGCATTCGAGTGGTTGAGGATGTGGTGGATGTAGCTGGTTTTACTTTCGAGTTTCCATTTGCCGCTCGCCGTTTTGGATTGGGCATGCACTATCGCCAGTTTTGGAGAGAATTACAACAAATGTTGGCTGGTTTTTTGCCTGTTTCCCCTTTGGCTGATGGTGATCGAATGTCTGACTGGAAGCTTTGGGACATGTCATTTCAAGATATTTCTGCTGGCCAGGCATATGCTCTTCTTCTGCCTCGTCCATGGATTGTTGATCATTGCAACGCTATTTGGCACATGCATAAATCCGATATTTGGTGGCGTAGGATTATATCTACAATTTGGGAAAGCCGTTTGCCGTTGAAAGAGCGGCTGTTTCTTTGGCGGTGTTTACTTGGTGTGCTCCTAGTGGGTACTTTTCTTCGGAAGCGCCGTATCCGCCCTTCATCATGTGTCCATTGCTTATCTACCGAGGAGGATGTTTGTCACCTCTTGTGGGAATGCAGTGTCACTCGAGAATTCCTTCGTCGGGTATCTGCGTGTATGCAGTTACGTTTTCCTTCGACGGTCTTCCATAAGCGGTTTTGGGTTTTGGGTATCTTCTCGTCGGCGTTGAAGTGCTTTGCACCCTTCTTCATGTGGGTCAAGTTTTGGGCATATTGGAGCCTGTGGCGACAGCGTAATGGCTATATGTTCCATAGCATTCACACGGATCCTTTACCTTTCTTCAAGATTTCCCTTCGGCAGTCTCTGCGATTTTCCTTGGAAGTTGGTGATATCACGGCAGAGATACATCAGCTTTCTTATGAATGCTTTTAGATATTTTGTACAACTGAACACTGTTGTGTTCCTTTCCTTGTACATCTTTTGGGTGGGTTTTCCTCTCTTTGAGGTTTCCCACAGATAGTTAAATCAAATTGATTTACAAAAAAAAAAAGTGTGTGTGTGTGTGTACATGTAAAGCAGACATCCTGGTTCTTCAAGAGCAGAATCAGCATCAATTTGCAGGACAGACTTCTTACTTTGCGGGCTACTGGATAGCTTATGCAGGATCAGCTGGCCATTCTAGAGTGCTTATGCTTGTTCGACATGAACTCTTCCCGACCTTGGTCTTTAATGACCCGGCTGGGAGATGGAAGGTCATCCAATGTATTATTAATGGAGAAGTTTTCGAATTTGGAGAATTATGCATACACAGCTTCTGCAGATAGAGCACGGTTGTGGAGTGCTATTTCATCTTATTGTTGGCGTTCCAATGCCTTTCTCTGCGGGGATTTTAATAATGCACCAAACCTTGCGGATAATACTACTGGCCATTCTCACATGCTTCATATGGAACGGCAATCTTGGGACCAATTTATGTCGACCTGTAATGGGCTTGATTTGTGGCCCTTTTTGCATGCGACTAATCCAGGCTTTACTTTTCAGCACAATGCTCAATCCATGTATCGCGCTCGGCTGGATCGCAGGTATCTTTTTCACATGCAACAATATGATGACTTTGTCTGCGAGATGACAATTGATTATGCTATGTGTCTCTCAGATCATTTCCCCGTATGCTTGAAACTTCGTTTTGGCTCTTTTGATGTCAATGATCGCCTACCCAAGAAAAGACTTCTGCATGTCAATAATGCTTATCTCAAGCATGAGCCTTTTCGCACTATGATTGTGAATATCATCCCGCCGTTGCTATCCCAGATGTATGTTGATTTGGACATAGCATGGTTTCGTTTTGTTATGCAATACAGGATTATGGCAGGGATTATTTGTCACAATTAAGGGAACAGGTTAACCAGGTAAAGGATGCTTGTAGCCGATTAATGCACTTGGCTAATCATTCTTCTCTTGTTGATGCTCAAATGACTGAGTTGTTCTCTGCTCGTGCAATCTTAAGGCACAATGATGAGAGGAAATTGGCCAAATGGCAGACTCGAGCTCGTCAACAAGCTTTTGCAGATAAAGGATGTGCTTCTAAACAATTCTTTAAGCATTTGCATCACTCCAAGCAGTCTCAAGCTATACGGAGAGTTAAATTACCGTCAAGGGAGTGGACCTCCACTCTTCGAGAGCTAGCATTAGCCCTACGCTCTCATTATGGCAAGATTTTTGAGGCCCCTTCTTCTCCCATGAGAGAAGCTCGCCAAGCGCGTCATGTGTTTCTATCGCATGTTACTTCCATTCTCTCGTTGCGGCAGGCTCAAGACTTGGAAACTGTTTTCACTGAGTCAGAATTGTATGCCAGCTTGCTTGATTTAGGTCGATGGAGAGCTCCTAGTTGGGATGGTCTCTCTGTGGAATTCTTCTTGTCTTTCTGGGATTATTTGAAGTTGCCTCTATTATTCATGATGAATACAGCTTGGGAACAACAGGAATTACCCTCCTCTTGGAAAGAAGGTTTGCTCAAGCTGATCCCTAAGCATGCATTGTGTGAAGAATTTTCACATTGGCGGCCTGTTACACTTATGCCTGTGGTATATAAATTAATGGCAAAAATGCTTGCTACCCGACTCAAATGCTTTCTACATGAAGGCTTGCATCAATCTCAATACGGCTTCATTCCGAGATGTCAAATTACTGATAACCTCGCAAATGTCATTGTTGGTATGGAATATGCAAAATATAATGGACAGGATGTATTAGTCATGCAAGTTGACATTGAAAAGGCATTCGATATTGTTCTTTGGGATTACATTGCGGATACCATGCGACATTTGGGCTTTGGGCCTAGGCTATCCCGTGTCGTGCTTTTCTTGTATGCAAACAGTACCTCTGTAGGCTTGCTGGATGGTTCTCTCACAGAATCTTGGCCTTTGGGACGGTCGGTACCGCAGGGCTGCCCTCTGAGTGCTTTGCTTTATGCGATCGCTACTCATCCCTTGTTTATGTACTTGGATTCCTTAACCTCCACTGGTAGGCTGCATGGCCTTACTTTACCTTCTGGTCAACAGTTTGTTGGTCAGGCTTATGTTGATGACTCTTTGTTCATGCCTCGTAATAACTATGATGATGTACAATAGATTATGCATACTCTTCACTTGTTTGGATTGGAAGCAGGTCTCAAAGTTAACTTTTGCAAATCCAAGCTATTGCCTTTGAAAGAGTGTGACTGGCATAGGATATTGTGGCCTGGGGAGATTGTTCCTCCCCATGTTCTGGTTTGCCATTTGGGTTATCCGCTGGGTTGGAAAGTATCGGCTATGAAGAAAACGGATTGGGTGCTCCAACATCTACATTCCAAGTTGAATTATTGGAAATTGTCCACGTGGCCACTTCATGTGCGTTTCAGGATTGTCCAATGCATCCTTGTGGCTTATGTGCAGTTTTACTTGCCTTTGTTGTCCTGGCCTCGGTTGCGCTTGCAGTCTCTCATGTCCAATATTTTAGAACATTTTTGGCGGACCTCGTCTACCAAGAGGGGCATTCGGCTTTTATCTATGGACAAGCTGTGTTCTCCCAAGCGGCTTGGAGGGTTGAATATTTTGGACTTGAGACGTCATCTTCTGGCTCGAAAAGCTATGTTGTTGCGAGTTTTGGTGGAGCAGCAGCAACCCTGGGCTCTCATGGTCACACATTTATGTGTGCACATTGTCACCCCTTCTTTTGGTCATTGGCAACTGACTTATTGGGATGTTGTGTTTGGGAAGCTTGAAGGACACATTCCTGGATGTCCCTTTACTTCTTCTCTAATTGTTGATTGGAATGTGGTCACTTCACATTTGGCTTGGGATGGTCGACAATCTTCTGGGGGTAACTCTCTTCGCTTGGAGAGTCTGCATTGGAGCAGGGTTTTTTCTTCGACTTTGGTTCAAACGTCCCCTCGCCAAGCGTATTTTCTTTCCCAAAAAGGAATCTGTCAGGTGCATCAGGTGGTTGATGATTCGGGTTATGTTCTTTCTTTTTTTGATGTCGTCTCCCGCTTTCGGTTGGGTCTTCACTATTCTCCTCTCTGGTGGGAGATTCAAAACATGCTTGCTGCTCATTCGCCCATTCCTCCGTTGGATGAAGACTCTCGCTTCTCTGATTGGAATCTGGCTACTACCAGATTGGACTGCATCTCAGCTGCCAGTGTCTGCCATTCTTCAGTCTGATGTATGGATTATGCATCGGGGTAATCAGCTGTGGTCACTTTCCGAGTCATCCTTGTGGTGGCAACACGCATTGTCTCGCATTTGGCAAAGTCATCTGCCTTTGAAGGAACGTGTTTTCTTGTGGCGGTGCTTGGTGGGAGCTCTACCTGTTGGCAGTGTGTTGCATGCTCGGCATATTGCGCCTTCCCGCTGCCCCAGATGCCTTGAAGCTGAGGAGACCGTGCCACACTTGCTGTGGTGTTGTCGTCACTCCAGAACCTTCATTCGGCAAGTGTCAGCTGCTCTTCGACTACGATTTCCTTCCGGCTCTTTTCATAGACGATTTTGGCTTTTTGGGGTGCTTCGATCACCACAATCTCAGTTTGCGGTCTTCTTCACCTGGGTCAGATTTTGGACTATGTGGGCCATGGCATCATAGGAACTCCTTAATGTTCCAGGGCACTTTTGTTGACCCCTTTCCCTATTTCAAATTATCTCTTGGTCAAGCGCTGCATTTTGCCTATGAAGCTGGAGACATCCCTCTTGATGCCTACAGGATTTACTTTTGACTGTTTCTAGCCTTCGGAGCCTTATAGTGCTCCGTCTTTTGTATCCCTTTCTTTTCGTGGGTTTTCCTCGCTTTGAGGTTTCCCACTTGTAAATTAATCAAAGCAGATTTACAAAAAAATGTGTGTGTGTGTGTGTGTGTGTTTGTTTTATGTTTTGTTTGTTTACCCTGTTTGTGGTGTGCCTCGTCAATTTGTGGTTGGATTCTATGCCAATGCTTTCGCAAGGTGGAATGTCCTCTATTACCTGGCCCTCCTAGCTGCTATTCTCCAATTTTCCTTCATGTCAATGGCTCTATGTTTGTAATACAACTCTCTATAATCTTGCATCTCTTGGTTTCTGCCTTCGGTTTGTAATCACTTGATTTGCGTGGTTTCTCCCAAACATATCATGCCTTCAAGATTCTAATAACATGAAAGGTTATTAAGCCCCTTTTCTTCCCAAAAATTAAAGAGTTGGTGAAAGATCCTCTCAAGGTCAGTGGTGTAGGCTGGATGGAGCTCTAGCTACAGGGAAGCTCAAGATGCACTACTGTGAGCCCCTGGACGCCATCGTGATAAGCATGCCTAACTCGTTCCATCGAGTACCATTACGTGGCTTCAAGATACCATGCATTGGCAGAGATGGCATAAAGAGCCCATGCAGTGGAAACCTATGATCAGATTAACAACAGTTTATCCTAACCTGGATCTCATAATTTTCATAAATTGAAATCTCCATGATCTCTCTTTCAAGCAACCTCTGTATCTGGTATGTTGGTGCTCAGTCTCTGAGAGGACCTGATAGCCTCTGCCTGGTATTGTGACCCTGTATGAAGGGAGGGAGGCCCAATGAACAAAGCTGAGAGTTGGCAATCTCCCTCATCTGTTTGTATGATTGTTGGAGCCATATCTTTCGATCTCTGCATCTCTGACAGGAACTACCCTAGATGATTCACTGACTCAATGATCTGATGGAGTGAGGTGTGCCACTGAAAAGGATGGTGTATCTATCCCTGATGTCACTGCATGCTAGTGCTCCTCACTCCCCAACTCCTTGTAAGGCTCGATTAAGGCGGATATACAAGTGACGCATTCATAATGAAAAGGGTGCTTAATATTCCTAGATAGAAATTCATGTACAAAGAGTCTCTTATATAGGCATAGAGAGGGATGTAGCTTCTTGACACACAGGCTAACACATGGGCTTCTAGGTGTCATTACATGCATGAGGCTTAAGGCTTTGCTTACACATCCCTATCAAGTTGTGAGAGGGGTTGAACACACAAGATAGGATACATGGATGAAGATAGGGTTTACCTAACAATCACCCCCTTAAACCCAGATCCAAGGTATGCTTGGATACATCATGGCTAGTTCTCTATAGATTCATTAGCACATGGTTCACAACAGCATCATTAGGAATAGGCATGAGGTCACATTTGGATTCATCAAGACATGGTTCTAATTAGATGCATCATGCTTGGGTTCTCTCTCTCTCTCTCTCTCTCTCTCTCTCTCTCTCTCTCTCTCTCTCTCAGAGGAACAAAGAAGGCGGATGCGAGCACTGCATGTGAGAGTGACTGGTCTCAAGGACATAAACAATGTGGAGAAAGAGGTCACAAGCCTTACATCCATGATGGGGATGGAGAAGCCTCTGCACACAAAGGCATGGAGGGTAGGTAAGAAAAGCGATGGCACGGGAGAGTCTTCAAAAGGGAGAGCTCTCATACTACGCTTCCCCTTGTTGAAAGAGAAGAAGGAATTCTTGAGGAAGAGGCCTACTCTCAAAAAGACAAGTATTTTCCTTGGTGATGACCTGACTCTCTCACAGCTCGCACATATGAGAGAGGTAATGCCAAAGATTACAGCGGCAAGGGAGAAGGGAAAGATGGCCTTGTATAGAGATGGACGGGTGGTGATTTTAGAACGGCACACTGCATGACGGTGCGAGACATATGGGACCACGCTGAAGATGGCTACCTGGAATTGTAATGGGTCTATGAGGTTGGACGTGGGTGCATTTGAGGACAGTTTCAAAGACAAGGATATTGTATTCTTCTCAGAGACTCATCAGGCCCTTGGATAGGTGATGCCACATGTGGTGGGATACAGATGGGAGACAGCTCACAGGACAAATGCGAGATCTGAGCATGGGAGTAGAGGTTCAGGAGGAGTAGCAGTGCTATTGAGAGAGGAACTACAACCATTACTGCATATTGTACGAAGAGATGATCATGCTAGATATATGTGGGTAAGACTGAGAGCTGACACAGGTCGATTCCTATATATTGCCATATGTTACTTTCCTCCCAGTACATCAGTGTATGCTGCATCCAGAGGGCAGTCGCCTTTCTCTATACTAGATGATGACATATGGGAGTTTTCTAGGGATGGTGATATCATTCTTCTAGGGGACTTCAATGCCTGAACGGGCAACTCGCAGACAATCTTCTACGACACTTCAGATGAGATGCTTAGAGAGCTGGATATGGGTGAGTTGGGACTTGACAGATGCTCAGATGATAGAGAGCAAACGGAATATGGGAGATACCTCATGGAAATGACGACTACACATGGATTAGCTATACTTAATGGCTTACAGCGATTTCCTGGAGCAGCCGGTTTCACATGCTTTCCACACAGACATGGGGCCAGTACAGTGGATTATGTTGTGACACAACCGAGCTTTATCCCCTACATTCAGGATTTCACTGTGGGAGCCATGCCAGTGGGCATAGCACTAGATCATGCTCTCTTGACACTGTCCGTCAAATTTCAATATAGTACAACCCAGACATCAGGAGGCAAGTCGCACACCCGCTATACATTTACTCCAGAGACTGATTTCGTTTATACAGAGGAGATCTGGGACCGTCTATTGGAGGGCACAGCTGGTACAAATGATACATGCCTCTCAGTGGAGGAGTGCACCACTCTACTGACTGAGACACTACATGGGGCTGCATCAGTGACATACCCACACACTCAGCCGGGGCAAGAGACGACATTCTGGGAGCATGCCCCAGAATAGTTGGTATGATGAGGAATGCAGAGAGATGAGAGCCCAGCTTCAGAGGGATCTTCTTTTAGGAGTCATCACTTACAGATAGTCTCGGATTGCTTTCCGACGCCTTGTGCGACGGAAGAAGCGAGCTTACCTAGGTCAGATGGAACGAGACTTATATCAGATGTTCTTGAGTAGGGATTCAGGAGAAGCGTGGCGACTCTTCCATGAGCACTCCCCTCCCCCAGTGATTACTTCACCTGATGTGTGGGGCCAATATGCAACATCATTATATACGGTTCCTGGACAGGAGCCCCTTCCAGACCCTACCAAGCCTTGCCCAGCTACGAGCACTTTCTTTACACCTGAGATGGTACAAAGGGCCATCGACAAGATGAGGACCGGGAAGGCGTATGATCATGATGGTCTAGTAGCGGAGCACTTTATACATGCCAGGGATATGCTGATGGAGGTTCTCGCAGTGTTGTTCAATCGTGCCATGTGTGAGGGATTACCTGAGACTTGGAGGTTGTCTAATATTGTGCCCATCTTCAAGGCTGGGGACCCTACAGAGCCTGGGAACTACCACACTATTATGGTTGGACACACATTGGCACGGTTGTATGCATCTATTCTGGAGCAACACTTGAGTAATTGGGCAGAGGGCGAGGGTGTACGAGCAAAGGGTCAGGCCGGCTTCAAGAGGGGTTTCTCCACTCTTGATCATATTCTGACACTCAGGGCCATCATTGAGGAGGGCAGATCACATGGGAGACGGATCTATTGTAGCTTTGTGGATTTTCGCAAAGCATTTGACATGGTACCAAGAGCTCGATTGATGCGCAGACTGCAAGAGATGGGGGTGCCCATAGAGGTGATTTGGGGGATTATGGCTTTGTACAGATCAGTGGTAGGACATGTACGCACTCCGGAAGGGGTATCTGATTTAGTTCACTCTACTATTGGAGTGAAACAGGGCTGCCCATTGTCTCCTACTCTATTTGGTATGTATGTTGATGGGGTGTCTGAGTACATTGACAGAGAGGGTGACAGGGGTGCCCAGCTGGCAGGGACATGGATCCCATTGTTGCTATATGCTGATGATATTGTGTTGATATCTGACTCACCAGAAGGTATGCAACGAAATTTGGACGCACTACGCAGTTTTGCAGAGGATAGTGGACTGTGTGTAAACCTAGGTAAAACCAAGGTTATGGTGTTTAACACCACACCGCAATGGATTAGGAGATCAGTACCTACTTTCAAATATGGTCAGGAGATTGTGGAGCATACGGATGCATACACTTACCTGGGGGTAGTCTTTACTGGGCCGAGATTTTCTTTGAGAAGAGCAGCAGCAACTAGACTAACTAGAGCTGGTGCGGCTCTGGGAGGAATGAGAGGATGTGCTCGCAGGTTCAATTCCAGGAACCTAGGACAAAGTTATGGCTCTTTGATACTTTGGTTGCTTCTACTATGTTATATGGGGTGCAGGTTTGGGGACCTTCTATAGGCTAGGATGGCTGGAGGCGTATGGAGAAGCCCCTGGTATCTATGATCTCTCGGCTGATTAGAGCCAAGGCTTCTGTACCGCATGATATCATTCGAGTGGAATTAGCTGCCCCCCCTATGGAGATTGAGGCGCTTACTAGATCAGTCTCCTTTGTACACAGTCTGTGGGATACTACCAGAGACAGATATGCCAGGGTGGCTCTAGAGTCCTCCAGACAATTAGCTCTTAATGGGGATACATCATGCTGGTTTTCACAGATGGCATCACGGTTTCACACACATGGTTTCACCATGGACAGGTTGCCTCCTTTTCAATACTCTCTACAGGCACCCTTGAGGTCTCTGACACGGGTAGAGATTAATAGACTTATTCGTCAGGATCTGATCCAGCTGGACACGAGGAGGACATGGATAGAGCCATCACAGGAGTTGGGCACAAAGATGGCTTTCTATAGAGAGCATCTTCTCCACCTCACGGGGGATGGGTTTGTGATTCGACCTAGCTATATGGACACGCATCTTTCTCATGGTTTGCGTTGTGCCATTGGCCAGATACGCACGTCCTCACTTCAGCTCGAGATTGAGACTGGCAGATTCAGAGGGACACCAGCAGATAGCAGGATATGCCGCTTATG
This sequence comes from Adiantum capillus-veneris, assembly GCF_014529385.1. Taxonomy (NCBI): domain Eukaryota; kingdom Viridiplantae; phylum Streptophyta; class Polypodiopsida; order Polypodiales; family Pteridaceae; genus Adiantum; species Adiantum capillus-veneris. The sequence continues at coordinate 32,016,526 of NC_140947.1, forward strand.
CCATCTAGAGCCAGAGACAGAAGTACATTACATATGTCATTGCACAGTGTACTATGAGATACGAGGCCGTTTTCATTGTCTATTCAGAGAACGTTTTGGGCCTCTATCTAGGGTCATGAGTTATGAGAATCAGAGATATCTTGGGCTATATCTACTTGAGTTACACAGGCATAGAGAAACTTTACTGAGGAGAGCTGAAGAGAGACAACCCCAGAGACAGATCACAGATTTCTTCACACTAGATATTGTACACCCAGAAGAACAGACAGAGGAGCAGCCAACAGTGGAGAGGTCTACCCGCAGTACTGGCATTCTCATAGACCGAGCATTGGAGCTAGGGAGATCTAGACGACCGGATGGAGAAGAGGAGCTACACAGTTTCGAAGGAGGCTACAGCAAAGGATTCGAGCCATACTCTTTCGTCGTCCAGAGTGCACATGAAGATGGATCTCTACTCCCCTCCCATATTGTCTTCACATTGTACTGCTTAGTTTAGGATCCCGCGGTATTTATATTTTCTTATCCTAGTTTAATTTATTTTGTTAATCTGACTTTGTATCAGATACACCGCATTGTAACTTTTTGGTCTCATAGGTCACTTTGGCCTTTTGAAGACGTTAATATAACATTTCATTTCATTTCTCTCTCTCTCTTGATGCGCAGGATGCAAGAGTTAGGGGTCCCCAAAAAGATTATTTGGGGGATCATGGCCTTATACGGGTCAGTAACTGGTTATGTACGTACTCCAAAAGGGGATTCCGACATTGTTCATTCCACCGTTGGAGTAAAGCAGGGATGCCCACTCTCCTCTACTTTATTTGGTATGTACATAGATGAGGTATCAGATTACATTGATAGAGAGGGTGACAGAGGTGCTCAACTTGCAGGGTCATGGATCCCTTTGTTATTGTATGCAGATGATATTGTATTGATAGCAGAATCACCAGATGGAATGCAGAGGTAGCTAGATGCATTACATAAATTCGCGGAGGACAGTGGACTGTCGGTAAACTTGGGTAAAACCAAAGTTATGGTGTTTAACACCACACCGCAGTGGGTTAGGAGATCGGCACCTACATTTGCATATGGCCAGGATACAGTAGAGTACACAGACGCATACACATACCTTGGTGTGGTATTTGCAGGACCAAAGTTTACTCTTAAGAAAGCAGCGGATGCTAGATTATCCAGAGCCTCTGCGGCCTTGGGAGGGTTGGAGAGGATGTGTTCACAAGTGCAGTTTCAGGAACCACGAACAAAACTATGGCTCTTTGATACTATGGTGGCTTCGGCTATGCTTTATGGGGTCCAGATTTGGGGACCATCTGTGGATCAGGATAATTGGAAGTCAATGGAGAGACCTTTGGTATCTATGATTTCCCGAATGATTAGAGCCAAGGCCTCCGTACCACACGCGATTACCCGAGCGGAACTAGCTGCCCCTCCGATAGAAATTGAAGCTCTTACTAGATCAGTGTCCTTTATACATGGCTTGTGGGATACAAATAATTGCCGATATACTAGACTGACCCTCGAATCCTCTCGACAATTAGCAATGAAAGGGGATACATCATGCTGGTATGCGCAACTGTCCTCGTGGTTTCAGAGACACGGGTTCAGTATGGAAAGATTACCCCCCTTCCAATACTCTCTTGAGGCTCCATCACTGGCAATTACACGAACGGAGATTAATAAAATCATCCGACAGGACCTTATACAATTGGATACTAAGAGGACATGGGTAGACCCTACACAAGAATTGGGCACGAAGATGGCCGACTACAAAGGAAACTTCCTACAGCTATCTGAAGATGGATTTGTAATTCGCCCGAGCTACATGGATACCCACCTGTCTCATGGTTTGAGATGTGCTATTGGTCAGATTCGTACATCCTCACACCAGTTGGAAATTGAATTTGGCAGATTTAGGGGAATCCCACCTGAGAGCAGAATTTGCAAGTTGTGCAGAATGGAGCCGGAGACAGAATTACACTACATATGCCACTGCACAGTATACTATGAGATACGTGGGCGTTTCCATTGCCTATTTAAAGAAGGCTTTGGACCTCTAGATAGAATCATGCAATACCAAGATCAAAGATGCTTAGGCTTGTACCTACTGGAACTACATCGGCACAGGGATAATCTAATGAGAAGACAAAGAGCACTACAGCCTCAGGGGCAGATCACAGATTTCTTCGGATCGAGAGAAGCAAGAGTGGAAGGAGAAGCAAGAGGCCAGCAGCCAGCACAAAGGAGTACCCACATTCATACCAAAGGCACCCTAATTGACAGAGCGATTGAGCTTAGGAAATCGAGACGACCACGACCAAGATGCAGAAGCACACTTCACCAGAGGAGACTACAACAAAGGATTAGAAGCATTCTAGCCAAACACCCAGAATGCTCCTAAGAAGTTTATTTAATACTTTGTATTTAGTTTCACATTTATTTTCCCGCTTTCACACTTTTCACACTTAGAACTTTAGTACTAAGGTACCCAGACATTGTAACAGATTCACCACTTTTGTATCAGTTTGGTCTCATAGGTCATTCTGGCCTTTTGAAGACGTTAATATAACATTTTATTTCTCTCTCTCTCTCTCTCTCTCTCTCTCTCTCTCTCTCTCTCTCTCGTGTGTGATAATTTGTCTCTCTCCATTAAGTAAACTACTCATTCATCTACTTAGCTACATCCTATTTCCTAACAGCCATGAAGTGCAAGATATGGAAATTTAAAGTTGGAGTGCATTGCAGATCTGAGACAAACAAGGAAAATGGAGACAGGTGATTAGAGCTAGTTTTAGTGGATAGATGTGAAGAGCTCATCATGCAGAGGATGGCAATCTTTTCAAATTGTCATTGGAGTCATGGATGCCAAGATATGGCTAGTCAAAGTTTCACTGGGGCCAGTTCTGTACCAATTTGGTCGCCTTCTAGGAGTTCTTGTGGATACATCCATGCATATGGTTTTTAGGGTAGGTCTTACCGCGATTCATGTGCGGCAGTGTCTAAACCCGTACAAACAAACATAGTACCCATGACATAATTTTGATATTGTGATTTTGTGTGCAAGAATATTCGACCCACGATATAGATTGTGTGCAATCATTTCAGTGTTGCCCTTTGATGACATGATTATCAAGGACAATCACTTAGTGATGGCGCTTCTTTCTAAAGAAAATGAATGCAATCAGAGAGTTGTTCTCAGGTTGCTTAGTGCAAGGCGACCGGCAAGCAAAGGCCCTTGTGTGTGTAGCACAGTTTCTTCACATGTTGTAGCAAAGCTCGGCATTATGCACTTGTGCGCATTAATGCTTGGCTTAGGCTATTGATGGCATCAACAGGAGGTGTGTGTCCCACCGGGGGTGTGCCAACTAGACAACAGGTGTAAGCAAGCTTTTGAGGCTTTGATGATGGAGTGAGTTCGCAAAAAAGATTCACGAGCAAGGAGATAAGAAAAACAGACATTTAAATTTCTCGAGGCTTTATTTTAAAAAGGCTCTCAAAAAACACTCCTTTTTCATTGAATGAAGAGCGACACCTGCCTTCAAATACTTATGCCACTGAGCATGAGTTGAGTGAGACATTTAGCCCAATCTAAGAATTATATACCTAATAATATAATATTTACAACAAGATATTATAATAAATAAACTAGCTTTACATTACGCTCTGATACCACTTGTAAGGCTCGATTAAGGCGGATATACAAGTGACGCATTCATAATGAAAAGGGTGCTTAATATTACTTGATAGAAAGAGGATGTAGCTTCTTGACACACAAGCTAACACATGGGCTTCTAGGTGTCATTACATGCATGAGGCTTAAGGCTTTGCTTACACATCGCTGTCAAGTTGTAAGAGGGGTTGCACACACAAGATAGGATACAAGGATGAAGATAGGGTTTACCTAACACTTCTTATTACAGAGTCTACCTATCTACTTGCACTAAGGATGTGTGACGCTTGTTCAGCCTTAATATCTAGCTGGCCAGATGGCGATCGCAATCTGGCTAATTGGATGACACCTAACTTCAAATATAAACTATGTGGCATGTATACACCTTATGTATCCTGGTTTCAGTAAAAAACCATCCATTAGGGTGCTCATGAACCGATCTCCACAGTAGGGGTGATCCCATGTCTCCTGGACATATAAAGGTACCTTAGCCAGAGGTTTTACCTCAAGACCATTTTCCTCTCACTATGTGAAAGGGGGATACACTGGGAATAGGGCCGATCGAAAAGAAGACGCTCAGCATGCTCACTAAGCCATTTGTGCCAAATGTGAATTCCATAACCCTCTCTTGAATCTACTAATTGTCTCGGTACCTCAAATCCTCAATGTGATTGTTAAGGTGGAGCCCATCTTTCTAACTCTGTGAACTAAGTAGATTATCTGAAATAGCGTCTCCACCACCAAAGCAGGTGCTGCAAACTTTTTTTTTCTGAGAAAAAGATCCTTCCATTAGTTAATAAAGCTGCCCATAGGGCTACAAACCACCTCTACAAGAGAGGGCGACATCAAAGACATGGGGAGACTCTCCCAGTGAGAAAACAAAAATATGTACAATGAGGCTAAATCACAAAATGGGAGGAGGGAAGAGCCACACAGGTAGCCGGTAGTACCATCTGGGTACATCCTGGAAGAGCCGAAGAACACGAAGCCAAACCTGCTGTGCCATGGGGCAGTTCCACAAACAGTGATGCTGACTCTCCAAAGGATGGTCACAAGCTGCACACGCTGGCGATAGGCCACTATGTACTAGACAACTCCCCACTGCTATAGCTCTGTGTGCAACTAGCCACTGGAACAAAGTGACTCGCCTCGGTTGTCTGGAGTCCCACAACCGCGCCCAAAAGCCTGACAAGAACTCAGTTGTGAGACCCTACTCCTGCCAATGAAGTGCTGCAGCAGGACGAGCCTCTCTCCGTGATGCCGGTATGTGACGCCCCAGTCGAACAGTGTACTGAAAGAAAGGGATCCCAAGGTGATCAGCAGAAGAGAAGGGGTCTCTCCAGAACCACTCTCTAGGGTCCCACTGCACTCGTGCCAGCAGCCAGAGGGCAGATCTCCCAAGCCCAAAGCCTCCAATGGCCCGTCTCAAGATCTGCTGGGTCGGGATCTATAACACTAGTCCTCCCACAGATGCCCACTACTCGTATCCTCTGAAAACAACACTCTGCAACTTGTGGAGCCTCTACTTAGACTCTGTGTAGTCGACCCTCGCCCTCGATCTCGAAGAACATGGAGGGTACGGACTCTGAGCAAGCGCGAAGAACTACAATGAGGACCTCCAGTCGTGTGAAGGCCCCCATCCATCTGGGAGTTGTTGTCTCTAGAGGAGTGATCCACTCAGCTGGTAAAGCCTCTGTGATGTCGTGGTACACGCTCTGCACCCCTCTCATGCCTTGTAGCTGGATGCTTTGTACCTCCTCTGGAAAACCTGAAAATTGAAGCCAGTCGCCTAGAGTGTGTGCTGGACCCACTGCCATGGGACCCCAAGAAACATGAGGCCTACTACCAACCAAGTGGCCTCTCTGAGTACTAACCATGGGGTTCCAAACAAGAGGCTGTCTCAAGCGCTCCTCCGTGCAAGTGGGTTGGTGGTGCTCCACGCCACTCCGCAACTGCTCCTGAGAGTGAAGCAGGCTCGTAGCAAATCGATCCTCCAGTCTCCTGCTCAAACCAACTCTACACATCTCTGTAAAGATCCACGTGATGGAAGGACTCAAAGGGCCTCCTGCATGAGGCACTTGAGCTCTAAGCCGTTGAAGCAAAAACTCCTTCCAGGGCTCCTCCCTTGGAAGCAGTCCTCTGACAACAAACTTCCAAAGAAGGGCTCTACTCTGTTGTGTTGGATCTATGATCCCCAACCCCCCCTAAGAACATGGTAGAGTGACGACTACCAGGCTACTTTGGCCTGGGCTAACTAAGTGTCGCATCCTGACCAAAGAAAATTCCTGATCAGCCTCTCTAACTGGCTAATACAAGAGCTCGAGAAGATTCAACAAGATGTAATTTACCACATAGTAGCCAACAACAACTAGTTGGCCACTACAACTCTGCCTGCTAAAGAGAGCGGTGCCGAACTCTAGTTTAGCAACTTCCTCCTCATGGACAGGAGGAGAGGAGCAGTATGTTGTTCGGGAGACAAGTCCAGGCCAACCTAATAGCCCAAGTAGCGAGCTGCAATCCCTGGGGAAATCCATCAGAAACCCTCACCTAGCGACCACTTATGTGTAGGAGCACTACCAACCCAGAAAGCAACTGCCTTCCTCCAATTGATCAGTGCACCTGACGCACAGCAGAACACCTCGAGAGCCTGCTGACACCTGTCAAAATTTTCCTCTTGGCCCTCCAAGTACAAGGCTGAGTTGTCGACAAACTCAGCATCAAGAAGCTCATCTGCCCTAATAGGGAGCTCAAGACCACGCAGGCCAACCTGCTCAGAAGTCAAGAATCTGCTCATCGCCTCAGCATAAAATAGAAAGAGGAAGGGGGCAAGAGGGCAACCCTATCTGACCGAACGCGTGAGCAAGAAGTGCTCCCCTCGGCCCCTGCCAAGAGCACTTGACTGTGCGCACACCTGTAGAGAGCTGACACACCTCTGATCCAAGCATCTGCCAAAACCCATCCTGCATAAAGTGCCCTCCAGGAAGTCCAGTCAACTCTGTCATAGGCCTTCTCAAAGTCGAGAAGGAGTATCACCAAATCCTCTCCTCGGAGACGCACAAGGGCAGATGCCTCCCAAAAAGTGAACGCTCCTTGACAAAACCTGTCTGAGTCCCATGTATAATGCTCTCTAATAATGGCTGAATCCTCAAACTCAGAGCCTTTGCTAGAATTTTGTAGGATGAGTTGAGGATGGTAATGGGTCACCACTGACGAATCTCATCCAAGGAGCCTCCCTCCTTGACTCAGGCTCAGTTGACAACAGATCGCGGTAGAAATCAATAGCAACTACACGCATATCCTCAGGCTCTGAAGAAACTGATCCGTCAGGTCTCCTCAACTGACTAACACTGGTGTGCGCATGACATGGCGCCACTGTCTCAATAAGCTCCCCAGTAACTCGGTCACCCAACTGCGTCCACTGAGATGCCTGTCGATGGAAGGCAAACTCATGGTGCCGCTCCTCAATGCTAGTCAACTCCTGCCTAGCTTGTTGCATACTCCAACCATGGGTTGTCTCGATGTTGCTCCTACATCCTCTGTAAGGAAGCAACGCCCCGTCGAAGACTCTTCTCATGCTCCTTGGCTGCAGCCAAACGAGCTGTAGACTCCTGAAGGAAGAAGCGACTAAGCTCTGCCAATCTAGAGGACACTCTACCAATAGGGGTGTCCTGCGTGTCCAGACTCTCCACCCAAAGTGCCTCCACTTGCTCTCTAAGCTCTGGATCTAGCAAGGTCCGCTCGGTGATGCGTAGCATCACACACCCCCTCCTCTATCTACCTGTCATTGTGAGAATCACTGGCGCATGGTCAGAAAAGGTAGTCCCTACAAGGATGCAAAGACATCCCCCCATGTCACAAATGTGGTCATTGGCGTAAAAGCGATCTATCCTAGATAGATTCACTCCTCCCACTCTACGATCAGAGCGAGAGAAAGCGAGAGAAAGACAAGTTGTCTGGGGGTGCCACAAAGCCTGAGTGCTGCCAAACATCAGAAACCCTCATGGTCATACATAGCAGCTCCCAAGCTGCCAGCTCAACCCCGTGCACCGTAGCATGGCCACCTCCAATCCTGTCAGAGGGGTTCTCCAACATGTTGAAGTCCCCCCCAACACACCACTGCTCTACATGCTGCAGAGACTCAACAACATGAGACTAAAACTCTGCTCATGCACTTGCCACAGTGGGCGCATTTATGTTCAAGAAACCCACGATGCAACCCTGAACCTGCATAGTAATCCACTGAGCTCTGCCTGGCACAATAATACCTCTGTCCACAATGGCCTGCTGCCAAAAATCCGCAATAGTCATACATACCCCTCCCTTGATACCTCTAGGTCCAAATGCAGCTGACCAAAACGTCTCATAGTGACCACCCAAAATCTGACCACGTCATCTAATGGGGCTCTCACACAGATGATGCTCCTGTAGCATAAGAATATCAAACTCACCACCCACAAGGCATCGTTGAAGCTCCTGACGCAACCGACCCCTCTGACGCTGAAACTGGGGCCCTCCTGATCCTTGCACATTCCATGAGACGATCCTCATGGAGTCGGTGAGAGAAAACAGATGCTGCAACAGCGCCAACCTCGCTATCTTTGAGCCCGGTTTGGATGGGGAGTAATCTGCTTCCGAGCGTCCTCTATACAAGCGGGTTTGGAGTGACTCTCCCACCCAGGCCCAGGCCGAGCGTGTAGCCCGTAGGGCTACATCCTCTGTCCAAGAATCCTCATGTACAAATACATAGCAAGGAGGGCTCTGAGTGTCAACAAACAAATGCACCACAATGTGCCTGTAACTTGCTGCATCCGGCGGCTTCACGCTGAACTTGGCTAAAGGCCAAAGTGTTTGTACCAGATCTGTCACCCCTAGGTCCCCTGTGTGGTGTGAGAACTCAGTGGCCTGAATATGGAGCCAGTCAAGAACTGTGTGCAAGATCCCTACCAGAAAGGAGAAATCTACTGTTGTATCCAGAGCCTCAGTGCCTGGAGCTGCTAGAAAGAGGGCGTGGACTCAAAAGCAAGCCTCCTCCCAAGTCAAGAGAAGAATCGCCTAGGAATCGTGTGAAGTTGTAGTCGAAGAAGTCCCATCGTCTACGAATTTCAAAGCTAGTCCAACTCCGAGGGACTGCTGCAAAAGGAGAAGTCTGAACCAAAAGTGGCGGCCTCAGATGGGGCTGTCCCTCCCGAGCCACGCGGCTCGTAGTGAAAGCACTACCAAGAGAACGCCTCGCTGCAGACGTGTGTCCAGTCCCCTGCGTCTGAGGAGTAGTGTGGGAGGGGCCGGGAGATGAGGCTGAGGGTCCCACCAGGGAGAGGAGGAGCGGGAGGTGGGGGTAAAGTTGGAGGAGGGGGAGGGGGCGGGGGAGGTGAAGCGGCGGCGTCTGAGGGAGGAGGATGGGGAGACGGTGGAGGCGACGGAGCTGAAGTGGATGGAACCTCCTCAGGGGGGGGCTCTTGCTGAAGGGGGTCAAAACGGCTCCCTATCGAAACCCAATGCTACTGAGCTGCAGGAGGTCGGCCACCAAGGGGAGCAATGTGGGGACCCCGTCCTTGTCGGCGGCAGCCAGGTGCCTACTACCAACCGTCGACTGTCTGATCGCTGGCCTCTGTCGAGGTACCAGCCTGTGTGTCCTGAGTATCTGGCTGTTGGGCTTGCTCAACCTTGAGAGGCTGCACATGCACTCTGGGTCGAGATCTCCTACGAGGACAGGCCTTTGCTAAATGGCCCATCTGTCTGCAAATGAAGCGCTGATTCGGGAAACCTGAATACTCCACACTCTGTCTGATCCAACCCCCCCTCACACGAGGTAGCAGTATCTCGAACAAGAACCCACACAATAGGCAAACGTGCGGCCTTGGCCACAATTGAAGCTACAGTGCGTGGTGACTCCAAAAACGTCCCAAACATGTCCTGGGAAGTAAAGGGAAATACTCTCTCCGGAGTCCTCAGGCCTGGGAATCAGACCAAGATAGGCAAGTCGGCCTCCTTCTCAAGCACATCTATAGAAGGGTCAAAACCATGATGCCATCGTCTGAAGTAAGCTCGAGCTGCTTGGATACTGTGCGGGATCATCGATATCACCTTGGCCGTCATCTTTGGAGACTCAAACTCTATCTGGTGTACCCTCTCCCAAGGATCTGGACATCGGTGATCTTGCCGTAAAGAAAAGGCGTGGGCGTCGAGGCGATTACCAATAGGCTGAAAAAACAGCCCACAAGCAATAGGAGCGTGACAGGAAGTGGAGTGAGGCGGGGGGGTTTGGGGAGGAAGGGGGGAGCACGTGGAGCGGTGGCTGGGTGGCAGGCAGGACTGCTAATGGGGGGCAGACAGTGGCGCTGGGGACGGGCAGGGGGGAATTGGCGGGCTGCGGCGCTTGTGGGGGGGGGGAGCAGCGAGCTTTCTTCTTCTACAGTTGCATCAAGCTTTTCCAGGTGCTGCAAGCTTTGATCATATTGATGTCATGTCAAATTGAAGGTTTTTCGCAAATCATGCATGACAGCTTATTACCTGTGGTCTTTACAACTGAACACACCTGGATGCCGAGAGTCTGGGTGCTCATTCTATATCCACATACATCAGACCAAGTGTGACCAAAGTGTCGAACTACACGCCTCTTTGTATAGGGCTCTTTTAAGTGTCCTGATGGCACTATCCCTTTGACATAGTCACTGCTATATATCCTCATGCACGCCAATTTTAGGATTTGCAGCTTCTGCTTTAGGGCTTCAGTTGTTATATTAGTATGTGCAGCTGCTGTTTTAGGCTTCAAGTGTTGTTGTCTTATCAACTACTGTTTTGGGATTCTAGCTGTTGTTACAGTTTCAACCTAATACTTAGGGTTTGCAGCTGTTGTTATAGGGTTTACAGAAATATCAGCAAGGATTGAAAAAGTGCACAAGAGTGAGAGTGGCTGCCTTCTCCCCATTTTGGAGGGAGCGTGATACAGTCATGGAGAATGTGGATACTGTGCCAGACCATGTTGCCAGAACCTACTCCAAGCCTGACTTGGAATGAATCAAGCATGTTAAGGCTCACAAATATGCCTCGCCCATATAGACTCTAAGATGGTGAAAAGCATCTGCTTCTTTTTGTGAAGAAGGTGTTTTTCACTGCTTGCATTCGTTTTGAGTAGTGGGTGCATGCTATTTGTAACAAGATTGTGCAACTGAAACAAGGTAATACCGTACGTACGTACGGATGCAATCCGTACGGTACGTCCGTACAGTACGGATCCGTACCGTACGGATTGCATCCGTACGGTGCAGTATTTTTTTTTAAAAAAAATTTGGCCAGCGCGTGTGGCGTCCGTTGCAACGATAGGGTAGCGTTTTATTTTTTCAGTAAAGCTCTTTACAGAGAGTGTGCGCTTCTGTAAAAGTTGCAGAGCAGGTGCAGAGCAAGTGCAGAGCAGGTCTGTGAGCGCCTTTCTTGCAAAGAAAACACCATGCCTCGCGAAGCCAACCCCCTCTGGAACATTCACACTAATGTCATTGAGATTGTGAAGACTCCAGGGCAATCCGGATCAGGTACACGACGTTGGCAATGCAAGTATTGTGGGATGCAGAAGACCAGTACGGTCACTCGTGTCGTCAGTCACTTGACGGCAATAGGATGTACAGCCAATTGTGAAGCATGCAAGAAGGTGCCACCTGCTGTAAAAGATCAACTGATTGCAGAAAAATTTCCAACAATGGCAGGAGTAAACAAAGGTAGGGGAAAACAATCTACACAAGATGCTCTTCATGATGCCCTTCTCGGAGACCTTGGGGAGACGGACACTCAAGATCAAACGGTGGGAAGTAGTGAACCTAGTGCACAGGCTCAGTCTAACAGGAAGAGGGCTCGTGTCATGCAAGATGTTGAGGATGTGTTTTCTGAGGATGTTAATGATACGGAGGATGTCACAGGGCCTAGGCAGACCACCTTGCCCTCGCGTGTGCATACTCAATCTTGGATCAAGGAGCGACAAAAGGTGGCGGAGATGGAGATTGCTCGCACTCTTATTGAGTGCAACATCTCCTTCAATGTATTGAGGACTGACCAATGGAAAAGGATGGTGAAGGCTATTGCTCAGGTTGGTCCCACAGATACATGGACTGGCTTAGAGTACAAGAAAATGCGCACGACAATGCTTGATGAGCAAAAGGCTTTGATTGACAGGGCTTTGGTTCCAGTGAAGGCAGGATGGAAACAATTTGGGTGCACAATCATTTCAGATGGTTGGAGTGACATACGTCGACGACACATCATCAACATTCTTGTCGTGGATGCAGGGAAGGCAGGGGAACATATCACAAGTCAGTTCATTTACACGCACATTCGGCAGGCCATTAGAGACGTTGGCGCAGAGAATGTGGTACAGGTTGTCACTGATAATGCATCAAATTGCAAAGCAATGGGTGACTTGATTTCAGCAGAGTTTCCATCCATAGTTTGGACCCCCTATGCTGCACATTGCCTTGATTTACTCATGGAGGGGATAGGGAAACTCCCTTGGGTGCTGCCTATTGTGTCTGATGCAACAAAGATCACCACTTTCTTCCGCAAGAAGCACCAAGAACTTGCCATCTTTAGGAGCCACAGCCAGTTGGATATGGTACGGCCTTCAAAAACCAGGTTTTCCTATATGTATTTGGTGCTCCATAGGCTCTTCAAGCTAAGGGATTCCCTGATGCAAACAGTGGTGGATCCCAAATGGAGAGACATGCACAATTCCCAGCAGGAGAACACTAAGTACATCCAGAGGCGTGTTCTTGATGAGAGCTTTTGGACAGAGGTGCAGTCTCTCACAGTGGCTTTGCAGCCTATTCACGTGTTGCTGCGTGTCACGGATATGGAGGGGTCCACACTAGGGCTGGTTTACCATCTATTCTTGCAGATGAAGAGCCACATTAGAGAGTGTCCTTTGTCTCAGCAGCGGTATGTTTCCTTGATTGCATCATTGACAATTGTTGGCAATTGTTTTTTTTTAGATAGCTTGGACCTGCTACACTGAGATGCTTCTTTTTTGATGGATGTGTGCAGACGAGATGACATACTGGCTATTGTGGAGAGTCGGTGGACGTTCATGAGCCGTCCTATACATGGAATGGCTGCATGTCTCCATCCTCTCTACAAAAAGCCAGAACTATTCCATGATAGAGATTTGCTTGCACTACGCGATTCATACATCTCGTTGAGGTATGACGAGGACACACAACTGGAGATTGATGCTGAGATGACGAGCTTCATCAACAGCTTAGGTCCTTCCTTTGTGCGGCCTGTGGCACTGAGACAGGAGGCCACCAAGTTTCCTTTGACTTGGTGGCAGATCTATGGGAGACAGGGTCTTCCCAAGCTTACGGATCTTGCATTACGCTTACTTTCGCAGGTAAATACGAAACCTAAACCATTGCCACTTTTGCAGGTAAATACTAAACCCTAAATCATTGTAATTTCCCAATTGAAGGATTGCTCTGCGGGTGCTTGTGAGCGCAACTGGAGTGCCTACTCATTGATCCACACCAAAATACGCAATAGGCTAAGCACTGCGCAACTAGAGAGGTTGGTTTACTGTAAAGCCAACATGAAGCTTGTGCGAGCCTACCATGCTTTGGGGACACCAAAGCAGGTAATATTAAATATGTGGTTTTGTTAACTCGTCGATTTTACTTATGATGATATGATCGAACTCTTTGTAACGTACGTTCGGTTTTTTCTATGAGCAAGTAGATCCCACGCAAGTTAAGATGGTGCCTGATTCCACTATAGAGAACATTGAGCAGCAGACGAGAGATGAGCAGGAGGAGATTCTTCGACTACTTCATAGAGAGTTGGAGAGTGTGGATCGACGAGTGACCAGATCGCGAGCACGGGCATACAACATTCCACTCCAAGAGCGAGCTCCAGATCCAGATATTGCACGACGTGAGAGCATTCGCAAAGGAAAGCTTCCTGTCCGCAAAGCACAAGTACGTGCAAATGAGGCGGTTCATCTCATTCACACCACAGAGGAGGAGGATCTTGAGGATGTTGCAGAGCAGCCACAGGTGTCTATGGTTGTGGAGCCAGAGTACGACGACGAGGGCAATGTCTTGTCACATGGAGACATTCTCTCCTCTGCAGAGAGCTCATCTTCATCCGATGATGAGTTCTAAGCTAGTTGTCTTGGGAGAGAGAGACTTGAGTCTCTTGACTGAGGACTCCATTGGGTTTTTTCTAGTATTATTCATGCTATGTATTAGTTTTAACTTTTGGCATTTTCACCTTGCTAGTTTATGAGCTTTTGTAGTTGGCATCAGACATTGGTCATGATTGCTATGTCATTCTCATTGGTCATGATTGATATGCCATTTTCATGCCGGGATGATTGTAGTGTTGAGTTTTGTATTTGCAGTATTTTAATCATCATTAGTCAATCTTTGGATCTTCACCCTTGTATGATCATTGATGTACATTGTCTCTTACCTTACAATTCTATGTTGCTTTTGAGATTATGGTATCGAGTCTGTCATACTATTACTGAAATCGGGTATTGTGTCCCATGTTCGTATATGGACCATGGTAGGTCACTTGATTGATGTTTAATGCAGGTAGGCCTTTTCATTTAGCCATATAGATTGATAGTTTATATATTTGTGGGCTTCTTTTGTGAAATTTCAAATGTTTTTCCTAATTTTTAAGGGTTTTTTACCAATAGTGCGTATTTTTACGTACCTTAAACCTCAATCCATATAGGACTGCGTACCTTACGTACCGAATACGTACAGTATTTTACGTTTGGTTCCACCTTGAACTGAAATATACCCTTTATAAGTCTAAATTTACGAATCATGAGAGGGGATAAACCAATCACAAAATACAAAATCAAGGGACAAAAGAAAATAGAAAAAGGAAAACGAAATCGCTTTATTTGTTAGTAAATAAAAATAGATGAAACAAACCATTATTCACTTACAAATGCTTCTGGAAAGGCATAAGCAAAATATGTTAAAGAAGCTTCCTTGACTAACTTGAAACCAGTACTCAACTTTAAAGTAACAAAGATAAGACATCTCAAAGACTTGATCCTAGAAATCAAACTCACACAACTTCTAAAGGAACAAATTCTTAAATCCTAAAGTAAGCTAAATACTAGAAATAAATTATACTAGGAACCTACCTAGAAGAGCCAAAAATAACCAAAGTAGTACTTAATTCAAAACTTGGCAATATGCAACCTCAATTTCGCTGCTTGTCCAAGCAGGAAGAATAAGAATAATATTATCACCTTCATCATACATAGCTGATAAAGACAACAGCTATGACATCTCTACTCACATCATCAGTGCCTAAGAGTAGGTGCAGGTTTGTATAGAGTTCATTCACGCTTTGAAAACCAATGAACTGAGTTTCTATCACTCTCCAAAGGTGATGGGCTTACTCAACGATGATAAAGGCTAGCATTTCTCAAGAGCAAAAATACCAAAAGCACTAAAGAACTAAACAACAAACTAGTGCATCACCAAGTCAAATAATAAGTGGCCTTTTGACTCCCCACTTTTATTGAATTTACTACTAATTATCTTCAACAATCCAAAGAAAGATACATTGAAAATAAACTTACTATGATGCAAAAATGAATGAACATTTTTCATGATTCTTTTGAATGAGTCTCCTTTCTCAACAAGTAAAGAAATAAGATGGCACGATTGAACAACAAAAGCGAATATACGAGAGCAAAGATGAGAAAGTATAGATAGCTGAGAGCAAATGACACCATATTTAGCAAAAAGAGAGATGTTCGAAGAAATGTGAGGCAGACGGATGATGTTGAGATTGTCATACTCTGGTGCAACTGAAATATTTACAAGCCAAAGAGGCTTTCATGAGGAGCTGTTTTCAGATCAGTGAGAAACGGTAGATTCTTCCTGCTATGTCGGTTTTGATTGCCAACACCTTCAGCTATGGATATCTGTCCTATCTGGGCAGAGCTATCGTGCATTGGCCTTTATTAGATCCCAGTGACAATTGATGAAATTATAGTTCCTTCAAATATAATCCAAACAAAAGAGAAACAAGACGCACATGATTTGGGATACTGACGAGTAAATCATAAAACTTCTTGCTAAGTTTATGGGCTCATAAACTCCCAAAAAGACCGTTTCCTTTGTATAAAGAATAGTATTAAGAGCTAGCAGGTGGGTTTTGGCTAGCTCAGAAGGGGACGCCAGGAAACTCTTAGCTGTGGGATGTACACGTTTGAGTCTTCCAAGAATCACGTATTGACTTTTGAGACTGCATAGGTGGGTTGGAGCAAAACCTGGAGCATCTTCCAGAGACTGGTACAAAAGATTGGAAGATAACACAAGAAAGTTTCCAATGGCTTTTGCCATGAAATAGTATATTCTGTCATATATAGACATCAAGCTTTACATACAAGGTAGGTCCTGTGTACTTGACAACTAGACAGAGATTTTTCGCACATTTGTCAATACTGTCAACTGCTGCATTTGGTGTGCGACTTGCGTGATCAGAAGCAGAGTGAAAATGGAAGATCACTATAGATTCTCTTATGGGAGAGTAAAACTCCCTTTCTTCAAGGCGAGGGAGCAAAAATAGAGCACCACATAATTCACATATCCCATCTTTACCGAGATAAGGAATGGATCCCTAGATGGTAGTATGCCTCCTATTTCCCGCTCCACCGCCCATTGCTGATTCCTAAACTCTCCCTTTTTTTGTATTGTTGCGCTTTTGAACATATGTTTGAAAATTATGAGGTCCAAGAACAAAACAAACAGTCATGATGATTTTTATAGAGCATGTTTAAAAGGTAAAGGCTTCAAAAGTAGACCTTACAGATTGAAAATTTTGTAATGATTTTCATGGAACATATTCAAAAAGGCAAAGACTTCAAAAATATCATTCCGGTAGATGCTCTCTGCACCTTCACAAGGAAATCCCATTGCTATAATCCGAGATGTTATGTCTGCCCATGATGGAAAAACAAAACCCATCAGGTGGAGGGTAAAACAACAATGAACATTACGGGCATGCATCACTGTGATACTGAAAGAAAAGAGTAACGGTTGCTTCAACTTCACAAAATGCCCTTCCTGAAAAAGTTGTAGCTTCTATAGGTTTTAGGGTTAGCCTATTAGGATTTCCATTGTTAGGTCATAGAGGAGGTGTGCCCTACCTTTGTCTGGCTGCCAATAGGGACCCCTGCCCTAAAAAAGGGATCCTTCCTGAACTGTATTCATAGGAAGAAGAGCACTCCCAACCACATATTGGTTTTCAGTCTCTAGAAAGTGCTTAGTTTCTCTCTTAAAAACTAAATTTGTCTCTAAATATGAATATTTTTCCACAACCATCCCTGTACACACGTACATGCACCCACTTTCATACATACATACACATACTCTCACCCATGCACACATGCATGCTCTCGACCACACACATATGCACTCTCATCTCGCACTCGCATTTGTGGGCACATTTATTATGTCTCCTTGCTCTTACTCGAGGTGCAGATTGCTGCAGTCAAGCGTGAGAACAAGGGGGGAATTGGTGCTTTTAAGGAAGAGAGAGAGAGAGAGAGAGAGAGAGAGAGAGAGAGAGAGATTATATTATCGTCCTCACAGGTCAATATGACCTATGGAACCAAAGATACATGTGATGAAGTATGTATCGGGCTGATAAGTGATTCTCGATGCTAGAGATTTGTGGTGATGAGAGTCGCAATGGAGAGCCCACATTGTGGTTTGGGGAGGAAAGTGTGTAAGTCTAAGTACTCATGGCTAAAAATGTGAGGGAAGCAAGTTCATATCTAACCATGTGGTCTGTGGTACTCAGACTCTCGAACTTGTAGTGAGCATAACGTGCGCAGAAGATTTGACTCTTCTCCATTGCCCTGTCGCCCAGTCTCGCATCGAAGGGAGTGGGAGCCAAGCCGAATGGCTGTAATAGTGCGTATCGCCAACAAGGGGATAGGCTCAAGCATGTAAGGGTGAGTACGGTTTCCTCTTTTAGCGAAGAACGTGGTTTTGTACTTGGGAGCGATATGGGTGGTGTAATGTATGAAGCGTGACCCATTGGATTCCTCCCAAGCAGTATTACATTGGCATTGTAGAAAAGCTTCATTCACTTGGGAGTCCATTGACGCATCATGTAGCAAGTGTCATGCATCCTATCTCCCAAACCACTTCTTTATGTCTTGCATCTATCCCGTGCTCAAGATCTTGCTTTAATGCGCCTTTTGAACTTTTTTTCTTGCTTCCATGCTATTGTAGGAAGTCGATGTGAGGGGTTTTGACGCATCTTTATCGTGTACTCCACAACCCTTTCCATACCCGTAACCTCAATTGGCAGAGATCCCGACTCAAGAAGTAGAAGCATATATGATATTTGTGTCTTAACTTGGAGAAAGTTTATAAGAAAACGCTTTTGGACATTCTCAAACTCTTTCCAAGTAGATTTTGAGATGCTTCCGCTCCACACTTCAACTCCATAAAGAAGGTGTCACGAACGTGTAAAAAAGGTACTTCTTGAGAACCCAACAACATTTTCTACATTTAACATGTTCTCAGATGCATAGTAAGCTCTCTTCCCAGCTTCCAAACAACGCATAGCATATTCATGCTACTTGTGATTGGCCAGAACCTGTACTTAAAGCTCTCACCGACTTCAAGTGTCTCATTGTTGTACACAATACATGGCTTTTCCTTATGGTTGGTTTCACAAGCATAACCTTTGTTTTGGATTCATTCACAATCATCCCACTATGCAAGCGAAACTCTCAAGGACAACCATTAGCTTTTGTACATCCTCTAGAGTGTGTAGTAGAAGCACTAAATCATCCGCATACAACAAAAGCATGATTACCGCATTGCAAATAGTAGCCTCTTCAATGCCTTTTTCTTGCATAAAGTCAAGTTTCATTTGTTCCAATTAATCGATGCATAGACCAAAGAGAGTTGGTGACAATGGAAATCCTTGTTTAATCCCAAAAGTGCTCGCAAAAAATTTAGAAATTCCTCTTCCCATGCACAATTGACGCATCACTTTCTCATAAATTCGAGAAACCGCAAGCATAACTCACTTGGCACTTAGAGTACTTCCATTCTTCTCCATAGATTGTTACGTAGAATCATATCAAAGGCTTTCTTGAAGTCCACAAAGCAACAATAAAATCGCTTGTCTATCAGCCGACTTTCCTCCATGAGAACATGAAGAGTGACAAGATGGTCAACGGTGCTATGGCGTCATAGAAACCCGCTTGTCTTTTTGCACTCCTTTCTATTCTTTTCAGCCCAACCACTCAATTTTATCTCCATTATGTACCCAAACAACTTTGCCATAAGAGATCCAATCATTATAATCCAGTAGTTATTTACATTCCCTCCTTTATGCAAAGGCTTGACTTAATTAGTACTCCAATCACAAGGCATACCATGTTGAAGTGCAAGGTTCAACATGTCATCATCTATAAAATCTCTCATTCATTTAATCATTTCTGGATCGATACCTTGAAGATCTCCCGCTTTGCAAGTGGCCAACTTTTTGAGCTCAACTACGCATCCTCAATAGTCAAAAAGGAGAGCATACATTGTGGAGAGAGAGAGAGAGAGAGAGAGAGAGAGAAGAAATGATATTATATATTAACGGTTTCAAAAGGCCAAAGTGACCTATGTGACCAAAAAGTTAGAAAGTGGTGCATCTCATAGTGTGAATACCAAAAACAAAAGATTAAATGGTATTAAAAAAGACATTGTAACATCTGTAGCAAGGCTACAGTGTCACACATTGGACAGGCAGTTAGTTGCAGAATCTACTAGCCATCCTACCAGTTCACCAAGAATACATGTCCCACCAAACACTACTACGGGGATCTTCAACAGTAGCGGACTCTACCTCACTTCTTCGGCTATCTGAGGAGATATTGCAAGAGTCCAGGCAGGCCATTGCTACCATTGAGCTTGGAGCAGAGCGGTTGGCTACTACTCACCAGCGCCACTCCGCCACATACACAGCTATGGAGGGATCTCTACGTGTCGCAGAGAGCGCGATTGCGGACGGTGACGCTACTGTTTTTCTTTGCGACATGCATTGCCAGAAAAGTCTAAAATCATTGAAAACCTCCAAGCTCAGATGCAGGGGCTTCGAGAGATACTACTCCACGGTGATATCAGATTTCAGGACTCAATGAGTAGGGGATATGGCTGGACAAGGCAAGGAATATAGGTACAGACTCCTGTTGGGTATGCACAGCCAGGTACCTCTATACATTTCATGG
The DNA here is from genome assembly GCF_014529385.1 of Adiantum capillus-veneris. NCBI lineage: Eukaryota > Viridiplantae > Streptophyta > Polypodiopsida > Polypodiales > Pteridaceae > Adiantum > Adiantum capillus-veneris. Next base: position 32,036,466 of record NC_140947.1, read on the forward strand.
GACCCTCTACACAGAAACCTGTCGGATATGGTCAGTCTTAGCAGTTTACCTACTATTTTCAGGGGTTTCAGCAGTCGACTTCCTTACCACATATGCAATCCACACATAGAGTTCCTTGCGACGGCCTTGCTGGTGTGCACCGTCATGGCTGTGTTAGTAGACGGTCTGAGTACACTTCAGGCCATGTGCTTCCATCTGTTGCGCCTACTGCGCAGCAGCTGGCTACTCCAGTTCACAGGGAGCCCGTTTGTCCAGAGCAACAAAGTTCAGCAGCAACAGCCTCCCACCATCGATTTGATGGCTCTTCCTCCAGAGGCGGATACTTTTGGTGCAGCAATGGCAACGACTCTTTCTCTTGGGTGACAGGACCGCACTGCTCTGCTCAGCTTTCTTTTGTACATATAGTGACTTCTCGATTCTCTTTGCAGTATAATGTACCTCTCACCGAGACGGTGAGTGGTTTTGTGGTAGGCAACCTGTAGCAAAGCTACAATGTCACAGGCATTGGACAGGCAGTTTAGGCGCAGTCCTTGAAGAAAACTATAATATCATCAAAGAAAGTGCCCACAAAAGATCGAGGCTCTCAGAAAATCCTGTCCATCATTCGGTTGAAAGTCGTTGGAGCATTGATAAGTCCAAAAGGCATCACCAAAAATTGGTATAAACCAAAGCTTGTTCGAAGGCTGCCTTGTAGACATCTCTCGGAGCGATTCTGATTTTTTGATGATATCCACTTTTCAAATCAATCCTGCTGAAACAAGAGGATCCCTGAAGTTGGTCAAGAATATCCTCGATCCTTGGAATCAGAAATCTGTTCTTCATAGTGATTTTATTGAGAGCACTATAATCAATGCACATTCTCCAACATCCGTCTTTCTTTAATATCAACAAAACCGGAGAGCAGTAGGGTGAAGTACTCGGTGAGATAAGACCCTTTTTCAAGAGGTCTTTCACTTGGTTCATGGTCTCTTCATTCTGGGCTCGGCTAACACGATAAGGTGGCCGGTTCAGTGGTGTGCTTCCAGGAATCAGATCAATAGTATGATCCTCAGGATGAGATGGGGGTAACTTGCCTGGCAAGCCTTCAAAGAAACAATCAACATGTGTGTGGAGAAAATGGCGTTCTTTGTCAAGTTCGGACATGTTCGTTCATTGTTCATCAATCAACTCTTTCAAATAGAGCGAGTAAACAAAAAGACTAGATTTCATTTATTTATAAATGGCCGAAGCCGATACAATAGGGACGGACTCGCCCTTCAGTTTTACATCAAGTACAATTTTTTTGCCCTTTTCATTTGTCAAAGTTGCTTTCTTGGCCCGATAGTCGACCACGACGTTGTTCTTATGGTACCAAGGGACTCCTAGGAGGACGTCACACCCTTCCAAAGGCATGATATAAAAGTCCTCGTGCCCTAAATACCCCTGACAACACAAACAAAGTTTGCCAATGACAGGCGTAATGGCTACATCTCATCCGAGCGCCGCTAGAACTGCCTCTGCTGGCGGTCCCATCCTGTCAGGCGTAATCTCGAGCCGTGCCGCCAATTCAGATGAAATGAAGTTGGCCTTGGCTCCTCCATTGAAAAGGGCTTCCTGATCTTTCACTTTACCCCAAGCTCGGCAAAGTTCTGTACTTTCATGTATCTGGCTTAGGTCGGTTCCCATGCAATCTGGTACCAGTCCTGCTTTCATCTTGCCTTTTCTGCCACGTTCCTCGGCTGCTCTAGAACTATCTGGCATGTCTTCAGTCTGTCCTTGATGTGCCTTTTTGGGGCACTTTGCGGAGATGTCTCCTTATTCTCCGCAACCAAAACATTGAGATACTTAGCCCTTTCTCGAAGAGTCAGTCGGGGTCGTGTATCCTTCTTTTCCTGGGACTCTTTTTCTTTCTACTTTCATTGTTGGAAATTTGTCTGGTCCTTTGAGTCAAGATCCCATCAGTGGGGTAAGTCAAATTCCCCGAATGTATCGAGAAACCCCGTTTCACATGACCCATTAATTCTTGAATAGATTCCGACTTTTATTCAAGGCAATAATCTTGGATCTCTGTAGGGAGTCCACAGCAGAACTGCTCAATCTGTTCCTTAAAGGTGACCTTCTTAAATGAAGTGATTGGTAGAAAAGAGTCCCAAAACCTCTTGCAATATGCGTCCAAAGAATCTTCCTTGGTCATCCGAAGATGGTTCTAAGCGGTTCTTACATCCATTCGTACTCCCTGGTCAGCCAAGAAGAAATAAAGAGCCGTTTGAATTTCAACCACTTGACTGAAGCTTCTTTCCTCAGAAGAAGAGTGGACCTATCACGATTGTGACTATGTTGCAGTATTACATATACTCTTAGTTGCAGATACGCAAAGTGCCATGCCAAGGAGAACCCCTATGCTTGGAGATGCTTGGAGGGTCACAACCCTTCGCTCAAGAGACGTGCCTCTTCGCCAAAAGCCACACTCCTTCGACGACTGGTCACACCCCTTCGCTCTACGGGGGCGACTCTTCGCCCAATGGTTGCAGCTCTTCGCCGAAAGGATATGTCTTTATATCTAAAGTCACGTCTTCACATGAGACATGTCTTTTCATTTGTCTCTTCGTCTCCTATATAAGGAGCCCTTGTATCACACATTCAATCAATCAACACAGAGTCTTCTGAGTCTTGTTTCTGAGTACAGTTCAAGTTTCTTAAGTCTTAATCATGAGTTTAAGTAATTAATGAAGGATTAGCAACTAGAATCCTTACGGTGGTATCAGAGCAAAAATTTTCACGGGACCCGAAGGTTGTGAGCCTCTCACCCTTGCCGCTAAACTCTACCCTTCCCGGAGTTGCATGGAAGCAGCAGAAAGATGGAAACACACAGACAAGTATGAGGTAATCCAAAACCCTCTCTTCTAAATACATAAATAACTAAAGAGAAGGAGATGTGTGTATGCGGCATACCTGCTGAAATACTCGATGTATACCTCTTCATCGAGTGGTGTCTCTTCGCGTCAAACGGTAGCACCTCTTTATCAGCTGGCACCTTTTCGAATCTCTGGACACTTCACACGAGAACAGCACTTTTTCATGAATAGGTGCCAATCCTGGCATGCACCTCTCCGAAAGGTTGCACCTCTTGCGCTCACCTCTTGCCTGGCGTAGCATCATGCGCTCATCTCTTGTAGATGAAGGGTCACAGCCTTACGATTACACAACCAACGACTTGGGGTTTTTTTTTACGCTAGAAGTCAAATTTTTAAGCCAGTATTAAATTGGCCGGCCACTTTAAATTTGGCCGGACCAATTTAACCCAGAGTGTGGAAGTTTCAAGGCACCCCTTCACCAAAAAAAAAAAAAGAAACAACCAGCCAATGTTACGTGCGATGCAGCGTGGGCCTTCACTGTACGCTCCTCTCTCACCCAGCATTCGTGTTGGCCATTTGGGTCGTCTCCCGTCTCCTTCCCGCACGCGGTATACCCTCTTACTATGGCCGACCCGAACCGGTGGACATATTTTTCTTAGATCTCGTACATGGACGAGGTCCCTGAAGAACTCTTGCCAAAAAAGCCCCCTCCTACGCACGACATGATCGTCATTCTCGATTTCCCAAACTTTAGAGCACAAATTTATTCCAGAAGGACTTTTCGCTCTAGGAGCACCCGACCTAGAACTTGCACCTATTTGTTATTCCCTTTGAGGCGTAACCATGCCAAATTCAAAACGGAGGTGGTCAATCTGACCATGCCCTTACTCTCATCAAGGAGCAGATGGCCACACTTTCCACAAGCCTCGCATCACTTCATAGTCGCTTGGATCAGATGCAGACGCAAACACTTCTCGGAATCGTCCTACAACTTCTCGTACTACACATGCTGATTTAACACCTTCATTTGAAGCTTCAGTGGACGAATCGAACGAATCACATCCAACTGATGAGGTAGACAATCGCAAACTTCAATTACTTTACAAAATTTTTAATGTTGCACAAAAGAAGAAGCTTGATATTAAACTGTCGAAACCGTATAATGGTCGTCGCGACAAGCGCATGCTGGACCAATGGCTGTTCAAAATGGAGGTTTACTTATCAAACACAGGTTTGGTCGAGAGTAAGAAAGTTGCACTTGCTAGTTCTCTGCTCAAAGAATCGAACGAATCACATCCAACTGATGAGGTAGACAATCGCGAACTTCAATTACTTTACAAAATTTTTAATGTTGCACAAAAGAAGAAGCTTGATATTAAACTGTCGAAACCGTATAATGGTCGTCGCGACAAGCGCATGCTGGACCAATGGCTGTTCAAAATGGAGGTTTACTTATCAAACACAGGTTTGGTCGAGAGTAAGAAAGTTGCACTTTCTAGTTCTCTGCTCAAAGACACAGCATTTCTTTGGTAGCAACGACAGGTTGCTGATGGTAAACACACCTTCTTGAGATAAATTCCGACGTGATATTTGCAAGGCATTCGAGCCTGCCAATGCGGATTTCCATGCCCGGTCCTCTCTTCGCCGCCTGAGCCAGACAGGTTCCTTGACAGCGTACATCACAGAGCTCCAAAGGCTAACTCTGGAGATAGAGACCCTTAGTCCCTCTGATAAACTTCACAGCTTTATCAACAGACTCGAACCCAACCTGAAGGACGATGTGCACAAATACAACCCTACCACCCTGTATGCTGCAATTGCCTATGTGGAGCGTCTTGGCGATAATCGGCGCCCTACACAGAATTTTCTTCTTGGTGACAGATCTTCAAACAATGCTCGCTTTTCACAACGCGATTGCAGAGAAATCTATAGCCAAAGTCAGCATCAATCTCAGTTCAGACAGCAAGCAACAGAGCCTTATTCAGCTTCAAGGTTCTATCCTCAAGATCGACAATCTCAAAGCAGACCTACTTCAAATGCTCCACTTGATCATGGTAAAGGACGTGAACTTCAGCCCATGAAGACGATCGAGTGAAGTCAAGTGATCCAAATGCAATAACAAAGGATGAGTGGCAATGGCATACAATAAGGCGCTAAGTTGGCAACCCTGTCTGACAGAGTATACAGAGGCCAAAGTTTTGTCAGCTCTCCATCAAGGAGGCCCGAAGATGTACTGCGAGCATATAAGAAGTATACAACATTGACCATCTTATGACCAAAGCCAAGCGCCCACAAAGGGCCCGCATTGTAGCGGCAATGAAATCCCATTGAACCGTATCGAAAGCCTTTTCAATGTCTACCTGCATTACGATAACATCTTGTTGTGTATACTTGGCATATTCCATTTCAATCAACACATTAGCCAGATTATCCAAAATTTGGCGATGAGGAATGAAGCCATACTGCGCGGAATGGATACCAGTCATAAGAGGTTCCTTGATACGATTCACAATGATTTTAGCTAAGATTTTATATATAACTGGCATAAGAGAAATCAACCGCCAATGTGAGAACTGCTCACAAAGCACTTGTTAGGCAGCAACTTCAACAAACCCTTTTTCAAAGACATTGACAAATCCTTCTTTGCCCACGCAGTGCTCATCATGTAAAGCAAAGGTTCTTTGAGAGATTCCCAAAAAGAGAAAAGATTTCACAGTGAGCCTATCCCAACCAAGCGAACGCCATCTTCCGAGAGCAAGCAATGCTGAGTGCAATTCATTTTCTATAGAATCCGCTTCCATGGCCAAAGCATCCTGAGACAGGACAATTGAATGCACTGTAGATAACAAAAGTTGGCGAGCTTGAATAACTTCAGCGGATGCCGCGGGGGGCCGAAAAAACAGTCCTAAAATGGGACACCATGGCATCCACAAGCTCACGCTTTGAGGCTGTCCAAGCTCCTGGTCGGAACGTAACCCGCTTAATAGTTTGAGAGGCCCTTGAATGATGCAAGTGCTTAAAAAACTGCTTTGAGGCACATCCCTTGTCCACAATGCTCAATGTTGAGCACGAGTCTGCCATTTATCCAATTTTCGTTTATCATTATGTTGTAGATACACCCAGGCCCAACAAAGAGCAGTGGATTCACTTTTCGACAACAAACGTGTGTCAGCTAAGAATTGGAGTTGTTGATACACATGCTTGGCATCCTCAACATCACCACGTAATTGAAACATGTAATGCTTTCCATAGTCTTGAATTACACTCTACACACGCACAACAAAGCGAACCCAGGCAACATCAGGATCAAGATACATTTGGGCAACCAAAGGGGGAATAACATCATAAATCATCTCACGAAATGCTTTATGCGAAAGATATGCATTGTTGATGTGTATCAGACGTTTCTTAGAAAGAGGCTGATCATAATGTAGTTGCCCAAAACGCAACAACATCACAACAGGAGCATGATCAAATAAAAGCAGAGAATGATCTATGCTCATTTCGCATACAAACTCATCAAATTGTTGCATGTTGAGGACATACCACCGATCTAATCTTACACGATATGCACGAAAAGCATTATGTTGAAATGTATACCCGAAACATTAGGATGCAAGAGGGTCCACAAGTCCAACATCCGTGCACATGTAACGATGCCTACAGTTCTATGCTTAACATGTGCGAATGTCCTGTGGTGTTATCAGATGAAGGGGACGCATTGTTAAAATCACCACAAAGCAACGCATTGGAGAGCCATGGGTAAGAAGATATCTCACGACACAAAACAACTCGTTGTCCCTAGGTCGTATGCGCATAAACACCACCAAATTCATAAATCTAGCCATTGATCGTGCATTGGACCACCATCCAACAACCCGCTGAATCATTATACGCTAGAATTGGTTGCAACTCATGCCTAACCATAATCAGAACACCCAAAAAGCCCAACAAACCAACATATGCTATCCAGTATCCCACAAAGTACAAGCATTGCCCAACATACTCATGTTTATTATGCTCTTGCAAAACCACAATGTCTGTCTTACATGTATCTACGTAGTGTCAGGTCAATCTCCACTTATCAAGGTTACATAACCCACGCACATTATATGAAATGCATTTAACACAACTATGCATTCAAGAGATATGTACAGAGGCAAAGTAAAGAAGGGACTAAGTTGATGTGTCCATAAGCACATCAACATCAACAGCCCGCGACTCAACCGCTGTGTTTTGCATGTCTGTCTCGGAGGCAACAAAGCTTGCAGGTACCTTATTCCATGCATCCGCAAGAGTACGATTATCATTACAAGGAAGAGTTTTTTTACAATGTGAAATGCCTCTACGAGATTCTAAAGTACTTTGGGAACTTTTTGACTTCCTTGTAGCATCTCTCAGACACACATTTCCCCTTGATAAGAAATATTTGCACACATTCTAACTGCGTGCCAATTCTCTGCGCTCTCTAGTGTTTGCATTATAATCTACCCATTGTAGACTACCTGCATTATAATCTACCCATTGTAGACTACCTGCATTGTGGGTTTTTCCTCACCTTGAAACTTCCCACTAGTAACATGCAGTATCACGAGAGAGAGAGAGAGAGAGAGAGAGAGAGAGATACAGCTGAGGTCGAGGTTGAAGCCGTATTGCTTGAAGCGGCGCTTCTTCTTAGATACAAGTTTCCTCGCAAGAGACTTCATGCCGTCGAAGGGTGCCATGTCCAGCCATGGCGACGCGCGGTCCGACCATGGCGATGCCATTCAAAGCATGCAGGCGTGTGAAAACTCGTTTTGACGACGGAGGTGGAATTAGTGGCACTTCAAAAATATACTCCACTAGGCCTAGGGGGTACCCAATGATGAAAAATCAAAATATGGCCATTGTCACATTAGGGGTTTTGGAAAGTGAAGTCTCCCTTACACACGTGGGTTGGCATGCTTTATCTCTCCAAACAATTGTTGCAGGGCAGTGGCGTGGAGGGAGAGCAAAGGCCGGGGTCGGGCCTGCATGCACATGTGCTCTTGTTGTGTATCTCTCTCTTCCTCTTGCCTGCTCTCGTTGTGTCTCTCTCTCTCTTCCTCTTGCCTGCAAGAGGTCACACAAATTCTCTCTCTCTCTCTCTCTCTCTCTCTCTCTCTCTCTCTCATGGTTGAGTTCCACAACAAGAGGTGGGTGAAGAAGGCGCCCAAAGCAAAGCAGTTGAAGCCCATAGCCTGCGAGATCAAGTTACTGCAGAGAAGGACTGGCCATAAACCACACTAAACTCAAGAAACCGAGAAACCAAAAAACCAAGAAAATTCTAAAGTCGGGCTCACCAGACCAAAACACAAGGAAAATTTAAGTTTTTGGTGTCCAAATCAGAAAATTTTGTTGTAATCAACTATAAATGACCTTCTCTACATGTGTTATTAATTCTCAAGCCAAATCGTGCCAAAATTGAATGGCGATTCATATACCTTGGTGTGATTTTTGGCCAGAAAGATAATCACTACATAGAGATAGCAGGGAGAAACCTACCTAGGGGGTTTGGTCATCAAAAAGGTTGAAAAAATGAAGGGAAACTTGTCATAAACAGGCAAATGAACAAAAAATCACAATAATGCAAACCAGAGAACTGAGATTTGACCCATCAGAAGGAGTCTAAATTGGCAGCAAGTTGGAAATATATCTCATAGACATAGCATGTAACAAGCTGCAAGAGATCAAGTCTGAATGTTAAGGAGCATATATTGCGATTCATGTATAGTGGAAAATTGAAGGTATTGCAACATAGATAACTCCATTAGTGTCCATACACATAGGTGGTTACCTGGAAAAATTTCATCTCAAAAGCTTACAAAAGTAGGATCACAATCCAATAATTTCAGCCAACAGGGACTAGGTTGATACCATAGGTAGGCCTAGTCATAACGAGTCCATAGGAGTTTTAATATTTGAATTTTGACATGTAAAAATATGTCATCCATGCTATCTTGGAATTAAAAAGTTTGATACAGAATATTGGTATTTTGGATACGCAAAAGAGATCCAAATTGAGCACAAACTAGCCAAGAAGACATAACTCATCATTGTGAACATATCTATGTAGTTAGATCTCTCATATTTGAAAGAACATGGATTGTGATCCATGTACCTCTTTATAATTGGGATGTGTGACTTGATGATCCTATAGGCATACTTAACTACATCCTATATTTCAAGTTTGGCCCAAAAATACCACTTGAAAGACCAAGTTACAAGCCAAACAAATTCCTATTGCTTGATCCTAAAAGTGTTTTGAGTATTTTTTCAAGTCCAATTCAACAAAATTGCTCTAACTTTTGATACACATATCCAAATTTCCATTTTTGGACAGGATTCTCAATTCCAAACTTTTAGGGTGTCTAGAAAAGGCATCCTAAGTTCTAAGGGCCACCAATACTTGATTTTTTAGAGACTTGACAAGGGGCAAAAAGGGATTGTTTACACTAAACCAAGTTGAGCTAGTCAAGGACTATCTAGTGTTGACTGATCCATAACCGTGTCAAATCATCCACTACCAGGGTTTTTGACTCTAATCAGAGCTATGCGGCATCTGCAAACTGCAAGAAATCTTGTAACACCCTCGACAATGGGTTTGAGAGAAAATAAAGAGACGTACCAATCATACAAAGCCACGCATCAAGGTGAAACTCATGGATTTTTTACGAGTGGTTATCCTCTTCATTGGGAGCCATACCAACCACTACATCCATCAAATTAAATGTGTGTGTCTAGAGGCACAATAACAGAAATTGATGAGGACCTTTACAAGAAACATCCTAGAGCCCAATGTTAGAGAGTTAACAAACCAAAAGAACCACACAAAATGGGGGAAAAATGAGATTCTCTTGAAGACGTATACGTGTTTGGAGTTTGAATCTATAGGATCAATAGGATCTCCAATATCAAGGATAGATATTCAAGGGAGCATATTTCCTAATCCCATAAGCCAAATAGGTGGTTACACTACTATAATGGGATCAAGAGGAGCACAATTTGGAAATAGAGTTCTAGAACAATGCCAGCATGTATATCAGTAGAGAGGATTCCACCAAGAGTTTCTCAAAAACAACATGAATTAGGAGAGATGTTTTTGCTAGAGATCTAGGACCACACCGAATGAGACCATTTTAAGTTGCCAAATGCATGAGCAAGAAATATGGTGGTTAGGGAGATCCTCATGCACATGTATCTCTTTCTAAGCAAGTCTTTAGATCAGAGCAAGTGCATGATTTCTAACTGCTAAATCAAGAAGCTTTTGCCATGATAGAGAATCTCTTAACAAAATTTGCAAAAGAATTTTACAAACAGGGAAATACTCTGTCACAGATATATGCTTTCAAACAAAGGGATAACAAGAAGGTGAAGGAAGCCTCATTGAAATTCAAACAATACCTTGAGAGACGTCCACCAAGAGAAGTACCATAGAAAGACAAACTAGTAGTATTATTCATTGAAGCACTCAAAAAGGATATTCATTTACAAGGTTTCACATCTCTAGAAGAAGTGACAAAAAGAAGCTTTGTATCTTGTGGACAACTGCAAAGCTTAGATATTGGAAGACATTGATACCTCAACCATTGAAATTAGTTCCATTGCTAGTGAAGCTACAACTCAAAAGACCCAACACAGCCCAATCACTAGCCAATGGTAAACAGTTAGTTGAAGAGGTAGTCAAAAGAATGAACCAAGCCTTCATACAAGCACACAATGTTGGAACAACTCAAATGAGGAAGAGTGACATCTATGGGGGAGATCATCCTACCACTCAGTGTTATATACAACCAAGACCCGCAATGCCAATTATGAGGACAAATGTACCTCAACAACAAAATGGTGTGGTGTTCCAATCACAAAACCAACGAGTGCTATTATAATCAAAATTTGGTGAGGGAACGACCATACAATCCTCCACCAATGAGCCAACCGCCACCACCAAGATATGTAGTGGGAAAAAACAACGTTGTGTCAAGGGTTGATATATCACAGCTTGTGCTAGAACAAAAACCATCACCTCCTATTGACAACAGAGTTGCCATTAGATACACTTAACTACAACCATTAGATGAACATATGCCACAACAGATGAGATGTTGCACAATTGAACAAAAATGGATGGACCATGAGACAAATGAGTGTTACAACAATCATAATCATTTCAGAGAGTGGCCATATAATCCATCTCGAATGAATCAACCACCACCACCACAATAACAACCTCAGTAAAAAAGAGCATGCTACAAGTGTAGAGGTAATCATTGGCCTATAAATTGTCCTTACAAAGTGAAAAACATTGGTACTACATGGATTCTATCCAAAGAGTGCCATGACACATTTCATTTAGGATTGCCCTAAAAATTTTGATAGAGCGGGAAAAACAGTGGTCAACATGATAGAAATTCTACTTAGTTCAAGTGGGTCAAATACTAAGAAAATTTATCTTGTCAATGTCGTAACAAGAGCTCACACTCAAGAATTCATGAATGAAAAGAGTGAGAAAAGTTGAAAGCCCAACAAAAGCGCGAAGAAGAAACCATGGCTGCAAAGCTTTCACAAGCTCAAGAGCAATTGAAACAACACCAAGAGAAGGAAGTTTCAATAGTGGAGACAAACAAACCCCTACAATCAATTCAGGAGGATCAATGCTGGTGAACAAAGCCTTCAAGCCATTAGATGCTATCTAACTAGAGCCATATGAGGCTAAGCTTAAAACCAGCTAGACATTAGAGCAAAGATGGATGACCTCTCCATATGTAGAAGTTGAGAAAAAAAGGTGGGAAGTGTACAAGAAACTAATAGACACTGCACAAGACATAATATTGCCAATCTATCCCTCGCTATAGAACATTTTGAGAAGGCAAGTGTTTTGACTTTGAGATGTTAAACAAGAAGACCAAGGAAAGAACCCCTCAAAAGCCCCTCAAACAAAAATGGACGTAGAACCTCAATAAAACATGGAAATAGAAACTCAACTTTAAGCTGACAACGAGCCAAAAGAAAAAATCAACTCACAAACACAAAAGGTTGAACCAAAATCTTAGATTGATGAATGTGTAGTTGCAAATACCTCCGATAGTGTTGTGTCACACCAAATAGCACATATCCCAAGATTTGAGAAACCATGGCCAAATGAATTATGGGAAGCAATAAGGAACACAAAAGAGGGGAGCTCGACCTATCAATTTTCCCCCATCCCTAATATCAATATTGAACATGAGCACCTAGATTTTGATATCAAGTCTCCTTGTGGTGACATGGGATCTGTCGCCTCAAAAGAAAGCAAACCCTACAAGTTGAGGACCTTATCCTTTTAAACCAGAGAATGAGGTGAAATCGGAAAGGTTTGTGCCATCATAGTGAAAGGCCACTCCTAAAATGAAATATTTTAGAGGATTACAGGATCTGATGTCATGAAGCTGCAATTGGAAGATGTCTACATAGAACGACCCATAGGAATATTGGAGTAAGTGATAGTCACTTCCTATAGAATAGAGTATGAGCACACATTTGCTATAGTTTATTTTGGAAAGGACAACAATTTTAACATTAATTTGGGACGTACATTCATGCGACAACTTAAAATGGTTCAAGATTGGGATTTCAACCACATCTATCTTAGACATGACAAAACAACAACCAAGATAAACCTAAAAGACCATTCTTACAGAGATGTCATGAAGGCACCAATAGAGGAATTTGACTCAAGTACCAAGGGAAAATCAGATATTGTTGAATGTCTCACCCCCGGATGCGACCAATGATGGGCAATCCATGTTCTTGAGCCTTTGCAAAATCTGACATCACAACCATGATCTAGAGTATCAACACAACAAAACCCTATGATCTTTTCATGTTTTGAAACCAAAAACCCCAACCAAAAGCCCGATCTTGACTGAAAGCTTTAAAAATTGCAAAATCTTAACTAGAATCCGAAACATACCAACAAAAGTGAGTTTTGTCAAAAAAATAACTAGATCATGATGCGTGTACCCCAAGTCCATTTTCACATGCTAGTTTGTCCACTTGTTTATAAGTCTACTGTTGAAGTTTGGTCAAGTTTGGATTGAAATTTCACTCGTTATGTCTAATTTTTTATATGGTCAAGTTATGCTCATCCAAGAAGAAAAAAATGGATCTCAAACACATACGTGGTGGCTAGTTTTGCATGTACCTAACAAGAATTTTCAACGACCAACAATGTTTGGAACATCAAGAACACCAAGGTAGAAATCACTCAAGGAAGGGGGAGTTTTAAAGCTCTTCACCTACAGAAAACCAACTCAAAGATGAGTCGGCACATGGTCGTGTGGACACGAGCTAAGAAGGGGGGATTGTCTGGAGATGCCGATGATAGCTACCTTGCTAGCTAATTTCCTACTAAAGTCCTCATTTGTAATGCTTTTTTTTTTGAGAGATTATAAATATACATAAAGCTCATAGATTTTGATGTGAGTGGATTTGAACCACTTATTTTTAATGCAAATGTATAATACCCATAAGAACTGAGCTTAGAGATCATTTTTTAGAAGCTTTACGTATATAAGTGAGTTTAAAGAAGCCTTTAGAAGAACTCTTGTACGTGAGAGAAGAGAAAAGTGCTACTCTGTAAACGAACTGTCTTTCAATACGGTAATCCAATTCAAGTTCCGTTAAGTGCATTATGTTTCTCTCCTCTTACTCTATCATTTGAGTGTATTCATTGCCAACTAGGTGAAGGTTCATGACTATGCTTTGTGAGTCTTAATTTATTGTTTTGGTGATATTTTCAAGTGTGAGTGTTGATCTTTTGGTAGGAGGTTGTTCCTAAACCTTAAGAAGTCTTGTTAGACCAGTTTCGTTCACTTTTTTTTTGAGCTACAAATCGATGAATTGTAATGTATGCACCTCTTAGAAATGGAATTATAGGGTCCATATGTGTTCTGTTAGCCCTTTTCTATAGTGACCCATAGTTTTGTCACATTTTCAAGCTCGTTTAGCTAAGAAACCATTAAGTGATTAGTTGGCGTGAGGATTGACCGTATGCATGATTAGATTGATTGTTGATTGTTGATTTGTGGTCACTCTTGTGCATCTTCTTTTGTAGGTTCACTCCATTGAGGTTGACAAAATGTGTCTCTATGTCCCATTCAGATCGCTTTCGTGAGTATTGACATTATGTATGTTAGTGCCAGATAGCTATGCTATAAACATTCATCATAGTATTGATCCGCTAACAACATATGATCTCCATTGTTTCTAACATTCCCCTACAAGTTGAGACTATAAAATAATCATTAATGGATTTTCTCTCGACAGCGAGCCCGTATCCCAAAGAACAACCATGCTCCTTTTCAGGCCTTCTAGTAGATGATGCACTTACATCACTTGACCATTTCAAGAACATCACAAGCGACCATAACTATAATGTTAAAGTCAAGCCCTTGAGTTACATGCATTGCTAGAAGCTATAGAAGCCACCCACTCTGTAACTAAATTGTAACTTGAAATTAGAAAATCTCGTAACAGGTGCCCTGATTAATCATGAGATTTGAAGCTAAAGACATTCAAAATAAGCAAAATTAAACATTGACACAATGTAGAGGGTTGAAATTTTTTAGGCCAATTCCCCCTCAAAAAGACTTTTCCATCATGATGAGAAGTTGCAAGTACATGCAACAAGAAATATATTTAGCTCTTTGTAAATTACCACCCTTTGTGAAGGATTAGAACTTTAAAAATGGGTTAAGTAGTGGCTGTATTTTTCTCACTTACATACGCAATTTTAGCCTCCCTCTTACAGACATTCAATTGCACAAAAGCAGGTGGCCTTGTAGAGTGGGAGAGAGACTGGATTTAGAAGATAAGTGAAAAATCATGATCGTGTCACTTAAAAGAGAAGCTTTCAGAAGTAATGAAATCCTCTTCTTTATTGTGCCACAATAGATTATCTACTAAGGAAGTGTAAAAACAAACTAGAGAGTGGGATGGAGCTTTAAGAGAGCTTTTGAATGAGTCTAAGCATGCTCTGAGCACTCAAGCATGCTTTTCCTGCATTCACACACACTCCCACTTAAAGAAATGGTGCCCTAGAAAGTTATGGTATTTGATAATTTTGGTAGTTACATTGCATGCCAAGCCAAAGTACTTGCTTTCTGAACCCTTCCCTACAGGCTTTATGAGTCAGACTCCCCTTTCTAAGCTCTATATGAGTGATCTATAGCATATGCTACCTATGAAGCTATCAAGATTCCTCTATGATGTTGTGTTTCACCCAATACAACACACATAGTACTCTTGAAATGTTGAAATCAAGGTTCGGGAGTCATGTTAAGCCCCTTTTGATTTCAAAAAAATATGTGGTTTCTTGAATGATTTCTCACATCATAGTGGATACCTCTTGAACTTTTGACACATTAATGCCAATTTTTCCATTTTAGAGAGTCTTCTCGGATAGTAGTAATGTCATTTTAGGGTCTCGTCGAAACCGCTAGACCATACCATAGCGGTTTATGAATGTAGTAAAGCTCTTCTAATACTTTAGACTTAATCTTGTCATTCTTGCTTACTCTGTAGCCATTTTAGGTCAAATACAAATAGTTTCTCTCTCTCTAAACTAATTTTACATTTTCATTTTGATCACTCTAAAACATGTCTAGCAGATCAAAATGACTTTCTATTACTTTCATAGTAATTTAGACTCGCCAGAAATTAAATTTGCTGACATTACCTTGCGCTTACACCATTGTCATCCTCGACTATGAACATATGAAAGGAGAAAGGTTACATTGTTGTCTTCGATGATGAACATATGAAAGGAGGAAAGGTTACATAGTTCATTGAATCCACTTAGTGCACTATACTCCATTCCAAATTAGTTGCATAGACTTGGTGCTTGAGAGAACATGTTTGTTGCAAGTGTGTTATTAAAACAAATAGCCATACACCAAATTCTCGAGTTGTTTGCTACACTATTTTGTGCTTTGAGAAGTGAAGACTTGTCACAAGCATGAAAGAATTGTATGCATACCAATACCATTTGCCAAAAATTAATCATTTTATACACCAATTTCTTGTGCATTACCCAACCCATGTGTATGGTTATAGCCGTCAACTAAGGAGAGAGAGTCTTAAACTTACCAAATACTTAACCAAAATCTTACTACTATTGAGGAGGTTATCTTCATGGAGTCTTCATGTTGCAAAATGACTTATGGTTGGAGCTTGGGATGGAGATCATCTATCTCATCACATTTAGGAGGATCTTCCAAAGTTGTCTCTATCAAAGGAGACCCTTTATATGGTTTTAATAAGCTAACATCAAAAGTGTTATGTATCTTAGGGTGGAAGCTTACGCTTCTATGCCATATCATTAATCTCTTGTTGAGTTTGAAGTGGTCCATGATAACGACAAGCTAGCTTTGTATATAATTTTTTATATTCAATTTTCTCACCTTGTTAATTCTTACCTGTTGTGTATTGAAATCAATCCTTTAGAAACTTGAGCAAGGCCAAATCAGCATCATAGAATGTGAGAGCACGATGGTGCTTATCTACAACTACGTTTTGTTTATGCTGAGAGTAACATATAGTATCCTTAACCTTTTGAAATGCACTCTGCAAATCGTGCACATTCCCATTAGAAACAGTAAAGATCTTGTTATGTGTACTCAAGATAGGGAGGAGTTAGGGAGACTTGATCTTCATACAACAATCTTAAATGGAGACTTCCAGTAGAAGCATGCACTATGGTGTTATATACATATTCTACAAGCAATAAGAACTCTTCCGACCAGATTGTTTGGTCTATTTCATTGACATAATTCTCATGTAGATCTAAAAAAGAAAAATTAACAGTTTCACTCTTCCCATCCATTTGTGGGTGATAGGTAGAGAAAACATCAATTTTGCACCTAAATTTTCAAATAATCCTCTCCAAAAGAAACTTGTCATACATGGGTCTCTATCAAAATGATAAAGATACAGTAACAAAAGGGGGTTTAATATTACATTTTGAAAAAAATCCTAAAATAAGGGTTTTTTATTCATTTAGACATGTTAACAAAGGGGGTTTTTAAGTACCCCCTGAGCACACATTATATAGGGGGGTATTGAATAGTGCAGCCCCAAAATATAGACGTCCTCTTGATCAATTTACACTTGGACATAAGTAAGTTGAGCTTCTTCTCCCTCAAAGATCCATCTATATTTTTGGAGGGACCCATCTCAAAAGAGTGGATGACCAACTTGATGGTCATATCTCAAGAGATGAAATTATGGGGGGAGCCAAGATCAAAGAGTATGAAGACATCTTAACCCCCAAACTTTTCTGATGTACAACATAGTGGATCTTCTTGTGGGCCTGAGATACTATATGGAAGAACTTGAGTAGCTTGTGGGTTGTCCTTCTTGGCTCCTTTTTTAGGACATGCATGATAACTATGACTAGTTGTCTCCCTTCTTAGGAAACTTATGGGCATTTTTCCCAAAAGGAGGTAAGATCCTTGAGGTAACCATAGTGTGATGAATGATGTTTTATATGTGTCTTTGGCATTTGTCATATGCTAGCATATCTCTCGAAGAAATCATCTATATACTCTTAAGGAAATAAAATAAAACCTTTTATTAATAAACTTGCTCTTTTTTTTCAAAATGAGATAAAAACCTCCTTGTGTAAATGTTATTCTATTGATTTTTCTTGATAAAAACCCTTGTTGAATTTACTTGCTAATTAACATACTTATGGGTGAACCCCCCCGGAAGCATATATTTAGGAAAACCTGCACAAAATTGTTAGAGGGTGGCGCACCCAATGTGAGAGGAAGATGGAGAGGGAGGCTATGTGTAAGGGAAAGAGAGAGACATGTTGCAGAGAGGAAGAAAAGAAGATAGGGGAGAGAGAGAGAGAGAGAGAGAGAGAGAGAGAGAGAGAGAGAGAGAGAGAGAGAGAGAGAGAGAGAGAGAGAGAGAGAGAGAGAACATGAAGGGTCCATATGCTACACTCCCTAATTTATTTCTTGGTTGAATTGCAATGCCTTATAGTAATCAAATTGCCTTCTTTTTATGATAGACCTTTACATATCTTCTCATACATGCACCTTGGGGTCTCCATCTACATGCCCTAAGTCGTAAGCATATAACACATAGGCATGCCAAGGGAATTGAATTCAAAGAACCCATAAATTGTAGGTGCAATTGCTGGTGCTCCCAAATTAAATAACTGTCAATATAGTGCAACCAATGAGAGCTAGGAACACATCAGATCATTAGTTTTTTACAATATTGTACAAAAAGGGCAATTCAACATTATTCATTATAGATTTTGCAATTTTGATCAACTGTATGCGAGAAGTCTAGGGTATGTTTGTGTGAGGATAGGTTTGAGAGCCCTCTAATCCATTAGAGCATATTGTCTCCTCCAACATGCTACCTCCATGTCAAAAAATTCAATTTTTGGTCTACCTAAATGATTATCTCTCACTAGAATTGACATTCTAGTAAGAGAAAATAAGATAGAGTGGAAGGGCCAAGGTTAAGATTACAATAGAAAGGTGCACCATGTTAGGTTTAATGGCCATGTGGCCGGCCGCCCATCACTAACTGCTACTGACCCTAAGTGTACAGCTATACACTTGTGTGAGCCACTAACACTAAGTCTAGTGTGTATTGTTCTTTTGTGCATATTTGGTAAAATGAAGATTAAGGAAGCACTGTGTCGGCTCTTCCCCTCCAAGTCGTAAGTGTGTGTGGCTATATGTGTGTGTATTTCACTCTACCATCTGGTATTAGAGCTTAGGTCTGAGTGGTAGCGGTGTTGGCATTGTCTTCGTGCATGCACGAGCTTCGGGAAGAGCTAAGGATTAAACCTTAGTGTCCAACAAGAATAAGTCTGTAATCGATTTGTTGCAGATGGTGGAAGTAGGGCAAGTACATAGCCAATTTCCATTTTGTGTGTGCAGGTCAAGCAAAGAGGAGGAGATTATTAGGTGCTCCTTGTGTCTAGAGATCAACCCAGACACACCACACAACAAGCGGTTTTGCAGAACCAAATTCGTGCAGATGCATTTTTGGGCCCGAAAGTCACTTTTTTGGCCATAAATCCCTCATATGTACTCAGATATGTGCAGCCCATGACTCATTTTTGGGGTTTTGACACGTTTTGGACGCAGTGGTGACGTCTATTTGATCTAATTGTGATTGAATAATTTTTTGCAAAAGCTGTGCGTATTTTACATTTTGCACAGGTACGTATTTTGGAGCTTAAATCAGGGTGATGGAAAGCTTTGTAGAGCTGAATCTTCGGCCAATTTAGAGTGTATGTATGCATGTGTGGACAGCCTAGTTGATTGACACATCTCCCATTTGGTCCATAGGTTTTTGGCATCAATTGCTTTGGTTGCCATTTGATCTGGCATTATGTTGAGTGGTTTATGCTCATTGATTGTAGTTTCTTAGATTGGGCGGTTATGCCTTGACATGGAGATGATCAATGATGCTTGAGTTGGCTACACTTTATGCCAATGATTTGGTGCAACTTGAGACTATGGTTTGGCACAGCTTGCCAATTTACTACCATTATACTGTTGGTTTTTCGTTAGTGTGCATTTAGGATTCCACACTTTGTTTTGTGGTAGTGTTTGCTCTTGCTTAGAGCGTGTTTTTGGTAGTGGTTTCGCTCTTAGGTGGAAGAGTGTATACAATATGCGGAATGACCTGGTGCATGAGGGCTTAGCATGCGATAATCTCTTCAAGTGGGAGAGATTTGATAGGCATTGTCTAGGTTAGTATCTTTAACCTTTTGAAATACACTCTGCAAATCGTGACATTCCCATTAGCACAAATGAAGATCTTATTATGTGTACTCAAGATAGGGCAGAGTTAGGGAGACTTGACCTTCATACAACAATCTCAAATGGAGACTTCCCGGTAGAAGCATGCACTATGGTGTTATATACATAATCTACAAGCAATAAGTACTCTTCCCACAAAATTGTTTGGTCTATTTCATTGACATAATTCTCATGTAGATCTAAAAAAGAAAAATTAACAATTTCACTCTTCCCTTCCATTTGTGGGTGATAGGCAGAGAAAACATCAATTTTGCACCTAAATTTTCAAATAATCCTCTCCAAAAGAAACTTGTCATACATGGGTCTCTATCAAAATGATAAAGATACACTAACAAAAGAGGTTTTAATATTCCATTTTGAAAAATAAATCCTAAAATAAGGGGTTTTTATTCATTTAAACATGTTAACAAAGGGAGTTTTTAAGTACCCCCTGAGCACACATTATATAGTGGGGTACTAAATAATGCAACCCCCAAAATATAGACATCCTCTTGATCAATTTACCCTTGGATATAAGTAACTGAGCTTCTTGTCCCTCAAAGATCCATCTATAGTTTTGGAGGGACCCATCTCAAAAGAGTGGATGCCCAACTTGATGGTCATATCTCAAGAGATGAAATTATGGGGAGAGCCAAGATCAAAGAGTATGAAGGCATCGTAACCCCCAAAATTTTCTGATGTACAACATAGTGGATCTTCTTGTGGACTTGAGCTACTATATGGAAGAACTTGAGTAGCTTGTGGGTTGTCCTTCTTGGCTCCTTTTTTAGGACATGCATGATAACTATGACTAGCTTGTTGACCTTCTTAGGAAACTTATGGGCAGTTTTCCCAAAAGGAGGGAAGATCCTTGAGGTAACCATAGTGGGATGAATGAGTCTTTGGCATTTGTGCATTTGTCATGTGCTAGCATACCTCTAGAAGAAATCATCTATATACTCTTAATGCAATAAAATAAAACCTTTTATTATGAAACTTGTTGATTTTGGTTTCCAAAATGAGATAAAAACCACCTTATGTAAATGTTATTCTATCGATTTTTCTTGATAAAAAGCCTTGTTGAATTTACTTGCTAATTAACATACTTATGGGTGACACCCCCCCCGAAGCATATATTTAGGAAAGCCTTCACAAAATTGTTAGAGGGTGGCGCACCCAATGTGAGAGGAAGATAAAGAGAGAGAGAGAACAGGAAGGATCCATATGCTACACTCCCTAATTTCTTTCTTGGTTGAATTGGCCTTATAGTAATCAAATTGCCTCCTTTTTATAATAGACCTTTACATATGTTCTCATACATGCACCTTGGGGTCTCCACCTACATGCCCTAAGTTGTAAGCATATAACACATAGGCATGCCAAGGGAATTGAATTCAAAGAACCCATAAATTCTAGGTGCAATTGTTGGTGCTCCCAAATTAAATAATTGTCGATATAGCACAACCAATTAGGGCTAGGAACACATTAGATCATTAGTTTTTTACCATATTGTACGAAAAGGGCATCTCCACATTATTCATTTTAGATTTTGCAATTTTGATCAACTCTATGCGAGAAGTCTAAGGTATCTTTGTGTGAGGATAGCTTTGAGAGCCCTCTAATCCATTAGAGCATATTGTCTCCTCCAACACGCTACCTCCATGTCTTAAAATTCAACTTTTGCTCTACTTAAATGATTATCTCTCACTAGAATTGACATTCTAGTAAGAGAAAATAAGATAGAGTGGAAGGGCCAAGGTAAAGATTACAATAGAAAGGTGCACCATGTTAGGTTTAATGGCCATGTGGCCGGCCAACCATCACTAACTGCTATAGACCCTAAGTGTACAACTATACACTTGTGTGAGCCACTAACACTAAGTCTAGTGTGTATTGTGCTTGTGTGCACATTTGGAAATATGAAGATTAAAGAGGGCACTGTGTCGGCTCTCCCCCTCCAAGTTGTGAGTGTGTGTGGCTATACGTGTGTAGTTTTTGCTCTATCATCTGGTATTAGAGGTTGGGTATGAGTGGTAGCGGTGTCGACATTGTCTTCGTGCGTGCACGAGCTTCCAGAAGAGCTAAGGCTTAAACCTTAGTGTGTAGCACTAATAAGTCTATAATCGATTTGCTGCAGATGCGGGAAGCAGGGCAAGCACACAGTGGATTTCCATTTTGTGTGTGCAAGCCAAGCAAAGAGGAGGAGTTTATTAGGAGATCCTTGGGTCTAGAGATCAACCGAGACACACCACACAACAAGCGGTTTTCCAGAAACAAATTCCCGCAAGTGCATTTTTTGGCCTGCAAAGCACTTTTTTGGCCATAAATCCCTCATACAAACTCAGATCTGTGCAACCCAGGACTCTTTTTTGGGGTTTTGGAACATTTTGGACACAATGGTGATGTTTGTTTGATCTAATTCTGATCGCATAATTTTTTGTAGAAGCTGTGTGTATTTTGTATTTTGCACAAGTATGTATTTTGGAGCTTAAATCAGGGTGATGGAAAGCTTTGGAGAGTTGAATCTTCAGCCAATGTAGAGTGGATTAATGCATGTGTGGATAGCTTGGTTGATTGACAGATCTCCTGTTTGGTCCATAGGTGTTTGGCATCGATTGCGTTGGTTGCCATTTGATCTGGCATTATGTTGAGTGGTTTATGCTCATTGATTGCAATTTGTTAGATTGGGCGGTTATGCCTTGACATGGAGATGCTCAATGATGCTTGAGTTGGCTACACTTTATGCTAGTGATTTGGTGGAGCTTAAGACTATGGTTTGGTGCAGCTTGCCGATTTACTATCATTATACTGTCGGTTTTTCGATAGTGTGCATTGAGAATTCCACACTTTGTTTTGTGGCAGTGTTTGCTCTTGCTTAGAGCGTGTTGTTGGTAGTGGTTTTGCTCTCCGAGTGGAAGAGTGTATGCCATATGCGGAATGACCTGGTGCATGCGGGCTTAGCATGTGGCAATCTCTTCAAGTAGGAGAGATATGACAAGTATTGTCTAGGTTCATTGATTACCGCATCTTGCGTGTAGTTTTTTGGATTGATTTGTGAGCAGGTTTAGCTCATCTATGCATATGCTTTTGGTGCCTATTTGAGCACATTGTCAGATCTTATATGTTATTTGTGGATACTGCCTTTGTACACCCTCTGTGGAGCCACTTTTGGCTTATATGATAGTACTGGCCATTTCTGAGACTTGGTCCGGAGGATAGCCATTTTGAGACTTGGCTATACGTTTGTTGCATATCCTACATTGAGAGGGTCGTGGTGAGGTTTTCTCGAGCTGCGGTATTCTCAAATATGGAGATACCTTTGATGATATAGATAGCTAGAGTTACCCTTACGTGACCTCGTCATAGGACATGTATAGAGTGGGATAGGTGCTCTTGATGCCAAGTTGGTGGTCTATCATTAGTATGACAGTTTATGCGCCTCAGTCGCTCTCTATAATGTATGCCTTGTGAGTGGCATTGCACTCTTTATGCACTTTGATTGACATATTGGTCATTTTATCTCTTATATTTTGGTTGATATAGTCCCAAATATAAAGGAGAATCTGCCGAAATTTTCCCAGAATCTTTTGGACTTGTCATAATGTCTACTACCAAGGAGCATGATAGCTATGACATAAAGAAGTTCTATGGCACTAATTTTCAGCTTTGGAAAACCAAATGCAAGATGTGCTTATCTAAAAGAAACAGAAATTTCCTATTATCTATGCAGCACGAACTAAAGACATGAACTTGACTCAATTTCAGTGGGAAGAGCTTGATGAGATATGCAGGTCTACCATTAGACTACACATTGCCGAGTCAGTACTTTTCAGTGTTAGAATGTGATACTGCCTATGCTTTATGGCAAAAGTTATGCAGCACTTATGAAAAAGATACGGCTAGTATTAAGGTTTTCATGATGAGAAAACTCTTTGACCTTTGCATGAAGGAGTCAGCCAGTGTTGCCAGTCATATCAATGAATTTGAATCTTTGTTTGCCCAGATTCATGCACAACAAATTAATAGTGATGATGAGATGAGAGCAAACTTCTTACTTTGTTCGTTGCCACCATCCTGGGATATCTTTTGCACAACTGTCAGTAATTCTTCTCCTAATGGTACACTAGTGTACAATGATGTCACTTGTTCTCTTTTGCCTGAGGAAATGTGTCAAAAGACTATGAGTAGCTCGCATCATGGTGGCAAAGCTCATTATGTGCAAAAGGATGATAAACAGTGTAAAGGTCGTTCTTGGCACCGTGAATCCAAGAAAGAGGGCAATAGAGATGTGTCAAAAGGTAGATCAAAGTCGCGTGGTTTCCGCAAAATACAATGCCATTATTGTGATAAGTATGGTCATCTAAAGAAAGATTGTCATGCTTGGAATCGTGATAAGGGCAAGGGCAAAGGCAAGGATCTTGATATGAAAGAAGAAAAGCCAAAGAGTTCTGTTAAGATTGAATAACTAAACATAAATCAAGATGACAATGATGTGCAAGACATTAATGTGTTGATGACTGAACATTCAGATGTATTTTATGATTCAC
Source organism: Adiantum capillus-veneris (assembly GCF_014529385.1). Taxonomy (NCBI): domain Eukaryota; kingdom Viridiplantae; phylum Streptophyta; class Polypodiopsida; order Polypodiales; family Pteridaceae; genus Adiantum; species Adiantum capillus-veneris. The sequence goes on from NC_140947.1 coordinate 32,060,679, forward strand.
AAGAAACTTTGACTTTAAAAAGTTCTATGACAGCTGAACTACTTGTTAGTGGTGAAGTGTCCCACACATGGGTTCTTGATTCAGGCGCTTCGTTGCATGTCACACCTCATAAATATTGGTTTACTACATATGAAGAAACCAATGGCTCTGTTACACTTTGTGACAGTTACTCTTGGGACATTGTGGGCACAGGTGATATTTCCATGGTGATGGCTAATGGCGTGAAGTTTATCATCCATAATTTGCATCATGTTCGAGCCCTGACACACAATTTGATTTCAGTTGGACATCTTGATGACTTGGGTTACAAAAGTCACTTTTCACCAGCAGTCTTAGCGCATTGCTGAATGTCATCTTGTTATAGCCCATGGTTCAAAAGTTGGTTCATTATATTTTCTTTATGTATCTGACAAAAACAATGTTCTTTCTGTAACTGACCTGCCAACCGTTGCTTTGTGGCATAGCCGGCTAGGTCATATGTCGAAGAAGGGAATGCAAACACTTTCTCATTTGGGCTACTTACCATTCTTTATTGTTTTCAGATTTTCCTTTTTGTGAGCACTGTCAATATGGAAAGCAAACACGGATACATCATACACATTCTTTTGACAAAGAAAGCAAACCCTTAGAGCTTGTGCACAATGATTTATGTGGGCCTATGCCTTCTAAATCACATAGTGGAGCCTCCTACTTTGTCACATTCATTGATGATGCAACACGACATGTTTGGGTTTATGTCATGGAGACATTTTCTTGTTTCAAGAAATTCTTTCTTATCTAGTGTGGAAACTCAGTTTGAACATAGATTGAAAGCTTTGAGATCAAGCAATGGTGGAGAATATGTCTCCAAAGAGTTTACAGACTTCTGTTCAAGGACAAAAATTAAGTGTGAGTTTACAATTCCTTATACCCCCACACAAAATGGTGTTGCCGAACGAATGAACAAGACCATCCAAGAGAGGATAATGTCTATGTTATCACAAGCCAATCTACCACAAGGGTTTTGGGCTGAAGCATTATACACTGCTATGTATTTGATCAATAGATCACCGCATGCCTCATTACAATTTCGTGTACTGTTGGAATTATGGTCAAAACACAAATTGTCTTAAGATAAATTGAGCACATTCGGTTGTGAGGCTTATGCACATGTTCCAAAGGAGTTGTGTGCTAAGCTAGATCCTAAGTCTAGGAAGTACATCTTTATAGGCTATGGATTAGCTGGTCAATTTGGCTATCGTTTATGGGATCCAAAAAGTCGATCAGTAATCCGTAGTAATGATGCTATCTTTAATGAGATCAAGATCATCCGAAAAGTGATGTTTTTTTACATATCACCTCCTCTACAGATAGCTCTAGAGCCAATTGCTACACAGGCTAGTACAAGTTCTAATCAATCGAGGAGATATCAAAGAGTCTCACATCCGCTAGAACGGTTTGTTCCATGCGTGGATTTTGTTTTGCTGGCAGATAGTGGTGAGCATTATTGTCACAAGAAAGCCATGCTAGCTAACGATAAGGTTCAGTGGGAACATGCTATGAAGAGGAAGCTGTTTAGTATTCAAAAAAACAAAACTTGGGAATTAGTTCCATTGCCAAAAGTAGGAAAGCACTACCTTGTAAATGGGTTTACAAGAAGAAGATTGCATCCAGTGTTGAAAACTACAAAGCTCGTTTAGTGGCCAAAGGTTTCAAGCAAGAATATGGTATAGATTTTCAAGAAATCTTTTCTCCAGTGGTCAAGATGACAACATTGAGAATGTTGCTTGGTTTGGTTGCCACTGAAGATTTGGAGCTTGAGCAAATGGATGTCATTACAACTTTCTTACATGGAGATCTTGATATGCAGCAACCTAAAGGGTTTGTGTTAAAGGGCAAAGAACCTTTAGTCTGTAAGCTTTTGAAAAGTCTCTATGGCTTGAAGCAATCATCCAGACAATGGTATCAAAAATTTGATGCATTTATACGTTCCCAAGGCTATAAGCGCAATACTGAGGATCATGTCTTTATGTGAAAAGACAGCCCAATGGACAACTAATTATGCTTATTCTTTATGTGGATGACATGCTCATTGCTGGTCATTCAAAAAAGGACATTGCTGACCTCAAAATGAAGTTGAAGAGTTAGTTTGACATGAAAGATTTGGGAAATGCAAATCACATTTTGGGTATGTGCATTACTCAAGACCATAAGAAGAGATTGTTATACTTATCTCAGAAGGATTATGTGCATAAAGTTCTTGAGCGTTTCAACCTGCAAAAGGGGAAGGCATTGAGTACCCCATTGCCTGCATATTTGAAACTTAGCAAGAACGATTGTCTGCTGAGGAAAAAGCTGCAATGGCTAAGGTTCCTTATGCTTCAGCTTGTGGTAGTCTCATGTATTCCATGGTGGCTACGTGTTAACCCTCACGCACATTCCTATCACCTACAATGGGTGATGTATTATTTATTTGGTAGAGTCACGTACCGGGCTTGTCGGTCCAATAGAAAAAGGGTAAGAGTGATCGCCGATGAGAGACGCACTCTAACTGGAACATTCAAGGGATTAGTTGGCTAAGCATGGGTGCCCAAGTGTGAATGGGGGGAGCTCATTTAAAAGTCAACTAAACTTAAAATTCACTCATTCTTTCATTTGTGCAATTGAAGAGTGCTCTTGCTCCATCTCCATCTTCTTCTTCTTCATCTCCTTGTGTGTGTGTGTATGCGTGAGAGAGAGAGAGAGAGAGAGAGAGAGAGAGAGAGAGAGAGAGAGAGAGAGAGAGAGAGAGAGAGAGAGAGAGAGAGAGAGGGTGATCGAGCATTGCGACGACAGCAGGGTGGCGGTGAAGCGGTTGAGCACGGCACAGCGACGGCTCCTTCTTCTTCACAGCGAGGAATCCTCCACGACAGTAAGCGTAGAGCGGTGAGTGACACACCATCGCTATCTTTGACCTTACTAGTTTAGGCTAGTTGCGTGCTTGGAGACATTTGTGGCTCCACATAGTGTATCGCCAAATTTCTTGCATTGACACGTGCGACAGATGTGCACATTTTTGGGGCGGCTGCCGGGGAATGCCATACACTAAGCTTGAGTGACACCCTGTGCTTCTTTGTGGTGCAATTTCAATTGTAGGAAAGGTAGGGAAGGAAGGTGTGTGTGTTGAGAAGAAGGATTTTGTTTTGCTACTATGTATTTCTTTGTTAATGAGGTTTTGAAAGGTACTGTGTTTTCTCTGTGATAAGGTGTTAGTATTAAGGTTGTTAGTTCTGTGTAATGTAAAGTACAGTAAGTAGGAAGTAGATTTGTTAGAGATAATGAAGTGTGTTAGTGTGTAACAATAGGTGTATTAGTTGTAAGTAGGTAGGTAGAGTGTGTGTGTGCTCGCGCGCAGGCCACGACGACTTTATCCCAAAAAAAAAAAAAAAAAGATATATATATATATATATATATATTAAAGGTAGGACCGGGATTGGGAATATCTCCCAGACCCAAGCCCAAGCTCACGCTCAAGCTCAGGCCTCAGTCGCCCTTTAAAATTACGTATTTTAGCTTCACACGTAGCTAAAAATCGACGTTTTTGAGGACCAACGGAGCTTCAAGTGATCGAACGTTGTGCTGTTAAGCACACCGCGACCCTCAGTGATACGCTTGTTTTGAGCTATCACACACTTTAATCAAAAAACAGATCATTAAAAAACATTAAAAAAATGAGTGAAAACGGACGCCTAAAAAAGTAAGCGGTTAACCTTCGAGGTTATTCGTTGATGCTTGTAGGGTACCAAAGGCACATGCATCTGCGCTCTGATCGTGTGCTAGAGACGGAGCAACTAGAGAGAATTTCGACTTATGCGAGTTCTCAATATCCACCTACCTTAGGTTTCGGGCCCTCGGCGGGGACCCAAGGTAGTACAAACCAAGACCTGAACATAGCGGCTAGTGACTCTTCCCTGTACTACGATGTCATCGAGGGTTTCCCAATGCCTCATCCCGATAGCTCAAGCCAAGACATGCATGCCATGGGCCCGCGGTCCGGGCCGAGCGTGCTTAGCTGCTTGAAGGAAACCTTTAGTAGAGCCACTCGCTCCGAACATGGAGCTAATGATGTAAATGAGGGGGTTGGAAAATTAAATTCTCCATTCATGACCAACGTAGACCCTATGCCCTTAGAGAATGTGCACGTGAATACTTCATTCACTACACCTCCTGACTCTTCAGAGCTATTCCCCTCCGAGGTCATATTACCCGATGGTAGAAGCCTTGCCAAAGTGCAAGAGGTTGAGCGATATATCATTGCAGATAGGGAAAAGGAAGTCAAGAGTATACAATCATAACTCAATGCTCTCAAACCGACGTCTCGTTATGAAGCTATATCCTTGGCCTACGATGCTGAGAAAGAAATCAACTCTATCGTCCATGAAGTGCACAACACGCGCAACCCCAGCCGTCCCAATTTTCAACCTCGCAGGGAGTGGGGTAACAACAACCAAAATGGCAAACGCAACGGTAATACTTTCAACATGTATACTTCAAACCCTCGCACAAATAATTACACACAAAACCATCCACCCCCTTTTCCTCGTAGTCACCAAAATAATCATCCCCCACAACTAAATTCCACCATTCTACCTACACACACTGCACCTCAAAATTCAAACACACATTATCATCCCAACCCCCCTACAAGTTGCAGTGGTGTTTGGTGCTTCAAGTGCTGCCAATATGACCATGTTGAAGACAACTGCACCAACAATCGTCCACCTGGACCTCGCCAACTCACAACTCACATACACAACATCGAAGATGAATCTGAACCCCTGGACAATGCCATGGCTGATTGGACAGCTGCAACACCACCTCACGTACCAGGTAAGCCAAGTTCAATTGATGCCTTGCTCTGTTAGTCAGACAAAATTCAAAATTTAAGTGTGTCTATTCTACATGATGATGGTAGTTCACATGATTTTATTTCTAAAAAATTGGTTAGAAAATTGAACCACACCATTTGCATAGAAAGTAAACTGTGCTTTTCAAGGAACTAGGTACAATGGCACACGTGAAATTAAATCTCTCACAATTACTATTGGTGATTACATAGAACAATGTGCTTTTTTAATCGCACCATTGCAATCCACCGACATCATGTTGGGCATGCCTTTCTGTCACCAACATAATCCACAAATTGACTATCGCACACACACAATGAATTTCACTTTCAATGGCAAACCTATTTCACTTTCTGTTGATGCATCACTTGCTATGCTCCCCTTGGTATCACACACAGAAGCAAAACGTGCACTAAGAAATGATGACAAAGCATACATGATATTTGTTACTAAAGTGGAACACACACAATCGTCTGTCTCTCACACACATAATTATTTCCTCTCACAATATAATGATTTCTTTGTGGATGATTATCCCCCTTCCCTCCCACCCTCTTGAGGTGAATTAGATCATAAAATCGAAAATTTTCCAAGCTCACAACCTCCACACAGAGCACCATATAGACATAGTCCCTTGCATCAACAAGAAATCCAAAAACAAATCATCGGACTCCTAGACAAGGGCCTTATTTGTCCTAGTGCATCCCCTTTTGGTGCCTTGATTCTTCTAGTCCAAAAGAAAAACAACACTTTTCGCATGTGCATAGACTACCGCCCATTAAACAAGGTCACTGTCAAAACCCGCTATCCTATCCCAGACGACCTCCTAGATCACTTAGGAGCAAAACCATTTAGCAAAATTGACTTGAAATCAGGATACCATCAGATCCGTATGCACACCAACAACATTTTTAAAACTACATTTCATACCCAGTCTGGTAATTTTGAGTTTATTGTTTTACCCTTTGGTCTGACAAATGCACCTACCACATTTGCTAGGATGATGAACAAAATCTTTCTTGATTATCAAGACTTTGTTATTGTGTTCTTTGATGACATTTTGATTTTCAATCGTGATGAGCACGAGCACAAAAATCACCTACATATTGTCTTTGAGCTATTGTGTGAACACCAATTGTTTGCAAATCCTGACAAAAGTCCATTTTTTTAAACTCACATTGATTATTTAGGCCTAATAGTCTCTAAAACAGGCATATCCGTTGACCCTCAAAAGAGTGACACTATTAAAACATAACCTATCCCCAAATATGTGCATGACATCAAATTATTTCTAGGCTTAGCAGGCTTTTATAAAAAATTTGTCAAAAATTTCTCACACATTGCATCACCGATGATCACTTTACTTCGTAAAAAAAGTACCATTCAATTGGGTCCCCACACAACAAAAGTCATTTGATACTCTTAAATATCTCCTCACACATGCTCTTGTCCTACAATTGCCTGACTTCACACAACCCTTCTTTGTAGTTGTTACAGATGCTAGTGGCTCAGGCATAGGCGTAGTCTTAATGCAAAATGATCACCCACTTGCCTTCAAAAGTCAAAAACTCAAACCATCTGAAACCAACTACAACACATGTGATAAAGGAGCCGTAGTCAACACTCTAAACATTATCTTATGGGCTCTGAAGTTATAATCAAAACTGACCAACACGTCATTAAACATCTTCTTACTCAATCCACCATTTCTGGCCGTCATATCAAATGGGCTGGTTTCACTCGAAATTTCCATCCCATGATGCATTACCAACCATGTAAAGCGAATGTAGTAGCAGATGCATTAAGTAGAAAACATGAAGTGAATGTTCTTTCTATTAGTCGTTCTTGTGTCTTTGATATAATCAAGCATATTTATTTGATGAAGTTTGTGAAGATGATGTCTTCCAAACACCAAGTAAAGCTTGTCACTCTACTATGGAAGATTGATAGGACTAATGCACATACATGCTTGCGGCAGCTTAGGATCTCAAGCACTAAATGGATTAGTCATCTATTTTGGAATGATGTCGTAGGGTAGATAGGGATCCTCTACCCACTAGAAAAAGGACTAATGAATAGGCTTTATCTTCTCTACCCCATAGTCGAGGACGACTATGATTTCAAGAGAGAGGTAATGTCATAATAACTAATATCTAATTCTCCTAAATGATTTTCTCATGTTAAACTGATCATTTAATATTAGAAAGTACCAGGGGAGAAAAAGCTAGATTATTCGTAAGGCTAGCAGACTGGTCACAGTAGGGATCCAAAGGAGGAAAAATAGGGATCCAAAGGGGGACCATGTGCAGATGAGCAGTGTGCAAGCAATGGGCTTCAAAGACCTAAGGTTCAGCCCATTAAGACTTCCAAAATGCTAAGGTTCCAAAATTCAAAGGTTAAGTCCAATGGTCATTCCTTGAGAAAATTGGATGCTTTGTAGTGTGCAAAAATTCTTCAAAGACTCCTAAACAGGAGGGGGAGAGCCCTGTAAGTAGGGTTTGAGAGAGAAACACAAACACACACACACACACACACACACACACACACACACTCATGCAAGCCCCTTTACACAAAGGGAATAGTGGACACATGTCAGCTCCCTAGCCCAATTGCCCACAAGGTGCATTCAAATCCTATTGGATGGCCATAAAGGATTCACTGTCAAGACCAAAGCGGATCAAATCAAACTCATTGAGCAATTGAGGCTTCTCAAGGACACCAAATTTTGGTTTGCAGAAGATCTAACACCTGCCTAACTCAAACAGAAGAAGGAAGAACTCCAAAATATGTGAGAAGCACACACAATAGGAAAATGGTTAGTTTATTGAGAAGGTAAAGCCATTATCTAAGAGTTTTGAAATCCCAAACCGGCTCCCCCCTCACCTACCCCTTCTTAGGTTTTGTTCATTTCATCTTGTCTTCCCTTTATCACACCTTGTTAGACCCTTACTCCTTAATTGAGATGTATCCAACAACCCCTTTCTTCGGAAGGAACTTTGTAATGTTTTGTATTTGTTTCCATAATTCATATCTGGCCTTTGTGGACGATAATTTAATCTATTTGTCTATCTATATCTACCTATCATAGATGTCATAATGCGCAGAATGCATAATCATTGAGAATGCCAAATAAAAACTAGCACACATAGAGAAAGTATCCCAGCAAGGTAGAGAAGTAGGTCCCATATGCAATCCACCAAAGGGGAGATCCAAAAAGATTTATTATGCAGCAACAAATAGGGATTCGTACCTTCAATTCTACCAAGAGGTCAAAGCATATAAGTGAAAAAGGCTTGGAGTCTTTTTTGGAGCTGAAGAGCAGGTGCAAGTATCCTTTCATTCAAAGTGTTCTTTTTCCTAGGTAGCTTGGAGGCAAGGAGAAGCCTCATGCGTTCAAACTTGTCTGAGACCCAATATGTTGAAATGCATTCATGTATTGAGGATAAAATGAGCTTTATAAAGAAATTGGCACAAACACGAAAATGGAAATGACAATGCTACAAAGTGTCAAACCCCCTGACATAAATACAACTCCCTTGTTAGAGAAGAGTATTAAGAAGAAGCGACCAATAGTTGATGATGTGAACTATGTGCTTGAAGAAGACAGTCATAGACCACATGACTGTATGCAGGTCAACAATAGAGATGCTCATCTTGGCCATCCAAATTGGATGGACCAGATGAGCATCTTTATTTTTGAAAATCCATACGATGATAGTTTACGCGGTAATATACGAGATAATGTGCACGATAATAGTTGTAGTAATATTCATGATAATAATCGCAACTATATAACCACACTTATTATCGCGCATATTATTGTTAAACCATTATCGCGTCCTTTGCCGCTACTATTGCCACACACACAATATTTTATCTTTCTATTTTCTTTGTTAATCCTCGGCAATGCTAGTGGTTTTTGAATTTTTCTCTTATAGTGAAAGTCCCTGCCACAAATGGTAGTTTGAATCAAGTAATTTTTCACATAAGAAGGTTTTGTATCAAGAAGCCACTATGGAAGACGAGTTCCTCTATCTGATTTCAACCTTGGTGATCGTGAGCTTGGTCCAAATATGCATGAAAGCATAGATTTGGAAGTGATATGAGGTAAATATTTTTCCAATGTTTGTGTAGATTAGGGCAGCATTAACCAATAGAGGCATGTTGTTGAGCATTATGGATCCTTGGGGGGTCCTCCTTTCAAATTTCAAAAATACATATGGCACATGCATTCAAGAGGTATTTAATGTAAAACCTACACACATAGTTCGCCATAAATTAAAAGACTCGTTTTTTTTAAAGTCTGTAACTTTTTTAAATTTTTTTATTTTTTAACTCCTCCTGTACATGTGATTCTCTAACAATTTGAAATAGAAAAACCCACTCCAAGTGAACTCAAGTGTTACACTTACATATTTTTGACCCCCCCCCCCCCCCCCCCCCCCCCCCCCCCCCCCCCCCCCCAAAAAAGGTAGATTTTAGTACACTCAAAGATGAAAGGCAAGAAGCTTGTGGTGCAAAATTTGATATTGAAATTGCCTATTATTGCAAACAAGAGTAAATACTTGAATTTAATGAATCCTAAGCAGGTGGAGACGACAAAGTATCAGACCACTTGTTTCTTTTTCTAATTAAGCAACGTTGGTGATAGGGGGAGGTGAGCATTCTGTAGTGGCCATATTGTGGTAGCTAATACTGGGCTTGTTGAGGTTAGAATGGCAGAGAGGACAAGAGGGGGTGAGGAGGAGCCATGGATGGATACACCGGACATGAAAGACGTGGTTGCAGCAGGGCAACAAGTGGACCTCCTCGCACGCCTTAAAGTCTTCAAGGCAGATACTGCAATCCTTGTTGGAAAAGGGGGATGCCGGCTTGCAGGCCTCTGCAAAGAGAAGCCGGGGAAGCTCGATGCAGACGACGTTGGGTGTGGGGGTGGCGGGAATCGAAATCGGGACGTCTTCGGATTGCGTCTGCTAAATATCCATTGCTTCAGGCCGACGACCAGCTCTCGACCTTAGCTCCCATAGAACGAGAAAGTTCATGTAAAGCAGGAGAAGAATGATGCCCAGCCACACAAACAGCAAGGCAGAGGGCACGTAGGGCACCGTAACGAGCACCAGAAAGCCCGTTATTAGCGTCCATAGCAGCGCCACCACCACGCTGCGTGCCGTCCTTTGGAGCTCCTTCACCGTCATCGTCTCCTCATCAACATCACCTTCCTCCATATTCTCCGCTGCCTCCCGGCTGTTGGTCCTTGCTTCTTCTTCTTCTTCTGTGATTTTTTCTTGGAGGCCCATGTAAATAGCGCAAAAAGCATACACCATCATAAGTTAGGCCCCTGTCACACGCGTCCGGACAGACGTGTGTGTGAGGAAATACTCGTTGGGATGACCCCCTCGAACATGAGAAGCAGCCAACAATTATAAACAAAAGTAGTGTCCGGTCTCATGTGGCATAAAGGCCGCCCAAACAGCTCACTTTGGGCAAGCTTATCCGAGCACCAGCTTGTGACATGAGTCTTAGAGCCCCGTCCCGCCTAGTGTTTGGGGTGGGGGGGGGGGGGGGGGGGGGGGGGGGGGGTTCGAAGCTCTGCAACGGCTAGCGAAAGCGATCCCATGGAACAATTGTAGCGCAAGCAGCGGCTAGACGTAGCCGCTCGAACCCTTGCAAACTTTTGCTCAAAACCCAACTTTTGCAACGAAGCCCAAAATGGTAAAACGCTAACATGCGAACCGTTGCGAACGAATCAGAAGCTACAAAGTGAGAAGCTCACCATCAAAGAGGTGCACGATACGCAATTGGTGTGACCATGCAGAGAATTTGTGGTGCATGGGAGAAGAATTCTCTGCAGCCCCCCTATGCAATGAGTGGAACGAGGCTCTTAATATACAAGACTCGTTGGGATGACCCCCTCGGACATGAGAAGCAACCAACATTTATAAACAGAAGTGGTGTCCGACCTCATGTGGCATAAAGGCTGCCCAAACAGCTCACTTTGGGCTTATCCGAGCACCCGAGCACCAGCTTGTGACATGGGTCTTAATATACAAGAATTTAGAATAATTTATTACGAATCTAGACAAAAATCCATATGTATATACTTATGATTTTTACGTGTTTCATCGACTTATGTTTATATTTTAGATATTTTATATTTAATTTTGTTCGTGTTTATATTTATCTTGATCAATGTTTATGTAGCATGAAAAGTGTAAGCAATCATGTCAATATATAACTTTTTATGAATCTTGATACGAATGCATATTTATACTTATCCTTTTTATGTGTTTCATGAATTAATGATAATATTTAGATATTTGCGTGTTCGTGTTCATTTATCTCGATTAATTAATAAGGCTTATGTAGTGTGATAATGCAACTTTGGCAACACAAGGAGAGAACAACATGCTCAGAAATGAATTTAAAGCACCTCACTGCTTCTTCACTACTACATACATGCTTCTTCACTACTACACACATGCTCAATTTGTCCTATCCCTTTAGATTGTTGCTAACTTTGCCATTGAAAGCAGGCTCGTGGATCACTCTATCCCTTGAACATAGAGAACAAACAAGGGTTTTATGCCAAAGTTTACAATATCTTAATAGCAAGCTAAGGTACATATTGGGTCTATTAACGTTTTCATTAATTAATTAAGCCAGAAGATTCGTTTTGGCTGTGTCGCGCAAAAGAAAAGTACCTTGGTCGGCCCTTCCCACAGTGCGATGCAGACTAGCCACGTCCGTGCACGCTTGATGTGGAGCAAATAGAAGCGTAGCTAGTGCATCGTCCACACCTGGAGATCATCACGCAAAGATATGCACAAAAACACTGGGCTTGCTGCATTGAGAAGTTGTGCTTGACAGATGGGCGGCTTGCGCATAGCTCTCTGCCAGTCGGGTGATCGCCAATGCAGAGATATCCGTCACTGAGAGATAGAGAGACGGAGAGGGGGGTGATTTTTTGCATGGCGGCTTCCCGAGGCCTCCTATGTATCTCGTGCATCGTCTCCAGCAAAAATCTGCACCTTGCACTCGATGCATACGCTGCTGTGCAGCTCTTCCAAATCCACTTCATGCTCACCACGACTGCCACCTTACCCCGTTGCACAGCGCGCATTGTTGCCAACTTCTACTGCATTTGCCTTGCACCTGCGTGTCTCTCTCTCCGTCTCTCTCTCCATCCACATATGCTGAAACTATTAGTCGATTATTTAACCTTTCGACACGACAGCTTCATTATTTTTAAACATATATCTATCTTTTTCACCCTTAAAAGCTTAAGAGGATCTACTCAGATTCCTACAAAAAGAAATGTAAAAAACATTGTAGGGAGATACTACTACTAGCAAGCTTAAGTGGCATTGGGTTTAGCTTTGTATCCAAGGTCCTCACCACACTAAAAGTCAAATTCCAATAGAACGACTATATGTTCACTATTGCATGGTTTGTCTACCAAATAATGGAGCAAAGTTTTCTAGTCCATAAAGAACGTGAATTTGTTCGCTAGGAGATGATGCCGGAATTTAACTTTTGCTACCATGAGCTAAGATCTTCCCAATATCACAAGTAAGAATAATTATACTATGAAATTGAGATATGAAACAATGAAATCCGAGTTCCTAGCAATTCCCATTCAAGTTCCTAGCAATTCCCATTGGTTGAGGTCATTATTCATTAGCCATTTTGACGTGAAAAGATGTCGCTCCCACTATAGTAGTTTCTATTTTCTTCATACTAATTCAAGTATTATATGAACTCCTGACCCCATCAATTAATAATCCAAGTCGAAACACTTTTCTTATGGAAATGTTGATGATTAGAACTTTATAATCAACGAGTAGGGGAGTGGAGAGAGCTTTTGAGGAATCTTTTCATAGAAAATGGACATGCTGGCAAAAATCTATTGAAAAAGTTCTCTCTAAGAACTTTGTGTTAGACTCCTTAATGTTATGCAAAAAGCTCCCTTCGCCAAAATTTGTTGGTTGATGTCGGCCACCATCAAGCAAAATTGTGTTACCGCATCAATAGACAATGCAATAGAGTGATGGTTGGGTGGTTGGAGATCTTATGTGCACTTTTAACAATGTGCTTGCATACAAGCTACAATAATTCTCAAAATACGACAGAATACAACAAAACTAAAATACAAGGATAAAAGAAAATGGTGCTGCAAAGAACTTTCTTGATGCAGCATTTGGTGAATTTTTCATAATGCCAAAGACAATGCACGCGTGCATGTTGCATTTAGTACAGGATGAAATGCATGTGGCGGGGTAGCGGGGAGGGGGTTCGAGTGGTAATTAACAATTCAAGAGAGAAAATCACACATCAATTGGAATGTTGCATAGGAATTTCATGCTAATCCACAATTGTTTTTTTCAGCAATTTCTATAGTAGTAATTCTCGACAATGTCCAAGAACAAAGTCATCTAACCCTACAGTACTAAAAGTTTACAGAGAAGGGTTCCAAGAATAAAAAATGTCCACCTAATAAAAAAAACAAACAAGTACATATATCTCTCTAGTAGTTCACAAAAAGGTTCACATGAGAATAAAAATCCACTTATCAACAAGACCATGGTACTTGCAAATAAGCACATCTATTTGTTCATATGAAGCAAAAAGGAAACCGTTTACAAAGGTCCACAAAAAAAATCATCGCTAACACAGTGCGAGTTCATGTTTATAAAATCTACTCTAAGTCATGGGCCAGTGGATCCAAGTCCACAATGTTTGGATGCGGCTTCAACAACTGAGATGCTACCTTTAGAGCACACTCCACCTCATATGCATGTCTTTTGTCTCGCTCTTGTATATCTCTCAGTCGACTAGCTTGCATTTCCAAAACATTGCGTAGTTTGGTGGAGAACTCCTCGTTGCTCTCAAATATTGTCATTATACGGCCCATATGACTCCCCAACAAAGACAACCCTCCATAGTCACCTTCGTACTAAACAACAACATCTTTCTCATTTGTATACTCCGAGAGCAATTGCCAAAGAAACCAATGCTCATGTTCCATACCCCCTGCACAACAAACAAAGTTCAGAGGATGCAAAAAAAGTCTACTTAGAGATACTAGGTGTTGAATTGTACCTCACATAGGTGTACCATCCTCATCTCTTGTCCAATCGTCATCCTACACCAAATTGAACTAGGCGTCGAATTGAACCAGGCATTGTCTGATGGTATGCCAATGGAGTCTGTTGCCCAACTGTGTTCTTTTCTCATTGCAAACACCAACAATGTGCGCACAATTCAACAGGTGATCCAAAATTTTTCAATGGGTGTCTTGCACTTTTACCCCCCTTGCAAAGCCAATGGTGCGCTCAAAATCTTCATCAAAGCAGCACATCCGAAAACTTACACTATGGGGGCTCTTTTGTATATAAAGAGATGAGAAGGAGATGCTTTGGAGGAGATGGATTTTCAAAAACTTTTGGTTGATCGAAGATTGGTTTTGGGATAACATGGATCTCTAATCTTCTTCACGTGTGCCTCCATAGCATTTTTCAAATGGAGCCATTTGGTCGCTCGTGTGTGTGTGTGTGTGTGTGTGTGTGAGAGAGAGAGAGAGAGAGAGAGAGAGAGAGAGAGAGAGAGAGAGAGAGAATGTGAAGATGAGAGAAAGAGGAAGAGTGGTCATCAACACCAACTGCTCCACACAATGAGCACATTTGAAATCACATCCCATACCGTTTGCCTCCCTATTTTCTCATATGTATTACAGGAGAGCGAGGGAAATTACTTACATGTTTCATTGTAGATGTGCACCATGCACTCTTGTTCCCAAGTATGAATAAGTGAAACATGATTTTATGTACTTGAGTCTGGATAGTGAACCACTCCAATCTTAATGAATTGCACAATTTCATTCAATTGGATTTGCAACCGTTTGACCATGTCCAGTGCTTGATGCCTAATGAGTGCCAAGTGATTATAAAGAGAGAAGAATTGGGGGCACATTGTTTGATTAGACGAAAGCATGTATATGTTTGATTGTCAAGGAGACTACGTACTTCAATAGAAAAGAGCACGATTGAGAGCATGAACCGATGCATGAATGTGAGGGTGATTGAGAGCACTAATATGTAAACCACCCTCCAAACAAAGGAGAGTAAAGCCTCTACCTCCCTTGCAAAAATGAGCTTCTCAAGAAAATTAATGCACTCTTGGAGGCTAGAGAGAAACCCCTTGAAAGAGCAAAAAATATCGATTGATGCACCTTTGAGACCATTTTGATAGATTCCATTGAAAGAAATGAATTTCAATATCGTTCATAGCTCCCTATGGGAGGGAATGAAGTTTGTCACCAAATTCTCATTCGTTGTTCATTCAAAAGACATCTTAAATATATTTAAAAATATTAAATAAAAGGAAAGCCTTAGATCCACGTGGGGGGATCTAAGGCCTTCCTTCCACATTTCACCTTCCCAGTCTGAGCCTTGCAATGCCACGTCTGAGTCTTGCAAAGCGAAGCAGCGCGTTGGTGCTCTCTCTCTCTCTCTCTCTCTCTCTCTCTCTCTCTCTCTCTCTCCCTCCTGGAGGTGAGGTCTCCGCCCTGATCCATAACTCTTTAAGCTGAGGTCTCGGCTCCTCCCATTTACATCAATGCCCTCTCTCGGAATGTGCTTGGAATGCGGTAATTACTTTAGTGATGCTTAATGATGCAAGCGGCCTTGTAAGGTAGTGAGTGGTTGGGCGGGTAGCAGCACACAACTATACTCAACCAGCTTGCATCATGTATGTGTGTGTGTGTGTGTGTGTGTGTGTGAGAGAGAGAGAGAGAGAGAGAGAGAGAGAGAGAGAGAGAGAGAGGGGGGGGGGGAGACGATGGGGCGCCCCTATGCTCTGCGTAGTATTATACCAGCCTTTTGAGGTGTTTACAAGTGGTTGAAATTAAGGAGCAAGGTGGTGAGCAGCCAGCAAGAGGACGTCAAGTGTACATGCGTAGGCTCTTGTTGGTTTTATTTAAAGCTTTAATTAAATTTATTACTGGTTTTGCCAAACATAATATGGGCACTAGCGATCGCTGTGGGAATTTGTTGTCCATGCCCAATTGAATACCAGCGCTAGCATTCACTGTGAAAGATGAAGCACGACAAACGTAGACCACCAACAATGTGTTGGCGGGCACATCGGTGATCTGCATCGAAATTTTCCTCTCTAATGCTATCTCATGCCTTTAACAAATTGAGCACTAGCGCTCACTGCATGATATTTGCTATCTTTGTTTCACTCTAGACAAAGGAGCTTCTTGAGCCAGATTAGAAGCAAACACTCTCTCTCCCTCTCTCTCACCCTACCTCCATCTTGCTCTCTCTCACTTGACTTTAATGCAACTGAGTGCTAGCATCACAGTCATGGGAGAAGGGTGGCTAAAGCAGGCACTTCCAATGTAAACGGGTTTTTGAGTATTTTGAGTTTGGCAGCAAAGTTGGGAGCCCTTGTAGCTGCAGATCCATTGGGTTCTTTGCTAGTACCTGATTTTGGTGAGCTGATAGCCATCGTGAGTGTGATGGATACAGGAGTGTTTGATAATGTTAATATGGAGACACCACCAGCAACAACGCACAACATTCATGGGGTGATAACAGTGGTTGGTGAGAGTTTTGAAGAGGCATGGGGTATGACAGAGAGTAACATAGCTGGAAAGTTCATGTTGAGGTGAGCTCTGTATGAGGACACCTGCAAAGTGGCTTGGATGTGTCAATGGCACTATAAGTAACAACGCCCATTTAGTGCTTAGTTGCATCAAAATCAATTAAAAGAGAGCAAGATGGAGATAGAGTGAGAGAGAGGGAGAAAGAGTGATTGCTTCTAATTTGGAGAAAGAGAGACATGGTAACACACACACACACACACACACACACACACACACACACACAAGGGGAAAACAAATAACGGGGAGATTAACAGAATACCCCTCTAATTTATGGAACTAGGGAGATAGATAGAGAAAGAGTTAGAGAGAGATGAGGGGGATATATATATATTATAGAGAGAGAGAGAGAGAGAGAGAGAGAGGGGGGGGGGGGGGGGGACATGGAGACATATAGAGAGAGGCAGACAAATGGAGGTGGATGGAGATAGAGACAGAGGCAAACAAAGATAGAAAGGGAAGACATGGAGAGATAGAAAAGGAGAGACAGAGAAACAAAAAATATATATATATAGAGAGAGATTTGTTCCCCTCTCTCTCTCTCTCATATATATATATATAGATATATAGATATATATATATATATATATATTTTATTTATTTATATATATATATATATATTTGTTCCCCCCCCCTCTCTCTCTCATATAGATTTGTTCCCCCCCCTCTCTCTCTCTCTCATATAGATTTGTTCCCCTCTCTCTCTCTCTGTCTCTCATATAGATTTGTTCCCCCCCCCCCTCTCTCTCTCATATATTTGTTCCCCCCCCCCCTCTCTCTCTCTCTCTTATATAGATTTGTTCCCCCCTCTCTCTCTCATATATATATATATATATATATATATATATATATATATATAGAGAGAGAGAGAGAGAGAGAGGGGGGGGGGGGGGGGGGGGGGGGGGGGGTTGGACATGGAGACACACAGAGAGGTAGAAAAATGGAGGTTGATGGAGATAGAGACAGAGGCAGAGAGATACAAAGGGAGGAGATGGAGAGATAGAAAAGGAGAGACAGGGGAACAAATTGATCTATCTCTCCATCTCCTCCCTTTAAGTATCTTTCAGGTTTTCGTATATCGTCTCTGTGTTGTTTGTATGGTCTATATTATCTATGTATCGTCTTGTCTCTTTCATTCCGCCCCTAAATTGGTATCAGAGCCATTGGTGTTTATAGATTATGATTAACCATGTGAGATATCACTAGCAAACTTTGAGAGCTCGTGAGGATTGCCTAGAATTTGTGGTTGGAGTTCCTTTCGCTGTTTAGTCATCGTCCCTAGGCATGGTGCCGCTTAGACACAGACATCATCAGCTCTTTCACACTCCTTTTATCCCACTGTCTAGTGCTCTGCATATCCACAATCCATTGACTCCCTAGAGAGCTAGCTATTTCGTTGGCATAATCAACTTCAACATGGCAATGATCATATCATCCTTCAAGAGACCGCTCTCTGACAACCTCAAGATTGAAGAAGCTAACCCTACCGGTAAATGGAGTTTACCCAAAGTTTCTACTTCCAAGGTATATAAGCATAACAAAGTTTTTGTATGTGTATATATATATATATATATATATATATATATATATATATATATATATATATATATATATATATATAGAGAGAGAGAGAGAGAGAGAGAGAGAGAGAGAAATAGAGGGAGAAAGTGATAGAGATAGAAAGGGAAAATATGGAGAGATATAAAGAGAGAGATCTAGAATGATAGTGGTACATGAAATAGAGGAGGAATTGATAATAGAATATTATTGGACCAATAGGGTTTCCTCCCTGAAATATTTGCAACTAGACATGAAATAGAGGAGGAATTGATAATAGAATATTGCTGGACCAATAGGGTTTCCTCCCTGAAATATTTGCATTGATAGAGCTTGAACGTAGGTATTCAACTGTGTTGATTGTCTATAAATATAGGCTTGGGTGACAACATACATATATTTAGACAGCCAGTAAGCTTTGAAGAATTCAATGAATGATGGCTTCCTCTTCCTCAAGCAAGGTGATTCTTTCCTTGAATACTGTAAGTGGTGAACCTTTCTTGCTTGATTGCCCAGCCCGCAAGTTTGCCATGGTGAATCCTAGCGATTATCGGGGTGGTAGAAATAGTGAAATGTTTGCCATCATTTCCACTATGGATGGCGAGATTCAGACTAAGGTGGAAGATGGTGTGACATTAGGTCATCAATTTTGATTTGTGTTGGATTCAACATTGTCTACCAAGTTTCTATTGACTATAAACAAGGGTGTGGATTTGTCTTCAAAATCAAGTGTGTCAATAGTGGAATTGTGTGACAGCTCCACTGATGAAAAAAAGGCCTTTTTGTTGTTGGATTGGCCAATAAACGTCAGGACTCATTTATGATGTCCCCTGCATCTAATGTTGAAAGATCTCCCCATACTCCAGTACAGCCAAAGCCTATGGTCTATGCCTAACCACCAGGAAGAGCTTGATCTACACCCAAGCATGCAAGTAACCAAACAGGTAATCAAGCATCCACATCTAGAAATACCAAAGTACAAGACAAGGCGAAAAAATTAGTGGACTTTGAGGGCTTTCAATTGTCCATGAAAACATTTAAACCTCATTCTGGATCGACAATTTATACTTCCCCCAATGTCTATGATGCTCTTCATGACATCCCTTCTCCGGACTCTTTGGCTATAATTGACTCAGTAGTTCCAAATCACAGGACAAGCAAGGCAAAAAATCCCCCAGAGGTCAGCCTAGAAGTTACTATGAATGAGGTGGACACTGAAGATGGGGACACTTAGATAGTAATGTCCACCCCTAACCCCTCCCCCTCTAATGGTTTTGTATGAAGATTTCTATTTGCAGTGGTTACACATCCTTTGTTTACTTATCTGGAATCGTTGGTACAACAAGACAAAATTCAAGGTTTGCATTTGGGTAATGAGCAGGTAGTGGGTGAAGGCTTTGAAGACGATACTATACTCTTCCTAAAAGATAATAATGACTAAAATGGCAACTTGGAACTATGATGAATGGCCCTTGCATGTAAGGTTGAGGATTATACAATCCATTTTAATGCCTTGTCTATTGTACTACATACCCTTGCTCGACTGGACACAAAAATTGCTACAACCCGTTAAGGCTCCTTTGGCAAGGTTTTTATGGGGAAAGAAATCTACGGCAGGAGTACCTATTGCTTGGAATACTATTTCTATGCCTATCAACCAAGGAGGCTAGGACTCGTGAACTTGACTGCCCATGCTCATGCTAGAAGAGGTCCACTAATACAACATATGCTCCACAAGGATACTCCCTAGGCCCTTTGTCTATGGCATCATATAGATTGTTCATTTGCATATTTTCATTGCACTTGGAACCTAGTTTCATGGGATAAACGTTTTTCTGTCACACCTCCAAAAATAGGATTTGATATATCTTAGATGTTGATCACTTCCTAGAAATTGATTGCTTCAAAAAATCAATGGGCTAGTCAAATCAGATACTGGAAACTCATTGGGTGCAAAAAATATTTTTTTGGACTCATGTTTTTGGTATGCCTCATGCATTGCTCATTGGGGAAAATCCCTCTCTATGTATCGGAAAGGCTTAGTACAAATTAGCCAGACTATTGACTCCAACATCCTTGCTAGATAGTTTCTCATAACAAGAAGACTTTTCATATTGGGTAATGGTTTCAAAGTACCATGTAACCAATTGGCTGCCTTGGTGCACCCCTTGCCACATACTTTTGTAATCAATGTTGAAGGCAGACATAGGGACTAGAAACTACCTACAACTCATACTGCCTGGTGGACATGTAAAGCCAATATTTTTTACAATGTTGTTATTATGCAAGCTCATCTTGCTGACATATGTAATAAGCAATGAATGCTTATGTATGACAATGCCTGGTGGATTAATGTGCTTTAAAGGATATAGAAAATTATTATCTCATTCAAGTTCAAGGTCTATGTTTGGAGAGTAATAGTGGACACATACCTCTAATTTTGGTAAAAGTACAATTCTTCACACACACTACTTGTTGTGTTCACAGCTTGGATGGCGTTCATAATATATATCATCATGTTCTAGGATATAATTTACTTTCTTTACCTTTCGATTATGTCCAAGATATCTATCATTATCTTCTAGAAGATGATAAATTTTCTTCACTTTTAGTTGACCATAATAGTAAAGTTCTTTGACTTTGAACCTTCAGGATCGTTCACTTTCATAGATGCCAAGATCTATAGAAAAGTTTTGATCACTTGACCAACTTTGAGACAAATTGCTTCATTTGTTAATATGGAGAAAGTAAAAGTGGTCTACTTTAATGAATTTTTTGTCTCAAGAATTCGCCATCCTAGTGAGAGGAATGAAAATAGTAGCAAGGAAAATTATGTACAATGGGTAGAAAAATGTGTTAGCAAACTAGAGAATTCCAAAATTTGAATGCATTTTTCAAAAGTGCCAATGTAATTTGATATGGATTCAATTAGGATTTATAGCTCAAAGATGGGATATTTGCAAGTCCCAAAGAGTCCAAAAGGGATCTCAAAAGCCTTCGAAAGTGGGTAGTATGGCTAGCAAAAGGTGGGAATGGGAGTCAAGGTGTTAATATCCACACATGCCAACCTAAAGTTGTGTGGAGATAAGGGATGTGGTCCACAAGCCTCCCATGCAAAAGAGTAGGTAAGATGAGTAGTTCTAAAAATAGAAAACTACTTTTACAGGACCTAGGATGAGTATTCTTGGAATAACTCAAAAAAGAAGGCGTTTTTTAAATAATGGTCTTCCCCTTGATTGAAAACAACGGGATGAACAATTTTCTAGTTCAAAGTTTTCTCATTTAAGGATCGTAAGAGGGAGATTTTTTCGTTTTTTTGGTAGGAGTGCGCTCAATAGTGAGTAGGGGAGCTTCTGTCTTAATGGATCTCAAAGCTCTATGCAATAAAGAAAGGTATCCATTATCTTCTCAAGGCTCATCATCTCCTCTCTCTCTCTCTCTCTCTCTCTCTCTCTCTCTCTCTCAAGTCTGCATAGCTATGAATGATCAAGCTTTTACATAATTACCTGTATAGGTTACTACTTCTTAATTTAACACTAGATTGGTAACATGACACTTTTATGTCCTGTTAACCAAGCAATGTCCTAGAATTATTGTAGGAGATTCTAATTTGGTTTTTGAATGTTTGATATTCACAAAGATAGCTTATGAGCAGACAAAAACTTTGAATTTTTTTGGGCTATTGATTTTGGCTCTAACATTGTGTTTGACAAGAATTTTCCAACCTAAACTGTCCCAAAAAAACGTGTGTTGTTTTTTACCATTTTCCATAAAATTGGTCATAGACCACCCAAGAGCACCTCTAAGTGGCTTCTAGGGTGCAACATAGTTATTCTTTGCCATTTTAAAGGTTTTTTAATGCTTCAAAGGCATGAAACGCATATATATTCAAAGTTATTGCCTAATTATCAAAACTTTTCTATGTAGATTAAGGGATAAATTTTACACTTTCATGAACTTTTTGGATATGTTTAAGCTATACAAAAATAGTTTTGATTGTGCATATAGTCTCATAGCTATGTAAGGCTTCTTTCATGAGTTTTGGGGAAGCTAATACCCCAAAGAGCTAAAAATACAAAAGCAAAAAGAAAATTCCAATTTACTAAAATCGCACTCGTTTTGAATTAGAAACGTTTTTTTTTCAATACTAGTCATTATACTCAATGAACATTGTTAACTTTTAGCATTGATCCATATCTAAGCATACAAACCCAACTTGAGTATAAGTAGCTATTTTTTAAGGAGGCTAGGATGGCCACAATGTGGAACCTAATTTTTTCATTCTCACAGTTTTTGTTTCTTGTAATTGTGTTTAGAATGATCATAATAAGACATGTTTGCATGTCTTTAATAGTTTTTGGGTGTCAATATGAGGGTGAAGTACCAAGCTATATCAATAGGTAGGTTATATAGTGCAAAATATGGCCGTGGGCAAGCAAACAGGAAGGCTAGGTCAGCAGAATGCAAAAAATGCCACTTTTTTGTATCTAATTCTACACATAGTTTAAGAATTTTTGTGGCTATAGCAGCCATATACTAAGACTAAGAACCCATTGAAGTTCATAGGAAAAATAGGTTTGTAGCATGAACAATTTTATGTATGGTGTACCATGGGGGTAATCATGAAAATATGTTGTTTTCGGTGAAATGAAGCACTACCTTGGCTTTGGAAGCTTGTCATGACCAAGAAATCAAGAGATAGGCATGTTACCAATGGGGGTAACCCTGAACATATGTTGTTTTTGGTAAAATGCAGCACGACCTTGGCTTTGGAAGCTTGTCATGAGTAAGAAATCAAGAGATAAGCATGTTACTTATTTCTCAAAATTGGAATGGGTTCTTATCTTAAAGCTCATATAAAGATTTTTGAAAATTCACACATATACTATGAGTATTTAATTTTTTACAAAACCTTGAAAGGACACTTTTATGTCTTGGTAGGTTACCAAACTATTTTTAATGCTTACATATCTTCTTTACAACCTAATTTTGATTAATCTCCATAGATCCTATCACCCATGAGGCTTTTAGGGCCTTGTGATTGAGTTCAACAAGGCATCTTAAGTGAAAAATTTAATCGCAACCTTTGCCAAGTTTTAGAGACTTCATCTCTTTGATTTGTGCAATTAAAAGTGTAATTAGCTACTTGCATTAATCAAAGGCTCTTCTAAAGAAGAAGAATTCGTCCTCGGAAGCTATTGAGTTGAAGCTTGGTATGTCTATGTTGTAGAGCATCTAGATTTGAATCTGCATGGCAAAGTCACTGTTTTAGCAAGCGGAATTATATTGCCATAAATCATGAGGGGAATGTAAAGTACATGTGGAAATGAGTAAATGCAAGATTTATGAAATGTTAAATTGCCATTAAGGACAAATAAATTGCACTTTGAGTAAATTAATTAATCAAGAGTTTTGAGCTTATAGGTGAGTCTATCAATTAGTTAGCTATGACTAAGGTTAAAACAACTACTCTAGTACTAGCTAAGCTAAGAAGATTATCTAAATGCAAGATTCCCTAATTATGCTTTTCAGCTTTGATTAGCCAACTCGCGCTCACAACTGCAAACAAAAGCTTGAAATGTTAACTGTAAGCTCAATGGAAGTCTTTTAATTTTTCTTTTTTTTTAAAATACTTTTTTACTTTGGGTCACAATCATGTGACGTGTGTGCTTATTTTGTATGTCTGGGGTTTTTTGCTTCTCAAGGAAAAGCGCCCACACTGCGAACCTCTAGGGCTCTAGTACCATAGACAATACATGTGAGTGAAGTACCAATTCAAGCCAGGATTTCTCTTCCAGCGTAAGATTTTTCATTTGTGGCACTTATGTTGTTTTTTTTTTTTTTGCTTCCATTTCCTTGGTATTCGCACTAGTGTTTTTTGTTGTTTAAGTGAGCAAACCTTTCTCTGCCTAAAACATTCCTAAGGTCTCAAATACTCGGATAATTTTATTAGCTAGGCCTAGTGGTCAAGTAATTGAGTTAACCTAAAGTCACGGTCTGCTAATCTTGAGGCTCATCCATAAGATTAAACTGGAGTTCAATCAACTTAAGCAAAGACAAATTTATACATCTATAATGGCAGATAACAATCATAACTATTGCACTCAAACAAAGCATGAAAAATCATTATTAGCAATTACACATATCCACCAACATGAATCATGGAAAGTAGTACACCTGGAGGTATGGAGTGGCTCATTTCGTTGAAGCAGATGTCCTCAGCCATGTGGATGGAGATCCATATAAGTCCTACCTAACACATCCAAAAACAGGCACTATACCTCTAGGAGGCATGTCAGTGTGAAAAATTAAAACTCCTAAAAAACAAACTCAAAACACAATCTAGACCCCTAACCTACCTATCTGTCACCCCTTTTAGAATCAAGGAAAGAGGATATTATATAAACCGGGTGGCCACCCTAAGGCTAGGCCTCTATCCTCATCATCTAGATAAATAAAATCGTTGTCCGTGAGGCCATAGTCTTCCTCTGTCTCTATTAGTTCCTCTTCATCATCCTCTTGTGCAAGCATGCTAATCAAGAACCTTGCGATGCGTGGATACTCATCTTGTGCAAAAGAATAAGCATGTGCCACTGGAGACACATTCGCTACTGGGTAGGGATCACTAGTTAGCCATAGACGTATCAACCATTCTAACTTCTCAAAATTTCTCTCACATGCAAGGCTCTCTATCAAATCCCATTCGCAAGAAAGTATAGGGTAGCATACGTAGAACACTTGAGGAAAAGACAAAGGGTACCTTTCATCAAAAATAGAAGTGCATGCCTCTGGTGAAGTAGCCATTTCTGACAATACAGATAGATTTGGTTAGGCCTTTAAAACATAAGAGTTGTTTTTGTGTGTTGCTTGAATTGACACGGTGAATTTGGACTTATATGTAAGATCTGATAGGGTGCTCTCTCGTTGCTAGTCGCTCTTTCTCTTTACTATTTTTGTTTTTTGTGAGTATAAGGCTATATATATACATTCCCTAAGATTGGAATTGAGAGGTCAGGGAGGAAGGTTGAGAGGGGAGCGAGTGAATGATTGATGTTAGCAAACACTCCCCCCTTCCTTGGGTAGATCATACCTTTTGGAATGAGGTCGTCACCTTTTGAAACCAATTGTTCCAAGTTGTTATGGGTGAAGGTTTTAACCAATAGTTTTCGACTGCCCTATGCGTTTCATCTAGTTGCAAGGGTGGTAAGGTACTCTCCCATGATTTTATTTGCAACATTGTTGTAGGTGGTGAACTTACCCCGGGAGGTGCAAACTCTTTCGTGCTTGTATGGATATGTACAGTGGTAGGTGGAGGTTGTGTCGAAGCTTCTATTTGTGTATAGGAACTACATGAAGAGCAAGAAGCTTCATTTGATTTCCCTGTTCCTGAGCTAGGTGGAACAAATCGTTCTTTCTTTGGTACCCAAACTAGCTCTAGAGCGGGTGTGTAACATTCCATGATTTTTTCCTTTCCGCGATTTTCAATTTGTTTTGGAGCCACAGGATTGGGTTTACATGGGCCAGGTGACAGGTAAGAGTACACTTTACGTTTGGGCACCCAGATTTGATCATTTTCTTCATAGTATCCTTGGGCTTCCAATAGTCGTTTAGGAATCCAACGCAACGTTTCTTTGTATTTCTTGGAGTGAGTGGGACGGTTCTTACGAGGTTTTCGTTTTTTTGCATCAACCATGCTCACTACAGAAGCTTTAGGGACCCACTTGTATGTTTTCTCTGTTATATTAGGATGGTTCTTGTGTCTCTCAAGCTTTCTTTCAACTACATCAGTTGAAGCTCTAGAGAGTTGGGCTATGGGGACGTATGGTTCAACCTCCTGGACATGCAATGTCTTGGGTTTTATTTCCTTAGGCAATATCTCAGGGACTATGGCTTGAGTGGTAGGGCTAAGAGTTGGTTTTTGCATTGTAACACCCCCAGTCCCCCAATCAATAGTGCATTTGGTGGCTATCATCCACGTGCGGCCTAGGTTTATATTACCCTCCATAGTTCCAGTAGGCATGACCAAAAAGTCTTGAGCTACAATTCCATTGTCATAACTGACAGAAGTGTGCCAGATTCCAAAAACCGTAGTTTTTTTCTTGTTGACACCCTTGACTTGGATAATACTCTCAGATAGAGGTGGCTTCCCTAACTGACACCACACCCCATAGGATAGCAGATTATATTTAGCACCCGTGTCCAATAAGGCGTTATATAGCACTTTTCCATAGGCACTATTTAACTCAATAGGGTATCATAGAGGTGTGTCAGAGTCCAACCCATCCTCTTCGATTTCCACGTGGAATGCATTTGTGACTCCAAGGTTAGCCTCTCGTTTTTGTCTTATACGTTGTTGTCGCTCCTTAGCCTCAGCTTCATCTTGTATCTTGTTTAACTCGGTTTGTGCTTTGGTGGACTTCTTTTGATGAATGGCCCGTAGTTCTTCTTGGCTTAAATGATCATAATATCTTTTGAATTTACTCCCATTGAGGAATCCAATGGTTTCAACTCCATCAAGAGTTGCCACACGAAGGGTACCTTGTGGGGTAATTTCACATACTCTATATGGTCCTTTACCAGCATATTTCAACTTTTTCTTCTCTTTACGTACTCCATACATAAGGACTTTATCACCAACTTTGATGTCTTTATCCTTCACATGGCGATCAAACCACTTCTTTCTCCTATCCTTTTCCACAAGAGCATTTTGCACAGCCAACTGTCTCTCTTCGTCTAGTTTTTCTAAGATATACAAACGCTCGGTTAAGGGGTTACCATTCCATCCTTCCTGTGAAGCTACCCTAAGACTAGGAATGACAAACTCCCAAGGCATAACCGCTTCTTGGCCGTTTACCATTTTGAATGGCGCACAATTAATAGCCACTTTATAAGCAGTACGATAAGCCCATAGAGCAGATGTCAACTTCAAATCCCAATCAGTGCGATGAGCTTCTACCGTCTTGGTTAAAATAGAGATTAGAGTCTTGTTGGTGCTCTCGGCTTGTCCATTAGCTTGCGGGTAATAAGGTGTAGACTTATGGTGGGATATCATGAAGGTCGTGGTAAGCTCTCTTATTACCTCATTTATAAAATGGGTACCATTATCACTAACAATTTCAAAAGGGCAACCAAATCTTGTGAAGTTCAAGGCAAAAAACATGGATGTCTATCTAGCTCCACTAGTTGACGAGCTCCAAGAGTTATGGCATGGGATCGACATAGTAGATGCGGTTGAACCAGTAGGACAACAGCATGCAAGGATCCATGGACTTCTTATGTGGACTATGCATGATTGGCCAGGATACGGAGAAGCTTCTGGTAATGGTTATTGATTTACAAAATTATCGCTATTCGCAAGACCTTTGCCTTGGCCTAATTCATGCTTTGATATATGCAGGACTAACAACTTCGGGATACAATGCATGTCCAATTTGCGGGGAGTCTTTGGATGTGCGCTATTCTACCTCTCTTCGAAAGACAATTTATCAAGGCCACCACCGTTATCTTCCAGATGGCCATCACTTGCGCGAAGGCCAGCTTGGTCGCGCCGAAGGTCGTCCTATGAATGTACAAGAGTGCCGCCGCCGATGGGAGCAACATGAGGGGCAACCTGTTCCAGGAATGAAACGTTTGTCCATTCTCCAATGTTCTCAAAAAGAAACTTAGCTGTTGTCCTCACGTCAGCTTTTTGTGAAGCCTTAGCTTCAGCCCACTTTGTTACATAGTCCGTAGCAACTAGAATATATCGAGATTGAGTGTTGCGAGCTGCGGGACTAATTGGACCTACAAAGTCTAAGCCCCATTTTTCAAATGGTTGGGTTACTTTAATAGGATGTAAGGGCATTCTGTCTTTGCGCTGTGTGGTCTTGTAACGTTGGCACTCATCACACCCTTTTGTAAAAAGTGATGCATCCTTAAATAAAGTTGGCCACCAATAGCATGATTGCAGCACATTTCTAGCAGTCAGGTCTCCTGAAAAATGTCCTCCTGCTATGCCCATATGTGCTTCTTGCAAGATATACAAATATTCATCCTCGCGGGCACAACGCCTAAGAATATCGTCCTTGCCTAGTCTATACAGAGTTCCGGCAATCAAACAATAGGGTTCACATTCTTTTACTAGCCTTCGAGCGATATCCTTACGAAGTTCCTTGGGTGGAAAACCATTAACTAAAAAGTTAACAATGTTCTCACTCCATTCAGGCATAGTCTCAACTATGAATAGGGAAGTATCGTGTAATTCATCATCAACTCCTGTAGGGGCTTCACCATTGGGTATGCGAGACAAATGATCAGCCATGACGTGCCTTTTACCGGGTCTCACTACAATCGTGAAATCAAACTCCAGAAGAATTAACAACCATCGTGTGATTCTTCCTGTGGAGCATGGCTTGTTTACCAGATACAGCAACGCTTGATGATCCACATAAAATACAAACTTGTT
Organism: Adiantum capillus-veneris; assembly: GCF_014529385.1. Classification (NCBI taxonomy): domain Eukaryota; kingdom Viridiplantae; phylum Streptophyta; class Polypodiopsida; order Polypodiales; family Pteridaceae; genus Adiantum; species Adiantum capillus-veneris. The sequence continues at coordinate 32,089,210 of NC_140947.1, forward strand.
TTCCAGAAGGTAGTAGCGAAATTTCTTTACTGCATAAACCATTGCCAAAACTTCTCGCTCTGTAGTGGTGTAGTTCCTTTCAGCATCGTTCAATTGACGGCTTGCAAAGCTAATGGGATAGTCCAATTTATGTTCTCCTGGTTGAGTGAGAACACACCCAATAGCAAAGTTTGATGCATCAATATGCACATGGAAAATGACATCCTAGTTAGGTGTCCTTAAAATCGGAGCACTTGCTAGTGTTTTCTTCAATTGTTCATAGGCATGGTCACACTCTTCAGTCCATTTAAATTCAATGAGAAGCTTGTACAAAGGACGTGCTATCTCAGCGAAAAATAAAATAAACCGTCGATAATAACCCACGTGTCCCATGAACCTTTGAACTCCCTTGTAATTGGTTGGTGGTGGTAACTCTAGAATCACTTTAATTTTGCTCTCATCGGTTGAGATACCATTCTTAGATTCTATATGCCCTAAAATAACTCCATGCTTGACCCAAAATTGGCATTTGAACGGGTTCAATGAGATACGATATAACCTACACTTTTCAAACACCTTCCGCAAACATGATAGATGTTCTTTCCAAGAAGAGTAAACACAAAGGTCGTCTAAGAAAGCTTCACAAAACTCTCTCAAATATTCTTTAAAAGCAGTGTTTATTAATCGTTGGAATGTAGCAGGGGCATTTGTTAAGCCAAAAGCCATCACACGAAATGCAAACACGCCAAATTCTATGATGAAGGCAGTTTTAGCTTGGCCCTCTAGTGCTATCGTGATTTGGTTGTAGCCTGAGTACCCATCTAGAAAGCTATAAGCTTCCTTGCCTGCAACTCTTTCGAGTACATGTTCGGAATATGGTAGGGGGTAATGGTCTCTTCTAGTAGCTGCATTAACTTTTTTGAGGTCCACACACACCCTGAGTTTCCCATTCTTTTTTGGCATGATAACTATTGGAGACACCCATTCAGAGTGTTCAATAGGATATATGAACCCACATTTGATAAGCTTTTCTAGTTCTTCTTGAATGATCTTTGTGTACTTAGGATTCATCGGGTAGGGTCTTTGTTGTACGGGCTTCGCAGTGCTAATCATAGGGATTGTATGTTGGACCACAGAAGGTGGAACACCTTTCATATCATGGTATGTCCAAGCGAATACGTCCTTGAATTCCTTGAGAAGCTCTTTGAGGACCGCCTCTTCAACTTCTGTGAGGTCTTGGGCAATAAAAACAGGTTTTGATTCTTCACCGGGGTCAGCTAATTCTATTTCTTTAACTATTGCCGGACCATCATAGATTCCATTATTCCCATCGATAGGTATTCTTTGGGCTTTTGTGTACACAACCTTTGCTTCCCCTGTGGTGTAAGATTTGAAATGTTCTGGTGCAAGATGCAAGTCTGTGGGTTCTGGTTGTGCTTTGGTTTGTGCTTCCATTTCTGCTTTCTTGTGTTGTCGAGCTAACTCTTGGTTTTGACGCCTCCTTGCACTGCGGCTCAACTTTGGCTTGTCTATGATCTCTAATTGGGCTATGTCATGGGGTCGTGGTCTACACCACATAACATTTTGGAGATATTCACCCCAATCGTCTACCAATTTTTGATGAGCATCACATGCTCCTATATAACTGAGCCATTCTGCTGAGGATCTCTTCTTTTTTATCCTAGCACGTACATTGGCTTGATATCGACGCCTCTTAAAGTTTTTCTTTTTCTTATTTGAGACCTGCTTTTGATTTGCATTTAGATCTGGCTCACTAAAGGAGTCCTTGTTGGTGTCCTCTTCATTCTCGGAGGAGCTATCATCGGTTGATGTGCTCGGTCCTTCCGAATGTTTTGACTCTGAACTTGCTCCACTCTCTAATTCATGAGATTCAGAATCCGTTTCACTCTGGGAGTCAGTGTCTGAGTCGTGTTGGTCAAAGTCTTCTATTGAGCTATCGGTGTCAGTGTCAGATTGGTCCACAATTGCCTTGCCCTTAGAAGATGCATGTATGGCACTTATCATGTTCAGAGGTGCAATTTGTGGTACCTCTTCCCCCTCTGGTGTGACCCAAGTGGTTCCTCTATTTCCCCAGGTATCTATGATTGCAGCTAGGTGTACCTAGTCTACGTTGTCTGATTCCGTCATACCCGGTAACACATCCATGTAAGGAGAATCTTGGCCAATGTCTGTATCCTTCTTACAAGTGTAACAATATTGTAGTGGGGCCGAGTGAACTGTGGTGTCAGAGCGATGATCAATAAATGTTTTACTCCCTAAGGGGTGTACCTTACCAGTCACCAAATCCACTCTAAGGACAGAGTCTTGGAATTGCAAATACACATGATTTTTAGACCAATCGTGAACCATTTGTGCTTCCCTCATGAATGGTCGTCCTAAAATCATTTCATATGACATAAGGTGTTTAGAGAAATCCATTACAATGAACGTATGTCGTACCTTGTGTTCTAGAACTTTGATCTTAAGATCCTTGAGCATCCCCATAGGTTTGGCTATGGTACCATTTGCCATCTTTACCACAATGTTAGTAACACTGAGGCGGGGTTTTCCCATGGATTCCCAACAATATTTTGTAACAATGCTAACTCCCGCACCACCATCAAGAATTTCCTTTATAGTTAATCCCTTGGTAGTGATGGGTAGGGTCGCATTAGACTCGTCGCCTTCAAAATACTGCCCTAATTCGTTAATGGGTACCTCGATCACAGACTCGTGTCCATCTAAGTCAAGTGATTGCACATGATTTTCCTCATCAATCATAATCGAGTCACGCCTATTTGGTTGCGCAAACTGCGGTAATCCCGTTCGTAGCTCTCCGTTAAGGGATGCTCGAAGTGCAAGGAATAACTCAGGATCTCCATACAGCTTTGCTATGATCGTGGTTCGGACCTCAGAAGACATGAAGTCCACTAGTTTGGCAACATTCATTGGCATTTTGCAGGGTGTAGGTCCTTGACTAGGAACTGGTGAGGATGGAATCTCATATTTCTCAATGGGATCAGGTATTCCTTCGTCAAACATCCTTTCCAACAAGAAGGGTGTATGCTCACTTTCTGATGTCCCGTCCTCACTTCCTTCTTGGATGATACTAGATATGGCTAACGGTCTATGGTTCATGTGGGGTGGATGAACTTGCGTGGGAAACACTGTGTCATGAATTTTGACATGCATGGGTTCTGGTTCTAGTTCCCCTTGAGTCTCCTCCACTAAACCTCTTAGATGTTTCACCTGATCAATCTCGTCTACTGGGTTTGGGTACGTCCCAATCTTCTTTTTACGATTCTTCCCTTTTTGCCCCTGCGGTTTATCTTGGGGGTCTTGGATTGGATTTGGAAACACTTGTGGTGTTTTCAGAGGCTCTTTATGGTTTTCTCTTATTCGGTTTTCATTTGGTTCCATGTTACGGTTTTCTTTGTCGGTCTTTCCCTTTGTGGTATTGGTTCTAGTCTCCATTGTCTCGATTGAATCTGAATCATCCTCGAGGTCATTCATATACACGGGGTCATCTCCTGTTCTTATGTTTGTTTTGGAACTTGGCTTTGAATTTCCCGTATTTTGCGACCTCTTCCTTCGTGTCTTCCTTTTCTTTGCTTGGATAACTGACGCGGTATCTCTCTCTTCGAGGATATGGCCTGGCCCTTGAAGCATGGACCGTGTAATCTCATAAGCGGGTGCGACGGGTGGTATTGGCGATGTCACACTAGCAATTTCGACCAAATTTAGGGGTGTGATTTTAGGCGCATTTGGGTTATAGGGGAATTGGGCAATCAAGTGATCTATGCCACAACGATTACATGTGAGTATTGGCATTGCAGACGTGCTCCCTTGATTCATTTGCATCTATGCAGCATTCTTTTGCAGCCTAATAGGGCACTCCGCTGCTCGATGTGGTCCACAACACTCGTAGCATTGAAGAGGTGGCCTCCTAGCCTGGGTGTTGATATTTTGACCTCTGGATGCGAGAGCAGCAGCTTGATAAACCGGCTTGACTTGCCCCCAACAATCTTCCATGTAGTATATAGGACACTCTTCCAATGTATCAAGTCCGTAGGCAATACTAGTGTCTATTTCCTCCTCACAGCCATCTACACAAGCATTAGATGGCTCGCAACCCACTTGGTTCATAGGGGCGACTCTTGGATGCGGGGGCTGCGGTCCTAGCACAGGAGGTGGTAGCGGTGTAGCTTGTACAACATTTTGAGATCTAGGGACCATGTGTTGCGGTAGTTGCTCGACAGGTGGAGCAGGCATCAATACAGGAGCTCGAGGTGCATCCGTCCAGACTACAGGTGGTCTATTTGCCATCATACGTTTGATCATTAAACAATCCTTAGCTTGGTGACCATACCTACCACATGCGTTGCAAGTTCCATTAAATTTTACTCTAAACGTAGGGCACTCACTAGTGCTATGTGGACCTAAGCAAATGGAACACCATTGTTGCTCCCTTCTTGGATACATGTGACTATTTTGAGGGGGTCGATTATCCTTAAGAGACTCTTGGATTGCCTTGGTGAGGTCTGTCAAGAATGTCTCAAATACCTTTGGCTCATTGGCAATGGGCTTTGCAGTCATGGGTTCATACTCAATGGCTTGTGAGCTAGTGGATCTCGTGTCAGTAGACACCCTCATGCCTGCTATCATCAAGTTGTCCTCTAATTGGATTGCATTGGCAGTGACATCTTCCCAGGTTGTGATACCTCTAATCACTAGTCCATTATAGATTCCTTCATTCCTCAACCCTCGAATGAATCGATCAAGCAGTTGGTTATTGTTGAAGCGCTCATTTACAGGGCAGCGAGAGTTTAAGTGCTTCAGACGACTAATGAAGTCTCTTACTGACTCTCCTTCCTTACGTTCGGCCTTCTGTAGCTGAGATGCTACACCCCAAAGCACACCTTCTCGTATGTACTCCTTTAGAAACAACCTTCGAAGGGTAGGGTAGATTGTTTTCTCGTCCACCCTTAGGGTTCTATACCAATCTCCAGCCTTCCCACTTAATGTCAAGCTTAAGGCATTGCACTTATGTAGTTCGTTGCGTTCCCCTACGAAATCACATACTTGTTCAAACACTTCAATGTGTTTTCTAGCATCTTCGTCCCCATTGAATTTTTGCGTGAGTTTGGCAATTTGTACTGTCTTACTTCTAGGCTCTCTATCAGATGCATGACGCATATTTTCCGCGATAGATCGACCTATGGTTTGAGCAAACGCTGCCAAGTCACCTATGTGAGGAGGCAGGGCCGGTGGAGGTACTCTTGGAATCATATGTGGGAGAGGGACGGGTACCGGTCTTGGCATATGTGTGGATGATGCAGGATATGGAACATAACCGGGCATAGGTCCACTCGGATAAGGGCTAGGGAGCGGCACTCGAGGAGCATAAACAAGTGGTACAATTGGAGGTGTGGGGGCCATGTGTGCATAAGGGGTTAGAGGCACATACGGTCGAGGCCCCATATTAGGTACTACGACACTAGGTAGTGGCACTGCGCTAACCGTAGATGTCATCAGTACATTCTTTGTCAGGCCTATCCCTGGAGTGAGCACTGTGTTTTCCTTAATAGAGGGTTGAGCCAAGTTAGGGAAGCTAAAGTTGTCGCTCGGAGGCTCAGATTGCATAGAGACCCCAGGTGAAATGACGTAAGATGGGTCCATGGGACTCATTAGAGGAGTCTCCATTTGTGATAGAGTAGGCTGTTGCGCCTTGCTCGTATCCAGAAATCTCATGGGGCCAGTTGAGAGTATATTTACCCCTCGGTTTTGCCTTTCTGATTGAATAATGCCATGGATAACATTACAGATCATTTTCTGTTGATCTTCGAGGCTCGTGGCACTAGAGGTGGATCGTACAATCTCTATCCATCCTACATGGTAGGCGTGGCCAGAGTGTAGATCCGTCAACACCTCAGTGTGGAGGTCGTATGTCCAATGATCATTAATGAACAATCCTTCTAGAGTCGACGTGTTAACGGTTTCTTGTGAGGTAGAATCAATGTTGCTCCCCGTGGTTTTACTTGTCACCAACGGTACTCTAGAGGGAACTTCTGAAGGGGGCAGCTCAACAGGGCCTTCTTGGTAAGAAGTTGGCAGGATATCCACATGGACACTCTTTGGGGGTGTGTGGTCCATGTGCGATGTGAAAGGAGAGTCCACTTCCCCACCCCCTTCGTGTGCTTCATTTGCATCAGGTTCCGAGCGAGTAGCTCTACCTAATGTTTCCATGAAATGGCTAAACATACTAGTACTAGGCTGTGGAGCTTCGGGAGGTGCATGGCCTTCTCTCTCAGTGTTTTGGGTAGGGTATGCTTCCATGATTTCTGAGTCGGAGGAGGAATCAGTAGCGGCTATTTTAGGGTCTTGGGTGGTGCTACCTTGTGTCCCCGCTGAGGGTCTAGAGCCTATCGTGGATGGGTAATGGGTGTCCGTATGAACAGAGGCACCCTCAATATGCTCGTGTTCTAGCACCCGCCCAGAGCGTAAGTGCATGTGCTTTTGATACCCTAAGGTGTCAAAAAGTTGCTCTAGGAGGCCTTGTGACTAGTTTTTTGCGTGTTTTTTGTTTGTTTTTTTTGCTAGATTTTTTAGAGCGTGTCGTGGAATGGGCCGTGTGATAGCTCGAAACGAGCGTATCGCTAGGAGGGACGTGCTGTGCTTTACAGCCCACCGTTTGGTTCTATTTTGCTCCAGAAAAGCCCGAAACAGTCTTTTCCTAGCTGGGGAACTAGGCTCCAAATAGCAAGTCTAAGGGTGCAAGTGGGAAGAGAAGGGAGGAGAGTGGAGGACTTGTCCCACATGCTCTCATTCCCTCTTGAGGGGGTAGGGTATATATATAAGAGTGAGTCTAGTATATATCATAAGACTGAGGACTGAGGCCTGGGCCTGGGCCTAGGCCTGGGCAAATGATCCCGATCTAACTTTTATACAAACCAACCCGTCCGTTTTTATAACTCACGTTTTTTATTTTCGAAAATCTAACCTCCCCTTCACTCACGTTTTTATTTTTCGATTTTTTTTTCGGAAAAGATTTTTTTAAAATTTTTATTTTATTAATTTTTTTTTTATTTTTGGATATTATTTGGTGCACAAACCAGAAAACACAGAAAATGCAAAAAATTGAAACTTGACAGAACTGTGCAGTGCAAACCAGAAAATGCAAAAAACGCAGAAACGCAAAAAATGCTAACTGTGTAAGCTGAAATCGGAGCTTAATAGAACTAACAAAACAGAGCTTAACAGAACACAGAAAACTTGAATACAGTCAACAACATTGTGTCTTTCTCTAGTGTTTTTGCATAACAACAATGATCAAACTTAAGCCGCGCCTTTCCTACATAAAAAATAGCTTCAATACAATTTACAGGTCGCCATTGGAGCTTCACGCGCAGCAGCTCCCCGGCAACGGCGCCAAAAATGTCAAGGCTAGAGACTTGCTACGCACCGTGTGCAAGCCACAAAGGCTCCTAGCACACAGTCATACAACAGACAAGCTCACAAGGAAGAACGGTGTGTCACTCACCTTCCTGCGTAGTTGCGAATGAAGGATTCCCGCGCCGCGAAGAAGAGGGAGACGCCCCTACGCCGCGCTCAACCGCCTCGCCGCCGTCGTGCCGCCGCAACGCTCAATCGCACACACACTCTCACACTCTTTCTCTCTCTCACGCACACACACAAGGAGATGGTGAAGGAGAAGGTGGAGATGGAGCAAGAGCAGCTTCTATTGCATAATGAGAGAATGACTCAATTTTAGGTTTAATTGGCTTTTATGTGAGCTCACCCCATTCACACTTGGGCGCCCATGCTTAGCCAACTAACCCTAGCATGTTCGTGTTAGAGTGCGCCTCTCATCGACGATCACTCTACCTTTCCCTATTGGACCGACAAGCCCGGTGCCTGACTCTACTTAAATAAATAATACGGTTACGGTGTCCGTCATAGGCGATAGGGTGTCCGTGAGCCACGAGGGTTAACACCTAAAGACAAATCTAGCTACCAAGGTAAGAATTGATTATCTCCTAAAGATATAGAGCATTATCGTAAGGATAATAGATGTTTTGAATGCGGCGAACAAGGTTATTCTTACCGTGCATACCCTCAAAATCATGCAAAGAAGGAGCCCCCTAGATTTGCAATGGTATTTATTTAAGAAGAGGACGGTCTTCACCTAGAAGTCCCTTATGTTATTCATGGGAAAAAGTGAGAGAACATAAGAGGGGCGGTCTTTCCCCTCTCAAAGGGGAAAGAGGGAAACTTGTCTGAAGGCTACGCTTGTTGCTTGATATGCCCCTTGCATGTGATTGCTAGGCCTAGAGAGGTCCAATGATCTTCAAGCATGAGCTACAAGGAGGGGTTGACCAAAGCAAGCTAGGGGGTTTCTTGAGGGTTATACTCTCTCTCTCTCTCTCTCTAGCACACACACACACACACACTCATTTTGTGTGAAGTGCAAAGTGCAAGAGCTCCATCTCCTTCTCCAAGCTAGTAGAGAAGTTGAGAGCCTACACCAACACTCTTGGCTATGGAATGCAAATCCAACCAAGAGCCATGCTTCAATGCTTAAGCTTTTCATCTTATGCTTCAATGCTTCAATACTATTATGTTTTTTTTCAGCATTATTCTCTTTATTTTATCAACTTGGCCAATATCATTTAAAATCAGATTGATATGTTGCTTGAATTGCAAGACCTGCGCCTTTATAATTTGTAGCATTGTGAGTGATGATGATTGTTACATTCCTTGGCCCTCCATCTTTTGATATGGAATACTCATATATGTTTGTCAGAAAGGTAATTGTTTATTCTTTCAAAGATGTGCCAATGGTTTCTAAGAATACTGAGCCTCATGGACAAATTAGCATAACATTGATCAAAGGCTTCTTCTGGAAATTGGTCCATCCATCCAAGGCTATAGTGCATCCAAGGGTAGGAACACATTCCAATACTGTACATTTGAGCATACTTTCTACCTCGTCTTTTACTTTGTCAATATATTTTGTGTGCAATTTATTATAATCCAATATCAAAAATCCTTTTTTGGTAGTGCTTAGTGCTCATCAATGCATCTTTGAAGTAAGGGTCGTGCACTATATTAAATGCAATATCGAGTACTGATTAGACTCTTCTTCAAAAGCTTGAAGAAGAGTATAATCAGTAGGTATCCCTTTCCCGATACCATCAATACAACTTCTCTTCAACTTAGATGCATGACTAGACGAACCTACCTTGAAGGATGTTGTACCATGCACTTCACTCTATGGGAACAAAGAATAATAAAAATTTGCTCTCTATTTTGAGTGCACATCAGCTCCATCTCCGCATTTGCAATAGGTCCTTCTTCATCTATTAGATATGTTCTTCCTAGACTATGACTGACTTTATATGATCCTTTATTTTTACTATCAAGTCTAGCCTTTTCCTTTCGTGCATAATCAAGAAATCTGTCATAGATGTCTCATGGAGGTAAACCACAAGGTAACATGATAATGTGACAACAATAAAAAGTTGAATTTATAGATGTCTATGACGAATAACAAATGATCAATTGTGATTAGTTTTTAATTTATAATTAGTTTAAAAATTAAATATCTAACTATTGTTTATGTGCAAAGAAATACTTATTAGTGACAAATAAGCAATAACATTTGAAATAAAAGTGAAACAAATGATTATCTCAAGTGCATTAAGTAAACACGTTTACTCTAACACAAAGAAAAATAATATCTATTTATAACATGTGTCCATCTTCAAGTTGAGTATATACTCCAACACAGTGATAGACGGCTTAAAATCCTAAACTTCTCCTCTTTAAGTGTGAAAAATCTCAAACACAAAAAGAGAGAGCTTGCTAAATGTTAAAATTATTTAAAAGAAGAACATAGAAATAAAAAAACATAAGTGCAAATTCTACGACAACTTATCTTAATTGCAAAACTTAAATGTACAATTAGCAACTAGATCTTATATCTAAACTAAATTTTTATTTTTCATTTATCTTTTATTTTTTGAATCTTTTAACTAATAGAAATAGAGAACTTCTTTTCAAAACTCAAATCATATTTATTTTGTTTGAAAATGGTTGGGAAAGCACCTGGTGGCCTCCTTTATACCAAAACACATTCAATTTTGTTAAAAAAAAATTCAATCAAAGTGCAAAGAAATAATTTGGTAAACCAATTTACAATGATGTGTCTCCATATTATACAATCTTTTTATTATGACAAATGTATTATACGTCCATTAAACATGTATTATACATTTAACATTTAACATATAATGCAAATTACATCATGTGAACATTGAAGAAATAATTGTTTTGAAATTTGTTTGTAGGTGTTGATTCCTAAAATCCCGTTTGAGTTGTTGAGGGGCCATCACCTTGGGAGTGGCAATCATCTTGTTCAAAATAAGAGTTAGTCTTCACCCCTTGTACCTAAGATAATGATAGAGATTGTCACAGTCCTGAACAGTCCTTTTTGCATACCTTGGCTTTGCAAGGTACTATCTTCTTCCTCTCTCACTTTCTACCTTCCCTTTTTGGCCTGCCCCAAAGGGGGGAGGCCTTAGTGATGGGTTTCCTTTTTGCTAATGAAAAAGGAAGTTATTTTGAAAATATATTAAATTGAAAAATTTAGTGTGAAAATTGATTATTGAAAAGACCTCGGGGAGGTCACCTAATAAAAATGTAATCTATCACAGTTCAACAAAACGATATTTAAAGTTCTTGAAACTTACAGAAATATATATACAGAAGGGCATTATTTTTTCAAATTTGAAAAAAAATGACAGATTCTAAAAGAAAAGGGTACATTATAATCTTAACAAAATTCACAAATAAGGGGTTTTACAAACATGTCTTGAATGCACGTGATATGGTAGTTTTACACATAGTGAACCCATCAAGAAAAAGACTATCTTTTGAGATGATGAGGTTGGATCTTGGGAAAATGCAATCAATATATTTTTTTGGGTGAATGGGATCTTCACATATCTACACTACTTACATCTATTAGTAAGATTGAGATTTCGGCAACAACATTGGAACCCGCGCTACATCTGGCATCTATGGAGAGGTGGAGACTCGAGAGAGGGGGGGGAGAGAAGCACTCTCCAAGGCAGACAATTGCAGCAATGTTGCAAGCAAAATCACCCATTATATCGACTCATCGGGAAACCACACGAAGCAAAAAGCCCGTTTTGAGGAGCAGTTGCCTCCATCTATCCCAAAGCGTACATCCTCGTCACCCTGCTGCATTGTTACCCAAGATATGGCAAGTGAGAGCATTGTCGCAGAGAAACTGGGTGTTGGAGTGAAGCTTAATCCTCCCGAGTCTCGCCTTTTTGAGCTTGGAGTGCAAGGCTAGAAACAAAGGAAGGCTTGCAATTTTCAGCCCTTGGACTCGGGCCTAGCCTCTTGCTGCCCTCTTTGACGTGAATGCTTTGAACTCCTCTTCTCTGCAATTGGCGGCTCCTTCTACATTTTGAGCTCTGTCCAACTATACGCCAGGCATTTCGTGAATTGAAAGCAAGGTTCCAATAGAGCACTTGCTGCAGCTCCATGTACATTCTCCTTACATTTGCTTGAGAATGGGCATGTCCTTGAGCTCTCATATCCTCCTTTCTCTCCCTTGCTTGCTCCCTCTCTTTCCTACTATAACGGTAGCCTTGGTTGCATGGATCGACTACTACTTTCATAGTACTGAACCCAGGTTGCAGGCTATGTTCCTCCGTCATGTGACCCTTGAGAAATCGAGGATTTGCACCTCCTTATCTTCTTGACATTGTTCCCCCCCCTTGCTTGGAGATGCCCTCCTGCAGCACTATTAGGTCACCCTCTCTACCTGATGACCTACTCGAAAACCCCCTTCTTGACTCGCAGCATATCTCCACACAAGCCCCCTTGACAAGCCCTCACCTGGCAAGCACAGCCTTGCGTTTTTCCTTCCTTCCAAGAAAGTTTCTTGGACTTATTCCGATAGGCTAGACGTGTTACCTTCTTAAAGGTCAGGTGAAAGTGTATGGGCAAGGCTCAACTGAGCACGTGGATATCGGTGCTAGTGATTTGGTTGTGTTTCCAAACGGTATGAGTTGTGCATGGACAGTGTCTGAAACCATTGATAAACAATACCATAATTTCTCATGGATCAAATTGCATCCTGCGCAGCTCTTGTCACTCGATTTGGGTCTTCACGCCAATTTTTGCAGACAAAGCTATATCCCTGTTTGCATTGCATTGCAATATTGCGGTACACGTATAATATGAAAAAGGTTGCCATTGAAAACCCTCTCTCTCTTTGTGAGAGGGAGAGAGCGGGCATGGAGAGAGAGTGCATGGCAACGCATTAAGAAGTTGCAAGCATGTAGCTATGTATGTCTACCTTGCACCTAGCTATGGCTCCATAGAGACAAAGAGTAGCTGCTATTGGCACTCATACTGTAGGGTAGTTCTTGCGTTATGGGGATCTGTTGTGGTTGTTCTGGTCATGCTCTCAGCTCACTCTCCATTCGTGGTTACAGACGATAAAGGAGCGCTTATTGCTTTGATGTGTGGTTGTTATGGTCACACTCTCAACTCGTGGTTGCAGATGATAAAGGGGCCACACTTCTTGTTTGTAAGGGAGGCCACCGTTGTGCGCTCCTTGCCGCACTGTCGAAGCAAGGGACTTGCCGTTACACCGTGTGCGAGCCATAGACGGCTCCAAGCACACAACTAGCTTAACTAGTAAGCTCAAAAGAGGGCAATGGTGTGTCACTCACCGCTCTATGCTCCTGCCGTGGAGGATTCCTCGCTGCGATGAAGAAGAAGCTGCAGTCATGCCACGCTCAACCGCTTCGCCGCCGTCGTGCCTTCGTAATGCTCAATCGCACACACACTCTCCCTCTCTCTCTCTCTCACACATACACACACACACGAGGAGGTGAAGAAGAAGATGGAGATGGAGATGGAGCAAGAGCACTCTTCTATTGCACAAATGAGAGAATGAGTGAATTTTAGGTTTAGTTGGCTTTTATATGAGCTCACCCCATTCACACTTGGGCGCCCATGCTTAGCCAACTAATCCCTTGAATGTCCCAGTTAGAGTGCGCCTCTCATCGGCGATCACTCTTACCCTTTTCCTATTGGTCCGACAAGCCCGGTACCTGACTCTACCAAATACATAATACACGTCCGTCGTAGGTGATGGGGTGTCCGTGAGCCGTGAGGGTTAACATGCCCCCCTTCCTGATGTAGATTTCGTCCTCGGAAGCTATTGAGTTGAAGCTGGTTCGTCGAGGTGGAAGAGCAATTGAGATGAATGTCCTTAGCCTTCTTCAGTCACTGCAAAATCAAACAACATTGGCACAGTAATTGCATTCTCTTAAAAAGCATACGCAGTTTTAGGTAGACAAATTGATTGGTAAAAGAATTTCAAACAATTTGTCAGCAATGAACATTAAATTGCAATGTAATCAAATGCATAAACAGATGTAAAGGTAAAAAATCAAACAAGTCTGGGGTCGCTAATTTGACGGTCGAAAGGCACCAGAGATCGAATATTAATACCATGGGTAAGCTTCTTAATTTTCTGTGGTCAATTAAGTTGTTTAATCAAGAGAGCCAAGTATTCATGTTCGAGGGCTGACTAGAGGCTATATCTAGAAGACCTTGTAGTTAAGCTACCATAAAAGGAATTTCTCATGAAATCATCGCCTGACTGATTACTTTTTCTTTGACCCCCCAAAGTCTTTTGACAGTGAGTCAATTTTGATGTGTGTGCTTATTTTGTATGCCTTGGGTTTTTTGCTTTTCAAGTAAAAGCGCCTATACTGGGAACCTCTAGGGCTCTTGTACCATAGGCAATACATGTGAGTGAAGTACCAAATCAAGCTGAGATTTCTCTTCCAGCTTAAGATTTTACAGTGTGGCACTTTGATTTTTTGTTTGTTCATTTTCAGCATTTTAATTTTGTAACTTTTGGGGGGTCATATAACACTGATACACCTCCCCAGGCTCATCACACTATTAAACTCCCTTTATAATACTTAAGCTAAAGGTCAATATGGTCAAGCCCACTAGAAAGCCCTAGTACATTTCACACAATGCTGCCTAAATCGGATTAAGAACCTAAGCAACCATTAATTATTAGGAAGGCATTCCCCATGGTATTAAGAGAAGATTTCTAACACCTAACTTGGTCAAACTAGCTTAGTCGGACTGCTTGATTTTTAAACTTAGACAAGTGATTATGACAAAAAATTACATTGAATTAAATGTTTGATACTAAGCAAACGCGGTGAATATTAGGCTACCAATCACAATTAAAGCTGACAATCATAGATGCAAAAAAGATAAGGGGCAATGCTAATGGACAAGAAACACCTGTTTGTGTCGATGGTCGCGCTTGATTTGAAGAGTGAGTCGAGATAAAGATTCCATGAAGGTCCAAATCCTACCAATAGCAACACGCTCCTGTATACACTAGGAAACAAAAGGAATACCTCCAGGAGGCACATTAGTGGAAAAAGGTACCAACACTTATTGAACACAACAAAAAACATAAGGAACCCTAACCTAATTATTTGCACTCCCCCTAGAGAGTCAAGGGAATAGGATATTGTAGAGGTTGGGGGGAAACCCTAAGGCTAAACCCCTATCCTCGTCGTTGAGATAAACAAAGTCATCATCCATGAGATCATATGTGCCATCCGTGTAGTCCTGTAAATTTTCTTCTTCATCATAGGTGCCCATGTTTACTAAGAAGGTCACTATACGCCTATAGTCATCTTGGTCAAAAGGGTAGGCTTGTGCAATGGGAGAAACGCTCTCTACTAAGTATGGATCAGACGTGGTCAAGAGATGTATCAGCCATTCTAACTCCTCAAAATTCCTCTCACATGCTAGCGTACCTATCAAATCCCATTCACATGCAAGCACTGGAAAGACCATGTGAAATATTTGTGAAAAGTAACGAGGGTACCTCTCACCCAAGGCAGGAGTGGATGACTCTAGCGTACTAGCCATACCTGTACACGCAAATAGATGATGGTTAGAGTGCAAATATTACAAGGGTCGTGTTCTTGTGCATAATTTGTTTTTATGATTTGTGTTATGGCTCTTGCTCTTTTACTTTTTTATCTAGTTTTTGTGAGTATAAGGCTTTATATATACATTCCCTAAGATCGGAGATTAAGAGGTCAGGGAGAAAGGTTGAGAGGGAAGCAAGTGAATGATGGATGTCCACAAACACTCCCCCCTTCCTTGGGTAGATCATACCGTTTGAAATGAGCTTGTCACCCTTTGAAACCAATTGTTCCAGTTGGTAATAGGTGAGGATTTTTTCCAGTAGTTTTCTATTACCCTAGGTGCCTCGTCAAGTTGCAAGGGTGGTAAGGTACTCTCCCAGGATCGAACTTGAAGTGGTTCATCAGGTGATTCTTGAACAATGGGAGGTGTGGATTCTTTTGTAGCTTCATGGAGGTCCACTACTATAGATGGAGGCTGTGTAGAAGCTTTTACCTCTATGGATGTATTACATGAGGAGCTAGAAGCTTCATGGAACTCCCCCCTTCCTGAGCTAGGTGGAATAAATTGGTTTTGCCTTGGAGCCCAAACTAGCTCTGGACTAGGTGTGTAGCATTCTGTGATCTTTCCCTTCCCACGGTCTGCCATTGGCTTTAGCGTTACACTGTTCGACTCATATGGGTTTGTTGTCGATAGGGAAGGACACATTTTATGTTTAGGTACCCAAATTTGCTAATTTCCATCATAGTAGCCTTGGGCTTCCAATAGTTGTTTTGGAATCCATCGTGATTTGGTCTTGGCTCTCCTAGGGCGCGCTCTTGGTTTTCCCGGGAAATTTTTTCTTGGAATGGATGGGAGGGTTGAGGTAAATGGAAGTAAGGCCTTGGGGACCCATTGATATGCACTCTTAGGTCGTGCAGGTTGAGTACTTGCAATATTACTGCTTGCTGCAACTACAAGTGTTGAAGTGCTAGATTCATGGGTAGCCGACAAAGACGAGTTAACCACCTTGGCTTGTGAATGTTGGCTATCCTTCAACTTTGCTAGAGTTTGCAACGTAGGTGACTTTGCTTGAATAATAGGGGTAAGAGTCGGTGGTCGCGTCGTGACACTAACAGTATCCCAATCAATAGTGCATTTGGTTGCCAACATCCACGTGTGTCCCAGGTTTACATTGCCTTCCATAGCTCCTGCGGGCATGACTAGAAACCTCTGCACTATGATTCCATTGTCATAGACAACAGGGGTCTGAAGGACTCCAAGAATAGCAGTTTTCTTTTTATTAATGCCCTTGACTTGCATCGTACTCGGGGATAGGGTCGGTTTCCGTAATTGATACCAAACTCCATAGGATAACAAATTGTGTTTAGCTCCCGTATCTAATAAGGCATTGTATAGTACTTTCGCATAGGGGCTATTTAGCTCAATTGGGTATCGTAGGGGTGGCTCACATTCTAATGAGTCGTCATCTGTGTCCTCGAAAAATGCTTGCATGATTCCCAGATTAGCCTCTCGTTGGCATCTAAGACGTTGTTTTCGTTCTCGAGCCTCAACTCTTGCTTGGATTTTTTGAAGCTCTGCTTGTTCCTTGGCAGCCTTCTTTTGATGGATGGCTTGCAACTCTTCCTGGCTTAGAGGATCATAATATCTTTTGAATTTACTCCCATTAAGGAATCCAATGGTTTCAACTCCATCTAGAGTCTCCACACGAATGGTACCTTGCGGGGTAATTTCACACAGTCGATATGGCCCCTTACCAGCGTATTTCAATTTCTTCTTTTCATTACGTACCCCGTACATAAGAACTTTATCACCAACCTTGATGTCTTTATCCTTTAAATGGCTATCAAACCACTTCTTTCTCCTATCCTTCTCCACTAGAGCATTTTGCACAGCTAATTGCCTCTCTTCATCTAGCATTTCCAGGATATATAATCGCTCCACTAAGGGGTTACCATCCCAACCTTCTTGAGAAGCTACTCGAAGACAAGGAATGACAAACTCCCATGGCATAACTGCTTCTTGGCCATACACCATCTTAAACGGTGTGCAATTAATAGCAACTTTATACGCAGTACGATAAGCCCATAAAGATGATGTAAGCTTTAGGTCCCAATCAGTGCGATGAGCCTCAACTGTCTTTGTCAAAATGGAGATGAGAGTTTTGTTGGTACTCTCAGCTTGGCCATTTGCTTGGGGATAATAGGGTGTAGACTTGTGGTGAGATATCATGAAGTTTGATGTGAGTTCTTTTATTACTTCATTTATAAAATGAGTTCCATTGTCACTCACAAGTTCAAAGGGGCATCCAAAACGTGTGATAATGTTCTCACAGAGGAACTTAGCTGTTGTTTTTGCATCCGCCTTTCGTGTTGCTTTTGCTTCAGCCCATTTGGTTACATAGTCTGTAGCCACAATGATATATCCTGATTGCGTGTTACGTGCAGCCGGACTAATCGGTCCTACAAAGTCTAAGCCCCACTTTTCAAATGGTTGGGTTACCTTGATGGGATGTAGAGGGATCCTATCACTCCTTTGCGGCTTCTTGAAGCGTTGGCATTCATCACATCCCTTTGCAAAAAGTGATGCATCCTTAAACAGAGTGGGCCACCAATAGCCTGACTGTAAGATCTTTCGAGCAGTCAAGTTTCCTGAAAAGTGACCACCAGCTACACCCATGTGTGCCTCTTGTAGAATATATAACCCATGTGTGCCTCTTGTAGAATATATAAATACTCATCCTCGCGGGCACAGCGTCTAAGAACATCATCTTTTCCTCTCTTATAGAGAGTTCCAGCCAGTAAGCAATAGGGTTCGCATTCCTTGATTAATTTTTGAGCTATATCTTTTCGCAGTTCTTTGGGTGGAAAACCATTAACTAAGAAGTTAACAATATTTTCACTCCATTCAGGCATTGTCTCAACAATGAACAAAGGAGTATCAGGCAATTCATCATCAACCCCCGTAGGAGCTTCGCCATTAGGGATACGAGATAAATGATCCACCATGACATGTTTCCTCCCAGGCCTCACAACAACGGTGAAGTCAAAGTCAAGAAGAATTAACAACCATTGTGTAATTCGACCTGTGGAACACGGCTTGTTTACCAAATATAGGAATGCTTGATGATCAACATAAAACACAAACTTGGTAGCAAGAAGGTAATAGCGAAATTTCTTTACTGCGTAAATCATAGCTAGACCTTCGCGCTCTGTAGTAGTGTAGTTTATCTCGGCATCATTTAATTGGCGACTTGCAAAGCTAATAGAGTAGTCCAATTTATGTTCTCCTGGTTGAGTTAGAACACACCCAATAGAAAAATTTGATGCATCAATATGCACATGAAAAGGTGCATTCCAATCAGGTGTTCGCAGGATTGGAGCACTTGTTAGGGCCTTCTTTAATAACTCATAAGATTGATGACATTCTTCCGTCCAGTGAAACTCGATAAGAAGCTTGTACAATGGACGCGCTATCTCGGCAAAGTTTAAAATAAATCTTCGATAATAACCAACATGGCCCATAAATCTTAGAACTCCTTTATAGTTCGTAGGTGGTGGCAAATCGGCAATGGCTTTAATCTTACTCTCATCTGTGGATATCCCGCTCTTGGACACTATATGCCCTAGAATGACTCCATGCTTAACCCAAAATTGGCATTTGAAAGTGTTGAATGAGATGCGATAAAATCTGCACCTTTCAAATATTTTTTGTAGATATAACAAATGCTTCTCCCAAGAAGAATAAACACAAAGGTCGTCTAGGAAAGCTTCACAAAATTCCCTTAGAAATTCTTTAAACGCAGTTTTTATTTATCGTTGGAATGTAGCAGGGGCATTTGTTAAGCCAAAGGTCATAACACGAAATGCAAACACTCCAAACTCTGTGATAAAAGCAGTTTTAGCTTGGTCCTCTAATGCAATTGTGATTTGATTGTAACCAGAGTACCCATCTAAAA
Source organism: Adiantum capillus-veneris (assembly GCF_014529385.1). Lineage (NCBI taxonomy): Eukaryota > Viridiplantae > Streptophyta > Polypodiopsida > Polypodiales > Pteridaceae > Adiantum > Adiantum capillus-veneris. The sequence goes on from NC_140947.1 coordinate 32,108,165, forward strand.
AGCTATAAGCTTCCTTGCCCGCAACTCTTTCAAGCACATGTTCTGAATATGGCAAGGGATAATGATCTCTCCTAGTAGCTGCATTAACTTTCTTGAGGTCCACGCACACTCTTAGTTTCCCATTCTTTTTTGGCACAATGACTATTGGAGAAACCCATTCTGAGTGCTCAATAGGGTATATGAATCCACATTGGATAAGTTTTTCAATCTCCTCTTGTATAATTTTGGCGTACTTAGGATTCATTGGATAGGGTCATTGCTGGACGGGTTTAGCAGTGTTGATCATGGGAATTGTATGTTGCACCACAGAAGGTGGAACGCCCTTCATGTCATGATATGTCCAAGCAAAGATATCCTTGTATTCCTTGAGGAGCTCCTTAAGTACAGCCTCTTCAGTTTCGGTAAGGTCTTGAGCAATAAAGACTGGTTTAGACTCCTCACCTGGTTCTGCTAATTCTATCTCTTTAACTACCACTGGACCATCATAGACTCCACTGCTTCCATTGGTAGGTATTCGTTGGGCTTTAGCATACACAACCCTGTCGCTCCCCTGTGGTATAAGATTTACAATGTTCAGGAGCCGTATGTAAGTCAGCAGGCTCTTGTCCTGAGGGAGACCTTTCTTTTAGTTCTGCCTCCTTTTGTTGTTGTGCTAACTCTCAGTTTTGACGTCTTCTTATAGTTCGACTCAATTTCGGCTCTGTAACCTCCTATTGAGCGAGGTCAGTGGGTCGCGGGCTGCACCACATGACACTCTGGAGATGTTCACCCCAATTGTCTACTAGATTTCGATGAGCATCACATGCCCCTAGATAGCTAAGCCATTCTGTAGTAGATCTTTCCTTGTTTATCCTAGCTCTCACATTTGCTCGATATCATCGTCTCTTATATGACCTTTGTTTCTTGTTAAGGTTTTGATTTTGGGAAATGTTTGAACTCGACTCGCTTGATAGGTCTTCGCTTGTATCTTCTTCACTCTCATATAAATTACCATAGATGGTCGTACTGGACTTTGAGTGTTCAGTTTCTATACTTGTCTCACTCGATGTTTCCTCAGGTTCTGAATCCATTTCTTTCTGAGATTCCGTTTCCGATGTGTATTGGCCTGAAGCCTTTGAGGAATCATCAGTTTCACTCTCAGGTAGGTGTGCCTCTTTCTTATCATCGGATGTTACATGCGCTACACCTAACATGTTTACTGGTGCAATGTGTGGTATCTCTTCCCCATCTAGTGTTACCCAGGTTGTTCCTCTAGCTCCCCATGTATCTATAGTTATGGTGGCTGCATTTACCTTTTTGAGGTTTACACACACTCGCAGTTTTCCATTCTTCTTGGGGACTACCACAATGGGTGACACCCAATGTGTATGTTCGATTTCATAGATGAATTCAACATCCATCAGCTTGTCAATTTCCTCTTTGATTCGTTTAGCAAATGTGTCATTATATGTATAAGGACGCTGTTTGCTAGGTTTTGCATGTGATTTCAAAGGAATTGTATGTTGATATATCGATGGATCAACTCCTTTGAGGTCTTTGTAGGACCATGCAAACACATCTTTATACTTCTTGAGAAGTTGTGTCAGCCGTTCTTCTTCTTCAGGCTCTAAATCGGTTGCGATATAGACCGGATGAGGCTTCTCACCTGGTTCAGCGAGATCTATCCGTTTTGCATTTTTTGGCCATCATAAGATTCCTAGTTTGTTCTTTCCCTGACTGGTGGTGTCATTATGATTTTTCTGTCCTGGATGGTGAATTTCCGATAGTGTGATGGTACATTCATGTTTCCTTTTTCTGACTCCCCCTTACCATCACTATCTTCCCCAGTAGTCCATACCTCCGATAAAGACCGTTTTAGTTCTTGGTATTTCTGTTTACGCTCCAATTTGGTCCACTCTGGGTCTTTTGTTGTTTCTTTTTTTTATTTTTGAGTTTTTTGTGATTTTGTTTCTGTTTTAGCTTTTCGTACTTGTCTTATTTCCTCTAGCGTTCCTTTCCTTCGAACTTTTGAGAATCTTCCTGATATTTGATCTTTTATACAATCCTCCGCTTTTACAAGCATTAGATAGTGATTTTTATCTTTTATCATGGGCATCATGTTCTCTATTGCTTTGTGTGCGCTCCTTGCCGCACTGTCGAAGCAAGGGACTTGCCGATACACGGTGTGCAAGCCACAAATGGCTCCAAGCACACAACAAGACTAATCTAGCAAGCTCAAAAGAGGGCAATGGTGTGTCACTCACCGCTCTATACTCCTGCCGTGGAGGATTCCTCGCCGCGATGAAGAAGAAGCTGCAGTCGTGCCACGCTCAACCGCTTCGCCACCGTCGTGCCTTCGTAATGCTAGATCGCACACACACTCTCCCTCTCTCTCTCTCACACACATACACACACAAACACACACACACACACACGAGGAGGTGAGGAAGAAGAAGATGGAGCAAGAGCACTCTTCTATTGCACAAATGAGAGAATGAGTGAATTTTAGGTTTAGTTGGCTTTTATATGAGCTCACCCCATTCACACTTGGGCGCCCATGCTTAGCCAACTAATCCCTTGAATGTTCCAGTTAGAGTGCGCCTCTCATCGGCGATCACTCTTACCCTTTTCCTATTGGTCCGACAAGCCCGGTACCTGACTCTACCAAATACATAATACACGTCCGTCATAGCTGATGGGGTGTCCGTGAGCCGTGAGGGTTAACATGCCCCCCTTCCTGATGTAGATTCCGTCCTCGGAAGCTATTGAGTTGAAATTCGTTCGTCGAGGTGGAAGAGCATTTGAGATGAATGTCCTTAGCCTTCTTCAGTCACTGCAAAATCATAAGTGATGAAAAAGGATATGCAGTTTTAGGTAGACAAATTGATTGGTAAAATAATTTCAAACAATTTGTCAGAAATGAACATTAAATTGCAATGTAATCAAATGCATAAACAGATGTAAAGGTAAAAAATTAAACAAGTTTGGGGTTGCTAATTTGACGGTCGAAAGGCACTAGAGATCGAATATTAATACCATGAGTAAGCTTCTTAATTTTCTGTGGTCAATTAAGTTGTTTAATCGCGAGAGCCAAGTATTCATGTTCGAGGGCTGACTAGAGGCTATATCTAGAAGACCTTGTAGTTAAGCTACCATAAAAGGAATTTCTCATGAAATCATCGCCTGACTGATTACTTTTTCTTTGACCCCCCAAAGTCTTTTCATATTGATTCACTTGATGTGTGTGCTTATTTTGTATGCCTTGGGTTTTTTGGTTTTCAAGGAAAAGCGCCCACACTGGGAACCTCTAGGGCTCTAGTACCATAGGCAATACATGTGAGTGAAGTACCAAATCAAGCTAAGATTTCTCTTCCAGATTAAGATTTTACAGTATGGCACTTTGATTTTTTGTTTGTTTATTTCCAGCATTTTAATTTTGTAACTTTGGGGGGTCATATAACACTGATACACCTCCCAGGCTCATCACACCAGTAAACTCCCTTTATAATACTTAAGCTAAAGGTCAATAGGGTCAAACCCACTAGAAAGCCCTAGTACATTTCACACAATGCTGCCTAAATCGGATTAAGAACCTAAGTAACCATTAATTATTAGGAAGGCATTCCCCATGGTATTCAGAGAAGATTTCTAACACCTAACTTGGTCAAAATAGCTTAGTCGGACTGCTTGATTTTTAAACTTAGACAAGTGATTATGACAAAAAATTACATTGAATTAAATGTTTGATACTAAGCAAATGCAGTGAATATTAGGCTACCAATCACAATTAAAGCTGACAATCATAGATGCAAAAAAGATAAGGGGCAATGCTAATGGACAAGAAACACCTGTTTGTGTCGATGGTCGCGCTTGATTTGAAGAGTGAGTCGAGATAAAGATTCCATGAAGGTCCAAATCCTACCAATAGCAACACGCTCCTGTACACACTAGGAAACAAAAGGAATACCTCCAGGAGGCACATTAGTGGAAAAAGGTACCAACACTTATTGAATACAACAAAAAACATAAGGAACCCTAACCTAATTATTTGCACTCCCCCTAGAGAGTCAAGGGAATAGGATATTGTAGAGGTTGGGGGGAAACCCTAAGGCTAAACCCCTATCCTCGTCGTTGAGATAAACAAAGTCATCATCCATGAGACCATATGTGCCATCCGTGTAGTCCTGTAAATTTTCTTCTTCATCATAGGTGCCCATGTTTACTAAGAAGGTCACTAGACGCCTATAGTCATCTTGGTCAAAAGGGTAGGCTTGTGCAATGGGAGAAACGCTCTCTACTAAGTATGGATCAGACGTGGTCAAGAGACGTATCAGCCATTCTAACTCCTCAAAATTCCTCTCACATGCTAGCGTACCTATCAAATCCCATTCACATGCAAGCACTGGAAAGACCATGTGAAATATTTGTGAAAAGTAACGAGGGTACCTCTCACCCAAGGCAGGAGTGGATGACTCTAGCGTACTAGCCATATCTGTACACGCAAATAGATGATGGTTAGAGTGCAAATATTACAAGGGTCGTGTTCTTGTGCATAATTTGTTTTTATGATTTGTGTTATGGCTCTTGCTCTTTTACTTTTTTATCTAGTTTTTGTGAGTATAAGGCTTTATATATACATTCCCTAAGATCGGAGATTAAGAGGTCAGGGAGAAAGGTTGAGAGGGAAGCAAGTGAATGATGGATGTCCACAAACACTCCCCCCTTCCTTGGGTAGATCATACCGTTTGAAATGAGCTTGTCACCCTTTGAAACCAATTATTCCAGTTGGTAATAGGTGAGGATTTTTTCTAGTAGTTTTCTATTACCCTAGGTGCCTCGTCAAGTTGCAAGGGTGGTAAGGTACTCTCCCAGGATCGAACTTGAAGTGGTTCATCAGGTGATTCTTGAACACTGGGAGGTGTGGATTCTTTTGTAGCTTCATGGAGGTCCACTACTATAGATGGAGGCTGTGTAGAAGCTTTTACCTCTATGGATGTATTACATGAGGAGCTAGAAGCTTCATGGAACTCCCCCCTTCCTGAGCTAGGTGGGATAAATTGGTTTTGCCTTGGAGCCCAAACTAGCTCTGGACTAGGTGTGTAGCATTCTGTGATCTTTCCCTTCCCACGGTCCGCCGTTGGCTTTAGCGTTACACTGTTTGACTCATATGGGTTTGTTGTCGATAGGGAAGGACACATTTTACGTTTAGGTACCCAAATTTGCTCATTTCCATCATAGTAGCCTTGGGCTTCTAATAGTTGTTTTGGAATCCATTGTGATTTGGTGTTGACTCTCCTAGGGCGCGCTCTTGGTTTTCCCAGGAAATTTTTTCTTGGAATGGATGGGAGGGTTGAGGTAGTTGGAAGTAAGGCCCTTGGGACCCACTGATATGTACTCTTAGGTCGTGGATGAGTACTTGCAATATTACTGCTTGCTGCAACTACAAGTGTTGAAGTGCTAGGTTCATGGGTAGCAGGCAAAGACGAGTTAACCACCTTGGCTTGTGAATGTTGGCTATCCTTCAACTTTGCTAGAGTTTGCAACGTAGGTGAATTTGCTTGAATGATAGGGGTAAGAGTTGGTGGTCGCGTCATGACACTAACAGTATCCCAATCAATAGTGCATTTGGTTGCCAACATCCACGTGCGTCCCAGGTTTACGTTGCCTTCCATAGCTCCTGCGGGCATGACTAGAAACCTCTGCACTATGCTTCCATTGTCATAGACAACAGGGGTCTGAAGGACTCCAAGAATAGCAGTTTTCTTTTTATTAATGCCCTTGACTTGCATCATACTCGGGGATAGGGTCGGTTTCCCTAATTGACACCAAACTCCATAGGATAACAAATTGTGTTTAGCTCCCGTATCTAATAAGGCATTGTATAGTACTTTCCCATAGGGGCTATTTAGCTCAATTGGGTATCGTAGGGGTGGCTCAGATTCTAATGAGTCGTCATCTGTGTCCTCGAAAAATGCTTGTGTGATTCCCAGATTAGCCTCTCGTTGGCATCTAAGACGTTGTTGTCGTTCTTGAGCCTCAACTCTTGCTTGGATTTTTTAAAGCTCTGCTTGTTCCTTGGCAGCCTTCTTTTGATGGATGGCTTGCAACTCTTCCTGGCTTAGAGGATCATAATATCTTTTGAATTTACTCCCATTAAGGAATCCAATGGTTTCAACTCCATCTAGAGTCTCCACACGATTGGTACCTTGCGGGGTAATTTCACACACTCGATATGGCCCCTTACCAGCGTATTTCAATTTCTTCTTTTCATTACGTACCCCGTACATAAGAACTTTATCACCAACCTTGATGTCTTTATCCTTTAAATAGCTATCAAACCACTTCTTTCTCCTATTCTTCTCGACTAGAGCATTTCGCACAGCTAATTGCCTTTCTTCATCTAGTCTTTCTAGGATATATAATCGCTCCACTAAGGGGTTACCATCCCAACCTTCTTGAGAAGCTACTCGAAGACTAGGAATGACAAACTCCCATGGCATAACTGCTTTTTGACCATACACCATTTTAAACGGTGTGCAATTAATAGCAACTTTATACGCAGTACGATAAGCCCATAAAGCTGATGTAAGCTTTAGGTCCCAATCAGTGCGATGAGCCTCAACTGTCTTTGTCAAAATGGAGATGAGAGTTTTGTTGGTACTCTCAGCTTGGCCATTTTCTTGGGGATAATAGGGTGTAGACTTGTGGTGAGATATCATGAAGTTTGATGTGAGTTCTTTTATTACTTCATTTATAAAATGAGTTCCATTGTCACTCACAAATTCAAAGGGGCATCCAAAATGTGTGATAATGTTCTCAAAGAGGAACTTAGCTGTTGTTTTTGCATCTGCCTTTCGTGTTGCTTTTGCTTCAGCCCATTTGGTTACATAGTCTGTAGCCACAATGATATATCATGATTGCGTGTTACGTGCAACCAAACTAATCGGTCCTACAAAGTCTAAGCCCCACTTTTCAAATGGTTGGGTTACCTTGATCGGATGTAGAGGCATCCTATCACTTCTTTGCGGCTTCTTGAAGCGTTGGCATTCATCACATCCCTTTGCAAAAAGTGATGCATCCTTAAACAGAGTGGGTCACCAATAGCCTGACTGTAAGTTCTTTCGGCAGTCAAGTTTCCTGAAAAGTGACCACCAGCTACGCCCATGTGTGCCTCTTGTAGAATATATAAATACTCATCCTTGCGGGCAGAGCGTCTAAGAACATCATCTTTTCCTCTCTTATAGAGAGTTCCAGCCAGTAAGCAATACGGTTCTCATTCCTTGATTAATTTTCGAGCTATATCTTTTCGCAGTTCTTTGGGTGGAAAACCATTAACTAAGAAGTTAACAATCTTTTCACTCCATTCAGGCATTGTCTCAACAATGAACAAAGGAGTATCAGGCAATTCATCATCAACCCCCGTAGGAGCTTCGCCATTAGGGATATGAGATAAATGATCCGCCATGACATGTTTCCTCCCAGGCCTCACAAAAACGGTGAAGTCAAACTCAAGAAGAATTAACAACCATCGTGTAATTCGACCTGTGGAACACGGCTTGTTTACCAAATATAGCAATGCTTGATGATCAACATAAAACACAAACTTGGTAGCAAGAAGGTAATAGTGAAATTTCTTTACTGCGTAAATCATAGCTAGACCTTCGCGCTCTGTAGTAGTGTAGTTCATCTCGGCATCATTTAATTGGCGACTTGCAAAGCTAATAGGGTAGTCCAATTTATGTTCTCCTGGTTGAGTTAGAACACACCCAATAGCAAAATTTGATGCATCAATATGCACATGAAAAGGTACATTCCAATCAGGTGTTCGCAGGATTGGAGCACTTGTTAGGGCCTTCTTTAATAACTCATAAGATTGATGACATTCTTCCGTCCAGTGAAACTCGATAAGAAGCTTGTACAATGGACGCGCTATCTCGGCAAAGTTTAAAATAAATCTTCGATAATAACCAACATGGCCCATAAATCTTAGAACTACTTTATAGTTCGTAGGTGGTGGCAAATCGGCAATGGCTTTAATCTTACTCTCATCTGTGGATATCCCGTTCTTGGACACTATATGCCCTAGAATGACTCCATGCTTAACCCAAAATTGGCATTTGAAAGGGTTCAATGAGATGCGATAAAATCTGCACCTTTCAAATATTTTTCGTAGATATAACAAATGCTTCTCCCAAGAAGAATAAACACAAAGGTCGTCTAGGAAAGCTTCACAAAACTCCCTTAGAAATTCTTTAAACGCAATGTTTATTAATCGTTGGAATGTAGCAAGGGCATTTGTTAAGCCAAAAGCCATAACACGAAATGCAAACACTCCAAACTCTGTGATAAAAGCAGTTTTAGCTTGGTCCTCTAATACAATTGTGATTTGATTGTAACCAGAGTACCCATCTAAAAAGCTATAAGCTTCCTTGCCCGCAACTCTTTCAAGCACATGTTCTGAATATGGCAAGGGATAATGATCTCTCCTAGTGGCTGCATTAACTTTCTTGAGGTCCACGCACACTCTTAGTTTCCCATTCTTTTTTGGCACAATGACTATTGGAGAAACCCATTCTGAGTGCTCAATAGGGTATATGAATCCACATTGGATAAGTTTTTCAATCTCCTCTTGTACAGTTTTGGCGTACTTAGGATTCATTGGATAGGGTCATTGCTGGACGGGTTTAGCAGTGTTGATCATGGGAATTGTATGTTGCACCACAGAAGGTGGAACGCCCTTCATGTCATGATATGTCCAAGCAAAGATATCCTTGTATTCCTTGAGGAGCTCCTTAAGTACAGCCTCTTCAGTTTCGGTAAGGTCTTGAGCAATAAAGAATGGTTTAGACTCCACACCTGGTTCTGCTAATTCTATCTCTTTAACTACCGCTGGACCCTCATAGACTCCACTGCTTTCATTGGTAGGTATTCATTGGGCATTGGCATACACAACCCTTCGCTCCCCCGTGGTATAAGATTTAAAATGTTCAGGAGCCGTATGTAAGTCAGCAGGCTCTTGTCCTGACGGAGACCTTTCTTTTAGTTCTGCCTCCTTTTGTTGTTGTGCTAACTCTCGGTTTTGACGTCTTCTTATAGTTAGACTCAATTTCGGCTCTGTAACCTCCAATTGAGCGAGGTCAATGGGTCGCGGACTGCACCACATGACATTCTGGAGATTTTCACCCCAATTGTCTACTAGCTTTCGATGAGCATCACATGCCCCTAGATAGCTAAGCCATTCTGCAGTAGATCTTTCCTTGTTTATCCTAGCTCTCACATTTTCTCGATATCATCGTCTCTTATATGACCTTTGTTTCTTGTTAAGGTTTTGATTTTGGTAAATGTTTGAACTCGACTCGCTTGATAGGTCTTCGCTTGTATCTTCTTCACTCTCATATAAATTACCATAGATGGTCGTACTAGACCTTGAGTGTTTAGTTTCTATACTTGGCTCACTCGATGTTTCCTCAGGTTCTGAATCCATTTCTCCCTGAGATTCCGTTTCTGATGTGTATTGGCCTGAAGCCTTTGAGGAATCATCAGTTTCACTCTCAGGTAGGTGTGCCTCTTTCTTATCATCGGATATTACATGCGCTACACCTAACATGTTTACTGGTGCAATGTGTGGTATCTCCTCCCCATCTGGTGTTACCCAGGTTGTTCCTCTAGCTCCCCATGTATCTATAGTTGCCGCTAGGTGTACCCAATCGACATTGTCTGACTCACCCATTCTGGGTAGGATATCCATATAAGGAGAGTTCTCCCCAATATCCGTGTCTTCATTACACGTGTAACAATACTGTAATGCGGCTGAGTGAATTGTTGTGTCTGATCGATTATCAATGATGAATTTATTTCCTAGAGGATGCGTTCGACCACTTAAAAGATCAACTCGAATGACAGAGTCTTGGAACTGTAAGTAGACCTGGTTTTTGGACCAGTCATGCACCATTTTTGCTTCCCTCATGAATGGACGCCCTAAGATCATCTCAAATGACATAGGATGCTTGGAAAAATCCATAACAATGGAAGTCTGCCTTACCTTGTGTCCCAAGACCTTGATCCTGAGATCCTTAAGCATTCCAATAGGCGTAACAATAGATCCATTAGCCATTTTTACCACTATGCTTGTGGCTTCAAGGTGAGGTCGCCCCATAGACTCCCAACAACTCTTTGTCACCATGCTGACTCCCGCACCACCGTCAAGGACTCCCTTTACAGTTAATCCTTTAGTAGTGATTGGCAGAGTAGCATTAGATTCATCACCTTCAAAGTATTGCCCCAACTTGTTAACGGGTACTTCAATTACAGATTCATGTCCCGCTAGGTCAGATGGTGGTGCTAAATGTTCCTCATCATTCATTACCGAGTCAGGTTTGTTCATATGTGCAAACTGTGGTAATCCGGCCTGTAATTCTCCATTGAGGAAGGCTCGAAGAGTTGAGACTAGCTCGGGGTCTTTATATAGTTTGGACATGATGGTGGTTCTAACTTCTGAAGACATGAAATCCATCAATTTGGCAACATTTAATGGCATCTTGTGGGACGTAGGACCCTGACAAGAGAATGGTGAAGATGGAATCTCCACTTCCTCAAGGGGGTCGGGCATTCCCTCACCAAACATTCTCTCTAGTAGGAAAGGTGTGTGTCCACTTTCAGATGTCCTACCCTCACTCTCTTCGCGAATGATACTGGGTATAGCTAACGGCCTGTAGTTCTTGTGAGGTTGAACTTGTGTGGGAAACACTGTGTCCGATATCTGGATATGTTTGGGTTCAGGTTCTAATGTTCGTTGAGTTTCTTCCACCAAACCCCTCAGTTGTTGGACTCGTTCAATTTCCACTGTTGGGTTTGGATAGGTTCCAATCTTTCTCTTGCAATCCTCATTTTTTGTCTCTCGTGGCTTATCTTGGGGGTTCGCAACTGGGTAGTTTAACTTTGAATACTCTTTTGGTGTTCGTCGTAATTCCCTCTCGTGATCCTCCTCACTGGCTTTTTCCTTTGTAGTAACAATTTTGGTCTCCGTGGTCTCTATCGAATCTGAGTCATCCTCAGGGTCATTCATATACACGGGATCCTCTCCTGTCCCTATGTTAGTCTTTGAACTAGGTTTTGAGCTAGAAGCATTAAGGGATTTCTTTCTTCGTGTTTTCTTCTTTCGAGGATGTAATTTTGCTTTCTCCTGCAATCCTTAAATTATCCTCCAATTGGATTGCATTCATGGTGACTGCTTCCCAAGTAGTCCCCTAATGAATCTATCGAGAAATTGGTTGTTGTTGAATCGCTCGTTTGGATTGCATCGAGAATTCAAATTCTTTAGGCGACTAATGAAGTCTCTCACGGATTCACATTCTTCTCGTTGGGCTTTCTGGAGCTGAGAGGCTACACCCCAAAGTACTCCCTCTCGTATGTATTCTTTTAAGAACAGTCTCCTAAGAGTAGAGTACATCGTTTTTTCTTCTACTCTTAAGGTTCTATACCAATCTCCAGCCTCTCCGCTTAGGGTCAAACTGAAAGCCTTACACTTATGTAGCTCATTGTGCTCTTCCAAGGAATCGCACACATGTTCAAAGACTTCCATATGCTTTCTAGCATCTCCGTCTCCATTGAATTTCTGTGTAAGCGTAGCTACTTGAACTGCCTTGCTCCTAGGCTCTCTATCAGGTGCACTACGCATGTTTTCCGCAATAGAGCGACCGATAGTTTGAGCAAATGCTGCCAAATCTCCTATTTGAGCAGGTATAATGGGTGTATGTGCTTCTGGAACCACATGTGAGATGGGAGTTGGCCTTGGCCTTGGCATACGCGCGGCTCTTGGGTCCCAAATTTCGTATGGTGGTGTACCAGACGGTGGTCCAAAGTTTACAGGCGTGGCCCTAGGCATAGGGGGTGCCTGATATGGCATGTTATTATTAAATGGCATGGCTCCACTTGTATAAGAGCTTGGATAATTCCATTGTTGATTGTAAGCTCTTGGAATAATCGGAGGTGTAGGAGCTACATGAGGCTGAGGTACGACAGGTGCACATGATTGATACATACATGTAGGTATAGTTGGGGGCACTGTGCTACTAGGCATCGGCGCAGTGTTAACAAATGAACTCCATGGTGTACTTCTTGTCATGCTCACCATTGGGATATACATGGTAGCCGTAGTGTCATTAAGAGAAAGATGAGCTAGATCTAGGAAGGTAAATCTGCCTCTTGTGGGCTCAGATTGTACTGAGGCTCCTGGCGAAACAACATATGGAGGATCAATGGGGCTCACTGAGGGAGTCTCCATTTGTGACAGGGTTGGTTGGTTGGCCTTTTCCGTATCCAAGAATCTCATTAGGCCTGTTGAAGGCATGTTGATCCCTGTGTTCTGTCTTTCTAACTCGACAATCCTATGGAGGACATCACAGACTTTCTGTTGTTGCTCATCTATGCTAGTAGCACCCGATGTGGATTGTAGAACATCTAACCAACCCACATGATAGGTGTGTCTTGTGTACCGATCAGTTAAAGCTTCTGCTTGTAGGTCATACTCCCAATTTTCGTTTAGGAATATCCCATCTAGGCCCGGCGTACTGGAGGTTTCCCTTGAAGTGGAAGCATTATTGCTCCCTATAGCTTGCCCCTCCGTGACTGCTACCTTAGGAGCACTCGGTTGCTCGGCTGGCATGATTTTTGTCATAGGAGCCTTTGCTTTCAGGGCTCGACTTTGTTCTAGCCTTCGTAGGTTCTCAATTTCCCTCTCCCTTGTTGCTTGCATATAGCGTTCGATCTCTTGCACTTCGGCAAGCCTCCTACCATCGGGTAGTAAAACCTTAGAGGGAGATAGTCCTAAAGGATCAGGAGATGCAGTGGATGGAACATTCACATGCACACTCTCAAGAAGCATAGGGTCCATTTTAGGCATGAATGACGAATTTACTTCCCCACTCCCTTCATTTATTTCATTAACCGCATGTTCGGAGCGAGTAGCTCTACTAAGGGTCTCTTTTAAGTGGCTAAACACGCTGGACCCGGGCCGTGGGCCCATGGCATGCATGTCTTGACTTGAACTATCAGGGTTTGGTGTAGGATACCCCTCCATGACTTCGTAGTCAGAGGAAGAATCACTAGACGCGATATGAGGATCTTGGGTCGCGCTACCTTGAGTCTCGGCCGAAGGTCCAGAACCTAGGGTGGAGGAATAATGGGTGCCCGCGTAAATGGAGACACTACCAATATGCTCGTGCTCTAACACTCGTCCAGAGTGTAGGTTCATATGACTTGGATCCCCTAGAAGTGTCAGTGAGGGCCTGTGAAGGCTGCTCACCTAGTAATTTTGGGTGTTTTGCAACCCAAGTCTTTTCTTATTTTTTGATTTTTTGGTCCTTTTTTTCTGACCCAGCTATAGAATAGAACGTGTGATAGCTCAAAACGAGCGTCTCGGTCAGAGGGACGTGCCGTGCTTTACAGCCCTCCGTTTGGTCACTTTATGCCCTCGGAATCCCTAAAACCGTCAATTCGTAGTAGGGAACTAGGCCCGAATTAGAAAGTCTAAGGGTGCAAGTGGGAAGAGAAGGGAGGAGAGTGGAGGACTTGCCCCACATGCTCTCATTCCCTCTTGAGGGGGTAGGGTATATATATAAGAGTGAGTCTAGTATATATCATAAGACTGAGGACTGAGGCCTGGGCCTGGGCCTGGGCTTGGGCTTGGGCTTGGGGAAATGATCCCGATCAAAATTTTAGTGTAGCCCCCCAGTCACTCACGCTTAAATATTTTCGGTTTTTTTTTTTTTGGGCGATGATCGCGCGCGGATTTGGTGACCCTTTCTTGGCCACACACACTCTCACCTACCTAACCTCCCAGTCAACAACTCACAGCTCACAGACAACTCACTACCTTCTCTACTTACTAGCAGTGCTGCTAACCACTAACTAATCTGTTAACTGCTTGCTGACAATGAGCTAACTGTCCACCTACTTCCTCTCTCACTACCTGCTGTGCAAACACTGTGTGCAGCCAAACCTTGACAGAAAACTGTGTGCAAACAGAAATTGCTAATTGCCTTCCTACTTATTCATTCACTGCAACCAAGCTAACGACTACTAATTGTGCAAAGACTGTGTGCAAACAGAAAACACAACATTATGCAGAAATCACAGAACTTGCAGACAACACAGAATTAACAATTTACAGAAAAACAACTCATTCCTCTTCTTTCTTACTACAAACAACTCATAGGAGAAGCACAAAGTGCCTCTTGGGCTTAGTGCAGGGCGTTTCCCCGGCAACGGCGCCAAAAATGTGCGCTCCTTGCCGCACTGTCGAAGCAAGGGACTTGCCGTTACACCGTGTGCGAGCCATAGACGGCTCCAAGCACACAACTAGCTTAACTAGTAAGCTCAAAAGAGGGCAATGGTGTGTCACTCACCGCTCTATGCTCCTGCCATGGAGGATTCCTCGCTGCGATGAAGAAGAAGCTGCAGTCGTGCCGCACTCAACCGCTTCGCCGCTGTCGTGCCTTCGTAATGCTCGATCGCACACACACTCTCCCTCTCTCTCTCTCTCACACACACATACACACACACACGAGGAGGTGAAGAAGAAGATGGAGATGGAGATGGAGCAAGAGCACTCTTCTATTGCACAAATGAGAGAATGAGTGAATTTTAGGTTTAGTTGGCTTTTATATGAGCTCACCCCATTCACACTTGGGCGCCCATGCTTAGCCAACTAATCCCTTGAATGTTCCAGTTAGAGTGCGCCTCTCATCGGCGATCACTCTTACCCTTTTCCTATTGGTCCGACAAGCCCGGTACCTGACTCTACCAAATACATAATACACGTCCGTCGTAGGTGATGGGGTGTCCGTGAGCCGTGAGGGTTAACAACCGTCGTGCCCCTTCATTTGCATGAGGATGCATGCAATCTAATTATTACTGCCTATGCAGATGTGGTTTCACATTTTATGCTTCACCTAGTTTAGCGTGGAAACGAGAAGCCAAGGCCCAACTCTGCACATTAACATCAGGTTGCCCCTCAATTTGATACGGATCCCATTTCAAGAGAGAAAATAGATTTTGAGACTCCATTCATGAAGATTTCCTACAACTTGCATCACGCTCCCAAGCTCTTTGCAATAGAGCAACATGGTTTTCCACCCCGCCTTGATCACTCTTTCTTCTCTCGCATCTGGCCATTGGAATAGCTCAAGTCTCATACTCAAATCCCTACCCCTTCACGCTCTCTCCCCCACCCCTTCGACACAAGCGGGAGGAAGGTTATGGTCTGTGTGTGTGTATGTGTGTGTGTTTCACATGTCGACAGCTCTTTCGCTGGCCTTTGACTCCTCTTGGAAATGCCACATTAATGTCATTTTTTTAAGGCTCATATATTACTACTAACTTTATAATGTACTTAATCTTCCTTTGTACTTAAAAAAATTAAATTTGGAAAGCTGCCATTAGCTAAGACCACAATCTAAAGTTTGTGTGTAAAATTCTAGACGGCTCCTCATCACTAGCGACATGTGACTTCCCTATTATTACCAATTTTTATAATGTACTAACTCTTTGTCTTATTAGGGCAGGCCTCGTGATTTTATCACTTGTTTCCTTTAGCTTTAATCTTTTTAAGCTGTCATCTTCTTTTGATTTCCTTTCTTACTTTTACATTCTTTTTGCTTTCATCTTCTTCAACATTTTTTTTTTCTAGTTTCTCTTTTCGGACATCTATATTTCATCTTCTTCAACATATTCATCTTCATCTTCATCTACATCTATGTCTACATTAGGCTCTTGATCCCAGTCTTCCTTTTCATTTTTTTTTTCATCCATATTTATTCTCTTCTTTGTCTTTGCCTTCTCCACTATACCATATTGGTGTATGCATGATAAGGTGTGCACCTACCATTTGAACATTGGTGGGAGAATGATAGCTTCTTGCTTGAAAAGGCATGGAAAAAAGTGTACATAGGAAATTTTAAAAGTTTTTGTAAACCCGTATTTCAATTGGAGAGAGAGAGAAACAGGATATTACCATCACTCTATGCAAAGCCCTCAGCCCACAACTCTCTACATACCTGCCAGTGCGTGCCATCTTTTGTAGTCAACACATCATGAATCCAGACAATTCTCCCACGGACCCGACTCTAATGGTGTTAATTAGACCCTCCATTGATTTCCAATGAAGCATCATGCTAAGATCCCTACATTGCTATATGAAACCAGTTGCAAACCTTCAAAGATATGGCAATAGTGCTCTATTTTAGGGACAAGATTCCCCTAGTAAGAGACGTCACAAGGTTTTTGGATTTGGGATTCAAACGGGTAGCTGTGGATAAAATCTTTTACAATGGCTTAGGAATGTTTGAAGTTATTTTCTTCAAGCATGAAGACCAATTGGTGATCCTCTCAGCTTCCACTATCATTTTGTGTGGTCAGGTCGTGCACATTTTGCCATGGCAACTAGTGAAACTTATCAAAGAGGAGCTTCTGAACACATGCCCAATTTGGGTTGATTTTGTGGAGCTACTTGCTTTTTTTTTGTCCTTGTATTGTCAAGTTAGCATCATCATTGGGTAAGGTGCTTTTTGCACCTACCATAAATTTCCCTAACTCAAATTGAGTTTGCATCATGTGGTAGACAGATAAAGCCATGCTGGATACACTAGATATTGAGCTAGAAGACATAGGTAGGATCATCATCAACCTTAAATGGGGCAACTTGGAAGGAAGTAGCTACCATTGTGGGTAGGTGGGGTAGTTCTCCAAGATTCCACATAGTCAAAAACTATCCCTACAAGGAGGGGGAAATCCCTACAAGAGGGGGGTAGAGAGAGAATACACACACCCTCACACAATGCAAGATTTGTACAAAGAAGGAATTTAGGACACTTGTCAAGCTCCTCCTCATGTTGCCCTCATGGTGTGCCTAAAGCCTATTGGTTGGCCTACCAAGGGGTCCAATGATAATTTAGTAAATATGGTCTCAAAGTTATAGGCCATTTCCATTACATCAAAGCAAACCTCAAGAGTAGCAAAACATACATGTACACATGGTAGGTGCTTACCAAAATAGCATACCAAGCCCTAGGGATGACAGATCAACTACCGTTGGCCAATCGACCTTCTACACAAATCTAAACATGTGGTTTGGGCAGTAGGAAGCCCTTCATCTACACCTGGCATGAGAAAGACAAGAGGTCAAAGTTCTAAGAAGAAAACCAAAACAGATATAGAACTCATCGGTGAAATAAAGCCGAAATACACCGTCCAAGTTCCAAACCACTACTGATGATGAAGAGGATAAGGATGAAGATGAAGATATTACGTTTCCTCTAGTGCAAGTCAAGCGCACACCCAAAGAATAGACCTTTGTAACCCAGACACAGAGGTCAATGGAGGAAGTACAACCATTAAGACGCGAGAAGATTGTAGAGGAAAAGAGAAAGGTGGATGTTGAGGATGTAGATGATGAGGACAAAGAAGATTTGGACAATCCTCTCAAACAACGCAAAGGTGAAAGGATCAAAAAGATCAAGCAATACTAGAGAAGCTCGGTTGCATTTACACGGTTGTATAATGACAATTATACGTATTATTTGGATTATACAATGTTTTTTTGAATGTTACAATGTAAAATGTATAATTAAAAAAATCCTTCTATTGAAGTTTTCTTCGATCGAAGATTTCTTCGATTAAAAAAAACTTCGATCAAAGAATCATATAATATTTACGTCTCTTCAATCAAAGGAGCGCATTGTAGCTTTTACAAATTATCAAAGGTAGAGGAGATAGAGAAAGCATGTATAATTCATTTTCCACTTTTATTTTATATTTTTATTTTTGCTAATTCGTGTTGTGCTAGATGTTCATTTCGCACACAGAATTAGTTTGCAAGTGCATAGGACTATTTTGAGGTTGTGTCGACATAGTCACACTCTTGGAATAGATAGACATTTGTTGGACGGATACGCCGCGACGGACGTGAGTACAGCGAGAACTCACCTAACAAGATTTGTGAGCTAAGGATGAAGCTCGACCCGCAGGCGCGTGGAAGCAAGCATAGGGTGTCAACCTACACTCGACCGACTCCTAACTAATTCCTACAGAGGTCTCTACCCAATGTCTAAGCTACAGCCTTCAAGAGTGCATAATAGGAAACTTCCATCAACACTTTCTAGAGCCAAATACCCATCAAACAATCTCGAAACACCATAGAACTTGAAGGAGACCCTACTAACACCAATAGGTCGCTCTCCCTAAGGTCTATGAACCAAAACCCCTACCCAAAACACCTGGAGCAAAATCACGTAGGATGTTTGGCCGAAATTTGCAGGTCTTCGTTTCTGAAATCTAAAGTGCCTAATGTGTAGCTCTACTCAATGCGAACGCGTGGATATGTTGTAATGCAAAATCGAACAACATATGCTCACCAAATCACCAGATGAAGCTCGTAGATGGAGCTCGCAAAACCGGAACGTACGCGCACAATGTAGGTATTGGCGCGTAGCTCTCGTCGTGGGCAACATGCTGCACTTCTCCGCACTTGATTCCGATCATCGGTGCGCGCGTAGCGTCAAGATGAAGCTCTCACTCTCTCTCGTACACAGTACGCTCACTCACAGACTTCAAAACTTTTTTTAAATGACAAAAGGTTTTTCATTAACGTCAAAAAGTGGTACCTTATAATTCTCAAACCCTAATGTTTCAATTTAACCATCTACTCAATCTAAATGTCAAAACTGGGATACAATCTGGAAACTTCTGTAAGCCCCAATATTTACAAGGTGAAATGTCGGGTTTTCTCAATAAATGAATAATTACAAAAAATAATAATCTGCTGAGTAGTCCTTTTCCGTAGGGTGTGTCCATCTTCTAACACGCCCCCCCTCCTTGCTCATGTCGTCCCCGACATGGCTGTTGAGCTACTTCTCATCTTAGGCTGTCTCTCATCTTGAGCAGCGACTCGTATCTTGCATGTTGAGCCAGTAGTGTTGGGCCGAATATGTCAGTGTTGATTGTGAAGAAGCCAGTGTAGAAAGCTTCTTCAAAGGCCTGGAGGTGATAGGATGGCAAAAACATGATCCTTTGATACAATGCATGTATCACCTCCTTGGAAGGCTGACCAAACAGATCGTATGCACATCTGTAAGTATCTTGAAAGAAGAAGATACTGTCTGTCGCCTGGCCTGGTTTGAACGTCTTGAAGACTGCCAAAAGGGTTTTGCAAATCTTTCTCATCATAATGCAAGATAGGTCAGGCGAGCCAGTGAACAATTTGATGGCGCCTGTTAGGGTTTTCACCATGTATTGAACACTTATTCTCTCACTTGCCTTCAAGCTTGGAAGCTTCGGATAGTTTAGCCAAGTAGGTTGGCTTCTTTGTAGTAGCTCATGGGCCTTCCAAGTCCGCATCCTTGGTAGAGGGCAGAAACGTAGGTTATCTCTGATGACTTTTGGTGCCTCTACCAAATGGATTAGGTACTGCGGATATTTTGTCAGCCATGCCTTTCTCCACCTGGGCTGAGAGTCTACTATCAACTTTACCCCTTCAGGCTTGGAGATGTCTACTATGTACAGTGGCACTGTTGGCTCTTCTCTGATTCTCTTGTTGATTGTGGCGGCTTCGTACTTTAGCAGAGGATATGGGAGAGAGGGTTGTAGCCATTCACGCCGAAGGTTGCTGGCGTCTATCTTCTGAATGGTCATTGATTTAAAAACCCTCTGCTCCCATTCTAAGTCTTCCTTGGCCGTTTCCGTGATTTTTGTTTCTATGGCCTTTCGCAGCTTCTCTTCTTCTTCTTGTGTCAGATCTTGTGGCTCTTGAGAAGGTCCTACTGGGATTTCCTCTTGCATGGGTGTGTCCACAGAATCTGCCACATTCTCTAAGTCTATTCCTTCCATGGCTGCTGGCCCTGTGCTTAACTGCTCTTCTGCTTGCTGGCCTCTCATCTCTTCTATTTGCCTTTGGAATGTCTGCTTTTCTGCTTCAGCTTGTTCTCCCATGTTCACGAGGAGGTCGTTCAAATTGGCATTTATTTTCTCCGCGTCCTCGAGCTTTCTCTTGATGTTTTCCAGCTCATCCTACATTGCCTTGTGCTCTTCTTCCATGCGAGTTTGCATGACCACTGACGCCTCGGCCATCATCAGCCTTTGCTTCTTCTCTAAAGTCAACTCCTTCTGGAGCTCTTTCATTTGTTCTTCATAAATTTGACTCTCTGAAGTGGTGTGAGCCGAGCTAGTAGCTCTGACTCTGGCAAGAGATGCCCGTAGCCGCTAGATGGTTTGATCTTTAACTTTAAGCTGGTCCTTGAGCTCAATGACCTCATCCTGGCTAGCCTCCTGCTCTATTTCTGCCTTCTCTTTTGCATTCCGCATTGCTTCCACTTTCTTGGACTCTTCAACAAGTTGTAGGGTTAGGTTATGCATTTCCCTCTCTGCATCTGTCAACGACTTGCTGAGTTTTCTATATTCTGCTTCCACTCATTGCAGTCTTTGAGCTGTTGCTTGATTTTCTCTTTCCATCTCTTGGCATCTTTGCAATGCCTTTGCCAGACTGGCTTGAAGCGCTGCTTCTCTCTCTATCTGCCTTTGGCTTTGTTTTTGTAAAGTGTCGACTTCAAATTTGATTTGCAGTTCAGTGGCTTTGAGATTAGCCATTTCACTTTTTGTGGCCAATGATTGTGCCCTTAGCCCGATTAGCTTGGTCATCACCACATCCCAATCATTGGTGGGTGGCTGCAGGTCCACTGTATCAGTGGCCATCTCTTTTAGATCCACTAACAGTAGGCTCTGCATCTGCTCTTTGGGCCATGTGCTTGCCAAGTCAAATGCGAATGTGGGTGCCTCTTCTTTTGAATATCCAGCAGCTAGTAGATCTAGAAACGTGCTATACCTTACTTCATTTGGCTCTGGCTGCTCACTTTTAGGCTTAGCTTCTTATTTTTGTTTTTGCTCTTGGCTCTGTTCTTGCCTTGTTTCTTCTTGATATTCAGGTTTGTCTAGCTCCTCCTTCTGCTGAGTTTGTGGAGGGCTACGAGGAGGTGTTGATGGTGGTGGGCTAGACTCCGGGATGGACGATGGAGTTGTCGGCTTTTTATTGAAGTCCCTGTCCACCTTTGTCTTCCTCTCTCTCTCTCTTGGCCTTCCTGCTCTTCTAGCAGTTGCCGTCAGACTTCCTCCACTTCTGCTTTTGTAAATGGTACATGTGGGATATTTTTTGCCGTGGCATCCAGAATCTCAAAATTCTTAATATAGTCTTCAAATCTGTCTCTGTGCACCCTTCGGGATGATCCCGACATTGCTTCTAGTGACGGCTTCCATAGCTCACTCAAATCCCCCTTGAGGGTTCTTTCGGCTCTAAAACTTTCCATTAGCCGCTCTAGCCGTGCCGCTTTCTGTGATTTCGTCTCTTTGACCGGCACTTGGACACTCTCTTTCTTTCCTTTCTTCAACTCTGGCTGCTCCTCTTGCATGGTGTCTAACGGGCATTTCAACCTTGTGGCAACCCTTGGTGCTTTGGGCTGTTCCTCTTCCTTATCTTCCTTGAGCCTTAGCTAGTCATTTTGTGACGGAGGGTCAGGCCATCTTCCCTTGGCGTGTAATGCCCCATAAACCACTTTCGTGATTAGCTTGCCCGGCACAATGTAAGTGGGGTTCTTGTTGCCCATATTCACTAGATTGTCATGTATATAAGCTGCATAGTTGATTACCTTCGGCTTGCTTTTCTGCATTGCCCAGGTGAAGGTAGTGGAAATTGCTCCAGGCGGCATTCTGTACTTTTGTGGCCGCTTTGTACACATATGGAAGTACTGGTTGTACAACTGACTCATAATTGCCACTTTAGGGTTGGCAATGTCTTCAAAGGTGTAGTTGCCTTTCTTTTCTGTGTACACCTTTACTTCGTCTCTTCTTTTGGTTACACTATCCCCCTTGTTGGAGAGGTCTAGTGCAGCTTCCACCACTCTCTCTGTGATTTCAATCACAGTGTCTGGCTTGCCCTGCAGATCCGTAACTCTGGCCACTCCATCTTCTTTGATTGTAGTCACAAACTCCCATACTCTTTTTATGTCAATTCCTGCCGGTACAGATTCAAAATAATTGTGGAGATCTATCTTCTGCAGGTACTCTACCATCTTGTTCTGACGAACTCATCGAGCTCCCGCGGTAGCATGGGTAGCTCTATTACATTTCCTTCCGTGTCTTTAAACACGCCTTGGTAGATCTTCAGATCATTTGACTCTAGCAAGTCCTCTTGGATCCACATGCTGGTTGGTTTTAGAGTTCCTTCTGGGATGACAAAGGGCTCTACTTCTTCCAAGTAATCTTTTATGGTCATCCTCTTCTTCTTTGCTGGTGATTTTGTGGCTGCCATAGACCCTGTTGCACTCAGTAGTCTGAAGTTAGCGTTTTTTCCATATCAGCTAAGAAACTGAGTTTTAACTATCCAAATGACTTGAAAATTGAAAATAAAACTTAAAAGGAACTTGGAAAACTGTGCATGTGATCACAATGCAATTCTGGCAAAAATTTATCATTTAGACATCCTACGCGTAGGATGTCTTTTTCATCAGATTTTGGTGATACTTGACATGCTGGTGGTCCTTGGCCTATGCAACATGACTATGTGATTGTAATTGGATTTGGGCATCAAAAAGTGCAATTTTGGGCAGATTCAGGCTTGAGGCTCACAAATCGGGTAGAATATCCACAACAAGTGGCAAATGATATCCAAATGGGTTGTAATTGGATTTGGGCATCAAAAAGTGCATTTTTGGGCAGATTCAGGCTTTAGGCTCACAAATTGGGTAGAATATCCACAACAAGTGGCAAATGATATCCAAATGGGTTGAAAATTGATATATGGGCTCTTTGCACCATGGTCATGGCTCCCATGATGTCATTTTTTGCAAAGAAGGTTCAAAATGAGCTGGAGACATCCTACGCCTAGGATATCTATTTTATCAAAATTGCTTGGGATTTGTTCTGTGGGTAGTCCTTGGCTTGTGGAACATGGGCATGCTCTTGGATTTTGATTTGGACAAGATTTGATGTAGGTAAGACCTTGTGTAGTGTTTTTGGGCTCAAAAAGTGTATCTTGTAGGTGGTTGGGGTCAAAAATGATTAGAATGGCTTCAAACTTGATATATGAGCTCTTGAAGGTGATATAAAAAGATCTGGAATGGAAAAACACCCTCTGTAGGCCAACAATGTCAAATAGACATCCTACGCGTAGGATGTCTACTTCATCATTTTTTTCAGGTGACCACACAGATTGGTTGGCAATGTGCTCATGAATGTGTTGTGCAAGTTTCAGGTGATTTGGACAAGTTTTGGTAGATCTATGGCCCATTATTGCCTCTATGCCCTGACTTTGCGTTTTTTCATACATATGAGGTCAATTTTGGTCCAAATGTGATGAAACTTGATGGCTACCATGTAAAGGCTATTCAGAAAATGTGTGTGATGAGAGATTTTGGGTTTTGTGCCTACGCGTAGGATGTCTCCTGATGCATTTTTTGTGGAGACTGCTACTGGTGCCTACCCTTAGTCCCCCTAAGTCTCTTTTAAGCATAATTTCAACAAAAAATTCAAATGGATAGAAAGTAACTCCCTATGTAGATTTCAAGCCTCCGAGCCATTTTCTGACTTTTGGAGTGCTTTTCGGCGATGAAATTTCTTGATGTTGGTCTCCATAGCTTCCCGATCCCTTGGGGTTCCTTGCTGTATGGTTTTTGTCGACTTTGGCTTCACCGGAGCTCCATTTGGCAATTTGTCGCTCTAGAGGCACCCATGGTTATGTTTACATGTTTTCGATGACTTGTGGTGGTCTACCACCATAGGACTTGGTTGTTGATGGTCTAGAAAAAGCCGCTCGTGAAGTTTGGTGGCAAACGGACATGCAGTTTGGTCGCGAGAACTATTTGACGCTTTGTGTGTCTGATGCCGTTTCTGAAGTTTAGTGCCGCTTCGGGTCATCTTTTGGTCATGTGGGCTACATAGACTTGTCGAGCATGTCGAGATGCTCCTACCCATGAATTTTGGTAGCATTTAGTCGCCTCTCCGCCGATTTCCCATTTGGTGGCCTCTTGCGGGGATCTAGGAATTAGGGTTTTTCCCAATGGTTTTCTACAGCCTTTGGACATCCAAGACTGGTCTCCTATGCTAGGGTAAGCTGCCGATGAAGTCTCATTGCTTTTGGGTTAGCCGTTAGGTGGCCACTTCTATTTGTAGGTCTCTACTGCCCGCTTTCTCTGATTTCCTACGCTAGTTTTCGCGACAAAACGACAAACATGCGCGAAAAGCTCAAGGTGGTGAGTCTACCTCTCATGTCTCAAGCCCGTCGGATAGTCTTGTGCGTCGTAAAAGCTGTTGGAAGTTCCGTTCGCTCTAGGTGGCAAGAGCTCTCTCTCAAAGGTTAATAGTGGAAATGAGCTTAAAATGAAGTGACTCAAATTCTTATAATGAGGGTCCCCAAACTACTTTTCATGAAATTTGACATGTGCTCCCAACTTCTTGCGAGATGCGGTTTAGGCTCAAAAATTTCTTGATTTGTACTCCATTTTCCCAGTTTCCAAGAAATTTGACGTTTGTCGTTTTGGCGGAATTGGCCGTAGACTTTGTCTCTTTTGCTTTCCATGTGTAGCTTTGTCTTGGAGGTTTTTGTAGGTTTATTTCTATTGCCTTGGTTGCCAGTGTTTTGTTGATGATTGGTTTCATATGCACTGGTTTGCCTTCCGATGTTGCTTGTACTGAAGGGAGTTCCTGTTGCTTCGGTTTCGGAATCCAAATGCGAGTCGCATTTGAGTTGTTTGTTGAGCATTTTCTTAGGGATCCATATCTTTTTTATTACCTTGGGTTTCGGTTGAATGCTTTCGTTGTATTGTGGTTTGTCTGCCATGTCACTTCTATCCTTCCGCACCCATACTTGTTTTTCGTGTGTTGGTAACCTTGATGTTTTCACTGCAATTGGTGACTTCTTATGCATGTAGTGGGCATGGGTTGGCAGTTTCCTGTTTTCTTTTTAGAGGCACCCTTCCTTTTGGCTTGTTATCCAGTGATTGCATTGCTGGCAGCCTATTATTCCGGGGTTGCTGAGCAAAGGCTACCACCTGATATTCTTGTGCATACTGAATTTTGACTGCATTCGTAGTCCAATCTATCTGCACATTGTACTCTTTTTGCCAAGGTTGTCCCAACAATCTGGTATGTTGTGTGCTTTCATCCTCGACCACATAAAACTTGTGTGGGTAAATATATTGATGTATTTGTACATGCAATATAGTCCAGCCTGATGTTTTTAGTGAATGTGATGTACTACTTTCCAGCACTTGTGGAGTAAGATGTAGTTGACCTGTGGGCTTGAGCTGTTTGTATAATCTATAAGAGATCAAATTTTCTTGAGCTCCAGAATCAAGCAATGCCGTCGATTCAACTTGATTGCTATCCACTTTAACTGCAATTATTGGCTCCACTGTGTCTTTATCAAAATTCGTTAGTCGAATGGCATTGATTCGCAACGGTGATCCACATTGTTGTTGTTGTTGTCGTAGAAGTCTTCGTTTTGCAATGCGTTCTTTTGCTTTTGCTTGAGCTTCTTCGCGTACCCTCTGTTTCTCCCTCATTCGTTGTTTTTCTTGATGGATTTGTTGAAGCATATCCTGTGTTAATGGTAAATGATATTTCTTTAAGAGACACCCACTAATCCAATTTGGCATTTCTTCACCTGCTAATGTAGCAAGCTTGACAGCTCCGCTTTGTGGTAGGTCACTAATCACAAAGGGTCCCATCCCTCGCCTTTTAAGTTTCTTGGCATATTGCTTCAAGGTATAAACAAGTACATAATCACCTGTTTTGAACTCTTTCGTGCGCACATGCTTGTCAAAAAACTCCTTTTGTCTTATCTTTTTAGCATAGATCGAAGCTACAACTCTCAAGCGAAGTTCATCTATCTTTTCAAGATCATCTATTCTTGAAGAGAGCTCATGCCCTGTCCATTCTAAGAGTTTCGCTACTCGTAGAGTTGGGATTAAAAACTCTATGAGTAATATAGCATTTAGGCCAAACACCATGTTATACGGTGTCGTTCCTATCGATGTTTTGTAAGCTCCCTTGTATGCCCATATTGTTGAGTGCAGCTGCTGATCCCAATCTGTTCTTGACTCTGATACAATTTTAGTGAGAATCGTGCATAGTGTTTTATTTGTGGCCTCAGCTTGTCCATTTGCCTGTGGATGATATGGAGCAAATTTTCTATGTATGACCATGAATTCTTTTAGCAGATATTCAATGACTTCATTAAGAAAATGTGTTCCTCGATCACTGACAATTTCTATTGGCAAACCGTATTGTACAAAAACATTCTCATACAAAAATTGTGCAGTGGTTCATGCATCTGCTTTTTGTGTTGCCTTGGCTTCCGCGCATTTCGTGAGATAGTCCGTAGCCACGATGATATATTGGGTATGGGTGCGATATGCAGGGGGTGAAATAGGTCCCACAAAATCAATGCCCCATTTTGCAAATGCCCTTGCTCCCATCATTGGCCGTAGTGGCATCTCATCCCTCTTTATCATCACCTTGGCGCGTTGACATGCGTCACAATGCTTTACAAACTCTTCAGCATCCATATGTAATGTAGGCCACCATATTCCTACGGTTAAGACAACTTTTGCCGTCTTATCGCCTGAAAAATGGCCTCCACTTATTCCGCCATGTGCGTGTTCTAGAATCAGTAGGTATTCGCTTTCACTTGCACAGATTCTAAGTTGTTGTTCTTTCCTCGCTTATAGAGTTGTTGTCCTTTCCTCGCTTATAGAGTTGGTTCCCAATTAACTAAAAGTCACGAGCCTCCAGCTCTATAGCTCTTTTTCGTGCTCTTGTTATGTTTTCACAAAACGTCCTTGTGATTAAGAAATCAATGATATATTGACTCCATGCAGGTGCAATGTTTACTTGAAACAATGTCGCGTGATCCACTGGTCGTTTGGCACTACATATAGTACAATTGTTAACATAAGCATGTGTGTCTGCGTACATAGTTGGTCAATAAACTCCTAACTTTTCAGTCTCTGGTGTGTTCTCATTGTTGAACAATGAATGCACAATCCTAGACATGCGCTTCTTCAAGATAGCACTCGAATTCTTCCGGATTATACATAATCGTAGAAGCTGGTCTGATCCTAGATGATACAGCCGTCCTGCAATCAACTGAAAGTTTTTTGTTTGTCGAATTGTTTGTTGTTTGGATCTGTCTTCCGTGTTATCAAACTTACCTCCAAAGGAAAGAATGCTAACAATTTCCTGAGATCATTTGGATATCATTTCAATATTGAAAAGATAAGCATCTGTATGTCATCATCTACTCCTTCAGGAGCTTCTCATTGTGTAGCCTTGAAAGATGATCCGCCCGTAGATGAGTTTTACCCTTTTTGACCACCACTATGAAATCAATCTCTAGCAATATAATAAACCAACGCACAATCCTCCCAGTATTGCATGGTTTATTTACCAGATACAAAAGAGCTTGATGATCTGTGAAGAACACAAATTTGTTTGCGA
The DNA here is from genome assembly GCF_014529385.1 of Adiantum capillus-veneris. NCBI lineage: Eukaryota > Viridiplantae > Streptophyta > Polypodiopsida > Polypodiales > Pteridaceae > Adiantum > Adiantum capillus-veneris. The sequence goes on from NC_140947.1 coordinate 32,135,681, forward strand.
GCAAATAATGCCGAAATTTCTTTACAGCATAAATCATTCCTAACCCCTCTATTTCGGTGGTTGTGTAGTTATTTTCCGCACTGTTTAATTGTCGACTTGCATAACAAACTGGAAAATCCATTGTTCCGTCTCCAGGTTGAGCCAAAATACTCCCGATTGCATATGCAGATGCATCAATGTGAACATGGAATATCTTTTCCCAATCTGGTGCTTTAAGTACATGTGTTGATACAAGGTTTTTCTTCAACTTTTGGAATGAAGTTTCACACTCCTCAGTCCAGTCGAAATCGACTAACAAACGATACAGAGGTTGTGCGATGACTGCATACATATATATGAATCTTCGATAATATCCGCAGTGTCCCATGAAGGATTGCACTTGTTTCGCATTAGTAGGCCTAAGGAGGTCTACTATGACCTAGGTCTGTGGTTATGCCATTTCTTGAGACAATGTGTCCTAAGGTGCGGCCTTGCCTAACCAAAAAAATGCACCTTTTCCGGGTTAAGACAGATTGGATATGTTCTGCACTTTTCAAATACCTTTTGCAAATGGTCAATATGTTCCTCTCGTAGAAGAGAGTGTACACAAAGATCATCCATGTATATTTCTAAGAATATTCTCAGGTATTCTTTGAGCGCGTGCGTCATTAACATTTGAAAGGTAGCTAGGGCATTAGTTAAGCCAAAAGGCATAACTCGATACGCATATATTCCCCATTCTGTGGCAAACGCTGTTTTGTGTTGATCTTCTATTGCAATTGCCAGTTGGTTATATCTTGAAAACCCATCCAGAAAGGAATAAGCCCATTTTCCAGCTACCCTCTCAAGTACATGTTCTGTGATCGGTAAGGGATAATTGTCCCTTATGGTGGCTGCATTTACCTTTTTGAGGTTTACACACACTCGCAGTTTTCCATTCTTCTTGGGGACTACCACAATGGGTGACACCCAATGTGTATGTTCGATTTCATAGATGAATTCAACATCCATCAGCTTGTCAATTTCCTCTTTGATTCGTTTAGCAAATGTGTCATTATATGTATAAGGACGCTATTTGCTAGGTTTTGCATGTGATTTCAAAGGAATTGTATGTTGATATATCGATGGATCAACTCCTTTGAGGTCTTTGTAGGACCATGCAAACACATCTTTATACTTCTTGAGAAGTTGTGTTAGCCGTTCTTCTTCTTCAGGCTCTAAATCGGTTGCGATATAGACCGGATGAGGCTTCTCACCTGGTTCAGCGAGATCTATCCGTTTTGCATTTTTTGGCCATCATAAGATTCCTAGTTTGTTCTTTCCCTGACTGGTGGTGTCATTATGATTTTTCTGTCCTGGATGGTGAATTTCCGATAGTGTGATGGTACATTCATGTTTCCTTTTTCTGACTCCCCCTTACCATCACTATCTTCCCCAGTAGTCCATACCTCCGATAAAGACCGTTTTAGTTCTTGGTATTTCTGTTTACGCTCCAATTTGGTCCACTCTGGGTCTTTTGTTGTTTCTTTTTTTTATTTTTGAGTTTTTTGTGATTTTGTTTCTGTTTTAGCTTTCCATACTTGTCTTATTTCCTCTAGCGTTCCTTTCCTTCGAACTTTTGAGAATCTTCCTGATATTTGATCTTTTATACAATCCTCCGCTTTTACAAGCATTAGATAGTGATTTTTATCTTTTATCATGGGCATCATGTTCTCTATTGCTTTGTGTGCGCTCCTTGCCGCACTGTCGAAGCAAGGGACTTGCCGATACACGGTGTGCAAGCCACAAATGGCTCCAAGCACACAACAAGACTAATCTAGCAAGCTCAAAAGAGGGCAATGGTGTGTCACTCACCGCTCTATGCTCCTGCCGTGGAGGATTCCTCGCCGCGATGAAGAAGAAGCTGCAGTCGTGCCACGCTCAACCGCTTCGCCACCGTCGTGCCTTCGTAATGCTAGATCGCACACACACTCTCCCTCTCTCTCTCTCTCTCACACACACATACACACACACACACACACACGAGGAGGTGAGGAAGAAGAAGATGGAGATGGAGATGGAGATGGAGCAAGAGCACTCTTCTATTGCACAAATGAGAGAATGAGTGAATTTTAGGTTTAGTTGGCTTTTATATGAGCTCACCCCATTCACACTTGGGCGCCCATGCTTAGCCAACTAATCCCTTGAATGTTCCAGTTAGAGTGCGCCTCTCATCGGCGATCACTCTTACCTTTTTCCTATTGGTCCGACAAGCCCGGTACCTGACTCTACCAAATACATAATACACGTCCGTCATAGCTGATGGGGTGTCCGTGAGCCGTGAGGGTTAACATGCTCCCCTTCCTGATGTAGATTCGGTCCTCGGAAGCTATTGAGTTGAAATTCGTTCGTCGAGGTGGAAGAGCATTTGAGATGAATGTCCTTAGCCTTCTTCAGTCACTGCAAAATCAAACAACATTGGCACAGTAATTGCATTCTCATAAGTGATTAAAAAGGATATGCAGTTTTAGGTAGACAAATTGATTGGTAAAAGAATTTCAAACAATTTGTCAGCAATGAACATTAAATTGCAATGTAATCAAATGCATAAACAGATGTAAAGGTAAAAAATTAAACAAGTCTGGGGTTGCTAATTTGACGGTCGAAAGGCACTAGAGATCGAATATTAATACCATGAGTAAGCTTCTTAATTTTCTGTGGTCAATTAAGTTGTTTAATCACGAGAGCCAAGTATTCATGTTCAAGGGCTGACTAGAGGCTATATCTAGAAGACCTTGTAGTTAAGCTACCATAAAAGGAATTTCTCATGAAATCATCGCCTGACTGATTACTTTTTCTTTGACCCCCCAAAGTCTTTTCATATTGATTCACTTGATGTGTGTGCTTATTTTGTATGCCTTGGGTTTTTTGCTTTTCAAGTAAAAGCGCCTATACTGGGAACCTCTAGGGCTCTAGTACCATAGGCAATACATGTGAGTGAAGTACCAAATCAAGCTGAGATTTCTCTTCCAGCTTAAGATTTTACAGTGTGGCACTTTGATTTTTTGTTTGTTCATTTTCAGCATTTTAATTTTGTAACTTTTGGGGGGTCATATAACACTGATACACCTCCCCAGGCTCATCACACTATTAAACTCCCTTTATAATACTTAAGCTAAAGGTCAATATGGTCAAGCCCACTAGAAAGCCCTAGTACATTTCACACAATGCTGCCTAAATCGGATTAAGAACCTAAGTAACCATTAATTATTAGGAAGGCATTCCCCATGGTATTAAGAGAAGATTTCTAACACCTAACTTGGTCAAACTAGCTTAGTCGGACTGCTTGATTTTTAAACTTAGACAAGTGATTATGACAAAAAATTACATTGAATTAAATGTTTGATACTAAGCAAACGCGGTGAATATTAGGCTACCAATCACAATTAAAGCTGACAATCATAGATGCAAAAAAGATAAGGGGCAATGCTAATGGACAAGAAACACCTGTTTGTGTCGATGGTCGCGCTTGATTTGAAGAGTGAGTCGAGATAAAGATTCCATGAAGGTCCAAATCCTACCAATAGCAACACGCTCCTGTATACACTAGGAAACAAAAGGAATACCTCCAGGAGGCACATTAGTGGAAAAAGGTACCAACACTTATTGAACACAACAAAAAACATAAGGAACCCTAACCTAATTATTTGTACTCCCCCTAGAGAGTCAAGGGAATAGGATATTGTAGAGGTTGGGGGGAAACCCTAAGGCTAAACCCCTATCCTCGTCGTTGAGATAAACAAAGTCATCATCCATGAGACCATATGTGCCATCCGTGTAGTCCTGTAAATTTTCTTCTTAATGATAGGTGCCCATGTTTACTAAGAAGGTCACTATACGCCTATAGTCATCTTGGTCAAAAGGGTAGGCTTGTGCAATGGGAGAAACGCTCTCTACTAAGTATGGATCAGACGTGGTCAAGAGACGTATCAGCCATTCTAACTCCTCAAAATTCCTCTCACATGCTAGCGTACCTATCAAATCCCATTCACATGCAAGCACTGGAAATACCATGTGAAATATTTGTGAAAAGTAACAAGGGTACCTCTCACCCAAGGCAGGAGTGGATGACTCTAGCGTACTAGCCATATCTGTACACGCAAATAGATGATGGTTAGAGTGCAAATATTACAAGGGTCGTGTTCTTGTGCATAATTTGTTTTTATGATTTGTGTTATGGCTCTTGCTCTTTTACTTTTTTATCTAGTTTTTGTGAGTATAAGGCTTTATATATACATTCCCTAAGATCGGAGATTAAGAGGTCAGGGAGAAAGGTTGAGAGGGAAGCAAGTGAATGATGGATGTCCACAAACACTCCCCCCTTCCTTGGGTAGATCATACCGTTTGAAATGAGCTTGTCACCCTTTGAAACCAATTGTTCCAGTTGGTAATAGGTGAGGATTTTTTCCAGTAGTTTTCTATTACCCTAGGTGCCTCGTCAAGTTGCAAGGGTGGTAAGGTACTCTCCCAGGATCGAACTTGAAGTGGTTCATCAGGTGATTCTTGAACACTGGGAGGTGTGGATTCTTTTGTAGCTTCATGGAGGTCCACTACTATAGATGGAGGCTATGTAGAAGCTTTTACCTATATGGATGTATTACATGAGGAGCTAGAAGCTTCATGGAACTCCCCCCTTCCTGAGCTAGGTGGAATAAATTGGTTTTGCCTTGGAGCCCAAACTAGCTCTGGACTAGGTGTGTAGCATTCTGTGATCTTTCCCTTCCCACGGTCTGCCATTGGCTTTAGCGTTACACTGTGATTGTGATTTGATTGTAACCAGAGTACCCATCTAAAAAGCTATAAGCTTCCTTGCCCGCAACTCTTTCAAGCACATGTTCTGAATATGGCAAGGGATAATGATCTCTCCTAGTAGCTGCATTAACTTTCTTGAGGTCCACGCACACTCTTAGTTTCCCATTCTTTTTTGGCACAATGACTATTGGAGAAACCCATTCTGAGTGCTCAATATCTCCTCTTGTACAATTTTGGCGTACTTAGGATTCATTGGATAGGGTCATTGCTGGACGGGTTTAGCAGTGTTGATCATGGGAATTGTATGTTGCACCACAGAAGGTGGAACGCCCTTCATGTCATGATATGTCCAAGCAAAGATATCCTTGTATTCCTTGAGGAGCTCCTTAAGTACAGCCTCTTCAGTTTCGGTAAGGTCTTGAGCAATAAAGACTGGTTTAGACTCCTCACCTGGTTCTGCTAATTCTATCTCTTTAACTACCACTGGACCATCATAGACTCCACTGCTTTCATTGGTAGGTATTCGTTGGGCTTTGGCATACACAACCTTTCGCTCCCCTTTGGTATAAGATTTACAATGTTCAGGAGCCGTATGTAAGTCAGCAGGCTCTTGTCCTGACGGAGACCTTTCTTTTAGTTCTGCCTCCTTTTGTTGTTGTGCTAACTCTCAGTTTTGACGTCTTCTTATAGTTCGACTCAATTCCGGCTCTGTAACCTCCTATTGAGTGAGGTCAGTGGGTCGCGGGCTGCACCACATGACACTCTGGAGATGTTCACCCCAATTGTCTACTAGATTTCGATGAGCATCACATGCCCCTAGATAGCTAAGCCATTCTGCAGTAGATCTTTCCTTGTTTATCCTAGCTCTCACATTTGCTCGATATCATCGTCTCTTATATGACCTTTGTTTCTTGTTAAGGTTTTGATTTTGGGAAATGTTTGAACTCGACTCGCTTGATAGGTCTTCGCTTGTATCTTCTTCACTCTCATATAAATTACCATAGATGGTCGTACTAGACTTTGAGTGTTCAGTTTCTATACTTGTCTCACTCGATGTTTCCTTAGGTTCTGAATCCATTTCTTTCTGAGATTCCGTTTCCGATGTGTATTGGCCTGAAGCCTTTGAGGAATCATCAGTTTCACTCTCAGGTAGGTGTGCCTCTTTCTTATCATCGGATGTTACATGCGCTACACCTAACATGTTTACTGGTGCAATGTGTGGTATCTCTTCCCCATCTGGTGTTACCCAGGTTGTTCCTCTAGCTCCCCATGTATCTATAGTTGCCGCTAGGTGTACCCAATCGACATTGTCTGACTCAGCCATTCCGGGTAGGATATCCATATAAGGAGACTTCTTCCCAATATCCGTGTCTTCGTTACACGTGTAACAATACTGTAATGGAGCTGAGTGAATTATTGTGTCTGATCGATTATCAATGATGAATTTATTTCCTAGAGGATGCGTTCGACCACTTAAAAGATCAACTCGAATGACAGAGTCTTGGAACTGTAAGTAGACGTGGTTTTTGGACCAGTCATGCACCATTTTTGCTTCCCTCATGAATGGACGCCCTAAGATCATCTCAAATGACATAGGATGCTTGGAAAAATCCATAACAATGAAAGTTTGCCTTACCTTGTGTCCCAATACCTTGATCTTGAGATCCTTAAGCATTCCAATAGGCGTAACAATAGATCCATTAGCCATTTTTACCACTACGCTTGTGGCTTCAAGGTGAGGTCGCCCCATAGACTCCCAACAACTCTTTGTCACCATGCTGACTCCCGCACCATCGTCAAGGACTCCCTTTACAGTTAATCCTTTAGTAGTGATTGGCAGATTAGCATTAGATTCATCACCTTCAAAGTATTGCCCCAACTTGTTAACGGGTACTTCAATTACAGATTCATGTCCCGCTAGGTCAGATGGTGGTGCTAAATGTTCCTCATCATTCATTACCGAGTCAGGTTTGTTCATATGTGCAAACTGTGGTAATCCGGCCTGTAACTCTCCATTGAGGAAGGCTCGAAGAGCTGAGACTAGCTCGGGGTCTTTATATAGTTTGGACATGATGGTGGTTCTAACTTCTGAAGACATGAAATCTATCAATTTGGCAACATTTAATGGCATCTTGTGGGACGTAGGACCCTGACAAGAGAATGGTGAAGATGGAATCTCCACTTCCTCAAGGGGGTCAGGTATTCCCTCACCAAACATTCTCTCTAGTAGGAAAGGTGTGGGTCCACTTTCAGATGTCCTACCCTCACTCTCTTCCCAAATGATACTGGGTATAGCTAACGGCCTGTAGTTCTTGTGAGGTTGAACTTGTGTGGGAAACACTGTGTCCGACATCTGGATATGTTTGGGTTCAGGTTCTAATGTTCGTTGAGTTTCTTCCACCAAACCCCTCGGTTGTTGGACTCGTTCAATTTCCACTGTTGGGTTTGGATAGGTTCCAATCTTTCTCTTGCAATCCTCATTTTTTGTCTCTCGTGGCTTATCTTAGGGGTTCGCAACTGGGTAGTTTAACTTTGAATACTCTTTTGGTGTTTGTCGTAATTCCCTCTCGTGATCCTCCTCACTGGCTTTTTCCTTTGTAGTAACAGTTTTGGTCTCCGTGGTCTCTATCGAATCTGAGTCATCCTCAGGGTCATTCATATACACGGGATCCTCTCCTGTCCCTATGTTAGTCTTTGAACTAGGTTTTGAGCTAGAAGCATTAAGGGATTTCTTTCTTCGTGTTTTCTTCTTTCTCGCTCGGCCAATGGATGCAGCATCTCGCTCTTCGAGGATGTAATTTTGCTTTTGGAGCATCGACCGTGTGAGTGCATTCACTGGTGCTATGTTTATAGTTGGTGGTGTCCCATCAACAATCTCTATTATGTTCAATGGTGTGATTTTCGGTGCGTTTGGATTGTTAGGACACTGTGCGATCAAATGATCTATGCCACAACGATTACAAGTGAGTATTGGCATTGCCAATGCACTCCCGTGACTTGTTTGCATTAGTGCGGCATTCTTTTGTATTCTATTGGGGCACTCAGCTACTGGATGTGGTCCACCACATTCGTAGCACTGAAGAGGTGGTCTCTTGGTAAAACTATTAATGTTTTGGCCTCTTGCTGCTAGCGCAGTAGCTTGATATACCGGTTTGATTTGTCCCCAATTGTCTTCCATATAGTACATGGGACACTCCTCAAGCATGTCGACTCCATAGGTGATACTAGAGTCTATGTCCTCTTCCCAATCTACATAAGTACTAGATGACTCGCAACCTATTTGGTTCATAGGTGTAACTCTTGGATGAGGGGGTTGCGGTCCTAGCACTGGAGGTGGCAACGGTGTGGTTTGGACCACATTTTGGGTTCTAGGGACCATGTGCTGTAATGGCAACTGTTGCTCCATGGGTGGGGTAGGCATCAATGCAGGAACTCGAGGTGAGTCTGCCCAAGCTATAGGAAGTCTATTTTCCATGATGCGTTTAAGCATTAGGAAATCCTTCGCTTGATGGCCATACCTACCACACGCGTTACAAGTCCCGTTAAACTTTACTTTGAAAGTAGGGCATTCACTCGTAGTATGTGGGCCCAAGCAAATTGAGCACCATTGTTGCTCCCTTCTTGGATACATATGAGTGTTTTGTGGAGCACGATTACCCCTAAGGCTTTCTTGGATGGCCTTTGTGAGATCTACCAAAGTCATCTCAGATATCGTTTGCTCTTTCACGATTGGCTTTATCTTCATTGGCTCATGCCCTGATGCTTGCGAGCTACTTGACTTCGGCTCGGCAGACACTCTTTCTCCTGCAATCATTAAATTATCCTCCAATTGGATTGCATTCATGGTGACGCCTTCCCAAGTAGTGATACCTCTAATGACTAGGCCATTATAAATACTTTCATGTCGTAGTCCCCTAATGAATCTATCGAGCAATTGGTTGTTGTTGAATCGCTCGTTTGGATTGCATCGAGAGTTCAAATTGTTTAGGCGACTAATGAAGTCTCTCACGGATTCACCTTCTTCTCGTTGGGCTTTCTGGAGCTAAGAGGCTACACCCCAAAGTACTCCCTCTCGTATGTATTCTTTAAAGAACAGTCTCCTAAGAGTAGAGTAGATCGTTTTCTCTTCTACTCTTAAGGTTCTATACCAATTTCCAGCCTTTCCGCTTAGTGTCAAACTCAAAGCCTTACACTTATGTAGCTCATTGTGCTCTTCCAAGGAATCGCACACATGTTCAAAGACTTCCATATGCTCCTGGAACCACATGTGAGATGGGAGTTGGCCTTGGCCTTGGCATACGCGCGGCTCTTGGGTCCCAAATTTCGTATGGTGGTGTACCAGACGGTGGTCCAAAGTTTACAGGCGTGGCCCTAGGCATAGGGGGTGCCTGATATGGCATGTTATTATTAAATGGCATGGCTCCACTTGTATAAGAGCTTGGATAATTCCATTGTTGATTGTAAGCTCTTGGAATAATCGGAGGTGTAGGAGCTACATGAGGCTGAGGTACGACAGGTGCACATGATTGATACATACATGTAGGTATAGTTGGGGGCACTGTGCTACTAGGCATCGGCGCAGTGTTAACAAATGAACTCCATGGTGTACTTCTTGTCATGCTCACCATTGGGATATGCATGGTAGCCGTAGTGTCATTAAGAGAAAGATGAGCTAGATCTAGGAAGGTAAATCTGCCACTTGTGGGCTCAGATTGTACTGAGGCTCCTGGCGAAACAACATATGGAGGATCAATGGGGCTCACTGAGGGAGTCTCCATTTGTGACAGGGTTGGTTGGTTGGCCTTTTCCGTATCCAAGAATCTCATTAGGCCTGTTGAAGGCATGTTGATCCCTGTGTTCTGTCTTTCTAACTCGACAATCCTATGGAGGACATCACAGACTTTCTGTTGTTGCTCATCTATGCTAGTAGCACCCGATGTGGATTGTAGAACATCTAACCAACCCACATGATAGGTGTGTCTTGTGTACCGATCAGTTAAAGCTTCTGCTTGTAGGTCATACTCCCAATTTTCGTTTAGGAATATCCCATCTAGGCCTGGCGTACTGGAGGTTTCCCTTGAAGTGGAAGCATTATTGCTCCCCATCGCTTGCCCCTCCGTGACTGCTACCTTGGGAGCTCGGTTGCTCGGCTGGCATGATTGTTGTCATAGGAGCCTTTGCTTTCAGGGCTCGACTTTGTTCTAGCCCTCGTAGGTTCTCAATTTCCCTCTCCCTTGTTGCTTGCATATAGCGTTCGATCTCTTGCACTTCGGCAAGACTCCTACCATTGGGTAAAAAACCTCAGAGGGAGATAGTCCTAAAGGATCAGGAGATGCAGTGGATAGAACATTCACATGCACACTCTCAAGAAGCATAGGGTCCATTTTAGGCATGAATGACGAATTTACTTCCCCACTCCCTTCATTTATTTCATTAACCTCATGTTCGGAGCGAGTAGCTCTACTAAGGGTCTCTTTTAAGCGGCTATACACGCTGGACCCGGGCCGTGGGTCCATGGCATGCATGTCTTGACTTGAACTATCAGGGTTTGGTGTAGGATACCCCTCCATGACTTCGTAGTCAGAGGAAGAATCACTAGACGCGATATGAGGATCTTGGGTCGCGCTACCTTGAGCCCCGGCCGAAGGTCCAGAACCTAAGGTGGAGGAATAATGGGTGCCCGCGTAAATGGAGGCACTACCAATATGCTCGTGCTCTAACACTCGTCCAGAGCGTAGGTTCATATGACTTGGATCCCCTAGAAGTGTCAGTGAGGGCCCGTGAAGGCTGCTCACCTAGTAATTTTGGGTGTTTTGCAACCCAAGTCTTTTCTTATTTTTTGATTTTTTGGTCGTATAGAACGTATGATAGCTCAAAACGAGCTATAGAATAGAACGTATGATAGCTCAAAACGAGCGTCTCGGTCAGAGGGACGTGCCGTGCTTTACAGCTCTGCGTTTGGTCACTTTATGCCCTCGGAATCCCTAAAACCGTCAATTTTTAGTAGGGAACTAGGCCTGAATTAGAAAGTCTAAGGGTGCAAGTGGGAAGAGAAGGGAGGAAAGTGGAGGACTTGCCCCACATGCTCTCATTCCCTCTTGAGGGGGTAGGGTATATTTATCAGAGTGAGTCCAATATATATCATAAGTCTGAGGACTGAGGCCTGGGCCTGGGCTTGGGCTTGGGCTTGGGCTTGGGCTTGGGGAAATGATCCCGATCAAAATTTTAGTGTAGCCCCCCAGTCACTCACGCTTAAATATTTTCGGTTTTTTTTTTTTTGAAATTTTTTTAAAATTTTTTTTCAAAATTTTTTTTGGGCGACGACCGCGCGCGGATTTGGTGACCCTTTCTTGGCCACACACACTCTCACCTACCTAACCTCCCAGCTCACAGCTCACCGACAGCTCACTACGTTATCTACTTACTAACAGTGCTGCTAACCACTAACTAATCTGTTAACTGCCTGGTGACAGTGAGCTAACTGTCCACCTACTTCCTCTATCGCTACCTGCTGTGCAAACACTGTGTGCAGCCAAATCTTGACAGAAAACTGTGTGCAGAACTGTGTGCAAATAGAAATTGCTAACTTCCTTCCTGCTTATTCATTCACTACAACCAAGCTAACGACTACTAATTGTGCAAAGACTGTGTACAAACAGAAAACACAACATTATGCAAAATCACAGAACTTGCAGACAACACAGAAATTAACAACATACAGAAAAACAACTCATTCCTCTTCCTTTTCCTCCTCTTTCCTACTACAAACAACTCATAGGAGAAGCACAAAGTGCCTCTTGGGCTTAGTGCAGGGCGTTTTTCCGGCAGAGGCGCCAAAAATGTGTGCTCCTTGCCGCACTGTCGAAGCAAGGGACTTGCCGATACACCGTGTGCGAGCCACAAATGGCTCCAAGCACACAACAAGACTAATCTAGCAAGCTCAAAAGAGGGCAATGGTGTGTCACTCACCGCTCTATGCTCCTGCCATGGAGGATTCCTCGCCGCGATGAAGAAGAAGCTACAGTCGTACCGCGCTCAAGCGCTTCGCCGCCGTCGTGCCTTCGTAATGCTAGATCGCACACACACTCTCCCTCTCTCTCACACACACATACACACACACACACGAGGAGGTGAGGAAGAAGAAGATGGAGATGGAGATGGAGCAAGAGCACTCTTCTATTGCACAAATGAGAGAATGAGTGAATTTTAGGTTTAGTTGGCTTTTATATGAGCTCACCCCATTCACACTTGGGCGCCCATGCTTAGCCAACTAATCCCTTGAATGTTCCAGTTAGAGTGCGCCTCTCATCGGCGATCACTCTTACCCTTTTCCTATTGGTCCGACAAGCCCGGTACCTGACTCTACCAAATACATAATACACGTCCGTCGTAGGTGATGGGGTGTCCGTGATCCGTGAGGGTTAACACTTTGTTTTCTGCTCGTTTTCTCCTATAGCGCTCCTGGCGTCTAGGGTGCTGATTGGCAAAATCATAAAACTTGATATCTCTGTTTTCTCCCCACGCTCACTTGAGTTGTTTGAACACTCATTATCTACATCGTTATTTATCTCCAGATGCTTAGAGAAGTTATAAAACTCTTCTGGTTCTGGTGGTTCTACAAACTCATCTTCTCCTGGTATAAGGCTTACCATGTAATAGGGTAGCACATCATAGCCATCCTTATCGCAAAATTTTGTTGTTGGACTATCTTAATGGTACAGACATCCAATGTTGCTAGTATGTGTTCCCATTCCAGAGGTTCTAAGGCATCTTCAGGAAAAGGTTCCGAAATATAATCCTTGTCCTCAATCGCTCTTTCTAAGACGCATTCCTCTATTTTTAAGCTCCCACAATGTGAAGCTCCGCACATCCATAGCTCTTTTTGTTACCCTAACCATGCTGGGAGTTCCGATCTTGCGTCTGTAGTTGAATCAAACTCTTCACTGGTGTCTGGTTCACATCCTTGTAACTATGGTCTTTTAGGTGTATTTTGGTTGTTGTCTCGCCATGTCTGAGGTATATGTTGTCGTAACCCCAATCCTAGAACATCTTTAATTGTCTCATGAATGGTCTTCCCAAGATGATCTCGTAATTGTTCTTTTTGTCGAAATTGACTATTGCAAATATATGTTCATACTCGATTCCGCATGAGGTGACAATCACTTTTTCTAAGAGTCCGAGAGGCTTCTCCATGAACCCACCTGCCAATTGCAATTTCATTCTGGTAGCTCTCAAAGCTGGTTTTCCCCATTTTTTCTAGATTTCCTTGGTGGCTATAGAAATTCCTGCTCCACTGTCAAGAATAGCTTTGGAAACTACTCCTTGGAATTCTACTGGTAGCGTGGTGTTTCCATCTTCTCCCTCGCAATACTCTCCAACCTTGTTTAATGGTATTGGCCTAGTGCTTAGTTGAGGCCTGTCCAATTCTCTGATCCCTTCCTGAAGCTTCGAGGTGGGGTCTTTCACTCCAAATGTTTCTAGGCATTTGCCTACTGTGGTCCACATGTTTGGTCGTAACCTTAGGAGTTCGGCTAATGTGATTGTGCATGCCACAGGGGTGGACAATAACTCAATCAACCCTTGTGAATCCATCACTCTGTTAGAAGAAAGTTTTTGAGATGGGATTGCTCTCACCTCAGACTTGGCTTCGGACTCTCCTAGGTAAGAGGGTAGGTTTTTCAGCGAGTCTGGTTGGCTGTGCCCTGAACTATTTGACCCCTGGTCTCCCCCTTGTGAATGTATATCAAATTCCATTTGTGATCTTGCCTCAAATTCTTCAATAGGAGGTAAGATCTCATTTTTCTTTTTTCTCATGCTGTTCATGTGGTAACTCACCCTGTTAGCTTCGTTGGCCTCACGGATTTTCTTCCACAGATCATTTAGACCGCTACAATCCTTACCCATTTCTACCAATGTTTTAGGTTGGAGCCCCTCACTTGCCTCATCTGTTGTGTTTGGCACTATGATAGGTTCTCCCCTCAACTCATAGGCATTCGTGAGTCTTTCCTTCGTTTCTACTTGTTCCTCTAAAGCGGGTTTGATAGGGGTTGGAGCTGGTACTTCATGCCAATTTGCAGGTTTACCAAGCAGGTTTTCTATCAAAGATTGAGTTGTTTCAATCATCTTTCTACACATTTGCAACCTCTGTCTTTCTATTTCAGCATATGGATAAGTCATCCATCTTTGGTCTTGGGTTTGGTTCTTTTTTATTCTGGCTTCGTAAGCTTTTAGAAGTGCATCTAACTGCTCATTTAACTTGTCTGCCAGTACTGATCCTCCTGATCTTGCACTTTTGGGTTCTGCTATTTCCTTGGGTGCTATGGTTGCCGCAGTGTGTGAGCTTAGGCTACCTAGATCCTCTAACCGCTCTAATCTATCCTTCGTGTGTTTTAACTCCTCCAATAGAGCCGTTTGCTCTCGTTCTTTCTTGGCTTTCATACGTGCCTTTATAGCTTTCCAAGTGCTTCTCTGATTTTTTGTTTCTGAACTTGGGGCATCGGTTTTTGGCTCTTCAATATGGGTTCGTTCATCATTCTTTGCGCTTGGGCTCGCGTCACTTCCTGAATAGGTATGATTGTCTCGTTTTCTGACCCTCCACTAGAAGGTACTGCTTCTAGCATGTTCAAGGTAGTTTTTGCTCCTTTGCTCGGGTTCTTAGGGCAATCAGAGATCAAATGAGTAACTCCACACTCGGTGAAATATGCGTTGACTCTAATGATTTCATCATGAGGACAGTCTCTTAGCCAATGGTCTCTACCACACTTGTAGCAGGGTCCTTTAGGCTATTGAGGTGCTTCTTGAGCTCCTCTTTGTTGGTAAGCATGTCTCTGCCTGCCCATGCCTCCGTTGGCTATGAACAACAATGTTCGTTCATCCAAGCTATATCTTCCTTCTCATGTTGCCTGTGCAGTGGTTGGTGGTCCTGCACCTCCCATCATGGTCCATGGTTCTGGTGTTGAGGGTTCTTCCTGTGGACAATAGGCAGGATTTGCAGCATATCCATTGGGATCTTCATAATATGCATGAATAGGAACCAAAGCCTTTTCTTCTGATTCGGTTACGATTGGTGTGTATCTTATGCCGACTGGTCGTAATCCTGGTAGGGGTGGTTGTTGCCCCAACACTGGTTGTGGTCTTTCTACACCTACAGGTCCTGGTAGGTTGCCTGTTTGATACCTAGGCATCGGTGGAATTTGAGGAGATGCTACCTAAGCTTGGGGAGCATAAGGTCTCTCTCTCACATATCCCTTGTTATAATAACATTCCTCCGTCCCATGGTTTGTCCATTTTTGTTCAATAGCACACCACTTGGACTATTTAGCCTGGGGTTTGGCGTACAAGTTAATCTTTTTGAGCACTTCCTCTACAAGCTGATCCTGGTTTAGAGCTACTTCTCCTTTCGGTTTTGTCTTAGATGACTTGCTTCCACTTTGTTGTGAGGATGAATCATCGTCAAGATCCTTGAACTCACCCTCTTTGTAGACCGCACAATTGTCTACAAGGTAAAGAGACTCCTTAGTTAACTCATTCAATGTCGTGCTCCTTTTCATATGTAAGTCCTTCTGGAGATCCGCATTCCTTAGTCCTTGGATAACTATAAGCATAATTCTGGACTGAGTTGGCAGTTCTTCCACAGGGTAGAACTTAACATATCTTTTTAGTCGTAGGGCTGCCTTCCGCCCAGATTCCCCGTCTTTCTGTTTGAATTTATGGATTTCTGAGATTGTATTATGAGCTATCCCCTTTTTTGAGAATTCCTCGATAAACTCGTCAAACACTTCCTCCATAGACTCAAAGTCTCTACGCTCCACAGAGTCAAACCAAGTAGTAGCGTCATCCTCTAGGGTTAGTTTAAACCCTTCAAATTGGGTAGGGAAGTCTAACACCTCTTCCGCTCTAATTACACGCACAAAGGCTGCTACATGATCTCTCGGATCTCTATTTCCCGTGTATTTCTTGTTTACCCATTTTTGCACTTGAGAAGGTCTAATTCTGCGATGGTCTACAAATCTCATCATTGGATCTCCTCGTCCCAATCTATATACCTCCTCTGGTCTTCTGTAGTAGGTTGGTTCCTCTCCCAATGGTGTTCCTAAGCCATAATTTCTAACAGTTCTTGCAAGAGATGGTTCATCTCTTCGAACTCGTTCTATGGGTGGTCTTCCAGGCTCTGTTGACCCTTGACTCTTTGGCTTACTCTCTCCTTGATACCGTGAATAGAGTGGTGGTTCTTGTAAATCCCTTAGCCCTCGTGCGGCTTAATAACCATCTTGGTTTTGGTATGGCTCCAATGTTGCACTCTGTCGAAGCCATGCCTACAATGATGGCTGGGTTGCTAGTTGGTTTTGGTTGTTGAATGTCTGCGGTCTCATAGAATGTGAGGTCGCATCATACTCCTCTGAAAAGGGATTTGTAGACTTCCTAGGGGTGTAGGTGGCTCTTGGCACTTCATCGGGGGCATATGTTGGTGCTCCTGGAACTGTTGTCTTTTCTACCTCCTATGGGAGAATACGTTGATATTCTCGCCCGTACCTACCAACAAAAACGATATCCTTCCCCATAGCTCCAGGTCAATCAATGTTTGGAGGCGGTTCTTGAGTTTCTGAAACCATTTTCCCCTTCGCCACGTTATCTCCATATCTATTGTAATCCTCAGGGTTACTAACTATTAGATAGTGGTTCCCCTTTTCATCTCGAAATCTATCTCCATCATCATAAACTCCAATTATCTCCAGTCTCTGAGCTGGCCTTTCTTCAATACAAATACACTTGCATCCTCGATAGTTAGAATAAACTAGGGCTCCCCTCGAGTTTGTTCCTTCCAAGAAGATCACAGTGAACTTGGAATCATTCAAAGGATTTAGGGAGGTGCTTCCTCCTGGCATTTGTCCGTCATAGGTGAAACCTCCTGGCTGTTGACTTCTCATCATGAAGAAGAATTTTTCTGATGAAGTGTTAGTATCACTACCCTCCTCGATAATCGGTGCTAGTGGATCTAGCCTTGCCTGAGTTACACTCTCCTCGGTGGACAATAAGCTACCTTGGTCACCTGCCACCTTTTGGTCTCTAAAAATATATCTTCCTAATCTTAAATTCATCAAACTTAGCAATGCAACTTATCACAAATCCAACCACTTACCTGGCAAAGGATCAGTCTCCGCACAACTTCTTGCTTTGCTGCTGAATATACATGTACACAAGCGTTTAATTTCGGCAATCGAATCAAAGCATTTAACCGCTAGAGGTTATCTTAGTAATGATTGGTATAACTGGAGAGTTAACCTCAACCACTACTATATTTTATACACTGCTGATATTCTGGATTAGGTCTGCTAATATGGAACTGTACATCCCCCGGATGTTGGTCAATTTACCTGAAAAGTCTAAATTCATTCGTTGCTCCGTCAAAAGGTTAAACAAGTTCCAAATTCACTTCTGAAAGAAGTTCTGGAACCCTTAAGCCAAATGGAACCTCACTATATAAGCTCAGTCAAATTTTCTCTTCACTAAGCCCTAGTAGACATCCTACGCGTAGGATGTCTCCTGCTCTGTTTTGACTGGATTTTTGCACTATGGATTTGAATCCCTTGATGTGCTGAGTCCACAGCTGTTTTTACTTTTTGATTTGGACACCTATAAGCTGGTCAATGGATCATAAATCTGTTCCAACAGCCTGCTGTTGGTCTGATCAGTCAAATCAACTCCAATTTGGACCAAAATTGACTAGGAGGCTTGCCTAAGGCTATACAACACCCTGCTAAGCCTACAGTCAGTATCTAGCTTCAATTTCTTGCTTTAGACATTCTACGTGTAGCGTGTCTTTTTGCTCTGAATGGCTTCAAATGCAAAGCACAGACTCCTCTTGAGGTGCTGATCACTTTGGTATGCTCAAAACTAAGTTTGGAGTGCAAAATCACAAAGATGACATCCTACGCGTAGAATGTCTTTTTGGTCTATTTGACCCCAGTCTTGACCCACAGCTTCCCCTTGATGTCAGAAACCCAGTGGTATGGAATCATATGTAAGATCATTTATAAGCAGGTTGCAGATCGACCAAACGACTCGGATCGTCATTTGACCGCAGCTCTATGGGAATACATAACATCTTTCAAGGTATCCCCTCAATTCACTCTTTTTCATTTGGTATATGGATAGGAGGCACTCCTTCCTATTGAGGTGGAGCTTGCAAGCCTACGCATTCTCTTACGGGGAGCAAAGAGGCCAAAAGAGGTTTTGCAGGAAAGAATTTTAGATCTTCAACGACTTGAGCTTGATAGAGAAGAGTCCATCGACTATTACATTGCCCAAGCCACGGATCAAAGGGACAAAATCAACAAAAGTCTCAAGCAGAAGGGCTTGACAGAAGGTATGCTAGTTCTTCGTACCATAATCGCCTTGATGTACGCCATGACAAGAAGTTTTTACAAAGGTGGGAAGGACCCTTTTTGATAATGAAAAGGTATGGAAATGGTAGCTATAGACTAGTAGATTTGTCTGGGAAAGTCCACAAGACTTGAGTAAATGGATGGAGATTGAAGTCCTATTTATAAAGAATTAATCCACTTGCAGGAATCCTTCATTTTAAGTGTGAAATTGCTCCATCCAATTTAGCAGATGCTCCTTCAACTCCTCAAGGATCGTTGAGTGCGGGGACTTCAAGCTTGCAAGGTCTACCTTGGGATCCTTGCAACGAAGTACAGGTTTGAGGGAGTAAAAGAGTGCATATCACTCCTCCTTTTTTTGGAAAAAGAGTATAAAAAAAAAGAGAGAAAAAAAAAGAAGAAAACGGAAAGAACTCTTTTGTTGCATTTAGGAGCATGAATGATCCTAGATGAAGGGGGAGGGCTAATATGAGTAGCATTAAACGGGACCTTGCATTTGCACTACATCTCTACTCAATGTATATATTTTTTATCAAATTTTTAACCTAGTGTTCATTCTCTCTTTCCGTGATATCCTTTTTCCATACAAACACCTTACCCATCTTAGATCTTTATGCATTTACATCATATTTCTCTCTTCATGCTAAATGTAAATAGTAAACTTAATTCTACTCTCCTAATTTTTTACTGCATATTCTTTTATCTAGTTACCTTTAATAATTTAAAAAGCTATCTACATCCCATAATTTGTAAATAAATAATTTATGGGCACTTATCTTACCCATCTTCTCTCAAGGGTAGGGGTAACCTTGTAGGCCTTCCCTTCCCCACCACTATGTGACCCAACTCTTGGATCATTTACTTGTGTTGGTCAAAAAATCTTAAATATAATGTATATCCCCAATAAATCAAACTTTATTGGATCCCACCTCATTTGTTTAAGGTGGATTCTCTTTTGAAAAAGCATGCTACACCTTGGATGCATGCTAAAGGGTCCCTTACAAGGAGACTTGGTGCAAAAGGTGTTTTGGATGCATCTTGAACCCCTTAGCTCGTGGAAATACTTGAAGAACACTCCAAAATCATCTTAAACACTTTGAGAAGGTCAACTTTGCCTTTTACAACACCTAATTCTGAGTTAAAGGCTGAAAGTTATGGTGAAAACAAGGTGCTGCAGACACTGTTACTGCAGGTCAAAGTTACAATCAGGTAAACCACAAAGGTGAAAAGTTTTCTTGACTTCTTCAACATTCTAAAATACCAATAGGGAGTTAAAAACCACTTGCATGTGGAGGGGTCGGCTCAAGGTGCTTCCAGAGACACAACAAACAGGAGCCACTCGAGGGACATCATGGTGGGGCCCACATACATTATCAACCCTTATGGAGCCTCCACGACTTAAAAGGCTATTTTTAATGAGAAAATAAGTCCCTTATTTGCATAATTGAAGGAATAGTGAAAAGGGAACTTAACTATGGTTAAACACCTACCCTAGTCAAGTTTAACCTAACCCAAGGTCTTGTACAGCTATAAAAAAGCCCTTTGGCAAGCACAAAAACACACACCTACTCCATTGCTGCAAAATAAGCTCCTCTAAGGTTAGGGAAGCCCTAATCTCTCTCCCCTTTCGTCTCCCTATCCATTTCCTAAGCTCGCTATCATAAGCGTTGCCATAGAGAGAGCAACAATATGCTATTGCTACCATTCTCTTGCAAACATTTCTCTTACCATACTCATCCCTAAATAAGGATTGTAGCTTCTATATGAGAGCAAGGATATCAAGTTCCATGATCTATCTCATGGTTTGATCAACAAATTGCTTCAATTGGGGTGTCGTCGTCACACTATTGCTCTAAACGATTGTAAAATTGGTAAGCATACCTCGACAGCTTCTCATATTTTGTGCTCATTGGGTTGCTTGTTTTGTTGAGAAAGTTTTTGTGCACCATGGTGTCTATTTGCTTGGCTTCTCTCCTTAAGTAATTCTTGGGGCTGTATAGATGGAGAAAGACCTCTCTATGCATGCCGCCTTATGTGTGTAAGTAGTCTCTTTTTTTTGGGAAAGGAAAGGAGTTGTCAAGTATTTGTGCATTATGGTGTTTTGAGCATTGCTAAGAGATTGTGTGCTTGCTTTTCTTAGAAGTATATGAGCACTAATATGGTGAAGGTCACTCTTTGCATGTGAGTTTGTGCAGTGTTCAAAGGGATTGCTTAAGGAGTGTGTGTTGAATGGTTGAAGGGCATTTTGTGTTGAAGCACACAAGGAAGGTGTGAGTGTGTGTGTGTGTGTTTGCATATGGTTTGTTTTGGTTTCCTTCTTTCTCCATAAAAGAGGGTGGTGCCCCTAAGAAATACGCATGTGTAGGGCCTTCACGGAGTGGTTTGTCTGGTGGGAGCCTTGAGTTGAGCCCCATCTCAAAAATCTGCTCTCAATAGTTATCCTATTTACTGCTCTATAGTCGACACACATACAATATGTGCCATCTTTCTTTTTCACTAATAACACTGGTGAAAAAAATGGAGATGAGCTAGTCCTAACCATGCCTTTCTCAACCTACTCATGCACTTGATGCATAATCTCCTCTTGTTTAGCTTGGGAAACTTGATAAGGAGGTTTATTAGGTGGTGAGCTTCTTGGAAGAAGTTCAATTGCATGGTCGTCATTCCCTCGTTTGGGAGGTAGATCACAAGGGATGTCATCAATAAAAACATCTTGGAATTCCTTGAGGAATTTGGATAACTCTAATTCCTTTTGATTGGTTATATCTTCTTTTGCTAAAACATTAGGTTCATTTTGAGAATCTTTAACAAAAATCATGTACATGGAAATAGAGCTCTTTATTCACTTATTGAAAGCTTGTTTATGTACAATGGGTATGGTACTACCCAATTGGGTATGGTACTACCCAATTCCTTAACATCTATGTACATATCTTTTTCCTTGAGCCTAAAGCAAATTTGTCTTTCAGGGAATTTAACATTGGTGGCCATGCGATCAAACCATGGTGCCCCTAGATTACATCCTCATGCTTGAGAGGAGAGATGAATAAATCCTCCTTGTGCATATAGCTTTGGACATGGAGCCTCAATTTCCCAATTAAGGGAGTGACTAAGGCTTCTTGCCCCTTGAAAACACCATTGGCAGGTAGGACATCTCCCATCTCATAGGCTTGGATGCCTAGCTTGGCGGTCAACTCTGAGGATATGAAATTGTGAATAGAACCAAGGTCAAAGAGAATGAAAGCATCATGTTCCCTTACCTTTCCTTAAGAATGACATAGAGGAGATCCTTTGTGATGAGAATCCTTTCCTTGAATTTTGACCAAGGTAGCTCTAGGAGGCTCATTACATGTATTCTTGTGGGGGCAAGCACAATAGGCATGCCCTTGCTCCCTGCACTTGAAACAACGGTTATCTTTTTTATAACACTCTAGATCTTGAGGAGAGAGTTTATTTTTGACTTTATGAACTCCCTTCTCCTTACCTTTATTATTGTCGGCGTTACCTTTGGGAGACTTTTGAATGTTGTCCTTCCCCTGAGGCTCATTACGGTCCTTTTTTTCCATGGGCTTAAGATTTCTCTTAGCCCCTTGTTGGAAGTTGATTCTTGAAGCCACCATGGTATGGTGTATGACCACAGATATGGTGCATGGTCTTTGGGAGGGTTGGATAAAGGCCAAGAATTTTTCCGTAGCACCAAAGGTGCCATTGTAGGTAAAGAAAGAGATGTTATTTCCTCCCTCTTTGAACTTTTTGACCTTTTCTAGGCGGCATAGTATTTCCTATGGCCTCTTCTTTGGGTGGTTCAGGAGCTACACCATCGCTAGAGTATGAGGAGAATGGAGAAGAGGGTGACCTCTTTCTTGCCTTTTTCTTCCCTTGTTCCTCCTTGTCTGCACCATAACTTTCTTTAGAAGAAGAAGAGGATGATGAAGATGGAGAAGAGGGTGACCTCTTTCTCGCCTTTTTCTTCTCTTGTTTTCTCTCTTCCCTCTTTGAATTATGATGAAGAGGAGTATGCGATTCTCTTCTTTGTTTAGGTTGGAGAGCATTTTACCCGCCGTCTTTGTGGGACCAACTCCGTTAGGTGGCAGGAGACTGACTTCTTTCTCATTCTTTAGGTGGGGGCTCTACCGTTGAAACTTGGGTTCTCGTTTGGGAGGGAGATGTCTCATTGAGTAGTAAGTTTTTGAGCCCTTCGTACGAATCCTCCTCTTCTGCCCTTATTGGAGAGAGTCCTCTTTTGGAAGTCTCACCAGGAGCTTTCCTAGGTACTCTCTCTTCTTGGTGGGGAGTTTGGAGAATACCATGGCTACGCAATTGTTGTAGCACTTCACCTTGGAGGGATGGATTGTCCAGGGCTTGTTGAAACCTAGAAACAAGATAGTTTACAATCATAGGGGCATCATTAGTTGCTATTTCATTAGAAAAATCAAAGCTATCAACATTCATTTAAATCTCTTTTTCCTTGTCAACCATACTAGCAGATTTTAGGTGTGAATTTTTACTTGTACTTTGGCACTTAAGCCCTAGTTGCTACTCCTCTTTACCTTCAAAGATAAGCACTCATATCTATACTCGTGGCTCAAATATTATTAATTGCAAGGACTAGAAGAGAGGGTTTAACAGAGCCAAGACAACACCGGTCCCTGTCAAGCTTCTAATAGCTCAATAATGGTTAACCCATAGGCAAGCCCCGTAGGACTCCATTATTAAGACCATAGCTCTCGATGGTATCCCCGTTAACTGCATAAAGTAGGCGTGCTTCAAGGATGAAAATTCCCTATTCTACTTACTCTTTTTTTTTTTTCAATTAATAACACCAACCATTTGTAGCAAGCTTAAGGACCTCTCTTCTTGAGCAGGAAAAGAGAAACCAATAGCTCTAATACCAATGTAATATTTAATGCTTAGTGGAAACTGATAACATAAGTTCCTAATGAGCATAGAGAGAGTACTTAATTTGAGAAAGCAACATAGTAATTCACACCTAGCTAGTTTAGCATAGACAATACTTGAAAAGAGAGAGAAATAGAACAATTGATAACAATTAAGGACCGGATTTACATGAAGCCGGTCCCCCCTCCAAAAAGGCTTTGTACTATAGCTTCTCCCATCAAAGGAGACTTTTGTACAATACAATCTTTGTGTTCCTTGACAAAACTCATTGGTGCAATGAAGATGGAAGATTCATGCACCAAACTATGCTTGAAAAACACACCTAGTGTCCCTAGCCTCAGTCCCAAGACCTCACACACCTTCAAAAATGGTGAGAGCTAGTAGGGAATGAGGAAAGATTGAGAGGAAGAAGATGTATCTTATGGGAAAGAAGTATTCTTCTCACATAATTACTCTAATAGCATAGCTTAGCTTAATGATTAGCATGGTAGAGGAGATGAGCATGCCACTGAAGCTTGGCTCTTGGTTGGATTTGCATTCCATAGGCAAGAGTTTTTGGTGTAAACCTTGGAGAAGGAGATGGAGTTCTTGCTCAACACATAAGTTGTGTGTGTGTGTGTGTGTGTGTGTGTGTGTGTGTGTGTGTGTGTGTGTGTGTGTGTGTGTGTGTGTGTGTGTGTGTGTGTGTGTGTGTGTGTGTAGCAAAGTGAGTTAGACTAAAAATGCCAACTCTCTCTCTACTTGGTCGACCCCTCTTTCTTTTTTCTCTTGCTGGATTCCCATTGGCCCCTGCAAAGCTTAGCCAATCACAAATTAGAAGCATAATTGATAGCCTTGTGACAAGTGTCCCCCTTTCTCCTTTGGTGAGAGCTTTAAGTAATTAAATAATTTATTTAAACTCTCATTGGACCTTTTAGTCTTCTGGACAATAGGAATCAAGAGTTTGGGCTGTTGGATAGTCATCGGAACCTTAGCCTATGGAAGTCTTAATGGAGCTGAACCTTAGGTCTTTTAATCCCCATTGAAGCACATTACTCTTTTGCAGACTGTCTCTCTTTGGATCCCTATTTCTCCTCCTTTGGATCCCTGCTGAGACCAATCTAGCAACATTACCAATATTCTAGCTTTTACTCCCCTGGTACTTCCCCATATTAATGATCAGTTTAACATGAGAAAATCATTTGGGAGAATTAGATATTAGTTTTTATGACAAATTCTCTACTGCAAACGTTGAAGTATTTACATCTCCATGATTTTTTGCATGACAACCTTTACCCTCGCAACATTATATTGCATTTTGCTAACAAGGGTCTTTATTGCGGCATTACAAATTGAGGCTCTTCTAGCTTATTCCCAACTATAAAGACATTTTCAAAGCTAAGAGATGTGTCTTTGGAGTGTCAAAACAATCACCTTTGAGACTATCCTTGGGCTTCCCCCAAGTGTTTCTCCACCAACCCTCCTTCATTTGCTAAAGCTACGAATGTATATTCTCTATGTTGGGTTCTGAAATGCATACTTAATTGAAAGAACCTTTGTAAAAAAAATACATAAAACTCTTGAGTTAGACAAAGATAAAAATTCTCAAACTTGACCTTCAGCTTTTCATTTATCCCTTTGTATCAATGGATCCCACATAGTTGGGATAAATGTTGTATCTTCTTCTGGTCTCCAACTAAACAATGAATGAATACAAACAACTTTTTTTGGCTTGAAGTTGTCATTGTATTGTTAATGCAATGTTAATTTAAGTATCACATCACGATTTAAGTCATTATATCATTGAAATTGGTTTAAGTTACATTTGCATCATTGTCTGTATATTGATTTGTCAACTTCAACTTACAGAAGATTTGCCTTGGTTATATGGTTGTTAAAATTAGATATTTTTTCAGCATTACAGGTTTGTAGATATGGTTGAAGACCTTGATTATGATGAGACACAACGAATTATCATCGTGGGGCAAATTCGATGTGGGCAGTCAAACTTATCAGCTATTTCCAGCATTCAAGAGTATGAATAAAACCTGGAGGGCGAGCCCTTGAGTCGCAAACAATACAAAGACTTATGTCCAAACCACTTTTTTTGGAATATACTTTTCAGAACAAGTGGCCACGCAAAGGAAAATCCACCAGTAAAGCTCTCTGACTTGCAGCATGTGGGCTTAGCTTGAGTTCTTCTCCAACGATTTATCCATCAACAACAAGCTATCCCCAATAGTGACTAGATTGTTGTATACTTCATTCATAAATGCTATGCTCATTACATATTGGGCAAGAGAGTCAACTGGGATGATAAGCCTCCTAATGCAGGCGTTGGGCTTGGCCGCATTGCCAACAAGGTTTTAGTGCAAAACGAGCAAAGACCCCAACCATCATGAAAGAATCGTGTCCTCCTTTTGTCAGAGGCGCATGAAATCATTGTGGAGATGGTAAGCCAGGGAGTTGACCTAGCAAGCCAAGGTGAAACTCTTGCATGCTTGAGATTGGAGGTGTTAGAGATTAAGACACAGCTCGAAGCCACTAGAAGAGAGCTTGCACTATCTCAAAGCAATCTTGCAAAGTACAACAAGAAGTTTGGTCCCCTTGCAGAAGAAGACATTGTAGTTGCAACAGCCAGCTCAACGCATTTTTTGTTGCACCGACCAATTGTGCATCTCTTGGCTTTGATGAATTTTGGTTGAATAAGAGTTTGGCAAATCTCATTCAGCATGTTGAGTGTAAAATCTATAACTTATATTGTTGTAATCCTTCAAGCCAACATTTTGTAATCATTTTACATAATCAACTCACATATTTATTTCTTTGTCTCTTTTTCATCTTATTTATAAATTGTATACAATAAGTATAAAATAAAAGCGATAGACAATCGTACGACACAAAGTGACATGGAAAAGGAGAGAGATTATAAGATATGGCCAACAAAATCAATCTGATTACAAGTACGTTGTACCAAAGGTATTTTTAAACAATGTCCTCACAATCAAACATGTAAACCATCTCTGAAAATTATGAAGCCACTTTCCACTTTGACTCACTGTCACTTTGCACCTCAATATAAATTGCTTCATGCATTTGCTTTATACCAAAACAATGTTCAGCTGCTCTCATCGCAATGTTAGTTGGAGCATGCAACAATCTCATATTACAAAACACATATACCAGAGTCTCAGATTGTTTTGACTTAGCTTTAATCTATTTCTCTTCTTCGTGTAAGAAGTCAAATGTAGACCAATTTCTCTTGCAAATACTCTTTTGGCAGTTCTCATCAATATCACAAATACTCTTTTGGCAGTTCTCATCAATGCATCTTTGAATATAGGATTGAGAATTACATTGAATGGAATATCACATGCAAGAAATGCTTGCGTCCACTTCAAATGTAGCATGTATAACCATTGTTTATTAAAAACTTGATGGAGTGTTTGATCCGTAGATAACTTGCTTCCAATACCATCAATACAATTTCCCTTTGAATTAGATACACTACTAGATGAAACTACTTTGAAGGATGTTGTACTGTGCACTTCACTCTAGAAATAAGGATAATAAGAACTATGCTCTCTATTCTCGGTGCCCATCCGATCCTCTTCTCATTCGTAACAGTTTCTTCTTCATCCATTGGATTTTCTCTTCCCATAGTATGATCGCTTTTGCTTACCCCTTTACTTTTGCCCTCAAGGATAGCCTTTACTTTTTGTACATAATCCAAAAGTCTTTCATATATGTCTTGTGGAGGCAAGGTACAAGGCCCAATATTTCCTAGCACTTTGAATAAACGCTCTTTGATCGTTGTAGTATTGCCACTGAACATATGGTAACAAGACTTGCACTTAAATCGAGATACAGTTTGTCCTGGCACTATTCCATGCATGTACATCGACTCATGACCACGAACCATGATGCCCGAAAGAGGTCTGTAAAAAAACAGACAATTGTAATTTATAAATTGATCCTTTTATTAATCACACATGAAGTATACAATTGATTAATTGATTATGCAAAAAAAATTGAAAGTTTTGCATTGTATTCACATATCCAAAAAGAGAATATAATTTATTTTAAGTATTTGGAATACATTTTGGATACTTTATACCTACAAATGATAAGAATTGTACCCTAAATAATATTTTGTCACATCGGATCATCTCGAAGTGTGAACATAATACTCTAACTCAATGCAATGGTCATTGATTACCAATGATCAATTTTTGATTGTAGGTACATTATCATGATACTTTACAAATCACATTGGCAAAAATAATGTGTATTGATCATTGCATATCATCCTAGAATTGTGAGCAACCACTCTAACACAACAAGGTGATAACATATTGTAATTGAAGCACTTCTAGTGGTATAAGATAAACATCAAGGACGGCCAAAAAACTTTAATTGAAAATATATCTGAAAGTGTGAGAAGTTGCTCTCTCACAACAAGATCATAACATTATCATAGTTGGAGCACTTCTAACCGTACAAGATAAGCATCAAGTACGGTAAAAAATCCTCAATTATAAACTTCGTCAAAATTCTATCATCTGTGAGTATATCACTCTAACACAAGGACTTGAAGAAATTCTTAATTCCTAAACCTTAATCTAAGTGAAACGACTGATTATCTCCAGTGCGAGTAAAAAATTTTACTCTAGCACAAAAGTAAATAATATGTACCCATCTTCAAGTGTGAGTATATAATCCAACACAATGATAGATGGTTACAAACGTAATTTTTCTTCTCTTTAAGTGAGAAAAAACTCCCACACAAAAAGAGAAAGTTCTAATTTTTATTTTGATTCAAAACTGTTCGATTCAAAAATTAAAGACAAAAAAACTACAAATTAAAATTGAAATTTTGATTATATCATTAAAATAAAATTTAATAAATCACTAAATATTGTTTTCTTATTTCGAGAAAAATATCACTTTTATCAAATAGCTCAATATTTCGTTGTGTGAAATGCTGGTGTAGGAGCTCCGATGGCTGCATATATATACTAAGCACTCCATTCAAAGATTTTCTTCGATCAAAGTATAGAGAAATAATAGGAAGAGCCGAATTCAATGACATGTCATCGTATAATACGTCTGTTTTATTCTCCCTAACGTATAAACATGTATAATTTGTTTAACGTTTAATGTATAATACAACTTAGTAGAGGAGAACAATGATGAATGCAGTGGAGCTTGTCGGGTCCATGCGATAGTATATCCACAATGTCCTAAAGAGAAAGGTTGATCAAAGAGCTCAAGAGGATTTAAAAAACAAAAGGACGACGATCTTGAATCCCCCAAAGAATCCTCCAAGGGCAAAGATAGATATCTTGAAGAACCGCCAAGGGAAGAGATGGGTACTGAACCTCTAGAGATTCACATAGAAACAGTACCACCCCTCTCAAACCATCCACACCACCACCACCTACTGCAACGACTGCAAGTGCTCCTAAAAATACAGACATTACTCAAGGGAAAACCCCTGTGGAGCAACAGAATCTTAAGGACAAAGATGGGGACAAACAAGCTGAAAAAGTGAATAACAAGACTGAAGATAAACAGAAAGAGGAGTCCGCAAAGCAAGAAACCACTCAAGAACACATTCCTTTGGAACTTAAAGAGTCTAACAAGCTACAAGAAGATCGAGAGGACAAAGAACCTACAAAGATGGATCGGACCCCACCTAAAGAAAAAGAATAAGATAAGGAGCTACCAAAAAAGAAAGAGTCGGAAGCTGCCATACCTCCCAATAGTGGATCACATCCAAAGGGGACCAGTATCACCGTGCTCTAGACCTGTGATACAACATGGTGAACAATTCATCCAAGAGTTCAACATGGACGTGCATCTCAAACACATAAGGCTTTAGTTTCATTGCCAGGGAGCTGTCTTCAACCTACAGGAGTTGGATGTGTGAGATGCCAAAGCAAAAGCCCAGGCAATGAAAATAGCAAAGGAAAGGCTCCACCAGCAGATTAAAGATCTGCAAGAAATCAAGAGCAAGTTGAAAGAAGATCTAGAAAGGTCAAACAAAGACACAGTGTACTACTATCAAGAGGTTCAAGAATACAATGTAGTAAATATAGTCAGCTGCAAGTAGATCAACAAAGACTCAAAGAGGAGCTAGAAAAGGAGTAGCAAAAGAACTTGAAGCTTGGTGAGTCCTATGGTTTTGTCAAGAACACTCTGTCAAAGCTCTAGCATTCAAGAGGCACCGACCATGGCTTCCACATCACAAGCTCTAGCTGCAGTGCTAGAAGAGATAAAAACAGTCAAAGATGAGCTAGCACAAAAAACAATTGATAGGAAAATCCTGACAGACCTGGTCATTGAGCTATCCAAGCATAGTATGATTGATGGTTCTATAAGGACTCCTGGCCCAGGTTTCTCACATTACAAACTGCAATGTATGATAATCTTTGTATAAAAATAGGTTCCTTTTGTGAATACAGATTCCTTCAAAAGCATGGTTTATGACTCTAATAGTCATTCTCTGTCGAAACTCTGAGTTTGTTGTTTTTTATGATAATTTGGTCCGGGTATTCTCTAATCAATGTGTTTGAAGGGATAAAAACACATGGTGTTGGTTACTACACCTTGCTCTGATTTAAGAAGGTATTATATGGGTAGACATGGATATGTTGACACCGAGTACTAGTTATGGTTTTGTGGCTTGAGTAAAATGATACTGCACTGCACGATTTGTTTTTTAAAAGGAGGGGCAAGATGGTTGGAAGGTTGCTTTGCCATTTTATGGGTGATATTTTTGGTACAATATGCGCCAGTCAACTGTATTTTTTAGAGTTTGTACGTATTTTTAGGTATCAAATCTCTTGGTGACTTACTTTAGGTAAATTATACTCCACATAAAAAGGAATGTTTGTGAATGTCTCTCTCTTGGCACAACTCACTGGTTTTTTACAAATTTTGTATCGCGACAATATGGTTGTGCAAACCATATCCTATTGTCAGTGTAAACATGTCACTGGCTGGTATAATAGTGATATAGAGTAATAAGTATTAATTAGTTCTTGGCAATTTGTTTTGACTTGAAATAATGGTCCGGATTTTGATACCTAGACCAAAGAAAAGGATTTGAGGATTGAGTATGAAAATCAAATTACCGTGATTGTATGGAGATGGACGATAAAATGAAAAAAAATTAAATAAGGTGCTTTAAACTAAACATTAAAACATTTTAGGTATTTTTAAGAAGACTTGGGGGGGATTTTTTCTTAGACAATTTTGATCAGAATGATACATATATTATCTATTTAAGGACTAAAAATGGGGCTATATAGGAAGCTTACATATAATTACTTGCATAAATCTAAGAGATTTTGCATTTTTTTCTCAAATTTATATAAAAAATACACATCTTATACTTTGCCTAAAACTGGATTACATATACAGTTTGGATGTCTGTTTTAAAGTTAAAACGTTGTAAGTTGGACATGGATAACAGCTGCTATAGTCCAATAACACCTGTAAAAAAATTCAAGGCTAACATCTGTTTTAAAAACCCTTTTTTCAACCCCCCCCCCCCCCCCCCCCCCCCCCCCCTCCCCCGCCCCATCCCCATCCCCACCCATGGGGACTGGTCCCTCCTACAACCACTTTGATAGGCTCTTTTGGCCTCTCAAGATTGAATTTTTTGGCATACATGGGCCTCTACCCTTCATAGGGAGCCTGAAGTATGGAACACTACCCTAAATATGGTAACTGACACTCATTTTTGGGACATCGTAGTAGGTGTGTCAAATGACTGTAGTACATGTGGAGAGAGTAGTTCACTCTTGTCCTCTTACCCTCTCTACCTCATGACCCTGCTATCGAATGTTCATTGTGCACCTACACGCAGTATGATGGTGTTTTTTTCCCCTCTTCTCTCCCATTCTATCCTCTACGTAGGGTGCCATGGAGGCTACCGCTTATAGCCAGGCACTTTGGGAGCCGAGAAAAAATCAAAATGGAATCCTACACAATGGTCTTCCTCATCACTACCTCCACTGATGGAACACTATATGTCTAAGGTGAGGATGGCCCTGAGCCCCTCACTTAGCCTTGTCATTTGCGTGGTGTTTTTGTCTGAGTAAAGAGAGATTTGAGGGTTGTCTTGGTGGCGTGCCTACTATCTAACTATGGAGCTGCTAGAAAAGGATGGCACTTCTCAGGTCTTCATTCTACTAAAAAAGTACATTTTTTAAGGTCTTTTTTGCGCTAGACATTTTGTTTTTTTTAACATACTAGACAACATAGTATGATTGATGGTTCTATAAGGACTCTTGGACCTGGTTGCTCACATTACAGGTTGCAACATATGATAATCTCTGTATAAAAATAGGTTCCTATTGTGAATACAAATTTCCTTCAAAAGCATTGTTTATGACTCTAATAGTCATTCTCTGCCGAAACTCTGAGTTTTTTGTTTTTTATGATAATTTGGTTTGGTTCGGATATTCTCTCATCAGTGTGTTTGAAGGGATAAAAACACATGGTGTTGGTTACTACACCTTGCTCTGATAAAAGGTATTATCTATGGTAGACATGGATATGTTGACACCAAGTACTGGTTATAGTTTTGTGGCTTGAGTAAAATGATATTGTATTGCCCGAGTTTTTGTTTTAAAGGGGGTGCAAGATGTTCAAAAGGTTGCTTTGCCATTTTATGGGTGATACTTCTGGTACAATATGCGCTAGTCAACTGTATCTTTTAGAGTTTCTACATATTTTTAGGTATCAAATCTCTTGGTGACTTACTTTAGGTAAATTATACTCCACATAAAAAGGAATGTATTGTGGATGTCGCTCTCTTGGCACAACTCACTAGTTTTTTATAGGATTTATATCGCAACAATATGGTTGTGCAAACCATATCCTATTGTAGGTATAAACATATCACTCGCTAGTATAATAGTGTTATAGAGTACTGAGTATTCAATTAGTTCTTGGTAATTTGTTTTGACTTGAAATACTGGTCCAGATTCTGATACCTAGACCAAACAAAAGGATTTGAGGATTGAGTATGAAAATAAAATTACTATGATTGTATGGAGATGGATGATAAAATGAAAACAAATTAAATGAGGTGCTTTAAACTAAATATTTAAAACATTTTAGGTATTTTTACGAAGACTTGGGGGGATTTTTTCTAAGACTTGGGGGGGCCTTCTGATTAGAATGATACATATATTATCTATTTAAGGACTAAAAATGGGGCTATATAGGAACCTTACATAGAATTACTTTCATAAATCTAAGAGATTTTGTTTTTTTTTCTCAAATTTATATAAAAAACACACATCTTATACTTTGCCTAAAATTGGATTACATCACTTTGGACGTCTATTTTAAAGTTAAAAAGTTGTAAGTTGGACATGGATAACAAATGATATAGTCCAATAACACTTGTAAAACAAATTCAAGGCTAACGTCTGTTGTCTTGTTTGAATGGATGCAGGTGAGGACTCTATCCTTTCTTGGAATTTTTTGGCTTGAATCAAATGACTGACCGTGACTTCACTTACTCCTACTACGTGGGAATTACTTCTTTGATGGGTTATTGTTATTGTATACTAGAATGAGACCTCATTCTTATAGCCATGTACAAAGATAATTCTAAGACTGAGTTGTTTTTATACTAATCATTCTCATTTTCCTACTGCCAGTTGTCTTTTGAGCGTAAAATTTCATTTATGTCTTATTATATAAGTAAAAATATATACACACACATGTCACTTTCATGTGTGGCTTAGTGTTCTGACAATGGATACTTGCTCATATTTAACACTACATGGATGGTAGGTTAAGTTAAAAAGGTTTTAAGTAGGACATGGATAACAACTGATACGTTTGTTGATACTTGTAATACATATTTGAGGCTAACAAAACTGTTGTCTTGTTTATATGGATACAGGTGAGGACTCCATTTTTACTTATGATTTTTTTTGGCTTTGCTATTGACCATCACTATTGAACCTGGTCTCTTTCACTTCAAATTAAGTTATTCTCGACTATCTTATATACAAAGCACTAGAATGATACCTCATTCACGCTATGATGTACAAAAATGAATCAAAGACCAAGTTTTTTTGTGCTAATCATTTCCCTTTGTCTAAAGCCATCTATCTTTTGAACTGTTATGTTCTTTTGCGTATAACTATAAGTCTAAAAACAACAACACACACGCATGCATGCACGCACACACATGTAACTTTCATTTGTGGCTTATTGTTTTGAGAATGGATGCTTGTTGATATTCAACACTACATGGATGGGAGGTATAAGTTAAAAAGGTTTTAAGTAGGACATGGATAACAACTGAATGGTTTGTCGATACAAGTTATAGTATTCAAGGCTAAGAAGTATGTAATGGAATTGGCCTGTTTAGTTGGAGAGTAGCGGAAATCAATGAGAGTACTTTTGAGAAATGACTTTGTGAGCATAGCGGGTGAACATAATTGAATATAGCAACATAATCATAGCAATTAGTTAACTTGGCATGAACAATACTTTTGCAAGAGAGAGAATTTAGAGAACATGACAACAGTTGAGGACCGGATTTATGTGGAGCCGGTCCCCCCTCCAATAGGCATTTGTATTATGATTTCTCCCATTAAGAGAGATTTGTTACAATACAATCTTTGTGTTCCTTGTGACCTAGGTGATGCAATGAATATGGAAAGCTTCATGCATCACAAACATAACATAAACTTGAAGAAAGCTTTAACTATCCCAAGCCTCAGTCCCAAGACCTCAAACACCTTCAAAGGTGGAGAGAGCTAGCAGGGAATGAGGGTAGGGAAGAGGAAGAAGAAACATTTCGTAGGAGAAAGAATTAGTTCCTCACTTATCATAACTCTTGTTGCTAGCATACAATAGCATAGCAATGAAGAATAAGGAGATGGCAAGCTTAAGCATTGAAGCATGGCTCTTGGTTGGATTTGCACTCCATATCCAAAAGTGTTGGTGTAGTCTCTCAACCTCTACTTACTTGGAGAAGGAGAGGGAGCTCTTGCACTTTGCATAGCACACAATGAGAGTGTTTGTGAGTGTGTGTGGGTGAGTATACCCCCTAATCAGCCCCCTAGCTTGCTTGGGTTGACCCCCCCTTGTAGCTCATGCTTGAAGCTCATTGGACCCCTCCAGGCCTATAGCCAATCACAAGCAGGAGGCATTACAAGTAGCAAGGGTATCCTTGAGACAAGTTTCCCCCTTTCCCCTTTGAGAGAGAGGGCTAGATAAATGCTAAATCTATTAGTTAAATCTCCTAAATTATTATTGGGCCCCTTGGGTGGCCAACCAATAGATTTCAGGCACACCATGAGGGCAACATGAGGAGGAACTTGACAAGTGTCCCTCTTGCTTTCTTTGTACCATGCATGACTTCTGTGAGTGTGTGGGTGTTCTCTCTCATCCCCCCTCATGTAGGGCTCGCTCCCTCCTTGTAAGGATTGAATATTTGACTTTTTGACACCTCAAGCCCCTCATACATAGGCCCAGTTCCCACCACAAGCTTGGCCGTTAAGCACTTGTGAGGTTTAGATGGCTAGAGGTTAGGCCTTCATAGTTCTCAACATGTTTTGATGCTTGTAGGGAGAGCTAAGTGTTAGAATTGAAAGTTATGACCAATTTATAAGAATTGTATAATCCTGTTTTTTGGCCAAAATTAGCACTTTTATGATTTTTTTGGTGGCTTTCTTGATATCCGAATTCAATTTTGATTGTGTAAGTGTAATGTATAACATAAAGCTAATCTTCCTTGAGTTTTGGGGGACCTAATATGCTATATATCATAGTATATGATGATGGTTGAGTTTTTTGATTTGCTGAAGAATACGATACATTTTAGAGTAGCAAGTATAAATTTCTCAATATTGCTAGTTTATTAGGCCAATTGTGTGTATTTTGTAGGTAGTAACCATATCTAATCATAGACTACAAACTTGGCTAGATATTGAGTAGTTTTTATGGGTTTCTAGAGGTCATAATGCTAAACCCAGTTTTTTCATGTTTGTTGTATTTAGCACTTTATCATTGCCCCCAAGGTTCAAATTGTAAGAGATCCATTATCCTTTTGACATGCTCCATGGCTCATTTTGAATCCAAAGGCCCAAAGGAAACTAAGAAAACATGTATATAGTATCTGTATTGAGCGTGACTATAGAAACTTTGATGATAGGTCCGCAGAATGGCAAAAATGCAACTTTTTGTACCTTTTTTTTTCACCAAAAAAAACTTAGTGAGGTAAAAGCAACCATATGTTTTGGTCACCAACCCATTGAAGTTAACGGGCCATTTTATCTCATGTCCTACAAAAATCCCCAGTCTTATTTATATGCAATAAACCATAAGAAATTGCTGTTTTGGGCAAAATGCACTGGTCCATCAACTTTGGAGCCTTGTCGTGACCAAGGGATGAGAAAAATTACAAGTTCTCATTTTTTCCATATGTAGTAGTTATTGAACTATAAGCTCATGAAAGGATTTTTCAAAATGAGTGGATCTACTATGGTTTTGGAATTTTTTCCCAAAACCTTGAAAAGACACTTTTATGTCCTGTTAGGTTACCATTCTAGTGTTAAGCTTGGGCTAGGTTCTCACCTTAAGTCCAACCCCGCATCTCAAGCATGTCAAGCGCCTCAAGCATCTCAATAATTAAGCACCTCAAGCATCTCAAGCACCTCAATCATCAAGCATCTCAAGCACCTTAGTCATCAAGCATGACAAGCAGTACAAGCACCTCGAGCTGGGTCGGGTTCGTGCGCCTCAAGGTCAACCCTAGCTTACCTAACATCAAAGGACTTTTACACACATTATTGGAGGTCTTCAATGAATCTAACCCTAAGGTCTTATGCTCCGTTGGTTAGCCTTTCTCTTTGATAGACCATCTCTCATTTGGGCCCCTTTACCATTTGCCCCATGTTGAGATAGATCTATAAGCACATGTCTATATCTTAACCCTTGTTCCCATTTATTCTCCCACATTAAGTGATCAGTTTAATATGAGAGAATCATTTGGGTTGTTTAGATATTAGATATTAGATTTTATGACATTACCTCTCTCTTAAAATCATAGTCGTCCTCGACTATGAGGTAGAAGAGATAAAGCCTTAGTCATTAGTCAATTTTACTTAGCGGGTAGAGGATCCCTTTTTACCCTACGACATCTTTCCAAGATGGATGACTAATCCATTTGGTGCTTGGGAGACATAGCTGCCACAAGCATGTCTGTTCTTTAGTCCATTTCATTCTCCCAAAGTAGAGTGACAAATTCTACTTGGTGTTTGAGAGACGTCATCATCACAAACATGATTCTAAGCATGCATAATAGTTAAATTTGTGCACAATTAAAAAGAGGACTAGTCTTATAAGACAAAAACATGAGTCATTTAAAAGAAATTTGTACATTTTCTTACTCTAATGTAGCATTGTAAGCATTAACAAGGTTCATACTATCCTGAAGCTGTATTCCTTGCATCCATCTAGCATCTTCAAAAGGATAATCTTTGAACTTAATAAGATACCGTCGGATAATCTTACCATGTCGTAGTACCTTGTCTTCATGCCGAAGGACAGCTTCGGGTTGTAGCACCTCTTCTTGGTCTTCAACTTCGGGAGGGTCTTCAAAAATTGCTTCAGTTGGTGGCTCTCCTTTGTAGGGCTTAAGTAGGCTTACATGAAAGGCATTGTGTATGAGCCAATGTTTGGGCAACTTAAGTTGATAAGATGTCTCATTGATGGGCTTCAAGATTTGGAAAGGACCATAGTATCTTTTTGCTAGTTTAGCATAATACTTTTGATGGCCCGTAGGATTTTTGCCCGTCGTTTGCCTTAATCGAGCCTTAGGAAACTTGAGTAAGACCCAATCATTTTCTTT
Organism: Adiantum capillus-veneris; assembly: GCF_014529385.1. Classification (NCBI taxonomy): domain Eukaryota; kingdom Viridiplantae; phylum Streptophyta; class Polypodiopsida; order Polypodiales; family Pteridaceae; genus Adiantum; species Adiantum capillus-veneris. The sequence goes on from NC_140947.1 coordinate 32,172,605, forward strand.
GAACATTAAGGCTCTTTTGTGCTTATCAGCAGCAACTTTTTGCCTTTGTTGAGAGATGGATATAGCCTCCTTAATCTTTTGAAAAGATTCTTGTAGGTCACGGCTATACTCATCGGCGGCGAAGATCTTCCCATGTACTTTGAGTAGCAAGGGACTTTTAGGTCTTCCCTCAATGATCCCAAAAGGTGCTTTTCCCGTAGAAGTATGTACAGTATTTGTAGGCATACTCTACAAGAGGTAAGTACTTTTCCCCATTGTGAGCGTTGATCTACTTCGGTAACATAAGTCTTGAGTAGATCGAGTATCGTAAGATTGGCTATCTCACTTTGGCCATCCGTTTGTGGGTGATAGGCCGAAGAGAAATTCAATCTTGTTCCTAGATTTTCAAACAGACCTTTCCAGAAATTACTAGTCATTCTAGGATCTCTATCTAACACAATGGATGTGGGTAACCCATGGTGCTTGAAAATTTGAGATATGAAGAGAGTTGCCATTTGATGTGCCTTAATAGTCTTTTTGACAGGAATAAAATATGCTTGCTTGCTAAACATGTCAACTATTGTCCATATTCCTCTATTCCCATGGATAGACTTGGATAACCCAAAGATGAAATCCATGGATATACTCTCCCATGGTGAATTTGGGATAGGCAATGGCTGGAGTAATCCAGGTTGCTTCCCTCTATCATACTTGGTCTTTTGGCATACTACACATTTTGAAACATACTCTTGTATGTCCACTTTCATGGTAGAGTAGGTTGAATACCTCTATGCCCCGCATATGGAGGAGCATGGGATTCATACATAACTTTCTCACGAAGGGAATGGGTAACACATAGCCTATTGCCGTGGAGAAGATAACCATCCTGCAAGGTGAATGGTTCCTCTTTCTTCCCCAAAGCAAGGGCTGACATTATGTCTCTAAAGTCAGGGTCAGTAGCATACTCATCTATCATAGAGGATAGATCATTGTGAGTAGCTATAGACACAGCATTAACTTTGGGTCGTCGTGAAAGTGCATCGGCCACTTGATTGTGCTTACCAGCTATGTGAGCAATATGGAAATTAAATTGCGAAAGAAAATTTGCCCACCTCATTTGTTTGTCGGAAAGCTTGGTTTGTGTCATGAAATACTTGAGACTTTGGTGGTCGGTTCGTAGGATAAATGGAGTCCCCAATAGGTAGTGCTTCCATGTGTCTAGGGCATGTAGAACATCTAAAAGCTCTTTCTCATAAATGCCCAAGACTCGTTCATCAATATTGAGCCTTCGGCTCTCATATGCTATGGCATGCCCTTCTTGAAGCAAAACTGCTCCAAGGCAATCACCACAAGCATCACATTGGACCTCAAATGTCTTTGAGAGATCCGGAAGCATGAGGACTGGTTGGGAAGTAAGCTTCTCTTTGAGATTTTTGTTGGGGTATAAAGCCCAATGTGGTCGCCCAGGTAAGTGGGCGGGCCGCCAAGTATGTACACATATTCTTTTGTAAAAACCTAATAAGAACTCACTATGCTCTACACATTACAGTAGAGCGAGTTCACCATATCGTTGTGCTCTTCTTCTCGCACTCTCTCTCGCGTCACACTTCCGCTCGTACTCCTTCAACTGGTATCAGAGCTCAGATCGAGGCTCGGGGCAGCACTGCAGGAGGCTAGAGTCACCAACTCAGATTGCAGTGAAATTCGACAGGCAAAGACACGGCCCCAAATCTTGTGGGACATCGCGCAAGGCTTGGTGTGCTCAGAATTTCATTCTGAGGTCATCTCGGTCACCGTTCGGCTTCGACAAAGTTCTGCGCAGGCCATTTTCGACTACGTGGTCTGAGCAGGTGCAGATCCGACTCTGCAAATTTGGGGTTTTCGGCCTACGACTGCAGGTGCTGAGGATATCGACACTCCCAGAGTGTTGATTTGTGGTTGTCTACACATCGAAGGACAGTTCACAGTTCTTGGAGTCGTGTCACATACGACACAGGCGCATCTACACACAGACTGTAGGCAACATCCACTAGTTCATCAGGTAGCTTGTGTTTGCTGCTTGATATTCCAGATTTCATCCTGACATTGCAAGTACTTCCACATGGGATGTATTGTCAGAGATGATGTATGTCTGTTGAGGGTTTGCTGGCTGTGAGTCACGCAACAAACAACCGCCGCAGCGGTTACAGCATACGGTGGGAAATTTGTGGATGTATGACTTTGTGGGAAGTCTATGTACTGTCAGATTTACTGCAGCCTTTGTTGAGGGTCGAGTGAGGTTTTATTGAGCTGGGGGATTCTCGAATGTTGAGATCCTTTCGGTGATACAGGTCTTGGAGCGATCCCTCAAGCACCCTTAGATAGGCAGCTAGGATGTATTGACTGTGAGTTAGACAGTTGGGATTGCATCTCTGCTTTACTGCCGTTGAGGCATTGTCGCAGTCTATCCTTACAGGACAGTGACAGAACAGTCAGAGACAGTACAGGTGCAGGACAGGTTTACCCGTAGCTTACAGTGTCAGAGAGACAGTGTTTTTTGAGGTGTTTTTTGGTATGTTTTTTAGTACACCAGAGCCATTTACAAAGGAGACTCTGCCAAAATTTCTGCAGAATCTGAAGCTTTCTTGGTTCATTTGACAGGTTGATATTGGTTCAGAGGTCAGTTTACAAGGGAAACTCTGTCGAATTTTTCCCAAAAAAGTAAACTACTGTGAAGCGTAGCTATGGCTGGATCACAGGACACTGCTCTTTACAATATCAAGAAGCTGGATGGAACCAATTTCCCATTGTGGAAGAAGCAGATTTGGCACGTGTTGGTACAAAAGAAGCAGATAAAACCTATAAAGCTCAAGGGGATAAAACCAGAAGATATGGACGAAGATGAATGGAGCGAAATGGATGAATTGGCACTTTCTACCATTATGCTGACTTTGGCAGAAAGCGTTTACTTCAATGTAGCAGACGAGATGTCGGCTTATCAAGCATGGTTAAAGCTGAGTGATCTTTATGAGAAGCAGAGTGCAGCTTCACAGGTATACTGGCTTAAGAAGCTTGTTGACTTGAAGATGAAAGAAGGGACACCTATGTCCAATCATCTGAATGAATTCAACACAATCTATAGTCAGTTGTCAGCTCAAGGTGTCAAGTTTGATGAACCTGTTAGAGCTATGTTCCTGTTGATCACATTGCCGGAAAGTTGGGACACTTTTTGCACAGCTTTGAGTAATTCTGCACCTCCAGATGGTTTGAACATAGCAGGTGTAGAAGGAAGTCTTCTTACTGAAGAAACCAATAGAAAGACAATGGACAAAGGCAAAGGAACAGCCTTAGTTGTCAGGGGAAGGACCAAAGAAAAGTACAAAGGTGGAAAGAGGAATCAGTCTCGTAGCAAGTCCCGCAGTGCTAAAGGCAAGAGTGACATATAATGCTACCATTGTGGCAAGAGGGGTCACATGAAAAGAGACTGCAGAGAATGGAAAGCAGAAAAAGGCAAAGAGAAAGCTGAAGACCATGGTGAGAAGAACAAGTCCTCAGTGAAGATTCAAGAAATAAATGTGACAAACATTGTTGCAGAGGATGACAGTCTAGTGTCAGGAGACATCTACTTCTTGAAGAATACAATGGACTCAGCATCTGATGGAAATGCACTGAGTGACTGAGTCCCACAGTGCTAAAGGCAAGAGTGACATATAATGCTACCATTGTGGCAAGAAGGGTCACATGAAAAGAGACTACAGAGAATGGAAAGCAGAAAAAGGCAAAGGGAAAGCTGAAGACCATGGTGAGAAGAACAAGTCCTCAGTGAAGATTCAAGAAATAAATGTGACAAACACTGTTGCAGAGGATGACAGTCTAGTGTCAGGAGACATCTACTTCTTGAAGAATACAATGGACTCAGCTCTTCTTACAGCATCTGATGGAAATGCACTGAGTGACTGGATTATAGACTCAGGGGCATCACTTCATGTGTCTCCAAACAAGGAGTGGTTTACCTCTTATGTGACCACTAAAGATCATGTTAGGCTAGGCAATGGGCAGACATGTGAGATCTTAGGTGTTGGAGATGTTCAATTGAAGTTTCAGAATGGCTCTTCTTTCACGCTGAAGAATGTGAGACATGTTCCCGCAATTACAAAGAGCTTGATCAGCACAGGTTTACTCGATGATGTTGGCTACGTCACCACTTTTGGACAGAACATGTGGAGGATATCCAAGGGTTCTATGACAGTAGCACATGGAGTAAAGTCTGGAGGACTTTACATGATTTATGTATCAAATGTCTCTAAAAATGTAATCAATGTAACCGAGCAGTCGAACGTTTCTTTGTGGCATAGCCGGTTAGGACATATGTCTAAGAAGGGAATGGAAATCTTGTCTCGTTCTGGTTATTTGCCTGGCTTTTCATTTAATGATTTTGAATTCTGTGAACATTGTCTGTATGGTAAGCAAACACAGCAGCCACATAAGCATAGAAGCAGTAGAAGAGATACACAGTTGGCACTTGTTCATAGTGATTTGTGTGGACCTATGCCTAACCTATCTCTAGGGGGAGCTTCTTACTTTATGACATTTATAGATGATTACTCGAGGAAAGTATGGGTTTACTTTCTCAAGCACAAGGATGAGGCGTTTAGTGTTTTCAAAACATTTGTGACACTTGTGGAGAATCAGAGTGGCAAGAAGCTTAAATGCTTACGCACTGACAATGGTGGAGAGTATGTTTCAAAGGCCTTTCAGGACTTTTGTGAGTCAAAAGGTATAAAACGTGAACTTACTGCTCCTTACAATCCTCCTCAAAATGGTGTTGCTGAGAGGATGAATAGGACCATACAAGAGAAGGTCAGAAGTATGTTGTCTAATGCACAGCTGCTAAATGGGTTTTGGGCTGAAGCTATATCAACAGTTGTTCATCTTGTAAATAGATCTCCTAGCAAGGTTTTGCAGAAGGATTCAGTGCCAGAGATGGTATGGTCAGGCAAAATGCCCTCATACAAGCATCTCAGAGTCTTTGGCTGTGAGGCATATACTCACGTTCCAAAGGAATTTAGGAACAAACTTGAGCCAAAGAGTAGAAAGTGCATCTTTCTAGGCTATGGTAATTCTGGTGAGATGGGGTATAGACTTTGGGATCCTGAATCCAGAAAGGTTGTCCGCAACAATGATGTTCACTTTAATGAATCCAAATATCATTCTAAACCAGAGAGGGTTGAGGAGATTAGAAGAGTTGTCTTCCAAGAAGATGGACCTGCATGTGCAAGACAAAATGTCAGGGCTCAAGAGGAGCAAGGACATGATAGAGTGGAACCACAGGTTGTGGCTTGAGCCTGAGCCACCTATTGTGCGTAGATCTGGATGTTCACGCGACCTCCTGATAGGTTTGTTCCATCTATGAACTATGTCATGTTGACTGATTGCAATGAGCCTTCATGTTACAAGGAAGCAGTGCAAATGAAGGACTCCAGGAATTGGCAATTGTCCATGCAGTCAGAGATGACAGCTCTGCATAAAAACAAGACATGGAAGCTAGTTAAATTACCACAGGGCAAAAAGGCTCTACCTTGTAAATGGGTTTACAGGTATAAGATCACCGCTCATGATAGTCAACCAAAGTACAAAGCAAGGCTTGTTGCCAAGGGCTTTAAGCAAGAACAAGGCATTGACTTTGAGGAAGTCTTCTCTCCGGTGGTCAAGATGACTACATTGAGATGCTTTCTTGCATTGGTTGCCATATTAGATTTGGTGTTGCACCAAATGGATGTCAAGATAGCGTTCTTGCATGGTGATTTAGATGTGGAAATTTACATGCAGCAGCCAGAAGGGTTTGTTGAGAAAGGCAAGGAAGATTGGGTATGCCAGTTGTTAAAGAGTCTTTATGGCTTAAAACAATCACCGAGGGCATGGTACCATAAATTCCACAAGTTTATGCTTTCTCAAGGCTACAAACATAGTGAGTTCGATCACTGTCTATATACAAAGAAGGCTAAGGATGGTAGTTGGATGATCCTTATTTTGTATGTGGATGACATGTTGATTGCAAGCAAGCACTTGGAAGAAATTTCAGCTTTGAAGTCAAAGATGGCAAAATCGTTTGACATGAAAGACATGGGTGAGGCAAGTCATATACTTGGTATGCGCATTGAGAGAGACAAATCAAAGAAGTTGATTTGGTTATCTCAAACAGAGTGTATTGACAAGGTTTTGCAACGTTTCAATATGGAGAAGGGAAAGGCACTGAGTGTTCCATTGCCACCATATGTGAAACTTAGCAAACAAGATTGTCCTGTGTCTGAGGAAGAACAGGATGAAATGGATAAGATTCCATATGCGTCTGCAGTGGGTAGTTTGATGTATGCAATGATTGCTACTCGCCCAGACATTGCATTTGCAGTGGGAGTAGTAAGTCGATACATGTCAAACCCAGGCAAGAAACATTGGGAGGCAGTGAAAGGAATATTGAGATACCTGAAAGCTACAAAGAGTATGCGTATATGCTATGGGAGTCAGGAGCTAAGTGTGAAGGGTTTTACAGACTCAGATTATGCAGGTGACTTAGACAACCGAAGGTCTACGTCAGGGTATGTCTTTACATTGGCTGGTGGAGCAGTATCATGGCGTTCTAGATTACAAGATTGTGTTACTCAGTCTACTACAGAGGCTGAATATGTTGCATCATTAGAGGCATGCAAAGAATCAATTTGGCTTAATCGACTAGTAACAGATTTGGGAATCAAAGAAGAGATGCATGTGTTATATTGTGATAGTCAAAGTGCTATACAATTGGCTCGCAATCCAGTTTATCACTCAAATACAAAGCATGTGGATGTGAACTATCATTTCATCAGGGAAATGCTCGAGGATAAGCAAATTCAGCTTGTCAAAGTTCACACCACAGAAAATCCTGCTTATCTACGTACAAAAGGACTTCCCTCAGAGAGCTTTGCGCATTTTCGCAAGCAGTTAGGTGTAGGGTAGTACATCACTTCTCTACATCTCTTGTATATTAGCTTGTATAGTAGCTTCTCTCACACTTAAAGTACCACATTGGACTTTAAGTGGGAGGTTGTTGGGGTATGAAGCCCAATGTGGTCGCCCAGGTAAGTGGGCGGGCCGCCAGGTATGTACACATATTCTTTTGTAAAAACCTAATAAGAACTCACTATGCTCTACACATTACAGTAGAGCGAGTTCACCATATCGTCGTGCTCTTCTTCTCGAACTCTCTCTCGCGTCGCACTTCCGCTCGTACTCCTTCAATTTTCAAAAGCATTTTTCTCCTTATTAGCAGTCCATACAAACTTAGCGTTCTTCTTAGTTAAGTCGTGTAGTGGTCCTGCTACTTGAGAGGATTTTGCTATGAAGCGTCTATAGTATGCACACATACCAACAAAGCTTCTTAGCTCATGTAGATTTCTTGGGTTAGGCCATGCTTTTATTACCTCTAACTTTGATGGATCCATTCGGATACCATCTTTAGAGATAATATGACAAAGGTATTGAATCTCTTGAATTCTCTTTTCATTTGGTTGAGAAAAAGCTTATTCTCCCTCAATGCTTGAAAAATCACTTGGAGATGTTGATTATGTTCCTCCAAAGACTTGGAGTAAATGATGATATCATCAAAGAACACTCCAGTGATTTTGCGGTATGGTCTAAAAATTTTCTCCATCAAACGATTGAACGTAGTTGGTGCATTGGTCAAGCCAAAAGGCATGACTAGACATTCATAAAGACCAAACATTGTGCGAAACGCGATCTTTAAGATATCTTCATCCACTATCCTTATTTGATGATAGCCACCCTTAAGATCAATCCTACTGAAGTAGGTAGAGCCTTGTAGCTTATCAAACATATCTTCTACCCGAGGTACGGGAAATCTTTTTTTGATAGTGATATGGTTTAGTGCTCGATAGTCCACACACATACGGTATGTACCATATTTCTTTTGTACTAGAAGGACTGGAGAACAAAAGGGAGAGGAACTAGGCCTCACCATCCCTTTGTCTACCAGCTCTTGTACTTGCCTCATGATGTCCTCTTGTTGAGCTTGTGAGACTTGATAAGGAGTCTTGTTAGGTGGTGAGCTTCCAAGAAGGAGCTCAATGTGATGGTCATCATCCCCTCGTTTTGGAGGTAAGTCCATAGGGATATCATCGATGAACACATCTTGGAATCCTTTTAGAAAATTAGACAAGTCTAACTCTTCTTGATTCCTACCATTTACATTTGATGAAAAATTAGTATCTTTTAGAGACTCTTTGACAAAAATCATGTACGCAGAAACTGAGCTCTTCATTGACTTATCAAAATCAAGAGGATTTACAAGTGGAATAGTGCGACCACGCTCACTAGCATCTATATACATGTTCTTTCCCCTGTAGGTGAAGTAGATTTTCCTTTCAGGGAACTTCATGTTGGCAGCCATGCGATCAAACCATGGTGCCCCTAGGATAACATCCTCATGTTGGAGAGGAGAGATGAAGAAGTCTTCTTTGTCGACATAGCTTTGGACATGATGCCTCAACTTCCCAATCAAGGGAGTAACGGGGGCTTGTTGTCCCTTGAAAGCTGCATCAACCACTACTATATCTCCCATCTCAAAAGCTTGAATGCCCAACTTGGTGGCCAACTCCGTTGATATGAAGTTGAGAGTAGAGCCAGGGTCAAACAAGATGAAGGCATCATGCTCTCTTACCTTTCCCCAAGCATAGGAAAGTGATGATCCTTTGCAATGAGCATCCTCTTTTGGAGCTTCGATGGTGGAAGCCCTAGGAGTCTCATTGCAAGTATTCTTCTTGGGGCAAGAACGATAGCCATGTCCTTGCTCCCCACACTTGAAACACTTATGGTCCTTGTGAAAAGCTTCAAGCTCTTCAGGAGAGATTTTGTTTTTACCTTTGTAAACTCCCTTCTCCTTGGACCGATTGTTGTTGTTGTTGGAATTGACTTGGGAAGTACTGTGAACATTGGTTTTTCCCTTTGCATCATTTTTGTCTTTGTTTTCCATGGGCTTGACATTATGTCTAGCCCCTTGATGGAAATTGATACGTGAAGCAACCATGGTGTGATGGATTACTTCGTTAATAGTACCAGGCCCTTGAGAGTTGATGTTGTGCGCTCCTTGCCACAGTGTTGAAGCAAGGGACTTGCCTAACACTGTGTGCGAGCCACAGACGGCTCCAAGCACACAACTAGATTAACTAGTAAGCTCAAAGAAAGCGATGGTGTGTCACTCGCCGCTCTACGCTTGCTTCGTGGAGGATTCCTTGCCGCGAAGAAGAAGGAGCCGCCGCTTCGCCGCCGGCGTGCCGTCGTCGCAATGCTCGATCGCACTCTCTCTCTCTCTCTCTCTCTCTCTCTCTCTCTCTCTCTCTCTCTCTCTCTCTCTCTCTCTCTCTCTCACACACACACACACACACACACACACACACACACACACACACACACACACACACACATACACACACACAAGGAGGTGAAGAAGAAGAAGATGGAGATGGAGATGGAGATGGAGCAAGAGCACTCTTCTATTGCACAAATGAGAGAATAAGTGAATTTTAGGTTTAGTTGGCTTTTATATGAGCTCACCCCATTCACACTTGGGCGCCCATGCTTAGCCAACTAATCCCTTGAATGTCCTAGTTAGAGTGCGCCTCTCATCTGCGATCACTCTTACCCTTTTCCTATTAGTCCGACAAGCCCGGTACCTGACTCTACCAAATACATAATACACGTCCGTCGTAGGTGATGGGGTGTCCGTGAGCCGTGAGGGTTAACATGCCCCCCTTCCTGATGTAGATTCCGTCCTCGGAAGCTATTGAGTTGAAGCTCGTTCGTCGAGGTGGAAGAGAATTTGAGATGAATGTCCTTAGCCTTCTTCAGTCACTACAAAATCAAACAACATTGGCATAGTAATTGCATTCTCATAAGTGATTAAAAAGCATATGCAGTTTTAGGTAGAAAAATTGATTGGTAAAAGAATTTCAAACAATTTGTCAGCAATGAACATTAAATTGCAATGTAATCAAATGCATAAATAGATGTAAAGGTAAAAAATTAAACAAGTCTGGGGTCGCTAATTTGACGGTTGAAAGGCACTAGAGATCGAATAATAATACCATGGGTAAGCTTCTTAATTTTCTGTGGTCAATTAAGTTGTTTAATCGCGAGAGCCAAGTATTCATATTCGAGGGCTGACTAGAGGCTATATCTAGAAGACCTTGTAGTTAACCTACCATAAAAGGAATTTATCATGAAATCATCGCCTGACTGATTACTTTTTCTTTGACCCCCCAAATTCTTTTCACAATGATTCAATTTTGATGTGTGTGCTTATTTTGTATGCCTTGGGTTTTTTGCTTTTCAAGAAAAAGCGCCCATATTGGGAACCTCTAGGGCTCTAGTACCATAGGCAATACATGCGAGTGAAGTACCAAATCAAGCTGAGATTTCTCTTCCAGCTTAAGATTTTACATTGTGGCACTTTGATTTTTTGTTTGTTCATTTTCAGCATTTTAATTTTGTAACTTTGGGGGGTCATATAACACTGATACACCTCCCCAGGCTCATCACACTAGTAAACTCCCTTTATAATACTTAAGCGAAAGGTCAATAGGGTCAAGCCCACTAGAAAGCCCTAGTACATTTCACACAATGCTGCCTAAATCGGATTAAGAACCTAAGTAACCATTGATTATTAGGAAGGCATTCCCCATGGTATTAAGAGAAGATCTCTAACACCTAACTTGGTCAAACTAGCTTAGTCGGACTGCTTGATTTTTAAACTTAGACAAGTGATTATGACAAAAAATTACATTGAATTAAATGTTTGATACTAAGCAAATGCGGTGAATATTAGGCTACCAATCACAATTAAAGCAGACAATCATAGATGCAAAAAAGATAAGGGGCAATGCTAATGGACAAGAAACACCTGTTTGTGTCGATGGTCGCGCTTGATTTGAAGAGTGAGTCGAGATAAAGATTCCATGAAGGTCCAAATCCTATCAATAGCAACACGCTCCTGTACACACTAGGAAACGAAAAAAATACCTCCAGGAGGCACATTAGTGGGAAAAGGTACCAACACTTATTGAACACAACAAAAAACATAAGGAACCCTAACCTAATTATTTGCACTCCCCCTAGAGAGTCAAGGGAATAGGATATTGTAGAGGTTGGGGGGAAACCCTAAGGCTAAACCCCTATCCTCGTCGTCGAGATAAACAAAGTCATCATCCATGAGACCATATGTGCCATCCGTGTAGTCCTGTAAATTATCTTCTTCATCATAGGTGCCCATGTTTACTAAGAAGGTCACTAGATGCCTATAGTCATCTTGGTCAAAAGGGTAGGCTTGTGCAATGGGAGAAACTCTCTCTACTAAGTATGGATCAGACGTGGTCAAGAGATGTACCAGCCATTCTAACTCCTCAAAATTCCTCTCACATGCTAGCGTACCTATCAAATCCCATTCACATGCAAGCACTGGAAAGACCATGTGAAATATTTGTGAAAAGTAACGAGGGTACCTCTCACCCAAGGCAGGAGTGGATGACTCTAGCGTACTAGCCATATCTGTACACGCAAATAGATGATGGTTAGAGTGCAAATATTACAAGGGTCATGTTCTTGTGCATAATTTGTTTTTATGATATTGTGTTATGGCTCTTTCTCTTTTACTTTTTTATCTTGTTTTTGTGAGTATAAGGCTTTATATATACATTCCCTAAGATTGGAGATTAAGAGGTTAGGGAGAAAGGTTGAGAGGGAAGCAAGTGAATAATGGATGTCAACAAACACTCCCCCCTCCCTTGGGTAGATCATACCGTTTGAAATGATGTCGTCACCCTATGAAACCAATTGTTCCAGTTGGTAATAGGTGAGGATTTTTGCCAGTAGTTTTCTATTACCCTAGGTGCCTCGTCAAGTTGCAAGGGTGGTAAGGAACTCTCCCAGGATCGAACTTGAAGTGGTTCATCAGGTGATTCTTGAACACTGGGAGGTGTGGATTCTTTTGTAGCTTCATGGAGGTCCACTACTATCGATGGAGGCTGTGTAGAATCTTTTACCTCTATGGATGTATTACATGATGAGCTAGAAGCTTCATGGAACTCCCCTCTTCCTGAGCTAGGTGGAATAAATTGGTTTTTCCTTGGAGCCCAAACTAGCTCTGGACTAGGTGTGTAGCATTCTGTGATCTTTCCCTTCCTACGGTCTGCCATTGGCTTTAGCGTTACACTGTTTGACTCATATGGGTTTGTTGTCGATAGGGAAGGACACATTTTACGTTTAGGTACCCAAATTTGCTCATTTCCATCATAGTAGCCTTGGGCTTCTAATAGTCGTTTTGGAATCCATTGTGATTTGGTCTTGACTCTCCTAGAGTGCGCTCTTGGTTCTCCACGGAAATGTTTTCTTGAAATGGATGGGAGGGTTGAGGTAGTTGTAAGTAAGGCCTTGGGGACCCATTGATATGTACTCTTAGGTCGTGCAGGTTGAGTACTTGCAATATTACTGCTTGCTGCAACTACAAGTGTTGAAGTGCTAGGTTCATGGGTAGCCGGCAAAGACGAGTTAACCACCTTGGCTTGTGAATGTTGGCTATCCTTCAACTTTGCTAGAGTTTGCAACGTAGGTGACTTTGCTTGAATGATAGGGGTAAGAGTCGGCGGTCGCGTCGTGAAACTACCAGTATCCCAATCAATAGTGCATTTGGTTGCCAACATCCACGTGCGTCCCAGGTTTACGTTGCCTTCCATAGCTCCCACGGGCATGACTAGAAACCTTTGCACTATGCTTCCATTGTCATAGACAACAGGGGTCTGAAGGACTCCAAGAATAGCAGTTTTCTTTTTATTAGTGTCCTTGACTTGCATCGCACTCGGGGATAGGGTCGGTTTCCCTAATTGACACCAAACTCCATAGGATAACAAATTGTGTTTAGCTCTCGTATCTAATAAGGCATCGTATAGTACTTTCCCATAGGGGCTATTTAGCTCAATTGGGTATTGTAGGGGTGGCTCAGATTCTAATGAGTCGTCATCTGTGTCCTGGAAAAATGCTTGCGTGATTCCCATATTAGCCTCTCGTTGGCGTCCAAGACGTTGTTGTCGTTCTCAAGCCTCAACTCTTGCTTGGATTTTTTTAACCTCTGCTTGTTCCTTGGCAGCCTTCTTTTGTTGTTGAGCTAACTCTCGGTTTTGACGTCTTCTTATAGTTCGCCTCAATTTCGGCTCTGTAACCTCCAATTGAGCAAAGTCAATGGGTCGCGGGCTGCACCACATGACACTCTGGAGATGTTCACCCCAATTGTCTACTAGCTTTCGATGAGCATCACATGCCCCTAGATAGCTAATCCATTCTGCAGTAGATTTTTCCTTGTTTATCCTAGCTCTCACATTTTCTCGATATCATCGTCTCTTATATGACCTTTGTTTCTTGTTAAGGTTTTGATTTTGGTAAATGTTTGAACTCGACTCGCCTGATCAATGGGGCTCACTGAGGGAGTCTCCATTTGTGATAGGGTTGGTTGGTTGGCCTTTCCCGTATCCAAGAATCTCATTAGGCATGTTCAAGGCATGTTGATCCCTGTGTTCTGTCTTTATAACTCGACAATCCTATGGAGGACATCACAGACTTTCTGTTCTTGCTCATCTATGCTAGTAGCACCCGATGTGGATTGTAGAACATCTAACCAACCCACATGATAGGTGTGCCCTATGTACCGATCATTTAAAGCTTCTGCTTGTAGGTCATACTCCCAATTTTTGTTTAGGAATATCCCATCTAGGCCTGGCGTGCTGCAGGTTTCCCTCAAGGTGGAAGCATTATTGCTCCCCATCGCTTGCCCCTCCGTGACTGCTACCTTGGGAGCACTCGGTTGCTCGGCTGGCATGATTGTTGTCATAGGAGCCTTTGCTTTCAGGGCTCGACTTTGTTCTAGCCTTCGTAGGTTCTCAATTTCCCTCTCCCTTGTTGCTTGCATATAGCGTTCGATCTCTTGTACTTCGGCAAGACTCCTACCATCGGGTAGTAAAACCTCAGAGGGAGATAGTCCTAAAGGATCAGGAGGTGCAGTGGATGGAACATTCACATGCACACTCTCAAGAAGCATAGGGTCCATTTTAGGCATGAATGACGAATTTACTTTCCCACTCCCTTCATTTATTTCATTAACCACATGTTCGGAGCGAGTAGCTCTACTAAGGGTCTCTTTTAAGCGGATAAACACGCTGGACCCAGGCCGTGGGCCCATGGCATGCATGTCTTGACTTGAACTATCAGGTTTTGGTGTAGGATACCCCTCCATGACTTCGTAGTCAGAGAAAGAATCACTAGACGCGATATGAGGATCTTGGTTCGCGCTAACTTGAGTCCCGGCCGAAGGTCCAGAACCTAGGGTGGAGGAATAATGGGTGCCCGCGTAAATGGAGGTACTACCAATATGCTCGTGCTCTAACACTTGTCCAGAGCGTAGGTACATGTGACCTCCACACTCTAAACGCGTTGGTGAGTGCCCGTGAAGGCCGCTCACTTAGTTTTTTTTTTTTTTGGTGTTTATAACCCAAGTTTTTCGTTATTTTTGGTTATTTTTTGTAACCAAGCCACAAAATATAGCGTGTAATAACTCAAGACGAGCGTTTTGGCTAAAGGAACGTGCCGTGCTTTACAGCTCCCTATTCGGCTACGTGAAGCCCTCGAAATCCTAAAAATAGTCTTTATAGTCCTCGAAATCCTAAAAATAGTTTTTAAATATAAAAAGGTATATAAACTATATTTTAAAACTGAGGACTGAGGTCTGGGTTTGAGCTTGGGCTTGGGGAATGATCCCCAGCCCCATCCTTCTTTTTAAAATAATATTTTTTTTTAAGTTTTTTTTTTTTTTGAAAAAGTCGCCGCGGCCGCGCCGCGCACGCGCGCACACACACACTTAACCTACACCTAACTTATCTACTTAAAGCTAATAGAGATACTGCCACACACACTCTAAAACTGTTTACACAGTACTACAGTAGCTAACAGATCTACAAAACTAACCTTACAGAACTAACATTGAACCTTACAGAACTAACATTCCATAGCTAATACCTTAATTCTAACAGTACATTGCAAAAAAATTGTAACTCCTTCTTTACAGAAAACAAAAAAGACAGTACAGTGTAACAAAAATCTTCTCCACACAACCACACACCTTCCTTCTTCACAAATCCTTCTCCACACAACCACACACCTTTCTTCACAAATCCTTCAATTGAAATTGCATCACAAGAAAGCGTAAGGTGCTTAACCGAGCTTAGTGTAGGGCATTTCCCTGGCAGCGGTGCCAAAAATGTGCGCTCCTTGCCGCACTGTCGAAGCAAGGGACTTGCCTAACACTATGTGTGAGCCACAGACGGTTCCAAGCACACAACTAGCTTAACTAGTAAGCTCAAAGAAAGCGATGGTGTGTCACTCACCGCTCTACGCTTGCTTCGTGGAGGATTCCTCGCCGCAAAGAAGAAGGAGCCGCCGCTTCACCACCGCCGTGCCGTCGTCGCAATGCTCGATCGCACTCTCTCTCTCTCTCTCTCTCTCTCTCTCTCTCTCTCTCTCTCTCTCTCTCTCTCTCTCTCTCTCTCACATACACACACACACAAGGAGGTGAAGAAGAAGAAGATGGAGATGGAGATGGAGCAAGAGCACTCTTCTATTGCACAAATGAGAGAATAAGTGAATTTTAGGTTTAGTTGGCTTTTATATGAGCTCACCCCATTCACACTTGGGCGCCCATGCTTAGCCAACTAATCCCTTGAATGTCCCAGTTAGAGTGCGCCTCTCATCGGCGATCACTCTTACCCTTTTCCTATTGGTCCAACAAGCCCGGTACCTGACTCTACCAAATACATAATACATGTCCGTCGTAGGTGATGGGGTTTCCGTGAGCCGTGAGGGTTAACAGATGTATTCGGCCATCTCTTCAGGTAATCGCACACAGAATTGCTGCCTTTGCTCGGCAAAGTCTATCTTTTGAAAGACAGTAGCCTTGAGATGTAAATCCCAAAACTTGTCTACATATTTGTGGATAGACTCATGGGAGAGGAGCTTCAAGCTGGGCCATTCGGTAAGCACTTTGTCCTTTGCATCGCTTGCAAGGAATTGCTTCATGATGGAAACTCGTAGAGTTTTCCATGTCTTTGGGGCTTCACCATTTTCACGAAGGCTAGCCCACCATTGACGAGCTGATTTTTGGAAGTGCATAGCTACATAGCGTAGCTTGGAGGACTCTGTGAAGCCCTCATCTCCAAAGGCCGTATCAAATTGCTGGATGAAGGCCAACATTTTGTCGGTAGCACCGAAGGTCCCATCATAGGTGAGAAAAGAGATACTCTTCCCTCCCTCCTTGAACTTCTTTAGCTTTTGTGACCTTCGCCATGCAGGAAATGATTTGCGATGTCCTCCCCTCTCGTATTCTCTAGGAGAATAGCCATAACTTTCATCATAAGAGGAGGAAGGTGAAGAAGAAGGAGAAGAGGGTGACCTCTTCCTAGCCCTTTTCTTCCTTTGTTTCCTCTCTTGCCTTTCAGAGTGATGAGTAGAAGGACTATGTGTTGATCTTTTCCTCTTGGGAGGAGTAGGCGATCGTCTAGACCGCCGTCTTCGTGGAGCCACGTCTTCAGAGGAACTTAAACTTTCATTGTTTTCTTGCTCTTTGGATTCCTCCTCTCGAATGGGAGAGAGTCTTCTTTTGGGGGTCTCTTCAAGAGGCCTCCTAAGCTCTCTCTCCTCTTCGAGAGGAAGGGAAATTCCATTAGCACGAAGTTGTTGAGTAACTTCGGCTTGCAAAGCAGGGTTGCCCATAGCTTGCTGCAACCTAGTGATGAGATAATTCACAAACATGGGAGCATCATCATTAGCACCTTCATGTGCAAAATCAAAGCTATCAATGTTCATTCTACTCTCTTGATTATTGTCAGCCATGTTAACAAAATTTATGTATGTACTTAGTGTATGCTTTGGCAATTCAAAACCTTAGTTGCCACTCCTCTTAGCCTTTGAAAATTGGCTCTTAAGTATCTACACCCACGGCTCGAAGTGGTTAATTATAGAGAGTATAGGAGTAGGTCTAACATAGCAGAGTTGCCAAGGGCTAGCTCCTTTCGGACTTCTTATGGCTCAATAATGGTAAAGCCGTAGGCAAGTCTAAAAAGACTCCATTATTAAGTCCAAAGCTCCCGAGGTGTGCACCATCCCCCACATAGTGGGCTCAACAAAACCGATAATAGATCCCAGTTCCACTTACCCTAATATAACTAACAACATCAACCATTTATAGGCTACTTAAGGACCTCTCTTCTTAAGCAAGAAAAGAGAAACCAAATGCTCAGATAACAATGTAATGGAATTGGCCTATTTAGTTTGAGAGTGGCGGAAATTAATGAGAGTACTTTGAGAAATGACTTTGTGAGCATAGCGGGTGAACATAATTGAATATAGCAACATAATCATAGCAATTAGTTAACTTGGCATGAACAATACTTTTGCAAGAGAGAGAATTTAGAGAACATGACAACAGTTGAGGACCGGATTTATGTGGAGCCGGTCCCCCCTCCAATAGGCATTTGTATTATGATTTCTCCCATTAAGAGAGACTTGTTACAATACAATCTTTGTGTTCCTTGTGACCTAGGTGATGCAATGAAGATGGAAAGCTTCATGAATCACAAACATAACATAAACTTGAAGAAAGCTTTAACTATCCCAAGCCTCAGTCCCAAGACCTCAAACACCTTCAAAGGTGGAGAGAGCTAGCAGGGAATGAGGGTAGGGAAGAGGAAGAAGAAACAGTTCGTAGGAGAAAGAATTAGTTCCTCACTTATCATAACTCTTGTTGCTAGCATACATAATAGCATAGTAATGAAGAATAAGGAGATGGCAAGCTTAAGCATTGAAGCATGGCTCTTGGTTGGATTTGCACTCCATATCCAAGAGTGTTGGTGTAGGCTCTCAACCTCTACTTACTTGGAGAAGGAGAGGGAGCTCTTGCACTTTGCATAGCACAGAATGAGAGTGTTTGTGAGTGTGTGTGGGTGAGTATATCCCCTAATCAACCCCCTAGCTTGCTTGGGTCGACCCCCCCTTGTAGATCATGCTTGAAGCTCATTGGACCCCGGACTCCAGGCCTAGCCAATCACAAGCAGGAGGCATTACAAGCAGCAAGGGTAGCCTTGAGACAAGTGTCCCCCTTTCCCCTTTGAGAGAGAGGGCTAGATAAATGCTAAATCTATTAGTTAAATCTCCTAAATTATTATTGGGCCCCTTGGGTGGCCAACCAATAGGCTTCAGGCACACCATGAGGGCAACATGAGGAGGAACTTGACAAGTGTCCCTATTGCTTTCTTTGTACCATGCATGACTTGTGTGAGTGTGTGGGTGTTCTCTCTCATCCGCCCTCATGTAGGGCTCGCTCCCTCCTTGTAAGTATTGAATATTTGACTTTTTGACACCTCAAGCCCCTCATACATAGGCCCAGTTCCCACCACAAGCTTGGCCGTTAAGCACTTGTGAGGTTTAGATGGCTAGAGGTTAGCCCAGTTCCCACCACAAGCTTGGCCGTTAAGCACTTTAAGCTTAGGCTAGGTTCTCACCTTAGGTTCTCACCTTAAGTGCAACCCTAGCATCTCAAGCATGTCAAGCACCTCAAGCATCTCAATAATTAATCACCTCAAGCATCTCAAGCACCTCAATCATCAAGCACCTCAAGCACCTTAGTCATCAAGCATGACAAGCAGTACAAGCACCTCCAGCTGGGTCGGGTTCCCGCGCCTCAAGGTCAGCCCTAGCTTACGTAAGGTCAAAGGACTTTTACACACATTATTGGAGGTCTTCAATGAAGCTAACCCTAAGGTCTTATGCTCCTTTGGTTAGCCTTGCTCTTTGATAGACCATCTCTCATTTGGGCCCATTTACCATTTGCCCCATGTTGAGATAGATCTATAAGCACATGTATATATCTTAACCCTTGTTCCCGTTTATTCTCCCACATTAAGTGATCAGTTTAATATGAGAGAATCATTTGGGTTGGTTAGATATTAGATATTAGATTTTATGACAGAGTATATTGTCTTATTTATATGGATGCACGTGTGAGGACTCTATATTTACTTTGGGTTTTTTTGGATTAGTTGTTATCCACCACTCTCGAACCTGGCCTCTTTCACTTTAGAATAAGTTGTTCTTGACTATCTTATGTACAAAACACTAGAATGATACCTCATTCTCACTATGATGTACACAATCGAATCAAAGGCTGAGTTTTTTTTGCGGTAATCATCGTCCTTTGTCTAAAGCCATCTATATTTTGAATTGGTATGTTCTTTTGTGTATAAATATAAGTCTAAAAAACAACAACACACATATCTTAGGGAGAAGGTTCTCCTAGAAAGCTGGGAAACCAGGACGTTGGATTTGGAGATTTTTTTCTATAGGCTGTTATGGACCCACTGTTTATAATTCCTTGTTAGGGTGATAAGTGTTAGGTGGTCTTTCCTTGTCTATAGATCGCATTCCTACTCTAGCTATTGTAGTCTTTGACTCTGCTGGTTTTAGTTTGCATGTTAATCCAAAATTACTAACCCTTGTGTAATTATTTTGATTCTTATGATTTTATGAACATTTTACCTATAAACCATTTACCCTTGGATGGACGGTTCGTTTGATGACTATCCATAGAAACTGGTTAAAGCATGGAATTTTTTTACGATTGACTACTAACGGCATCTAAATCGTTCATAGATCTTATATACAAAACACTAGAATGATACCTCATTCTCACTATGATGTACAAAAATGAATCAAAGACTGAATTGTTTTTGTGCTAAGCATTGTCCTTTGTTTAAAGCCAATCAAAGCACTTGCTAGCACAAGATCTACCATTTACCTTGAGACAAATCAAGTTGTTAGATGTTAAAAGCAAGAAGTTCTCAAACACATCATTGGTGGCAAGAACAAAAGGGCTATCACTCAATGATTGTGAGAATGATATCATGAAGTGTTAGCGGGTCACCACAATGGACGTCTATGGCATAGCTATCCAGCATCAACATAATGTCAATACTCAGAGAATGGGGCATGCTGACTCTTTGAGGGTGTCAACCTCAAGAAGTGAACCTACAAAATGAAGCCATCTCTAACACTAGCAAATCTATCACTCTCAAATTTGGAAAACTATTTATGTCCTATGTCACCTCACTCAATTGTCACACCATTTTGACATTCAGACAAAATCCAAAAATGCAACAAAACTTTAGGAGAAGGTCTAAGACACCTACCACACTATTCTAACAAGTCTAGTTGCAATCCGGCAAGGTACCAAAATCACAATCCTTCAAGGTCCTAAAAATTGCAATAGAACATACCAAAAAGGTCGTCCTATGGTCTATGAACACTCTCCTTGGTCAAAAATGTCAAGAAACAATCATTATTGTACTTAAAATAGCCGATTTATCTCGCTAACATGTATTTTGAAACCACATTGAAACTTACAATGATTACACTTATATTAAAGAGTAATAGACAAGGAACACAATGCAAGTGTCGAAATTAAATTTCGATTACTAGAGCTCAAAAAAAATGGATTACATTGCACGAGAGAGTGGTTGCTCTTTGTCTTATGCTTCAAAACTTCAAAACCTTGACAATGATAATACATACTTTCCCACTTATAGAAATTATGCTTTATACCTAGGGCTTCTTTTGGCCCCAGTGGCTGCTTTATAAGGTTCAGAGTCAAAACAAGGCTTTATGACTCAGATTTTACATAGGTTGGTTCAGAGATCATTTGGCTAAAATCAAAGACTCTCATATAATTACAAGGTTTCCTAGAAAAATAATGGTGGGATTATAAAATTGTATGGCTTCTTGATGAAGTAGTCAGATAGGAGGGCGCCCTTTTGGTCCACCTGCCAGCATTTCCCCTTCCGAGTCTTTGCACGCCCTTGTGCAAGCTTTGTATTTGTCTTTGGCAGCAATGGTCTTCAGGATGATGTGATGGAGTCCTTAGTAGTTGAATGTCCTCTCTTTACGAGGCGTCTGAATTTCTCTGCTCAAGCCTCTATCTCTATTTGGATTGCCAGATCCTTGAATGTATTTTTCATTATTGTGATCTGATAGGTAATGTGTTGCACGTACAGACCCTTCTTCATGGGGTTGAAGATGGTAGAATCCATCTCAAAGAAACTTGTCATGAATGCCTCTTCAAACATTTGTAGATATTGTGAGGGCAAAAACATGACTCTGGCAAACTACCCCATGATGACATTGCAACTAGTAATTTCTATCTCCATATTCCATCATAGGCCCTTTGTTCCCTCCACAAACACCTGCCAAGGATTCTCCACTGCCTCAATGTCCTCAAATGTTGTGATACATTTGATAATTATCTTTGTGATCTTTACCAGCATCCAACATGCTATATCTGAAACATCGTGCATCTATTTCATCACTGCTTGTAAGTTATGAACCATGTACTGTTCTGAGGGTGGGAAATTTTTTGCCAAATTTGATAGAACAGGGTAGTTAAGGACCGACATCCTCTTACCGTGCCAATTGAAGTAGGTGTCTCGGGATCGCCTTCTTGAAATCAGGCAGTTTTTTGGGTTGATCCTAAGATTTTGCGGTGCAGTCATGTACAAGGTCTTATCCTGTGGTCTCTTTTCAAACCACTTCTTGCACCAGAGGGGTTGATTCTCTAAAATGGCTAGCAACTGCCCTGTTGTCATAGGCACATTTTTATAGCCCCCCTTTGTGTTTGGGTCAAGAGAAGACAATAGTTTCCTTTTCCATAGGATGACCTCTTGCTTCATGAACGGTAATGAACGGTAATTGTCTAGCTTGATCACTAATAGGGCCGTTGATTCCAATACCTTCAGCTCATACTGCATGTACTCCCTATGAGAGGGATCTTAGACTTTTGAGATCCATTTCTTGATCTCCTCTCTAACATCCGGAGCCTCCTTTATTGTTGAGCTGGCACAGCTGGTTTGTCTTGGATGACATTGATTGCCATATTATTTGGATGAAGCTCTAAAGCATATTTCTTTGCTCTAGCAGCTAAGTCGACCTGTGCCTTCCCTAGTTGTTCCTTTAGCTTCACATAGTACCAATCAATAGGCCAGTTCATAGGAAGTGCTACTATGCAGATAAATACATCAAGAACACATGCACACACTACCAATGCTAAGTGAGCTAAAAAAGCTCACCTTTTATAGGGTTTAGGAGCATTTAACATCCCCTTCATGGTAGTAAAGTAGGCCCATCCACAGTAGCTAATTGTAGTAGTAGTGTGACGCCAGGTACAGAGGCATACGTAGGGAGGGAGAAAAAAGAGGTGTTATGGAGCAAGTGGTAGCCAACCGTCAGCACAAAACATCATGCCACTACACTAGATATGGAGTTAAACCATGCTGCATGTACACAGAATGGAGAGAGCGTAAAAGGAGGGAGCCACTATGGTTTTGCAGAAAGTGCCAAGGAATGCAGAGCCATAAAACCCACATACCCTCATGACCTCAATTAACTACAGGGTTAGGTATTTGTACAGTCCCACCTTAGTCAATACAAGACCCTATCCCTGCATGGCAAAATGTCCCCTTTATTTTACAAGGTAAAGATACCATAAGGTCCTCAAAAAATTCTTTACCCGAGCCAATAGTACACTCTAAACATCCCCTGCTAGTATTCCTAGCAAAATAAAATTACAATCAAGCTAGAACTAGCCATAAGTGTGTGTGTGTGTGTGTGTGTGTGTGTGTGTGTGTGTGTGTGTGTGTGTGTGTGTGTGTGTGTGTGTGTGTGTGTGTGTGTGTGTGTGTGTGTGTCCACCCATACCCAGGCACATACCTATTAAGGTTGTAGACCCATTAGGTATGGGCCTACTCCCTTATTAGATTCCAAAGAAAAACAGGATCTATTGTGGCTCCTAGCCAGTCATTTAAGCAAATCGCTTTTGTTATACTAGTAACCAGTTCATTCCACAAAAAACCATTATTACAAAATTTATATATCAACTTGTTGACTTCTTCATAGCCTGAAAAGTTATCCATAGATGAATATATAATTAGGTGACAGAATACCTAAGCAAGTGTTACGTGCATTTTTTATAGGTGTGTTACTTTTTCCTTTTGACGAATTCAGTAGGATTAAGTGACAAATTATCACGCTTCCAAAAGAAGCATGTAGTGTATTGTCCAATGTAGGGAGAATGAAGTTGAGTTTCCATGTTTAAAAAATAGGTTTCTTTAATCATAACTTTATCGTCTACCTCCACTTCTTCTAGATAGGTAGGCTCTATCAAGAGGCAAGGTGGGAAAATCTCAATCAGGTAATCTTTGAAGTTCTGATTGTTTGTACTCAATAATTAATCCATGAATCTAAACGTGTTATTGAAGACTGAAAGTTGTTTGGCCTCCTTTTCACACAACCATTTGTATTCAAAAAATAATAAGTACAGATTTCACATTATAAGTGAGCAGGAGAACCCCATAGGTATTCCTTTCTTTTGTTTGTAGCAGTTTGGTCCTAATTGGATAAAGCAATTTTGCAATATCCATCTAACTATCATAATTAGAGCAGTTTTGTCAAAGCACTGCGGTGGCTTTTCAATAGAACTTTTAACCCAGCAAGGTGTTCTAACTAGTGAGATCTTTTCAAACCCTTGTGTTTTTTTGTTGGAAAAAGCCATGCTGATAATATCTTTGAGCACTCCAAGAAGGCCATCATTCCCTGAGAGGGGAATATTTTCATAACATTGTGTAAAATCAACGGTATAGATACAATAGATATCCATAGGTAGGTTGATAAACACTTTTGACGAATTCCTAGCAAGCCATAAAGTACTACAATCTATACCAGTGAATTTTTTAAAATATGTCCTTATTTTAGCACAAAGATTGCAGACTTTTGCAATGACTAGGTTTAGGCAAGAAGTAATATCATTTGTTACACAAGAAAAAATACAGTTTGAAGCATCAAACATCCATCTGAACTTTTGTTTGTGTTTTTTAAAAGGTGGAAATAGGACGGGAAGCTTATTTGAGGTTTCAGCAAGGCTAAGGCCACATCCTTTCGTGTTTCATTCGTCTTTTCATATTCATTTCCACCCAACCTTACCAGGGTAGCTTCATAAACAAGCTTCTTACAAATAACTGATGCAGTGTTAGCTGCTTTATCAAGGCCGTCAATAAACCAATCATGAGCCAGGTCATGACAGTCTTGCATAATTTTTGGGTTGACCCAAGTAGTATCCAAGCTGAGCCATTTATATGGAAAAAGCCCAACTTATTGAAAAAAGACGACTTTAAGTTTTTCTACAAGACCCTGTAGGATCTGCTGCTCTAGTTGGTGCTTTAAGGCTAAGTCACCCAGAGAATCCAGTAGTGCGAACAGTGCCATTCCAGGATTCAAAGGTTCTACAGGTATGTGATTCAAACCCATACCAAGTAACTCTCACAGAGAAGAAGTCTGAATTATGGTTAGTTTTGTCGTACAGACATGCATACCTAGTAAACCAAAATCCCTGCGGTAAGCGGTAAAGTTTTTGCATTTACACTTTAAAATAGGTTCATGTCTCACAAATTCATTTGAGTATACAAAATACTTAATAGGGTCAGAATATCCAACCAAACACCATTTTTTTAATCATAGAATAATTACCATAAATTAGATCAAAGCATTCAACAAAAATTGATTTTGATGAACATAAATCCAAAACTCTATCGGTGAAATGACAATGAATGAAATTTGCACTACAGTCCCCAGTTTTGCTTGGTAGACAGCGCCTCTCGATCTCATTGACCGCTACCTGCACAGTCACATTTCCAAAAGGTGTTTAATAGGCAACCCCCAACCCCTTCCTCTTGTAACGCTTTTAGATTCTCCTCTTCCAAAACAAGAGTCGGAAGACGAAGAGGGTGTAAGAAAGGAAGTAAATGTGGAGTTTGGTGTTAGCAGTGTGTTGGGTCTTTTTTGAGAAGGGGACTCATCATCTTCAAAGTTAGGCTTCAGAAGTCCCAGAATAGTTTTTATCCCTTTGTAAGAACTGTAAGTAGTAAGGAGCTTCCCTGGCTCATTTTCCCGGAGCTCCTTGAGCATGTCAATCATTGATGTACGAAAATGTATGAATGCAATTTGTGCCAAAACCAACTCTTTGGCTTGTCCTCCTAACTAGAAGCAGATGAGAGTAAGATGAAAGGATGTAGGTTTTTCCAAGAAAATAGATTCTAGATTGTTGAGGGCATACCAAACTGCATGGTCAAACCATATAATGCAAGACTCACATGACGCTTTAGGGTCAAGAAATCTGCAATCGCACTTGAGATATGGTCTGTAAATATTCCATTTGATTCCACATAATAATCTGTGTGCGTGCATGCATGTGTGTGTGTGTGTGTGTGTGTGTGTGTGTGTGAGAGAGAGAGAGAGAGAGAGAGAGAGAGAGAGACAGAGAGAGAGAGAGAGACAAAGAGAGAGAGAGAGAGAGAAAGACAAAGAGAGAGAGAAGGGATGGGCTTGCATGTGAGCATTAGTTTTTTCTTTCCAATTTGAACGCCTCTATGTATTGTGGTTTGAATGCTTACCTAATCTCATTGGGAGAAAATATTTGTTCAAAGACCCAAAACATTAGTAGTTAAGAGTGTACTAGACCAACTATCTTCCCAATAGACCAAAATCATTATCTATAGAAGGTTTTTTCCATTATCGTAATAAACATTACCAAGATGCGACATTTTCCTACAAGGAAAATCGATGAATGACACAATTCTTACTATGTACTATTGTACATCCTTGTGAGAGAGGAGACAAGCGAATTTACAAAATTGACACAGAAAGCAAGAAGTATTGCAAGTTGCCAACATTTTTTACAAGGGGCCAAAATCTAAATATGACGGTCTTTAGTGGACTTCACCATTAATTATTTTACATAGAGCTTTTTTTATATATATTTGATGCTTTTTTAGTGCCATCTTCGTCTCCCTCATCCAATTGAGTCATTTGCTAAGTTTGCAATCTGAAAAGATGCCAAGCAAGTTTTATCAATGTATTTGTTTCACCGGTTCTAGTTTGCATGTTTCACACGTGTGTGTGTGTGTGTGTGTGTGTGTGTGTGTGTGTGTGTGTGTGTGTGTGTGTGTGTGTGTGTGTGTGTGTGTGTGTGTGTGTGTGTGTGTAGCTGTTTTTACTTAAATAATAAGACATAATGAACTTTAACATTCAAAAGACAGTTGGCTTTAGAGAAAAGGCAATGATTAGTACAAAAACAACTCAGTCTTAGAATTATCTTTGTACATGGCTTATAAGAATGAAACCTCAATCTAGTATACAATGATGATGACTCATTAAAGAAGTACTTTCCAAGTAGTAGGAACAAGTGTAATCATGAACAGACATTTGCTTCAAGCCAAAAAATTTCCAAGAAAGGATAGAGTCCTCACCTGCATCCATTCAATCAAGACAACAGATACGTTAGTTTTCAATGCGTTTTACAGGTGTCAACAAACTATATCAATTGTTATCCATGTCCAACTTACAACTTTTTTTACTTTAAACAAACATCCAAAATATACATGTATTTTTGTAAAAAGTTCTCTCTTTTTTTAGCTTGTAAGAGAGACCATTACCCCTTTGTTTTATGATATTTTTTTATATGTATGGTTTCTATATAACCCAATTTTTAATAGATCTTAAATATATATTTACATATGTATTATTTTGATCAGAAGGCCACCACCCCTTCAGATCCAAGTGACTTAATACCACCATTAGTTTCAAAGTTATTTTGTGCCTACTTCTCAATCCATACACCATCAAGATTTTCCATAGCAAGTGTCATTCTTTTTCCTAGTGTGGAAAAACTAGTCAGACAGCTCTCCTAGACTAATCACTTAAATGTGCTATTCTTTTTACCACTTCCATCTTTGAAACCATTAGTCAAAACATAGTAACTTTGTCCTTAGAATTAGTACAGCCTTCAAACACATTGTGTTATATTTCAAATAATCATGTCTGTTGCTTGGATTTAGGCAAAAAAGAACTCAGCTAAGCATACCACATCCTCTACATTAAATCCAGACTGTTCAATTATGGCATGGTTTTAAAAACCACCATCATGATATGCAATGTGACCTAGACCACAATGCACAGTTATATTACCAATGTGACATCACAATTATGCTAGCATCCCGACAAAAAACCATGCATCAAATGCAACAAGGGCTTATCAGACCCGGCCCCTTCATTTTTTAACAGTTTATCCCAATATTCTCAGCCAAAATATACCACTAGTGTATCCTGCTTTTCTTTGATGGCATCAGTAGCTATTACCCGTAGCTCATAGCCTAATTTTGTTGTGTCAGTACACAGATCTATGAGCCCAAAACCAAGGCCTCATACTAAATTCCATGCTTGCCCGTGAAGTGCATGGGTATGACCTAATGCCTAAACAACAAAAAGATGGTCAAAAAAATCCCAGTTTTTTTCATATAAAAAGCCAGCCAATGCATTGGTGTGGAGCTATCTACACTTGTGCAATCATAAATCTCAAGGCATGTGAAGAACCCCTTATAGATCCTTGCAATCCTTATTTAACTGCTTAGGCCAAGTGCCCTTTGCGCGTAAAGTCAAAACAAAAAAGAATTTAGGTCGACTACTTTAAAAAATCACATGCGTCAAAAAACCAGAGAAAGTAGACAGACTGGTTTACTTTTAATGCTCATGGTTGCTAAACCTCAAGTCATACTATTTCCTTGTACATCATATGAAACCAAAACGTCTGGTACAAAAAAAAAAGTTTTTTTAAAAAAAAATTATGTACAAAATGCGGACCTGAGAAGCGTCCTCTTTTTCCACAAGCTCCATGGTTAGACAGTAGGCAAGATTCCAAAAAAACAAACTCTCAATCTCTTTTTATACCAACACAAACACCACGCAAAGAGACTAAGTGAGGGGTTTAGGGCCATCCTCACCTTTTTATAGAGTTTTGATGATGATGCAAACCTGCGTCATTGAATAATGCTCAGTTTCCAAAGTGTCTGGCTTCAAGCAGCAGCCGCCATAGCCCCATAGGGGGACTGAGTGGGAGAGAAGAGAGAAAGAACATCATCATACAGTGTGCGGGTGCACAGAGCTTACATGTGAGGTAGATACAGTAAGCACCAGGCGTGAACAACTCGATAAGCACACGGTCATTTAACACAATACTCAAAACTCCCTCCAGTTACCATTATTGTGGGGCACTGTCCCATATTCTATGCACCTTCTAGAGGCTTAACAAAGTTATGTTTTAAGGTGCCACTCCCACAAAAGAGGGGGGGGGGGGGGGGGGGGGGGGGGGGGAAATTATATGTATTTGAGGGGTTATAGGGGTAAAGAAGTCCTAAATCCAACCAGGTAAAGAGCCAGGTTTTTTTAAAACTAGGTTAAAATACTAGCTATAATAGTACTTAGGTGTGTGGGTGTGTGGGTGTGTGGGTGTGTGTGTGTGTGTACATGCCCTGTTCCAGGCACCATACACAATGGGTCGATAGTAGGCCCATTGTGAATGGGCCTACTACCTAATTAGAGAAATGAGGCTAATATGGTTAAAATGTAAGCCAAACCAGTCACTTTGAGAAAGAGATTTTGTGATTATGTTAATTATGTCACATCTCTTGAATCCATTAAGGCAAAATTTGTGGATAAGTATCTTGATATCTTCCCATGCTAAGAAGAAGTTAGAAGAGGAGTATACTATCAAGTATAGGAGGCCGATGCAGGTGCTAAGAGCAGCTTTATGTGGTCGATTATTGTTTTTTTAATGAATTCAATGGGTGGGATATCTAATAGGTCCCTCTTCCAAGTAAACCGTTGGTCAAATCCTCCCACACATGGGTTATGAAGTGTAATTGTAAAGTTAAGGAATTGTATCAAAGTAGAAAAGAAGACGGTTGATTTATTAACCCTTGTCTATACAACTTTGGTTCTATTTTTAGGTAGTTAGGGTAAATATGATTGATTTCTTCATAGAACGTTTTATTGTTGAGGCTTAATATGTCATCTATATAACTATAAGTATGTTTGAATAGTAAAAGCTTATGATAGTTGCTTTTGTCACTCATGGTTTTGACAAACCATTTGTATTTGAAGAAGGCTAAGTATAAACTGCACATAAGAGGTAAGAAGGAAAAACCCATGGGAATGCCTAGGCTTTGGTTAAAGCATTGTCCTCCGAAGAGAATAATGCAATTATCAAGGACCCAAGATATATTTTTAAATATTTTTTCCTCATCGAAGCGTAAGGGATGAGAAGATTGCGTTTTCTTAATCCATTTAGGGTTTTTGGAGAGAGAAATGTAGAAGAAACCATTCTTTCTAGTATGTTTAAAGGCAATCTTAATCATCTGTAATAGAATATCTTTCAACCCTAATTCTCCATCTAGGGGTATGTTCTCATAGCATTGAGTAATATCGACTCTGAAGAGATGGAAAATCTGTTTAGGGAGGTTAAGAGTAACTTCTGTGGAGTTTTTTTACTAGCCAAAAAGGGTTATATTGTATTTAGAGAAAACTAGAGCAGATTCTTTGTTTAGAGGCACAGACCAATTCAAATTCTGAAAGTACCAGGTCAAGGCAGAGGGTGATATCGTTGGTAATGTTAGTAAAAATACCATTCCAGGCATCAGATATCCATCTGAATTTATGCTTGTGTAGTTTATAGGTGGGAAAACGTACAGGAAGTTTGGTATCTTGAAGAGAGTAGCCCAATTTATCTAGATGTTTTGAAATCATATTAGTGACCTCACATAGAGAGGTGTTAAGTGGTGTGAATTCCTTCCCAAAAACCCAAGAGTGAGCTGCTTTTCAAGCCAAGTTTTTGCAAAGAAGAGTGGGACAGTTGGAGCTTTTATCCAACCCTACTATAAACCATTCATGTGAAGTTTTTGAAATTCAACAGCCAGTTGTGGTGTGATCCATGAGCTTTCAATAGACAACCATTTATACGATAAGAGCGAGATTTTTTGAAAAAAAAATTGTTCAACCAATATTGCTACGTCTCTCCAGTCGGACAGTACTAACAAGGTCAGTTAAGCAGCTAAGTAAAGCTGATAAAGAGATATATGGGTTTTTTTGGAAAAATGGGTATGTGATTAAGTCCTTTAGCTAGGATTTTTTGGACATTGATACTTTTAACTAGATCAAGATTACTAGTACATACATGTTTGCCATAAGTATCAAAACCTCTACAAAAAGGGATATATTTATCACAAGCACAATCAGGAATGGTGTCATGTCATAAAAAATCATTACTATAGACCAGATTCTTAAGAGGTTGTTGATACTTCCAACCAATAAGTATATTATCAAGTTTTTCATGGTTTCCAAAAAGTAAGTCAAAACATTCACAAAAAATTGTTTTTGGGTGTACTTAATCTGGAAGTTGATTCTGAAAAAGACAATGTTCATACATATACTTTTTGCAAGAAGTCTTTTTGGTAAGATGCATCCTTCCACATGGGCCAAGAGCAACCTACACAATATAAGTGATCATAATTCAAGAAGGTGCCGGATAGGGGTGTTTCTTCCTCTTCCAGCTACGGGATTTTCCTCTATTAAAATTAGAGGAAGAGCTAGGTGTCAGAAATGAAGTGAATGAATTGGGAGTGGCAAGAGAGTTAGGTCTTTTTAGGTGAGGGGGAGTCATCATCCTCACTACATGGCTTGAGTAGACTGGTGATAATCTTAACACCTTGTAGTTTGCATATGTAGTCAAATAAGTCCCAGGTTCATCTGATTTCAGTTCTTTAAGGATATCCAACATAAGCCCACGAAAAATATTGAAAGCAATCTGAGCAATCACTAATTTTTTAGCTTGGCCACCTAACCAAGAAGAAATAAGGGATAGATGAAAGACCACCGGTTTCTCGGGTAAGAGCTAGTCCATATGGTTGAGGATAAACCAGATACCATGGTCAAACCACATAATGTTGGATTCGCACGATGCCTTAGGGTCAAGAAGTTTACATACACACTTAACATATGGTCAAAAACATTCCAAATAGATTTCGTGTAGAAGTTAGGATTACTTTTAGCAAACTCCATGTTCCCTTTTGTCCGAATGTATAGACATGTATTGGAAGTGCATTTGGAATGGTCAGTAAGGTTGAGGTTGAAGGGGGCTTTAATGAGTTCGCCTTTGTCTAAGAATTGTCCTCCTTTTAGAATCTCGAGCCTACAATCCTCAATTGTGGAGGCAGGAAGATTAGCCAGATAGACCCAGGTTTCACTAAGAATTGGTGTCAGAAGAGGTAGAACCCAGAGCTGATGGTCCACACCAAAAGATTCAATTTCAATTTGTCTAACTGAAAGGAAGGGAAAAACCTTGGACACTTTGGGTACCATTTCCAAGAGATTAGAGTCACCAAGGGAGCAAAGATTGTTTTGAAATTTCTTCACAACTTCAAGTGCTGCACTATCTCTGCAAAAGATACCCCCAGTTTGAGGGACGGTTGGAGCAACAGGGGTTCTGATAAAAGATGGATTGAGACCACATAATTTATTTTGAAAGTTAGATAATTCAGCCCCAGAAGAAGAAAATAGGGCTCGCTCTTATTGATGTTGTACAAAAAGTATAGGTAATTGGGCTATGTAATGGGAAATTATATTAACCCCACCTTGGAGTCGTTCTCCAAGGTAGCCAAAATCTTGACCCAATCATTGAAAGAGAGCATATGTAAAGTAGATAACTTTTTATCTCAGGCAAGATCCCAATCATATATTAATTGAGAAGCATCCAAACTGCCAGTACATCTGAGGACAAGAGAGGTAGCCACAGAGAGGGGCTCAGAAGATAGTTCCAGGCCTTGCGAGAGAGCAAGGGTCTACAATAGACAAAATTATTAGTTAGCCAAGGATTACTTATGGTAATATGTAACATAGCATTTGGCTCTTTGGGCCAGAAACGGTCTAGTTCTAATAGCCAAGGCTTTTTTGGAGAATGGTCCTTTAGGTAAAACCTAATCTTTTTTAAAATCCTTGTATTCTTCTCTGGGTTGTAGTTTACTGTCATGCGAGCTGTCAATTTAAAATTTTTGTGATCATCAAAGAAAATATATATAATTAGTCCTGTAGGTTGGGCATGCAAACCTAATTCCGGCAAAGTTAGAGACTATAATAGCCGTGAGCAAGGATCCATAATATTATCCTATGAAGGACCACCTAACACCAGCCAACCAAAAAAGGAATTATAGGCAGTGGATCCAACTTAGAACTAAGATTCAAGCTAGTTTCCAAAGCCGTCTTCTTGGTTTTTTCAAAAAGAATGGAAAACCCTTATGTATAGGACGTGTGTGTAGCTGTTTTTGTTACCATATACATGTGGTACTGATGTGTGTGAACACACTAGGACTGCCGGGACATTTTTTCCCTCTTTAGGAGGTTTTTTCCCCCAAGCATTGTATATACGCCCATCACTCTAGGGCTATCTATCTTTCCATTGCACACTAAGTAACACACTCTCTATTGTGTGCCTTCAGCTTCCTTCGTCTTCTCCAAGCTGTGTGCGTTTCTCTGCAACCCTATTCCAACAATTGGTATCAGAGCAGGTTGCGTTCTCCCGGGCTTAGTTGCCAGCTGCTCCAGCACACACCTACTCACTTTCTTCGATTACAGTGAGTTTGGCGAGCATTCGTATGTCGACAAATATTTCGAGTAGTTAGTCTGCGCAGATTTTTGATTCGGGCTCATTTCGGCCTCCGTTTCCACTACAAACAGTACTGCACAGGCTATTTCCTCATTTTGTGCAGAATTTTTGTCAGTGCCGTTTTCTGCATAACAGGTGCCTTACAATCTTCTATGGTTTGTGCTATATAGCACGTGTTGTTCCCGCTCCGTTTCTCCTATTTTCGGGTAGCTTTCACATCAGGTGCAGCATTTACCATGGCTGACAACAACAACACAGATGTGTTCAAGATGTTTGCTACTGAGGACAGGCTGGATGGGGACAATTACCCTATGTGGGCTTATATGATGCAACATGTTCTTGTGTCAAAGGGCGTCTGGAATATTGTGCAGGGCATTGATGTGCATCTTGATTCTGAGGATGTAGGCGATGTTGAGGATGTTGTAGGTCTTGTTGCAAGGATTGCTGTTGTTAGAGTTGTTTTGCCTACGGTAGAACAAGCTCGTTGGGATTTTAAGGATGCGCAGGCTCATGCATTGATTGCGTTGTCTGTGAAGCGCACCATTGTTCCTCACATCCGTTCAGCAAAATCTACAAAACAGGCTTGGGATATTTTGGCTAGTCTTTATGCAAGTCGCAATGAGGCTAAAATTGCTTTGCTGCGTAAAGAGCTGCAATCAAAGATTATGCATGAGGAAGATGATATGGACACTTTCCTTGCTAGTGTCAAGGATATCAATGAGCAGCTTATTTCTGCAGGTGAAGTCATTTCAGACAGTTCCCTTGTGCAGACTGTTCTTGATGCCTTGCCAGATGCTTACCAGACTTTTGCTAGTACTTGGAGACTTATGACCCAAGGAAATCCAGAAGTTGTCAAGTTTGATGCATTATGCACATTGCTGTTTTGCAAGAATCACTTTCCAGAAAAAACAGGACTAGACAGCGTGCAGTTGAACAGGCTTTTATTGCTTCTCAAAGAAAGGGTGGTAACAGCAATGCAGCCACTTCTATGGTTCTGCTGCGAGTGGCAAAACTTCTGTTCCCAATGCTTCTACTGGCAGCACTTCATTTGGCAATTCTGGTGATAAGGGCAAAAAGAAGATGCGTTTCCATTATTGTAAAGCTAATGATCACTTGATCAAGTCGTGTCCTAAGTTGAAGGCCAAAGAGGCTAAGAAGAAAGAGGGTGGTTCCACTGCAAATGCTAGTTCCACTACAAATGTAGCCATTGTTGAGTCTTCTGTGAAAGGAGACTGTGTTGCTGATGTTGATGTAGAATGGGCTTTTAGTACAGAGTGCACTTACAATCCTGTTGTCCATGATGCATGCTTGTCAGTTGTTGCTGCAGATTCACATGTGTGGTATTTCAACAGTGGTGCTACAAAGCACATTACCTCACATCGTGAATTGTTCACCTCTCTCGAGTCTGTCCCTCATGGGAATTCAGTCACTTGTGCCAACAATGCCTCTTATCCGGTTCAAGGAGTTGGAAAGATTGTGCTTACTGCTGCTAATGGTAGTTCTTTCACACTTGTTGATGCACTTTATGTACCTGGGATCAAGAAGAATCTCTTGTCTGTATCCGCACTTGCTAAACTTGGACTTGTAGTCAAATTTGTGGATGACAGATATACAGTTCATGATCTCAGTTTTGGTGATAAATTGTTGCATCTGGCCTTTTGTGCTGTGGGCTGTATAAGCTCACTTTGTATGACAAGTGTGGACAAAATTTTGCAAATTCTATTGCAGATTCAAGGGCTATTTCAGATGCAAAACTTTGGCATGCACATTTTGGTCATCTGAATTTTGCCAGTTTGCTGCGTTTGCAGAAATCTCATATGGTTGCTTCTTTGCCGCCTCTTGAAGCACCTATCAAACATGTTTGTGAAGGCTGTATTTTGGGTAAGATGCAGCGTTCTAAGTTTCCAAAGGATGGTTCAGTTCGGGCCACATGCAGGTTGCAGCTTGTGCATAGTGATGTTTATGGGCTTATGCAAACTCCGTCCTTGGGCAATTACCTGTACTTCGTTACTTTCATTGATGATTACTCCAGGCATGCATGGTTATTTCTGCTTAAAGCGAAGTCCGAAGTTTTTATGTGCTTCAAACAATTTCTGGCTATGGCTGAAAATGTCTCGAAATATACTATGGGCACCTTCCGTTCTTATCGAGGGGGGGACTATATGTCTCATGAATTTAATGCATTTCTGGCTAGTCGTGGGATAAAACACCAATGTACAGTGCCTTATACACCTCAGCAAAATGGTGTTGCTGAGAGGAAAAACAGGTCACTGACGGAAATGACACAATGTATGGTCAAAAGTCAAGCTTTGCCGCATTCTTTTTGGCTTGAGGCCATCATGTGTGCCACTTATGTACTTAATAGGTGTCCTACGAAATCTTTGCAGTCTATTACTCCATATGAAGCATGGCATGATAGAAAGCCTTCTATTGAGCACATGCGTGTTTTTGGTTGTTTGGCATATGCTTTGGTGCCACAAGTGCAACGCGGAAAATTGGATGATAAGGCTGTCAAATGTTTTTTTTTTTGTTATAGTGTTGAAAGCAAAGATTACAGGTTTTATAATCCGCAAAAAAAACGTATTCTGGTTTCTCGGGATGTAGTGTTTGTGGAAGATTCTGTTCAGCCCTTGTTGTCATGTACTAGAGACAGTAATGTAAGCTCACAGGACATTTATGACACTTTGTTGCCTCTTTTTAGTGGTGGAAGTTCGAATGTAAATTCCAATGAGGAAAGGGCTGAAAATGAGCAGGCTGGAGGTATGCCAAAATGGCTGGTGCACACTTTGCATGACAGTAAATTGGATGTACCTTTGTCTAGTAGTACTCGTTCAGGCTCTCGCCATGCATCTTATGCATCAGATTGTTATGCTTTGGTTGTGTCTAGCTTACATGATATTGAGGAGCCT
Organism: Adiantum capillus-veneris; assembly: GCF_014529385.1. Classification (NCBI taxonomy): domain Eukaryota; kingdom Viridiplantae; phylum Streptophyta; class Polypodiopsida; order Polypodiales; family Pteridaceae; genus Adiantum; species Adiantum capillus-veneris. The sequence continues at coordinate 32,208,200 of NC_140947.1, forward strand.
CTGTCTTTTGATGAAGCACAGAATTTAGAACATTGGATGGCTGCCATGCAATCAGAATATGATGCACTTATAGAAAACGACACATGGACTTTATGTGATTTGCCTCCTGGCAAAAAGGCCATCGGTACGAAGTGGGTTTACAATTTGAAACGCAAGCCGGATGGTGAGATCGATCGCCATAAGGCTCGACTTGTTGCAAAGGGTTATGCACAACAAAAAGGCATAGATTATGAAGAGACTTTTGCTCCCACTTGTCGTATGACTACTGTGCGTTTTCTATGTGCATTGGCAGCTCATTTTGGTTGGGATGTACATCAAACAGACATTGTTACTGCTTTCTTGAATGGTGACATATTTGAGGAAGTTTATGTAACACAGCCTCGCGGTTTTGTCATAAAAGGACAAGAGGACAAGGTGTGCGGATGTAAGAAGGCTTTGTATGGGTTGAAGCAATCTCCTCGTGCTTGGTATGAGAAAGCTAACACTCATTTGGTCAAACGAGGCTTTCGTAACAGTCCAACAGAAAGCACATTGTATGTAAAGTGTGAGGGTGATGTACTTCTCATTGTGGTTCTTTATGTCGATGATTTGCTGATCACTGGACCAAATGAGAGACATATTGCTGAATTTAAGGCTAAATTTAAGGCTGATTTGAATGCTACTTTCAAGATGAAAGATTTGGGGCTGTTGCATCATTACTTGGGTATACAGTTTAAGCAGTGTGATGGTGGTATTGCCTTGTGTCAGAAAAGTTACATAGAGACATTGCTATGTAAGTTTGGACTTGAGGATTGCAAACCTATTGCCACTCCCATGGAAACAGGTTTGAAGTTGAGTCTACATGATGCTGGTGATCCTGCTGATGTCACTCTTTACCAAAGTGCTATTGGCTGCCTCATTTATGTATGAACACAAGGCCAGATATTCAGTTTGCAATCTCATAGGTCAGCAAATTTATGCATAGCCCAGGGTCTAAGCATTGGCAGGCTGTCAAGAGGATTTTTCGCTACCTTAGTGGCACTTTACATCTTGGCTTGTTTTATCCCAAGGGGGGATCATTGCCGCCAGACTTACATGCTTTTTGAGACTCAGATTGGGCTGTTTGTTTTGACACGCGAGTGTCCATAAGTGGTTTTTGTTTCATGCTTGGCAGTTCATGTATATCATGGTTGATCAAGAAGCAACCTAGTGTGGCCACTTCGAGTTCTGAGGCTGAGTACAGGGCAGTCTTCACAGCTACGGTTGAGTGTGTATGGCTCAGACGCCTTATGGCTGATTTGGGTGTTGGACAGGACACTGTCAACACTATCTACACTGACAGTCAGAGCGCATTGGCAGTTGCGAGAAACCTAGTTTTTCATGCTCGCACAAAGCACATTGAGGTGCATTACCATTATGTCAGGGAGAGGCTCTCAGTAGGAGAGATCAGCTTGGCTTTTTTTTCGTGCTCGCACAAAGCACATTGAGGTGCATTACCATTATGTTAGGGAGAGGCTCTCAGTAGGAGAGATCAGCTTGGCTTATGTGCCAACACAGGACAACCAACCTTATAGATCTTTTCACAAAGGCATTCTCTCGTGAGAAGCTTGAAGCTTTCCGCAAAGCTTTGGGCTTACTCCCCTTTGTGGACTGATCATGTCCTCAGGGCATGGCACTTCCCTTTACTCATGTGTCAGCTCTCGTTCACCGCATCACTTCAGGGGGGATTTGTTACCATATACATGTGGTAGTGATGTGTTTGAACACACTAGGACCACCGTGGCATTTTTTCCCTCTTTAGGAGGTTTTTTCCCCCGAGCATTGTATGTATGCCCATCACTCTAGGGCTATCTATCTTTCCATTGCACACTACGTAACACACTCTCTATTGTGTGCCTTGAGCTTCCTTCGTCTTCTCCAAGCTGTGTGCATTTCTCTGCAACCCTAATTCCAACAGCTTTTACTTAAATATCAAGACATAAATGAACTTTAACATTCAAAAGACAACTGGCTTTAGAGAAAATGCAATGATTAGTACAAAAACAACTAAGTCTTAGAATTATCTTTGTACATGTCTTATAAGAATAAAGCCTCAATCTAGTATACCATGATGATAACTTATTAAAGAAGTACTTCCCAAGTAGTAGGAGCAAGTGTAATCATGGACACACATTTGCTTCAAGCCAAAAAAAAATCCTAGAAAGGATAGAGTCCTCACCTGCATACATTCAATCAAGACAAAAGATATGTTAGTTTTGAATGTGTTTTACAAGTGTCAACGAACTATATTAGTTGTTATACATGTCCAACTTACAGCTTTTTTTACTTTAAACAAACATCCAAAGTGTACATGTATTTTTGTAAAAAGTTCTCTCTTTTTTTTAGCTTGTAACAAACACCATTACCCCTTTGTTTTATGGTATTTTTTTATATGTATGGTTTCTATATAACCCAATTTTTAATAGACCTTAAATAGATATTTACATATGTATTATTTTCGTTAGAAGGCCACCACCCCTTCTGATCCAAGTGACTTGATACCACCATTAGTTTCAAAATTATTTTGTGACTACTTCTCAATCCATACACCATCAAGATTTTCCATAGCAAGTTTGTCATTCTTTTACTTAGGGTGGAAAAACTACTCAAAATGCTCTCCTAGACTAATCAGTTAAATGTGCTATTCTTCTTACCACTTCCATCTTTGAAACCATTAGTCAAAACATAGTAACTTTGTCCTTAGCATTAGATATAACCTTCAAACACATTGTGTTATATTTCAAATAATCATGTATGTTGATTGACTTTAGGCAAAAAAGAACTCAGCTAAGCATATCATATCCTCTACATTTAGTTTGAGTGAGAGGAACCAAACTAATATACCGAAACTGTATACCCGAGTGTTCAAATGCCATTCCTTAAAAAGAAACTTATTAAATTCGGACTGTTCAATTACGGCATGGTTATGAAAACCACCATCAAGGTATGCAATGTGACCTAGACCACAGTGCGCAGTTATATTACCAATGTGACATCACAATTATGCTAGCATCCCAACAAAAAACTATGCATCAAATGCAACAAGGCCTCATCAGACGTGCTCCCCCATTTTTTAACAGTTTATCCCAATATTCTTAGCCAAAATATACCACTAGTGTATCTTGCTTTTCTTTGATGGCATCAACGGCTATTACCCGTAGCTCATAGCCTGATTTTGTTGAGTTAGTACGTAGATCTATGAGCCCAAAACCAAGGCCTCATACTAAATTCCATGCTTACCCATGAAAAACATGGGTGACCTAATGCCTAAACGACAAAAACATGGTTAAAAAAATCCCTTTTTTTTGTAAAAAGCCAGCCAATGCATTGGTGTAGAGCTATCTACACTTGTGCAATCATAAAGCTCAAAGCATGTGAACAAAGCCCTTCATAGATCCTTGCAATCCTCATTTAACTACTTAGGCCAAGTGCCCATTACGCCTAAAGTCAAAACAAAAAAGAAATTAGGTCGACTACTATAAAAAAACCACCTGCGTCAAAAAAACCAGAGAAAGTACGAACTGGTTTACTTTTTATGCTCATGGTTGCCAAACCTCAAGCCATACGATTTCCCTGTACATCATATGAAACCAAAACATCTGGTGCAAAAAAAACAATTAAAAAAAATTATGTACAGAATGCAGACCTAAGAAGCGTCCTCTTTTTCCACAAGCTCCATGGTTAGACAATAGGCAAGATTCCAAAACAAACCCTTAATCTCTCTTTATACCAACACAAACACCACGCAATGAGACTAAGTGAGAGGTTCAGGGCCATCCTCACCTTTTTATAGAGTTTTGATGATGATGCAGACTTGTGTCATTGAATAATGCTCAATTTCCGAAGTGTCTGGCTTCAAGCGACAGTCGTCATGGCCCCATAGGGAGACTAAGTGGGAGAGAAGAGAGAAAGAACATCATCATGCAGTGTACGGGTACACAGAGCTTACATATGAGGTAGATACAGTAAGTGCTAGGTGTGAACAACTCGATAAGCACACGGTCATTTAACACAATACTCAAAACTTCCCACCAGTTACCATTATTATGGGGTATTGTCCCATATTCTATGCGCCTTTAAGAGGCTTAACAAAGCTATGTTTTAAGGTGCCACTCCCACAAAAGAAGCGGGGGGGGGGGGGGGGGGGGGGGGGGGGGGGGGGGGGGGGGGGGGGTGTTAAATTATATGTATTTGAGGGTTTTTAGGGGTAAAGAAGTCCTAAATCCATCCAGGTAAAGAGTCGGGTTTTTTTTTAATTAGGTTTAAATACTAGATATAACAGTACTTAGTGGGGGGGAGGTGTGTGTGTGTGTGTGTGTGTGTGTGTGTGTGTGTGTGTGTGTGTGTTGTTTTTGGACTTATACTTATACGCAAAAACATAACAATTCAAATGACGGCTGGCTTTAGACAAAGGACAATGATTAGCACAAAAACAACTCATTCTTTGATTTATTTTTTTACATCAAAGTGAGAGTGAGGTATCATTCTAGTGTTTTCTACATAAAATAGTCAAGAACAACTTATTTTGAAGTGAAAAGAAGCGAGGTTCAACAATGACGGATAGCAGCTTAGCTAAAAAGATCTTAAGTACAGATAGAGTCCTCACGTGCATCCATATAAATAAGATAACAAACTCGTTAGTTTTGAATACGTATTACAGGTGTCAACAAACCTTTCAATTGCTATCCATGTCTTACTTAAAACCTTTTTAACTTATACCTACCATCCATGTAGTGTTAAATATCAACAAGTATGCATTCTCAGAACAGTAAGCCACAGAGGAAAGTGACATGTGTGTGTGTGTGGAGCGGGGGCGAGGGGGGGATTCTAGCCCGTACACTAACTTTACCAACACTTGTTTTATTTTATTTTAGTGCTACACGTTAAGGTGACTAAAGCCCTAGTCTTGGTGTGTATTATTTTGGCAATTAATCTTAGGTATGGACCACTTATATTAGATAATAAGTGGCATTTCTTGACATTGGTAGAGAATTAAATTAAGCTTGAATGCATTGAGTTCCGTTATAGTGTTAGATAAAAAGCAGGGTCCAATGTGTTCCAACCAGCTAAAATCATAAAATCCCGACTAGAGAACTGGATAATTTACACAAGTTTTTTATCTAAGTATCGGCAAAAGATTCCAATTTGACCTAAAGACCGAGAGAATTTCAAGTTTGTCCTTATTTTCTTTGATTAGAAAAAAGTATTTTTCTAGCCCTGCACGATTTACACCAGAGCCCAGTGGCCTAGGCTCATCCAACATTTTGAGCCTATTGTGGAGTCTAAGCCAGGGCGCTGACCCAATGGCTAGTGGATTATTTGTACAGCATGGCATGGATGAGTGGTCGTCAATTGGTCATCATGGTCATGTCATCCATTACATATCAAAGGAGATAGTTTGGGCATCTAGATCTTCATCCCCCCCCCCCCCCCCCTTAAAAAAAAAAAAAAAAACCGTGTGGGACTCCTCCCCAACCCCAATATTATACCACCATCACACTATTATTCTAGTGAAGTTGCATCTTCAAAAGACAAATTTCATCAAGCTCGAGACTCCATTGTGCAAAAATTAGGGTGCTCTGCATCCTCTCTCGCCGCTAAAGGAGCCCTTACTTGTATCTCAAGTTATCCTAAAATTTCAAGATGAGTTTGTCATGTCTATGTAGCTTGGGTCTACTCACTTTTCGATTGATATCTATTCAGATGCATTAACTTAGCTTGACTTCCTGCCCACATACTTATAACACTCCATGCCATTTAGGGTTTTGTAAATCTTAGCCTGAATTTCTAAGTGTCGTGCCGTCCCATGATGCATTTCAAAATGATGGATGCTAACTTTTCCTGTCAAGTATCTTGTCTCAAGATCAGATACAAACTTTGCATAGGGAAGATAGTAATAGACCCTTTGCCTTGGATGTTTAGTTCTGAATTGCATTGTCCGGGTGCTGACTTTTTCATAATCAAAGGCATAAGCCATATAACGAAACTGGAATGTGACAATTGTCACGTCCAAAGCAATCTTTTCAAAGCTTAATTATAAATTTAACTGTCTTGGGATGGACTTACTTTTAGAGGAGATTGTGCAATGTTTCCAAAGAATTCTTCATTTTACAAAGCAAAAGCTCAAGACACAAGGGACAACACAATCCTCACTTGTATTGTTAACGAAGTCTCATGCACATAGCTTGTCTCGGAATCTAGCAAAGACCGCGCACTTTTTTGGTTATCTTTGAGCATAGAACTTAATGTTGAACCTCCAAAAAAGCTATTTAAACCCTTTTGCATCACATAAAGCTGGTTTTCATATCATTGAGTCAAAAGATGAGCCTCACTAGCAATAGTGTGTGAACTTACGGATTTCTTTCTGACTACTTGCAAGAGGATCTTGCTAAGGAACTTAAAGCACTGTACTTTCTTCTTTGCAAGCTATGGCTATGGCGTTAGAACATTCATGTAGGATGATAATATTTTCCTTGCAGCGATCAAAATTTTTCCTGCTCAATATACAACATTAAGAACCGTACATAGATTGCACACAATTCTGTCATATACATAAATTCTATCTATTTCTAGTTTTTACAAATTTAGTTCTCCCGGCTTTTTTCTCCATCTTCTCTCTCTTCTTCCTTGCTTTCGCATCTTCTGTGTCATCCTCCTGATAAAGAGGGAAATCTGTCACATTCTTTTCTGAAGAGCCTTGTGAAAAAACAAAAATTCTCATCAAAACAAGAGGCACACTTACAGAAGAACTCTGAAATATATAAGGATAGAGCACTAGCTGCCAAAGTTTGTAGAAGGCAAAAGCTGGAATCTGAAAATCAAAAACCCATGTTACACAGCAAGAGCCCTCACAAATCCTAGCAAAAACAGCTTTGTTTTAGGTCCATAAGATTAACCCCCCCCCCCCCCCCCCCCCCTCTCCCCCTCCAAGAGTAAATTCTTAAAAGAACAAACATGAGGGAAAAGAGCTTACTGGGATAAAGGGCTAAAAAGGCTAGAGCCCAAACACATGGAAAAAGGCCAAAAATTGCAGCCCAAAATGTTCAAAAATGTTCATTTTGGCCGGTCAACAGAGGCCACAATAAAACGTACTGATTCAAGGTACAGAACAGAACATACAAGTTGTCATGTGCATCAAACATGAACAACCTTGCCTATTACAGAGCATCATATTTCGGCTATACCCTTTACCTGTCTTTAGAGACTCTACGTCTACATGCCGTACATTCTTTCTGATGGTCATGATGATCCTAGTGCAAGACACCCACAAGAAATCCATAGTCTTCTTATTAGAGGTATTTTATAGCTTTGGGATGGACAAGGGCAATCCTAGACCATGCAGTCAAAGCAATTACTGCCAAATTAATTTGAAAAGGAAAGATTGAAAGCAAAAGGTTTTCCCACAATCCACTAGATACTCCAGAAAAAGAAAATATCTCCATAGCCTTTATATTCAGATCACTTGAACACAAATAGGACAGGACTCTGTCTGGATAGTTGCCGATGGGTCACGTGACAGACTTCAAAGTTATGAAGAACCTGAGAGGTCCAATGAATCCTGGACCTAAGAGTCGCCTCTATTTCTCTCTCTTCCTCTTATTCCCTCTCAAGTATTTGCTCTCTAGTTGATTCACTCTCTGCTTTTTTCTTTTTAGGTGAAATTGTTGGCCTGCCCTGTTTTCAATGCTCTTGTGGGAGCCCAACTCAACTGCTATTTTTGTTGCTTTTCCAGCTGCTCCTGTTGAGCACGCGGTGGTGTGTGCAAGTGATAGAGCACGCGAAGATGTGCAGTGTGTGTGCAGAGAGGGGTGGCGAAAGCCAGCAGGAGAGGAAGCGCTAGCAGAACGAAGAGGGAGAGAGAGAGAGCTCACGTTCTTGGGGAAAACTCAGTAAGTGAGTTTTGGGTTTTCCCACTTTTATTATAAGTGACCTTTAAAAAATGTGTCCACGTTCAATATGAACCTGGACAAAGTATAAAAATGTACAAAAAGGGGTTATTTAGGCCTTTAACCCAACAACCTCCCACTTAAAGGCATAAATGATGCCTTTAAGTTAACAACCTCCCACCAGCTGTATGCAATGCTCATGTTGAGCCTTAGCAAGACTCTTGGTAAGAACATCTACAGGGTTATCCTGTGTGTGAATCTTAGTCAAGGTGACTAGACCATCCTCCAATACCTGTCGTATGAAGTGGTATCGCACATCAATGTGCTTTTTCCGTGCATGAAACATAGCATTCTTGGCCAAATAGACAGCACTTTGGCTATCACATCCCAAGACAGATTGCCGGGATTGGACATGTATCTACTAACAACTCCCACCGCATGGGCAATGTCAGGACGAGTGGCAACCATAGCATACATAAGAGAACCACAAGCTGATGCATAAGGGATTCCCTTCGTAGCATTCATTGCCACGTCATCCTTTGGGCAATCGGCTTTGCTAAGTTTTGTGTGTGGAGGTAAAGGTAACTCCAAGTGACTTAGCTTCAGCCATGTTAAACCTGTCAAGTACTTTAGCAATGTACTTTTCTTGAGATAAGAAGAGCAATTTCAGCTTTTTATCTCTCTTGATTCTCATGCCCAAGATGTGCTCAGCATCACCTAAATCCTTCATTGCAAAAGCTGAATTCAGCTGACGTTTAAGAGCATCAATGGTAGACTTATGCTTCCCAGCAATCAACATATCATCTACATATAGCACAAGGATCATAGGACTTCCATCATTATCCTTCTTCGTATACAAACAATGGTCTGAATGGCTGTGTTTAAAGCCTTGAGACAGCATAAAAGTATCAAACTTTTTGTACCACTGACGTGATGACTGCCTCAAACCATACAGTGCCCTTCTTAGTTTGCATACAAGTTCCTTTCTATCAGGAACTACAAAACCCTCAGGTTGCTTCATGTAGATATCTTCATCAATGTCACCATGAAGAAAAGCTGTTTTTACATCCATTTGATTCAATTCTAAGTCGAGCACTGCAGCGACAGCAAAAAGGACACGCAATGTCGTAAGCTTTACAACAGGAGAAAAGATCTCTTGAAAGTCAATCCCCTCTTTCTGTGCATACCCTTTGGCAACTAACCTTGCTTTATACTTGGGCTTTCCATCAACACATTTGACCTTGTAAACCCATTTGTTAGGGAGACCCTTTCTTCCTTTAGGCAATGGCACAAGATCCAAGTATTGTTTGCATGCAAAGATTTGATTTCCTCTTGCATCGCAAGCTCCCACTTACTGCTTAACTCACATGATTTTGCCTTTTTATATGTAAGAGGCTCTCCCTCATCTGTCAACATAACATGATGCAAAGAGGGGTCAAAGCGTTGTATCAACCTTCTGACACGAGTAGACCTGCGTACCCAATGATCTACATTCTCAGGCACAGGTTCTACATCAGGAGGCAACTCATTTTCAGCATGCTCATGCTGTGAAAATCATTTTCAGCCATGACAAGTGGCTGTCCATCCTCATTTGGAGCATCTAAATCATGTCCTACCTCTTCTGGCTCAAGGTTAACCGGTTGATTATCAATTTTAGCTTGCGGTAATGCATCTTGAGGCTCTTTTTCAACATCAATAGGTGGCAAGAGAGGTTGAAATTTAACCGATTTCTTGTCAATTTCAAAAGATGTAGCATTTTTCAGCAATTTAGCCTCATTGAACACTACATCTCGGCTGCGTACTACCCTATTAAACTGAGGCAACCATATCCTGTAGCCCATTTCACCCTCTTCCCCATAACCTAGGAAGAGTCCTTGGATGGACTTGGCATCTAGCTTTGTCCTCAAGTCATTACGAACATGGACAAAAGCCTCGCAGCCAAACACTCTCAAATGATCATACGAGGCAGGTTGCCAGACCAAACCTCCTCTGGAATGTCATTTTTTAGCGTACTGTTAGGAGAGCGATTGCATACATGAACTGCAGTTTTCAAAGCCTCTCCCCAAAACCCATGAGGGAAATTAGCCGTGGACAACATGCAACGCACTCTCTCACATAAAGTACGGTTATACCTCTCAGCCACACCATTAGAAGATGGATTATAAGGGGCTGTCAACTCCCTTTTAATCCCATATTCTTCGCAATAACGCTGAAATTTAAGAGACATGTACTCCTCCCCATTGTCAGATCTCAGACATTTAAGCTTACTACCCTTTTGCGTGGTCACAAAAGCATGAAACCTCTTAAATGCATTAAATGTCTCACTCTTATTCTTTAACAAATATGCCCAGCCTTTCCTAGTGCAATCATCAATGAATGTAACGAAGTATGATGCACCACCAAAAGACTTAACAGGCATTGAAAATACATCGGAGTGAATTAAATCAAGAGCATTAGCTTTGCGCGAGACACCAGAATAATAAGAAGACTTCTTTTGTTTACCATACAAACAGTCATTACAAAAATCTAACTTGGTGCTCTTTACATCAACCCTCTTCAAAGAGGAGAGGACATCAAGTCCCTTCTGGCTCATATGGCCAAGTCTTTTGTGCCACAACTCCAAATGAGAAGCAACTTCGGCCACTGCAAGAAACTTGCCAGGCAAAGCTTTGCCATGTAAATAGTATAATGTACCACTCTTGCATCCCTTGACAATGAGCATTGATCCCTTAAGCAACTTCCATGAACCCCAGCAAAAATGGTTGTATAACCCTGTGCATCCATCTGGCCAACAGACAATAGACTCTTCTTGATGCCTGGTACGTACCTTGCATCTTTAAGCATAAACTCTTGGCCATTGTTTAATGCCAAGCGCACAGTGCCCATTCCTTCAATGTCACAAGCATGGTTATCCCCAAGGTAAACCTTGCCATACTTGCCTGCATGATAAGAAGCAAAACACTCCACAGATGGAGTCACATGAAATAAGGCACCCGAGTCTACTATCCAAGACTGTGTAAGGCCATCATTTGCACTTAGCAATGCATCAATGACATCTCTACGTGAGATAAGCATGTCTTCTTCATTTGCTACAACAAAATCTGAGGGGCATGAAGCTGCAACCAAGATCTCCTCATTGTCGGATAACTCTGTGATAACCACACTAGAGGATACATTGACAGTCTCCGAATCCTTGGAGAAGGTACCAGCTGATTTTTCCCCTTTCTTATTCTCTGTCTTCTTCTTCTCCTGTGATTCCTTCTTTCTTTCCTGCTCTTTCTTGAAATACCTGCAATCTGGCTTCTTATGGCCTTTTCTGCCACACTGGTAACAAGTCACATCCTTATCCCTAGACTTGCTTTTGCTCCTGTTTTGAGTCTTGGTACCTGTATTTTGCTTCTGACTTCTGCCTCTCGCATTGTAAGCAGAACTGCCACCTTCCCCACCACCAGACTTGCGTCTAATTTCCTCATTTAAGATGGAGCCTCGCACTCCATTATATGTGAGGTTGGGGCTATTACTCAAAGAAACCACAAGCGTTTCCCAAGAGTCTGGCAAAGTCATCAACAAAAATATGGCTTTCAACTTGTCATCAAAAGGTTGAAGCCCAGTATCCTGTAGCTGACTCATAACATTGGTGAAAGTACTTAAGTGCTCAGAAGCCGACTTGGCTTCGTCAAGCATCATGTTCACCAGTTTGCGCATCAAATGCTCCTGATTCACAGGGGTGGCATTCTCATAAGTGGCCTTCAACTTATGCCAAATTGCATGTGCACTATCCAAGCCCTTTATGTCCACCAGAATGTCATCGGTCACAGCCATTTTGATATAGGCCTTTGCCCTCTTGTTGAGCTTGGCCCAATCCTCATCCGGTATATCCTCAGGCTTTACAGCCAAAAGGGCATCCTCACAATCCTTGAGGAACAAAATCCCCTACATCCTGTCCTGCCATAGGTCGAAACCTGTACCGTCAAATCGCTTGATTTCCATCAAGCTCTTGGCATCAGACGACGAGGAAGTAGAGGCTATTTACACGGATAAAAATGCAGCAAAAAGTGTCTACACAAAATCTGAAAATTTTCAGTGATCACAATGTACCGCACGTTGCATACAATGTGCTGAAAATTTCAGCAATTAACAAGTATCCCCAATGCGTACTTGCATAAACCCACAAAAGGCGTACATAAACCTCAATTTGTGTACATAAAAACAGTCCAATTCTGAATTTTCTGCAAATTTACTGTTTTGGCCCATCAATTTGCATCAAATGGACTTGTTTTGAGTGGGAAAAGCAAGGGGCGTTCACGGGAATCGATTTAGAACACCTGCGTTTTGCTGTTTTGACCTGTAATTTTCTGGTTTTTACCTGTTTGACCTAATTTCAGCCTGTTCTAAGCTGTTTTGGAAACCCTAATCACCCTAGGTGACACCGGAAGCAAGGGGCTTCATGATGAAAGCGGAAATTTGACGCGAGAGAAGCCTTTCGCTTGCTGTCCAGCCACCTGCGCAAAGCTTCTGAAACCCTAATCTGGCTCTGATACTAGTTGTTGAGCGCGCGGCGGTGTGTGCAAGTGATAGAGCACGCGAAGATGTGCAGTGTGTGTGCATAGAGGGGTGGCGAAAGCCAACAGGAGAGGAAGCGCTAGCAGAACGAAGAGGGAGAGAGAGAGAGCTCACGTTTTTGGGGAAAACTCAATAAGTGAGTTTTGGGTTTTCCCACTTTTATTATAAGCGACCTTTAAAAAATGTGTCCAAGTTCAATATGAACCTGAACAAAGTATAAAAATGTACAAAAAGGGGTTATTTAGGCCTTTAACCCAACAGCTCCTTGCAATAGCGACCTTGTGCCTCTTTAAGCAAGGCTAAGAGGTGACTTATGCATCATCATGGATGTGAGGTCTTCATCAGATTTTGCTCAAGGCCACGTTCCTCCCGATGGACTGTAATATCTCTTGTATCTTGCTCTACTATACAATGAGGATACACCTATGGGGCACCACCTGTATCTAACTACCCCGAGTCGAATCCTCTCTCCCTATCTTTTTTGTCTGTATGTTCTGTTCAAATTTACTGAAGTTTTTGCATTTGCCATAGGGCTCTCTGTTAAGCCGTCTTTGATACGACCAAGTTCTGGCTGTTTTGCTTTCATTACACGGCTACCTAACATGCGCTCAACTGTTTAGGGCTTCATCCTTGGGCACGTGCTTTGGGAAGGCAGCTAAGCATGCGTTAAGCACCATATGCATCGCATGTTGGCCAGGTCATACCATTGGTCGAAAATCCACCAATGCTTTCTTCTCCATGTACTTTCTGAAAAAGCATCTAGCCTTTAGACAAAGCCATTCATGCTTGACACATTACAATTGGCAACTGAGTACATCCTTTCTTTTAAGTGATGAATTATGCAGTTTGGATGTACTTGCGTTGGTAGTTGCAAGAACAACAAACTTCACTAACACCTAGTAGTGTGTGGAAGCGCAGGGCATCTGGCTGAGAAAAACCTAAGGCTGCATGAAAACGCAGATGTGAGTTGGCATCACACATGGAGGGTGTCCTCCTCAGTGGGGTGCTAGAGCAAGAAGACCAATGCCCCAAATGGGGGGATTCCTAGATGGCCAGGGGGGCTGGTATGACCTGCTGCCCTGTGATCGGCAGCCAGCATGAAAAAGACCATAATAGATAAAAGCCCTAAAATGCCAATGCATGTGGGTAGCCAGCCTAGGATAAACACTACAGACTACCCAATGTGAAGTGGTTGGAGATGACTCTTAACAACATTCCACATATTCTTGCGACGACAAGTTGCTTATTTATTAGTGACATCAGGCTTGTCAATTTAGACAAGAAAGAATCCTGATCATTAATTTTTACAATGCTAAAGCATATCTCTAGACTGAGGTTATCAGTTTTCAAAATAAACTTACTTCCCAACCACTAGTCTGAGATAAATGATGAAGAAATCTTACCACAAGGTACACAAACCAGAACTTATCCGACAAAATTGAGGATAACTGCACGAACATGGTGATGTACAGTACATCATGCAAGTAACTGCATAGGAATAAAACAATCATTAGCTCCTTACAGATAGCCCAAATCTGTAATATTCAGGAAACAAGAACTTGGAAAACAAAAATGAAAATGTGACCTAGCCAGTCCACCTCCACTCATGTCAAATCCACCATCAATAAGCTCCCCACTCTCATCATAACTAGCCTTAGCCATTTTTGCTAGCTGATCATACATAATCTTATATACTCCAGACGTGATTAAAAAACCAATCCAATGCTTCCATGAAAAAGTAGAATGAAAGAGCAAAATTCTGACGACGACATAAACTGCCTGCCATGAACATCAGCAAAATTAAATAGTCAGTGAGGTTCCAAACTTGACAGATTTAGATGCAAAACAAATTGGTAACCATCATTATTTAGTCAATACAGTAATAATACTATGCAGTACATGCATAGCAACCAAAATGCTGAGTCTCAGCTTATGAAGTATATTTATGGCCTAAATCATACGGAGCAACCTTAAAACTTGAACTCGATATAAAGGATTGATTTAACACAAAGCATGTAGTTGGCCAGAGCCACAAAGCTAGCTTAGTTGATTGTGTTAGCCAATCTGGGGACAAGACGTATAACGCAACACTAAATACACAAACTAAAGGTCTTTTTCGAGGGCGCAAAATAAAATAACGAGGTTTTTTTTATTCTCCCCCAGGGATGACACATAAGATACATATATAACAATACATGGCATGCCACACCAATTCATACTGAAAGTGCAGCTTCATTTTTCAAGAGATGAATGTGGGCTAAACAGAAAACCCTTTTATTAAATTGATGGTTATTACCAACAAAATGTCCCGTCCAAAAAATGCCTTTTACAGCTGCTACGGTTTAATAGGATTTACAAACTTAACATAAACCTTATCCACTGAAGGAATTTAGAAAAACAATCTCAGTACTTGGTAAGACATTAATGTAAATGCATTTGAATTTATAGATAGGATTCAACGCAAAAGTAGCCTACATTTGCTACCGCCAAAACGTCCCGTCCAAGCACTATAAACATAGATGTGAAATCCTTCAGCCAAGACAGTGCTGCATATGACGAGGACGGTAGGGAGCCCTATGACATATCAAGAAGCAATAGAATGGTCCCATAGATAGGATTCAACGCAAAAGTAGCCTACATTTGCTACCGCCAAAACGTCCCGTCCAAGCACTTTAAACATAGATGTGAAATCCTTCAGCCAAGACAGTGCTGCATATGACGAGGACGGTAGGGAGCCCTATGACATATCAAGAAGCAATAGTCCCACCAATGTGCACAATGTAACTAACTTGGACACCCAAGCGAGAAATCAATAACAACACACAAACAGAAACTGCAATAACTGAACTTGAATAGAGGGAGAGAAAATGAGAGTCGACACGAAGCAGCGGAGTTCCACTTCTAGATGCACTCACCCCAAAGAGTAGCGTCCCTGCCTTTTGGTAATTCTTTGTTGATTGATCACAAAAGTACAATAGCTGAGGGTCCTCTCTCTCCACAGTGCCCCCTTACATGGGTCCCTAAAATTGGGCGCCCTCCGTAGCTTTTCATCCCCCAAACGCTAGATCCATATGGCATGCCACGTCATCCACGCGTTTCGCGGTGCAAATTATTACGTGAGTTGAATTTTGCTTTTAACGTTCATTTTTTATGAGCCACCAATTAGGATTATTATCCAGCCTCTTCAAGTCCACTTGTGACATACCCCCCTCTTGAAAGAAGATTCATCGCCCTCAATCACGCCTGCAAAACAGACACAGGAGAAAAACTAGCTCAGTAGACATTGACTCTATTATGTACCCATGCACCAAACAGGGTTGACACGTACGGTCACGTACGAAGATATGCGGTACTAATTGAACTAAAAAAAATAGATGTACCTTGACGTAACGTACGATGCAAAAAAATTGAAAAAATCATATATCTTTAGAGACTAAACCAAGAAGTAGGTTTAAGGGGGAGAAATGAAATGAAAATGACCTATGAGACCAAACTGATTACAATGGTGAGTCTAGTACCAAGTCGGGGTACAAACAAAGAAAACTACAAACTAGAAACTGAGATAGGAGTGCTACCGACTCCTATGGGTGACTGGTAAGCTGAGCAATGGTATAATGCCACAAAGGTACAAAATGGGGATAAGTGTCACCATGATACAATATAGCAGTAGCATGAAGTCTTATCCTGATCGACACTCTGGCTGTCGTACTAGAATCCTGTGGATCCTCTGCCGCAATCTCTGTCTGTGCTGCGTGGCTCCCCTCCTCAGTCATGGTCGTCTCGATCTCCCCAACTCTATAGCTCGGTCAATGAGAGTACCACTAGTGTGTGTGGGTGGGAACCGAGCTCTATGGTGGTGGTGGCCCCTCTGCCTCTATGGTACTCCGACTGAAGAAATCTGAGATGCGTCTCTGGGACTAACTCCATCTATGCCCTCTCAATAGAGAGTCTCTCTGTCTCTGTATCTCAAGTAGAAATAATCCGAGACATCTCTGATCCTGATATCTCATGACTCTATCTAACGAGTCAAAACCATCTCTGAATAAACAGTGAAAGCGTCTCCGTATCTCATAGTAGACTGTGCAGTGACATATGTAGTGAAACTCTGTCTTTGGCTCTACATGGCATAACTGACATATCCTACTGTCTGCTGGTATGCCTCTGAATCTACTTGTCTCAATCCCAAGCTGGTGTGAGGATGTGCGTATCTGGCCTATGGCACATCGTAACCCATGAGATAGATGTGTGTCCATGTAGCTGGGCCGTGTGACAAATCCGTCTGTCGTGAGTTGGAGAAGATGCTCTCTATAGAAAGCCCTCTTCGTACCCAACTCCTGTGATGGCTCTATCCATGTCCTCTTGGTATCAAGCTGGATAAGATCCTGCCGAATGAGTCTAGTAATCTCCATCCGTGTAAGAGCCAAAGATGGTGCATTAAGAGAATACTGGAAAGGGGGCAGCCTCTCCATGTTGAAAGAGAGAGAGAGAGAGAGAGAGAGAGAGAGAGAGAGAGAGAAGAAGAAGAAGAAGATTGTTTTAACGTCGTAGGAAACTATCCCAAGAGACCTTAAAGATCTATCCGACGAAGAGAGTTGAACTCAAGACCTGTTATGAGAGAGAGAGAGAGAGAGAGAGAGAGAGAGAGAGAGAGAGAGAGAGAGAGAGAGAGAGAGAGAGAGAGAGACTATGCAATGTATGCATTGTGCATCATGCCCCAAGGCTTCCAAATTGCGTAACGTCTCCAAAAAAATGCACCGAACAAGACCCGTACATTCACCCGTCAGGTGAAACAAATAAAATGCTACAGTTATATCATCTTTTCAACACATACTAAAAGAATACACACATGAAAGAGCACATGTTTAGGAATTCCCATTTCAATGTACATCCTTCTCATAAAGGCATTCGGTAATATACCGTCATCCTATCAATATCCCTAAAATCTCATGGAGAATTTAGTGACTTTATCATTCTAAGCAATTTGTGACAAAGGAGTGGAGTGGCTCCCCTTTCGTGCAACACGCATCGCACCAAATTCGACCCGCTAATTCAACATGCACTTGAAGAATAGACCGTTGTCGACAGCTGTGCTCCCATGATGTGAAAAAGAGCGAACGGATGCAGTTTGTGTTTAATTGAAGTCTACGTGATTATTGAACAGTGATCGGGGATTGGTAACAAGTTAGCTTAATGCTAAATGTGTGCCAGAGCAGCTTTAAAGGGCCAAAAATTATCTTGATGATGCTAGAAGAGAGATGTTTCAAACTATCAGAAATGAAATCTTATGTACTAGAACAGCAGTACTCAAAGAGCTCCACAAGCCTCTCTTTAGGGCTTGTCGATTGGAGCTACGATGAGGAAGATATAGCAGCTTGAAGTTGGGATAGATTGCAGATCTATACCGGATTGCTGGTGAAGAATCAGGGCTGAAGTGAGTGCATGGGCCTAAAGTGCTCATCATCTGGAGCACGTTGCTCTTTTCAGATTGGCAATACGAGTTCTGGTTGCCAAGATATTGCTAGTTTAAATTTCATTGGGAGCCAGTTTTGTATCAGTTTGATTGCCTCGATAGGTGTGCCATATGAGATTTTTGCAACCTCGCCAGGGTTTGTATGCAAAATATGCCATTAGTAAAGGCCATAGGAATTTACGGCTCGTCAATCGGAGCTCGGGCCGGTAAGATTGCAGGTTGAAGTTGGCGTCAGTTACCTACAGTGAGGTGCCGAATGATTTTTCCCCATTTTTGTCGCCTCAGTTGGAGGGCTCGGCAATGTCCAAGAGCGATCGGATCAGCACGGTCTGAAGCCGGCTAGCAGGAGTCTTATGGAGATTTTACGGCTCAGTGTTACTGGGCAAAAAGTGACAAGCAGATGAAGTTGGTGCAAAAAGAAGCTTTTCAAGTAGGTTTGGTGAGATGTTTTTGGAGGGTTGGAGGGCCAAGTCCATCTGGAGACACCACGTGGCAAGGCTTTACTCCCACATGCAAGGAGGGCTAAAAATAGGCTACTAGATATATAGTGTATTGAGAGGGGCTCATAAGCATCCAAGGCGTGGGAGAAGGGAGCTCTTGAGAGCTGTAGCCATGGCATGGCCCTGACGGACGCTCCTCTGGTGGCAGGCGCCGTTGCGCGCAACGTGTTGACATTGCACTCTTGGCCGTTGCTGACGATAGCCTGAGGCGGATGATGATGTGGCAACTGCCACCCGGGAGAGGTTCCCACGCGCCTCTCAAGGTCCATGTTTTTTGAAGGTAAAGCAATCCTCGCACTAGCGCTAGCGCTAGTGCGAGGGGCCTTCCCGCGGTGCTCACAAGACAGTATGAGAGAGAGAGAGAGAGAGAGAGAGAGAGAGAGAGAGAGAGAGAGAGAGGAGTGGTCGACACGTCTATAAGAGGCAGTTTGCATGCAAGGAAGTGGAGAAGTGTCCGGTGGCTCAGGGAACTTGCTAAAAACAGCCAATGGGCTCTATAAAACCAATTTTTCGAGCATTTTTTAGGGAGTTCAAAGAGTTTTTTTTTTTTGGCAATCCCAAGAGCGGATTTTTGAGCAAGAAGAGCAAGAGACGGACAGTTCTTTAAGGAGTTACGACAACGAAGAGAAGGGGACTTCATCATCACCATCGAGATCACCGCACGCTCTCCATCTTCTTCTACATAATTTTTCTAGCCTCTCTCTCTATTACCAATATTGAGTCGGATTAACCCGTTATAAGGCAGCTTAAACTCCTTAATCTACACGTAATCCAATTAACGGTGCCGCTTTGGCAATCGAGCATCATATCTTGTCCATGTTAGCAAATCTATTAATATTCGTGCTTAATTTCATTTCAAGAAAGTTATTAGTCTATTGTACGGTGTGGTGGTGCTTCTTCCTCTCTCTTTTCCCACAGCTAGCAGCCCGAGCGCTAACCCGGCTTGCCTTCGAACCCTTTGTCCCCCAACACCGTGCTAAAGCAAAAGCCTAGGGTAACCGAGGAGAATCTACCAAGTCCATCCACTTTGCATCAAGAGTCAGGTAATTCCTGAACTTGACCAAATATCGCGGATCAACTTACCCCTCACTTTCCTTTCCTTGTACGCGAGGACCTGTTTTGGAACGAGAATCTTTTTTGTCTCTTCCACTTCTGGTTGCTCCTCCAGCTCCCTGTCCTCTTGCACCTCACCTTTGAAAACATGAAAAGCATTGTGAATCCTCCAAGTATCTGGCAACTTCAAACGAAAGGATACATCGTTTATCTTTTCTTGAATCTGGAAGGGCCATAATATCGCAGACTAAGCTTTGGGAGAAGCCTCCCCTTACCCGTGAAGGGCCATTGATATCACAGATTAAGCTTTGGGAGAAGCCTCTCCTTACCTGTCCTCTTTCGTAGGCGTGCTTTCTCAAACCGAAGTAGCACCCAATCATTCTCCTTCAACTGCAAGTGGCATCGATGCTTGTCTACTGCCTTCTTATACCCTGCCACAGGCTTGTCCAAAAAAGCATGTAAATCTGGCGGCAATCATCCCTCCTTGGGATAAAACAAGCCAAGATGCAAAGTGTCACTCAAGTAGAGAAAATTCCTCTTGACAACCTGCCAATGCTTAGACCCTGGGCTATGAATAAATCGGCTGACCTCTGAGACTGCAAACTGAATATCAAGTCTCATGTTGCATACATAAAGAAGGCATCCAACAACAATTTGGTAAAGAGTGACATCGGCAGGATCACCAGCATCATGAACATTGAACTTCAAACCTGTTTCCAAGGAAGTAGCAATAGGTTTGCAGTCCTCAAGTCTAAACTTACATAGGAATGTCTCTATGTAACTTGTTTAACACAAGGCAATACCACCATCACACTGCTTAAACTGTATGCCCAAGTAATGATGCAACAGCCCTAAATCTTTCATCTTGAAAGTAGCATTCAAAGCAGCCTTAAATTCAATAATATGTGTCTCATTGGGTCCAATGATCAGCAAATCATCAACATAAAGAACGACGATGAGAAGTACATCATCCTCACGCTTTACATACAAAGTGCTTTCTGTTGGACTGTTACGAAAGCCTCGCCTAGCCAAACGAGTGTTTCTCATACCAAGCACGAAGAGATTGCTTCGACCCATACAAAGCTTTCTTACATTTGCATACTTTATCTTCCTGCTCTTTAATGACAAAACCGCGAGGCTGCGTTACACAAACTTCCTCAAATATATCACCATTCAAGAAAGCAGTAATATCTGATTGATATACATCCCATCCAAAATGAGCTACCAATGCACATAGAAAACGCATAGTCATACGACAAGTGGGAGCAAAAGTCTCTACATAATCTATGTCTTTTTGTTGTGCATAGCCTTTTGCAACAAGTCGAGCCTTATAACGACCATCCAACTTACATTTCAACTTGTAAACTCACTTCGTACCAATGGCCTTTTTGCCAGGAGGCAAATCACATAAAGTCCATGTGTCATTTTCCATAGGTGCATCATATTCTGAGTGCATGGCAGCCATCCAATTTTCTGAATTTTGTGCTTCATCAAAAGACAAGGTTCCTCTACATCACATAAGCTAGAAACAACCAAAGCATAACAATCTGATGCATAAGATGCATGGCGAGATCGTGAACGAGTACGACTAGACAAAGGTGCATCCAATTTATAGTCACACAAAGTATGCACCAGCCATTTTGGCATACCTCTAGCCTACTCATTCTCAACCCTTTCCACATCAAGTACATCATGTACATCGGCATCAATAATAGGCTGATCCGTAGCAGTTTCAAAAACCCCCCTAGTCTATACATTTGCCTCATTGGAATTTACAGTCAAGTTTTCACCATTAAAAAGAGGCAACAAAGAGTCGTAAATGTCCTGTGAGCTTACATTATTGTCTCTGGTACATGATAGCAAAGGCTGAACAGAATCTTCCACAAACACAACATCTCATGAAACCAAGATACGTTTTGTTTGCAGATGGTATAGAATGTAACCTTTGCTTTCAGTAGTATAACCAACAAAAATGCATTTAATAGCCTTATCATCCAATTTTTTGTGTTGCGTTTGTAGCACCAAAGCATAAGCTAAACAACCAAAACGCGCATGTGATCAATAGATGGCTTCTTATCATGCCATGCTTCATAAGGAGTCATAGACTACAAAGCTTTCGTAGGACACCTATTAAGTACATAAGTAGCACACATGATGGCCTCAAGCCAAAACAAAAGTGGCAAAGCTTGACTCTTGACCATACATCATGCCACCTCCGTAAGCGACCTGACCTATTTTTTCTTTCAGAAACACCATTTTGTTGAGGTGTATACGGCACTGTATATTGGTATTTTATCCCACCACTAGCCAAAAATGCATTAAACTCGGGAGACATATACTCCCCCCCTTGATCTGAACAGAGGGTGCCCATAGTACATTCAGAGATATTTTCAGCCATAGCTAGAAATTGTTTGAAGCGCATAAACACTTTGGACTTAGCTCTAAGCTAATACACTCATGCATGCCTGGAGTAATCATCAATGAAGGAAATCACCACAAATATCACTATGCACAAGCTGCAATCTGCATACAGCCCTAACCGAACTATCCTTTAAAAACTTCAAACATTGCATCTTACCCAAAATATAGCCATCACAAACATGCTTCACAGGTGCTTCAAGCGGTAGCAAAGAAGCAGCCATATCAGATTTCTGCATACGCAACAAAGATACCCAAAAACGTGCATGCCAAAGTTTTGCATCTGAAACGGTCTGTAAATCCACAACTGCATTTGCAAAACTCTGCCTACACTTGTCATACGAAGTGAGCTTATACAGCCCACGGCACAAAATGCCAGATGCAACAATTTCATCACCAAAACTAAGATCATGAATTGTACATCTGTCATCCACAAATTTCACAACAAGACCAAGTCTAACAAGTGCAGATACAGACAAAAGATTCTTCTTGATCCCACGTACATAAAGTGCATAAATAAGTATGAAAGAACTCCCATTCGCAGCAGTCAAAACAATCTTTCCAACTCCCTGGACCGGATAAGCGGCACTGTTGACACGAGTGACTGTATTCCCATGAGTGACAGCCTCGAGAGAGGTAAACAAGTCATGATGTGATATAATGTGCTTTGTAGCACCACTATCAAAGTACCACATGTGAATCTGCAGCAACTAACATACATGACAAAAGGATCATAAGTGCACTCTGTACTAAATGCCCACTCTGCATCTACATCAACATAACAATCTCCTTTCACAGAAGATTCTACAATATTGCACTTGTAGCAGAACCTGTCTCTTTCTTCTTTGCCTCTTTTGCCTTCAATTTAGGACACTGCTTGATCAAGTGATTATTAGCTTTGCAGTAATGGCAACGCATCTTTTTGCCCTTTTCACCAGGATTCCCAGACGAGATGTTGCCAGCAAAAGCATTAGGAACAGGTGATTTGCCACTTGTTGAAAGACCATAAGAAGTGGCTACATTGTTGTTACCGCCTTCTCTTTGAGCAGCAATAAAAGCCTTTTCAACTGCACGCTGTTTAGTCCTGTTATTTCTTAAAAGTGACTCCTGTAATAGCAATGTGCATAATGCATTAAACTTGACAACATCAGGATTTCCTTGGGTCATAAATCCAAGTACTAGCAAAAGTCTGTTAGGAATCTGGCAATGCATCAAGGACAGTCTACACAAGGGAACTATCTGAAATGACTTCGCCTGCAGAAATGAGTTGCTCATTAATAGCCTTTATACCAGCAAGAAAAGTGTCCATGTCATCTTCCTCATGCATAATCTTCGATTCCATCTCTTTACACAACAATGCAATTTTAGCCTCATTGCGACTTGCATAGAGACCAACTAGAATACCCCAAGCATGTTTAGCTAATTTAGTTGAGTGAATGTGAGGAGTACTAGTGCGCTTCACAGATAATGCAATCAATACATGAGCCTGCCCGTCTCTAACATCCCAATGAGCCTGCGGCTGGTGCGCTTCACAGATAATGCAATCAATACATGAGCCTGCCCATCTCTAACATCCCAATGAGCCTGCGGTTGAGCAGCTCTAGCAGTAGCAACCCTGTCACCAAATCCTGCAACATCCTCAACATCACCTGTATCCACAAAACCGGCACATACATCAATGCCCTGCACAACACCAACGCCCTTTGACACAAGAATATGTTGCATCATGTTAGCCAACATTGGATAATTGTCCTCGTCCAATTTATCGTCGGCAGCAACTGAAATCGGCCCGTATGGCCATAGACTCTAGCTTTCACCCGATCTTTACTTTACGACACAAAGGAACTTCACAAAGAACCCTATGACAAGAATTCAATACTTCAAACAAACCACGGCTTGACAGCTAAAGCGCTCCCAAGCAGACAACGACAACCTGTTGGCCCCAAAGACTGGTGCCCGTATTTCTTTATTCTTATTACACTTGAGAAAAACCT
Organism: Adiantum capillus-veneris; assembly: GCF_014529385.1. Taxonomy (NCBI): domain Eukaryota; kingdom Viridiplantae; phylum Streptophyta; class Polypodiopsida; order Polypodiales; family Pteridaceae; genus Adiantum; species Adiantum capillus-veneris. Next base: position 32,232,102 of record NC_140947.1, read on the forward strand.
ACAAACTTCTACAAGCTGTCCCACTTTTATCGGGCTAAAATTCCCCTACTCTTAACATGATTTTGGTAGCATAACCACAGCAGAAGTCTCCACGGACAAACTACGAGGTAAACAGTGACTTTCTATGCGCACTTTACAAAACCTAGCGAGAAATTACAGCACGCTGAATTCTCTATTTTTGGCCTCCAATTTACACCAAAACACATGTTTCGTGATTCCCTAGCTTCCCCAAAGCTCCTGAGACCTATAGGCATCAAAACTGGCCAAAACCCTAAACCTGCAAAAAATTACAGCAAGTTGTAATTCTCTGTTTTTCGCTCCGATTCACGTGCCGATCACTTTTACGGGTAGCCCTCGAGCTCCTGCACCTATAGGGTTGCTTGCCCTTTGAATTAAACGAGATTCCTCATGGAAAATCTCTCGGAATTGTCCTATATAAGCACCCAAGGCTTTCTCGAGGCTCCCCTAGCATTACCTTGCAATTTAGGTGCAAAACCCTAAACTTGCAGGAAAACACAGCAGGCTGTAATTTTCTGTTTCGCATCATTTTGAGCGGAGCAAACACGCCTACGTGTGTCTCAGAAGCTCCTGCACGCAATGGGACAGTTCCCCTGTAAATCGGACGCGTTTTCACGCAAAAAAAACTCTCCGTTTTCGCATTCCTTCGCGATGGAATTGTGCGTAGCTAAAGGGGATTAGCAATTAGCTAATCTGGTTCTTATACAAAAGATTCTTGCCTTGGCAAACGCGCATCAAACCCCTAGAACTGTACATGGTCATCTGAGAAGCCCAACTAGTGGGACATTACCGTATGTGCAAAGGGGAGAGAGAGATGCGCGAGAGCAACTCATCACGCTACATTAGACAAGGGAGAAGGCAAGCTTTCCATTTAAGCTGCAGAACCAAAAAATCCACCACAGCTGAAAAATCAGCTTTCCAAGCCTCATATTGGGCGCCCCCTCTTGGATGAGACCTTCTGGAGTGAGAGTTGACATGCAGGTTGCTCTCCTACTGCCATGTGTCCAATTTGCTCCTTCTGGATTAATTGCTAGCACCCACCAACTTATAAAGTCCTACCGAGGGGCCTGAATGACTTTAACTGAGCCTAGCCACTTCTTTACTAGTCAGATTCCAGTGCTGATCGACCCAACCTTCTCGTGGCTGCCTGGCCTTGACTCCTGTGAGTGAAACTCTCGGCTGTTTCACACTGGCCATGCAATGTCCAGGCATTTGTGATTTTAACAAGTGGGTCCCAAAAATTAAATAAAAATCAAGGGAAAGAAATCAATAAATATATATAGTGGTTGTCACAGTCTCGTGACAAAAACATCTTGAACACAATTGTGTTGTTGTCAACCATGGCGAGTGCCTGCACCTTATGGGAAAACTAACCGAAAAGAGTAGAAACAAAGGGGACTAATGCTAATATATAGCACAACCCAAGAAGACTGTAAGGAACTTATCATGCAGAAAATTGCACTCACAAAAATTTTGCACAAAAGGACGAAAATGCTTGCGCAATACTGCCTGTAGTGGAAACGTAGGCCGAAAATGAGCCCGAATCAAAATTTTGAGCAGACCAAGCTATAGGAGCTTATCCCAAAGCATTTGTCGACCTGTTGACGTTCGCGAAAGCTCACCCAAATCGAAGAAAGTGAGCAGGCGCGTGCTGGCGATGCTAGCGACTATGCCAAAGAGGACGCAACCTGCTTTGATACCAATTGTTGGAATTAGGGTTGCAGGGAAACACACGGCTTGGAGAAGATGAAGAAGCTTAAGGCACACAACAGCGAGTAGTATTACTTAGTGTGCAATGGAAAGATAAGTTAGTCCTCGAGTGATGGGCATATATACAATGCACGGGGGAAAAACCTCTTGGTGAGGGAAAAATTGCCCCGACAGTACTAAGTGTGTTCACACACATCACTACCACATATGTATGGTAACATGACGGGTACGATGATCTAGAACAGCCTTTGGTTCTCGAGGAATATACTCAATTTGTATATCTTGCCATACATTTTCCTCAATAGGCACAACGTCAGCTTCGCCTAACTTTTCTTTAAGGCGGTTGACATGAACACTGGATCTACAACATCATCCAATGGAAGAGCCACTTTATAGGCAACTTGGCCAAATTTCTTTATGATCAAGAATGGACCACAAAATTTAGTTGAAATCTTATAATGCTTTCCAATTCGCATAGTCTTGGAATCCTTGAGTATCTTCAGATAGACCCATTGTCCCACATCTACAGTCCTTGGAGATCTCTTTTGATTAGCATAAGTGGTAACTTGATCACGAGCCGTCCTTATACTATCCTTAGCCAATTCGAGCATCTCTTGCATATCATACAAGAAATCTCGAGCCTGGCGGTCTTCATGACTTTCTCTAAGCCAATAGCAATAGAAAATTTAGGCTCAAATCCATACATCGACATGAATGGGCTAAATTCAGTAGCAGAATGCTTGCCACTATTGTAGGCAAACTCTAATTGTGGAAGATACCTTTCCCAATCAGATTGCATGTGAGACAGTCACGTGCACATCCAACCCTATGTGCATGTGGACAAGCTGTACCTACTTCTAGGGTTTAGGTAGCCTGGCACCTTTGTGAGTATGTACGCAAGAAGTGTATGTCCAGGCACTTAGAGTAGCTGCATACCCTCTGATTGCACAACCCATGACCACTAGCAGTACCTAGCATAAGTCATTTTCCCAAACTGCACGTGAACCACCTCTTACCAGGGGCTAAAGGATCTATATTAGGAACCCATTGGGCGCCAGTAGAAGCCAGAAGACACAGAAGAAGAAGACTTGAAGCACAGAGCACGCAGTGCCCCGCAGTACCCAGATTCTCTAGCGTTTTCTCAGCCCACCATCAGCGTTTTGGACAGCAACCGTTTTGCTCCCCATCAACATACTGTTGTAGAACCCCATCCGATCCAGCTTTCCCTCGTCACAGTCGGTTGTTCCATTGCGGCCAAGACGACGGGAACAGATTTCAGCCCACAAATCCATCAACGTTTTTCAATTTTCAGCCTTCATCGATGTCATCGGCGACAGATCAGCCCATAGCTTCGCCGCAGGACCCCGATCTCATCAACATACCTAGAGTTTTCATATTTCAGCAGTTTAGCCCTTAGCTTCGACCTCTAGCTTCAACCTCGTCGTCGTCGTGAGGATTCTAGGTATTTATCCTTATTAAGTACTTAAACTCATGATTAAGACTTAAGAAACTGAACTGAACTCAAAGAAAGACTCAGAAGACTCTGTGTTTGATTGGTGACTGCTTGAAACTGAGGCTTCTTATATAGGAGACGAAGAGACATAAATGAAAAGACACATCTCTTGGTGAAGAGACATGACTTTAGATGTAAAGACACATCCTTTCGGCAAAAAGCTGCAACCATAGGGCGAAGAGTCGCACCCGTAGAGTGAAGGGGTGTGACCAGTCGTCGAAGGAGTGTGGGTTTTGGCGAAGAGGCACGTCTCTTGGCGAAGGGTTATGGCCATCCAAGCGCAGGGGTCCTCCTTGGCATGGCACTTCATGTATCTGCAACTAGGAGTAGATGTATTGCTGTTAACATAGTCACAATCGTGACATTCCCTCCCTCTTTAAATAAAACCAAGGGTAGTTGTCGAAACTCCGGGAGAAGGAAATGTATTGTTGTTGTGCTTCTGCATCCAAAGCTCTTTCTGTTAGGTCCCACGTCATGGCACTGTTATTGACCATGACTATTTTTCCAAACTGAAAACTGATCATATCTGCAACTTGATAAGTGCCTTTGTTGAAGTCATTTGTAACTTCGAGCTTTGTCCAATAAAAGATTGAATCTGTATCTGCTTCGAGTGAAATTAGTGGTAAACTGACTTGAGTTTTCTGTTGAGTGATGACCACTAGTTGTAAATCTGTAAGGTAATCCATTGGTTTGTCTGGAACAGTAAAATCCTCCTGAAGGGATGTCGTAGACTAAGACAGAGTAGTGTTCGGAGATATATCCATAAAGGTTTACAATAGAACAAGAGTGTCCAAAGATTCATTTGCAGCGACTAAAGTCGTGCTGCAAGAGTCTGTATCTGCTTTATCCTTTGCACCGCTGAAGGTAAGGACTGGAATCTTCAAGTTTGAAGAATTATCATTCACCATAGCATCTGGTATCTATTTAGAGACAAAGACTGTATCCTGCAAGGGCGATGATGAGGCAAATTTTCCTGCCTGGATCACGGTCAAAGAAGGGATCCTGTGCTTGTCTGTTGTCACACAAGAGCCAGAATCTTCTGAATCTTCAGCTGTTTCAGCGGGTATTAAGGCTTCCAATTGAGAAGGGGGAGGTCGAGGGAGATGTTGCCTCTTAGACCTCTGAAGGATCCTCTTGCACAAGGAAAGGATCAATAAATCTTCGACTTTACCACCAAGAGATAAGGACATAAATGTAGAGCATGGCTCGCGAGGGGGAACTTGTCTAGTGTCGCAACGTTCACGACCGAGTACTCAACTACGCTCGGATATATGTGCCACTAAGTAAGCCCATCTTGATATTGTTGATGATCCTTTGGAAGCTTCATATTGCTGCTTCTATTGCTGATGATTTGAATAAGAAGTTGATTGCTTAGAACTGTAGCATTTCCAAGAATATTAATGCTGAAACTTTTTTTGCTCGCACGAAGGTACATTGTGTCTAGTTGTCTCTGATAAACTATGCTTTGGGTGAGAAAATTTCGGTTCCGAAGGCTTATGTTTGAGTGGTTCTTTCTGGTCGACCACTGAAGCGTAAGAAGATGCATGTATTGTCCGAGAAGCTGTTGGGTAACTCCGAGAAGAGGTTTGCGTTTGCATATGATCCAAGCAAGTATGAATCAATGCGAGGCTTGTTGAAAGTGCTGCTACCTGCGCTTTGAAAACTGCTATCGGGTCCTCCGGCATATTATGGTCGTTGCCATCTTGTGATCTGGTCATGTTGACTGCTCAAAGAAAGTACCTGTTTTTCGGAATAAGCTCGGGAGCTGCCTCTAGAATGGGTTCCGGCTTTGGCGAATTTGAAAGAATCGGATATGGGATCACCTCGTGCAAGAGAATTTTCTGGCAAAACTCCTCGAATCTCGTCTATGTACGAGAAATACATAATAAGTAGCTAGGTAACAATACCGTGCACAGGAGGGGGAGACATTGCCCGTGCCAGAGGAGAAGGGGGGAAGGGCAACGTGAGAATTTGCACAAGCTGGCTGAGCGATGTATTTGTTTAACTCTGCTGGTGTCGTTTTTTTTTTCTATCGTTGAATATTGGCCCAATTTAAAGGTGTCCACACTATAGATAATTTTGGGGCAGGCAGTCAAATTTGGTCGGCCACCTATTGTTAATTCAATTGGACATAGCGTAAATATAACGCTGGTTGGCTGGCTGGTTAAGTAAAAACACCAGCGAACAGTTTCCAGCGATGCTTCAGCCCAACGATTTCAAAATTCCAGCGTGGGATGGTTTCAACAGCCAGCAAGTAGTTTTTTAGCGAGTGATGTGCACCTCTTCATGCAAGGGGAGGTCTGCCCCCCAAGGGGTGCCATGAAAGGGCAGCCGGTGAAGAGTCACTGTGGAGAGGTACCATCAGACTATGAAGAGGCATGACCCGATGGAAAGGTGCCAATGAAGAGGTGCGGCTCGAAAGCTCCTGCAATAATTCTCAACACGCACATGTATGCTGCCTGTTGTGTGCCTATTCGCAGGAAGGGGTGTGAGTGCGGGTTCGACAGTGTCACCCGAGCAAAGGTGCACGAAGTTCTCCGGGTACGCCATACACACACATCACTAGCACAATATAGTTATTAGTAGGTAATAAACAAATACCAATGTTACCTCATACCATTGGGAGAAAAATTGCATTCCATCTTTCTTCTGCTTCCATACAATGCCGGGAAAGGGGTAGAGTGTAGCATCAAGGGTGAGAGGCTCGCAACCGTAGGGTCCCGGGAAAAATTTTGCTCTGATACCACTGTGAGGATTCTAGGTATTTATCCTTATTAAGTACTTTAACTCATGATTAAGACTTAAGAAACTGAGCTGAACTCAAAGAAAGACTCAGAAGACTCTGTGTTTGATTGGTGACTGCTTGAAACTGAGTACAATAGGCTCCTTATATAGGAGACGAAGAGACATAAATGAAAAGACACATCTCTTGGTGAAGAGACATGACTTTAGATGTAAAGACACATCCTTTCGGCGAAACGCTGCAACCATTGGGCGAAGAGTTGCACCCGTAGAGTGAAGGGGTGTGACTAGTCGTCGAAGGAGGGTGGCTTTTGGCAAAGAGGCACGTCTCTTGGGCGAGGGTCGTGACCATCCAAGCGCAGGGGTCCTCCTTGGCATGGCACTTCGCGTATCTGCAACTAGGAGTAGATGTATTGCTGTTAACATAGTCACAATCGTGACAATCGTCGTCGTCGTCGTCGTTGACATCGTCGTCGTCAAGTACCACAGCATCTAGAACCATTGCAGCAGACTTTGTGCAATCTAAAGCAAATACCTCTCTAGCAATAGAGAGGGGGGCCCTTGAGGGGGGTTTGGGACCCCATCTAGTGTCGTCCCTTCTCTCTCTCTCTCTCTCATGCACTATTCTCTCAAAGTTTCCACTCTTGTTTTGGTCATTGCACACTCTCTCTCTAAGTAAGAAAAGCTCTCCCGCTAAGTAAAAGGAACCTTGAGCACGCATTGATCACTCATCCTGAGCTGACACCATCATTCACTTCCGCTGCACACTACATTTGGGTGGCCAGCCCGGAGACATACTAGCCGTACATGTATGTTGTGAATCAGCAGAGTGGTGTAAGTCTAACAGCTCCACCTCTGTTGTGAGGCTCGCTTGCTCTATCGACGATAGAGCAAGTCGGATGGTGGGCTCTGCAGGGTCGGGCGAGGGGGCTTCCTAAGAGTCCCTTCGAGGTGGAGCATGAGCCTCCATCTGTGTCTGCTGTTGTGATAGAAAGGGGGCGATTGAAGACAACCCTCTGAAAATCTCCGGCAAGTAGAGTCCAAGAAACACCATTGACGAGGCTAAACAGAGCGAGGCCAAAAAGGGGATGGGGGGGGTGGGGGGGGGGGGGGGGGGGGGGGGGGGGGGTGAGGGATGGCGGGCTGAGGGGACAGCAGGTTGAGGGAGGGCGGCGGGCTGAGGGCAACGGGCAGCTGCAGGAGGGGTGGGGGAAACAGCGCGAGGGACGGAAGAGGAAAAGGGAAGCAACGCGGGCTGTGGGTGAGGAGTGGGCGAGCACAGCAGGCAGCGAGCGCGCTCGCAGGTATCTTGCCTTACCAAGCTGCACATTCATGTTTTGCTTGTAAATTTAGTCGAGGGTTTATCTTTGATCAAGGCCCAACGATAATCCTCATGCAAACCCACTAAGTACATGTGCACAGCATGCATGGAGTCCACCTTGCAGAAGGTTAGAGCTTCTTTGAAAGTTGTCGAATATTTGTCAAAAGACAAGAGTTTTCATCGAAAGACACTGCAATTTTGTGTAAGCTTTCAAAGGGTCTATTCTAGCGAAATCTTTCTTGAACTTCACACAAAAATCAGCCCACGTTGTAGTCTTTTCTGTCATATCGCGCCACTAGGTAAGCGCCTTACGGTGCAGATATAGAGGAATTGTCTAAATGCTCCGTTCATCATGCTCCCCATGGAGATCAAAATACATGATCCACTAGTGGAGCCAATTATTTACAGCCAGCTCTGTACACTCTCTCTTCCTGTGAGAAATTGGTGGTTTTGTACGGAATTGTGACAGTAGGACCATCCTGTGAACGCCCAAAAGCAATAATCTGCGTCCCCAACTGCTGAAGACGGGTATCCCTCTCGGAAACACGCATAGTTGTTGATTGAGACGTATTTTCGAGGGTGGTAAGCCAGGTGTTAAACCCCTGCACAGCCCCTTAAAGAGAGACCGAGCGAATGGTCGTCTAAACATTTGGGTTTTCCAGAGAGGAAATACGCACGTTGAGGCTCTGGAATGTACCTCTGATCCATGTGTATAGAACATGCGTGAACGGAATTTGAATGTTACCTGATGTATCATCACGCTGCACATCCGAGCTGGAGGAATCCGTGGCAACTAGAAATTTCAAGCGAAAATGGGCCTTGCAGGGTAGCGTGAAAAAAATTGACAGGGAGGGACGCGCATTAGAGAGAGGAGCTTGACGCGTGGAAAAAGAAAATGTCATTGAGACTTGTGCCCGCCCGTGTCCAACACACGAGGGGCTGTCCACATCAGATGCCATTGCATCCACCTTCTCCACGTTGGAAATCTAGCGCTCGCTATTCTTCTTCGATTTCCCTTCTCTTCCACGTTGCATGATGTAGCCACCAACAAAGAGAGGTACCCTCTCTCTCTCTCTCTCTCTCTCTCTCTCTCTCTCTCTCTCTCTCTCTCTCTGCTTTGCATAGAGAAAGATCGGACAAAGTATTGTATGCTGAATTTAGTCTAAACTTAGTGAATTAATGAGTAATTTTTTTATTTTCATCGAAAACCGATAAAATCCATCAAAGGCTTTTAATTTTCAGCACTCCCACCTATTAAGTTGCTGTTTTTTTAACCAAAAATTAGTAAAAGAACGTTAGCAATTAGTCATTGAAATTGGACTAAATCAAGGTTATCGACTCAAACCGATCCATAGGTGTGCGCGTGATCCTTCCTGCAACCAAACCGGCTTTGATACCATGAAACGAACAAGCGAAGAGGATCTGCCGGCTACACGCACCGCCTATAGACAAGCATGTTTTGGAGAGGCTTGTTTGACAACATGGGCACTACGCTTAAGTTTTCCTTCTCATTTCATCCACAAACTGATGGACAGTCAGAAGAGGCTAATTCTACTGTCTTAGATCTGCTACAATGCTATGTGTCAGATAATAAGGGCAAGTGGGAACATACCCATGCTTGAGTATGCATACAATAGTAGGTGCATTCGTCAACAGGCAAGGCACCTTTTGAAATTGTTGAGGGTAGCAAAAAGGTTCCTCCCATTTTGCACACAATGGACGAGATTTTTTAAGCAAATCGATATGAGAGAACATGGATGACATGTATAAGAAAATCAAGCTTGCCCTGGAGAAGACTCAGGCAAAGCACAAAAGGCTGTTGATCGTCACCGACGCGAATTGTTGTTTTCACCTGGTGATTGGGTTCTTTTGCGGTTTGAAAAGGCAAGGTTAAATAAGATGAAGAGCAAGGAACGGTTGTTTCCTAAGCTCAACATGCATTATTATGGGCCTTTTCAAGTACTTGACAAGATTAGCGATGTTGCTTATAGGCTGAAATTGCCTTACAACTGGAAGATTCATAATACGTTTCGCGTGAATCTTCTAAGACCCTTTGTGGGTGATGTGCCAATAGATATGCCAGATGAGGATCAACTAGAAGTTGAGGAACTTGATGAGATCTTGGTACCTGAGTAGATTTTGACACATATGGAAAGAAAAGTTAAGGGACAAGTTGCAAGACGTTATTTGGTGAAGTTCAAGAACCATCCACCTATGGATGCAAAGTGTCACGTGACACATCCAACCCTATGTGTCCATGGACAAGCTACAGCATGATCAGGGTTCAGTCAGTCTAGTCAGTCTAGATTTAGAAGTGATCTGGCACTTTTGTGAGTCTATTCGTAGACCGTGCATGCCCAGTCACTTAGTGTAGATACATATCCTCTGGTTGCACACAACATGATCATCAATATTCTCATCAGAATCCATTAGATTCCATCAGGGGAATTTTCCAATGCATTTAGCCGATTTTACCTATTTTTGGCATTTTTCACTTATTAATTTAAGTGACTTTCCAACAAAAGTAGGTAGGGCAATTTGGGTAAGAAAATATATAAGCAAACCAAAGTTAGCACTAAATGGTAGAAGAGGCAACAGGAGCCAAGCTCACCAGGCAACTTCTCAGCAGAACCTTGGCGGTTTCCCCCTCCAAGCAAGATCCCAAGCCTTGGCGTTTTCTCCAAGCACCAGCCCTAGCGTTTTCACATCAGCAAGCCCTAGCGTTTTCTGACATCAGCAAGGCCTAGCGTTTCTGACATTAGCAGGTCCTCGCTGCATTCCAACCATCAGCTAGCGTTTTTGCAACACATCCTCAGCCTGGCGTTTTTGCATCTAATCTGCATTGCCAACAGAACCCAATACTTAGCGTTTTTGGCAAGCATCAGTTAGCGTTTTTGGATCCACAGCAAAGCAGCGATTTCAGCCATGAAATAGTTGCAGACTCGAGCCCCGAAGATTAGCAGATTTAGCCCCGGTAAAGACCTCAGTTTTCAACCATGATGAACCTCAGTTTTCAGCCCTAAGCCTGCAGATTTTCAGCGACAAAGACCCACAGAAAACAGTCCCCCCAAATCAGCGTTTTGGACTAATCGCAGATTTCAACCCATAGCGTTTTTGGACAGCAATAGAAAGATTGCAGATTTCAGCCCTTAGGTCGACTTCGTCATCACCGTCGTCATCGTCGACATAGCCTAGACTTGCATCAGTCTCATGCATACCATTTGTACCAGATTGTGCAATCATAAGTAGACCACTCTCGTCGACGAGAGTTGGGCCTTCGGAGGAGGGTTTTACAACGTCTCTGGTGTCGTATCTCTCTTCTCTCTCTATCTCTCAGTCTCATACACTTGCACGCACAGTGTCCATTCACTTGTGATCATAGCATTCTCTCATTAAGAACGGAAGGCTCTCCCTTCCATAAGAACAAAAGGAACCTTGAGCACAGTTCGGAGCACTCATCTTGAGCAAAGCGCAAACATTCATTCCGTTGCACCTAACATTGGTATCAGAGCTTTGGCAGTGTTCTGTATCACTCAAGGAAAGAACCACAAGAACCACACAAATTTTTGTTGCTTGTTGAGGTCACACGAACCCAAGTTCACTTTGGCGTGTCGATTTCTAATCGTGTTTTTGAAGAGTGACAGGAATCCCAAGAAAGAAGGGCTTCCAGCCTCCCCTTGTGTCTCTTTTCACTCATTGAGAGCGGACTATGCACTTAGCGGCCGGCCAATCGACTTGAGGTGGGAAAAAGCAACCTTGGTGTGAGCGCAAGGCCGCCAAGGAGTGCGCCCGCGGAAAGGAGTAGAACTTGGGTGAAGAGAAGATCCTTCTCAAACACGGTTTGCAAGCGAAAGAAAACCTCGAGAACCTCAAGACCCTCAAGCATCCAAGAACCCAAGACCCTCAAGAACCCAAGTTCCTCATGAACTTAAGAACCCAAGACCCCCAAGAACCCAAGTTCCTCGTGAACTTAAGAACCCAAGACACCAAGAACCACAAGAACCCACGACTTCAGTGGATGGTCATCACTCGAAGCGGAATGGATACTTCCCTTGGAGGTGATGAGCATGAGAGAGGCGAAGAAGAACTTTCCCCACCATGAGGTTTTTCCGACCCTCCCCCTTTCTCATCTACGACAAAGATTGCACTAACTCCTATGGAGGCTTTAGACCAGATGTTTCTAGAAAGGAAGTTAGAACGCGGAGCAAGACATGCAGAAAGAATGGCAGAAATGGAACGCATCCACGCAGAAAGAAGAGCAGAAAGAAAAGCAGAAATGGAGCACAGACACCAAGAAAGAATTGCAGCCACCGTCAAAGGAATGAGCGACCAACATATGAAAGAGTTCTTGCAACTCGTTTCTCAAGCTCAGGCACAGCTGCAAGAGATTCGGAAAAACGAGACTCTCTCGGTCTCTTCTTCTCCAAAGCATGACACACAGGATTTGCATGATGATAAGCATGATGATTTGCTTGACAATGACTTGCATGATGATTTGAATGACAATGATAAGCATGATGATTTGGATGCCAATGATTTGGATAACAATGACAAGCATGATGATTTGCATGATCAAGATGTGATTTCTAACGAGCATGATGATTTGCATGAAGATGATGTGATTGTTCACAAGGATGATGTGTTAGTGGATGCTTTTTCTAGCGAAGCTAACCTCGTTGTAGATTCGATCAATCACGAAGAACCGATCTTGGCTTTCGAGTCGAGGTCCAAAGAACCCCCACAGGACGATTTGATCATTCAGGAAGAACTGATCTTGGCTCTCGATCCTAGGTCCAAAGAACCCTCACAAGAAGTATTATGTGTTCACATGATTGATACGCACGCATTGTTCGAATGTTTCATTCGTGATCGTTTCCTGTATTTTAGTCAGCATCTTTATGTGATCCCTTTTCCTAGGCATGACATATTGTATGTTGAGCACGTTTCTCTCATGGATGAGCACGAATGTATGCGGATTTTTCATGAAAAGCTGAAAAGTATGTATGTAAGGAAGTCACATTCCATGTCTCTTCCTTGGCATGACACAGTTTCCGAACGAGCACATGAAAGTATGAGCACCAAGCATGGGCATTTCCGTTGTGAATTGCCACAATTGATTGCTTTAGAGCATAAGAGAAAGATTCGATCTCATTGTTTGCGTGTGTGTGGTGAACGGTTTGGCACTCCGTCTATTGGTTCATCTACAATGCATGCACAGTCTTTGAGGAAGACAAGAATTTTTTCCACTCACTTTACATGGCATAGGTATGTTCATGTTTTTGTGTTGGAAGTGGTTTCAGGAATTTTCACCCATGGAGATTCTTGAAGATGAAAGAAACAGGACTCTAGACGAAGTTGAAGCATCGAAGGAGCCACAAAAGACTTTGTGTCGCTTTCGGCACGGCCTGAAGAAGCAAGCTTTGCAAACCTTTATGAAGTTCAAGTACCGCACAACCCACACATCAGAGTGGGCCGGCGAAGAGTCCCTTCCAGGATTCCGGATGCTGTTGGAGATCTCCCTCGACGCCATACAGTTCGGTACCAATACCTCACTTTGAAAAGGAGGGGATGTCACGTGACACATCCAACCCTATGTGTCCGTGGACAAGCTACAGCATGATCAGGGTTCAGTCAGTCTAGTCAATATAGATTTAGAAGTGATCTGGCACTTTTGTGAGTCTATTCGTGGACCGTGCATGCCCAGTCACTTAGTATAGATGCATATCCTCTGGTTGCACACAACATGATCATCAGTATTCCCATCAGAATCCATCAGATTCCATCACGGGAATTTTCCAGTGCACTTAGTCTATTTTTGGCATTTTCACTTATTAATTTAAGTGACTTTCCAACAAAAGTAGGTAGGGCAATTTGGGTAAGAAAATATATAAGCAAACCAAAGTTAGCACGAAATGGCAGAAGAGGCAACAGGAGCCAAGCTCAGCAGGCAACTTCTCAGCAGAACCTTGGCGGTTTCCCCCTCCAAGCAAGACCCAAGCCTTGGCATTTTCTCCAAGCACCAACCCTCGCGTTTTCTGACTTCAGCAAGGCCTAGCGTTTCTGACATTATCAGGTCCTCGCCGCATTCCAACCATCAGCTAGAGTTTTTGCAACACATCCTCAGCCTGGCGTTTTTGCATCTTATCTGCATCACCAACATAACCTAGTACTTAGCGTTTTCGGCAAGCATCAGGTAGAGTTTTTGGATCCACAGCAAAGCAGCGATTTCAGCCATGAAATAGTTGCAGACTCAAGCCCCGAAGATTAGCAGATTTAGCCCCGGTAAAGACCTCAGTTTTCAGCCCTAAACCTGCAGATTTTCAGCGACAAAGACCCACAGAAAACAGCCCCCCAAATCAGCGTTTTGGACTAATCGCAGATTTCAACGCATAGCGTTTTTGGACAGCAGTAGAAAGATTGCAGATTTCAGCCCTTAGGTCGACTTCGTCATCACCGTCGTCATCGTCGACATAGCCTAGACTTGCATCAGTCTCATCCATACCATTTGTACCAGATTGTGCAATCATAAATAGACCACTCTCGCTGACGAGAAAGGAGCTTTCGGATGAGAGTTTTACAACGTCTCTGGTGTCGTATCTCTCTTCTCTCTCTATCTCTCAGTCTCATACACTTGCACGCACAGTGTCCATTCACTTGTTGTGATCATAGCATTCTCTCATTAAGAACGGAAGGCTCTCCCTTCCATAAGAACAAAAGGAACCTTGAGCACAATTCGGAGCACTCATCTTGAGCAAAGCGCAAACATTCATTCCGCTGCACCTAACACAAAGTGGATGGAAGAGTGAATTGCTAGATTCACCGAATTTAATGCAACTCTAAGCCTACGTATACCCCAACTCAACGTGTTCAAAAGCGGAGTAATGGTGGAGCTAGCACATCATATGTACATACAGATTCAGTACAATAGAAGTGTACATCGCTTTACAAGTGTTAAAGGTACAATGCTCATTTCTATGATAGATGGAAATGACTAACGTACGAAGGTTTCATTAAGTCAGTTGTATCTATAGTTCATGACCTTTCTTGCGGATACATGTGATGATAAAAGGGTGCTAACCATACTAAATCATCTACGGCATGTATATCTGGCATGCAATCGAGGATGTTTGCAATTTCAAGAGGGGGGTATGTCATGAGGCTATGACAACCACTAACCTTAGTTCTTGGTTTCTTTCCCTTGATTTTTAATTAATTCTTGGGACCCTCCTTTTGAAGTCAAAAATGGCCAGACATTGTATGGCTAGTGTGAAACGATCAACGGCCGAGAGTTCCATCCGCAGCAGTAAAGGCCAGGTCGACACGAGTTGGTCAGGTCAATCGGCACTGAAATTCGAGCAGTAAAAGTATGTCTAGGCTCAGTTCATAGTCATTTAGGCCCCACGCGACACTTTATAAGTTGGTGGAATCTGGATACTAGGAAATTAACTCAAATGAGCAAATGGGACACATGGCGGCTCTAGGTGAAATTGCCAGACAAGTCAGCAAGAGGGGGTACCCAAAATCGATGAAGAAGAGAGAGGGAGCTGATTCTGACTCATTGTGAACTCCAGTGTTTGTGAGTAGTGGGTGCAGGTGATCACAGCTTTAATGGAAAGCTTGCCTTCTCCCCTGTTCTATGTAGCACGATAATCCCGCTCTCGCACACACCTCTCCCCTTTTGAATGCAGAATTGTGATGCCCAACTCAAGGGCTACTCATTAGTATGTAAAGTTTTCACGTGACACATCCAACCCTATGTGTCCGTGGACAAGCTACAGCATGATCAAGGTTCAGTTTAGTCAAGTCAGTCTAGAATAGGAAGTGATCAGGCACCTTTGTGAGTCTGTTCGCAGACCGTGCATGTCCAGACACTTAGATTAGATGCATATCCTCTGGTTGCACACAGCATGATCATAAGCATTCCCATCAGAATCCATTAGAATCCTTCAAGGGAATTTTCCAGTGCATTTAGCCTATTTTCACTATTTTTGACATTTTTCACTTATTATTTTTAAGTGACTTTTGTTGGAAAGTAGGTAGGGCAAATTGAGTAAGTTTGTATATAAGCAAACCTACGCTAGCACTAATTGGCAGAAGAGGTAGTAGGAGCACCATCGCTCAACAGGCAACTTCTCAGCAAGAACCCTTGGTGGCGTTTTTCCTCCAAGCAAGAAGACTTCACCTTCTAGCGTTTTTCATCAACCTCAGCCCTTGAAGTTTTCATCAAGGCTCCACCGCAAGAAGACCTCAGCCTAGCGTTTTTTATCCAGTCACATCTATCGCCAGGTACCAGCAACTAGCGTTTTCTGAAGCATCATCGCCCCCTGTGTGCATGGCAATTTCAGCAAATGAAGACCATCAGTTTTCAGCCCTAAAGACCTGCAGTTTTCAGCCCTAAGGACCCGCAGATTTTCAGCCATTAAGACCAGCAAAGGTAGCGTTTTCTCTTGCGATTCAGCCGCAGCAGAATTCAGCCAGTAGCGTTTTTGGACAGCAGATAAAGAGTAGCAGATTTCAGCCATAGCGTCGGTCTCACCATCCCCGTCGTCGACATCGACCTAGCCTAGATTGCATCAGTCACATGCATTCAGTTTGTACCAGTTTGTGCAATCAATAGTAGACCACTATCGCCGACGAGAGTGGGGCCTTCAGAGGAGGGTTTTACAACGTCTCTGGTGTCGTATTCTCTTCTCTCTCTATCTCTCAGTCTCATTCACTTGCACGCACAGTGTCCATTCACTTTGTTATGATCATTGCACTCTCTCATTAAGAACGGAAGGCTCTCCCTTCCATAAGAACAAAAGGGAACCTTGAGCACATTATGGAGCACTCATCTTGAACAAAGTTCAAACATTCATTCCGCTGCACCTTACAAAAGTTGTGAGGGTTCATGCATGATTGCCGAGGCAAAAGCCTCTTGTCTAAGTACTGGATTAGCTAATTGCTAATCTCCCGTAGGTACAGGTTGTTTCGGAGAGAGATTTCACGCGAGAAATCTTGTCCGAATCAAAGGGCAAGTAGCCCTAATACCTATAGGTGCGGGAGCTCGAGGACTTGATACAGATGCGACCGGCATGCGAAACGGAGCCCAAAATAGTAAATTACAGTCTGCTGTGTATTTTTGCAGGTTTAGGGTTTTGACCCGTTTTGATCCGAGGAAGCTAGGGGATCACCATACAGGTGTTCTGGTGCATTTTCAGAGCCAAAAACAGCAAATTCAGCATGTCGTAATTTCTCGCCAGGTCTATGAAAGTACTCAAATACAGTAGATCATTTTCAGCCCAATGAAAGTGGGACAGCCTCTAGGAATTTGCACATTTTCTCCAAAGTTTAATTGGATAAAGAAATACCGAAAAGGGCGCCAACCTTTGGGGCCAACACGGTGTCACTATCTACTTGGAAGCACTCTAGCTGCCAAGCTGTGTTTTGTTTGAAGTGTAATTTCCAGTCACATGTTTATTTGTGAAGTTCCTTTGTGTCGTTTAGTTCAAGTGAAGTTAACAGTGCAAAGATTGGGTGAAAGCTAAAGTCTGCCGCCCTTTAGCGAGTCCACCGGCCGGTTTTCGCATGTCGGGTCCCAACCACCCTCAACGGACCCCTTGCTTTGTTGCGAGAGCAAGTACTTGCTTTAAATCATATCAGATGGGAAAACTTATTGTCCGTGTTTCATTTCAAGATCCTTTATATGGTTGGAAGTAAGGACCAGTGTTGAACGGACTGTACAGACGACCCAGGGTGCATGCAATCACTTTTGTATATCACCAAGCAGTAGAATCACTTCCGGACTTATATCCAGATGACCCAGACTTCTCCTCTATTTGGAGAAAGCTACACAACGGGGAAATTGAATATCCCTATTCAATTTGGGATGGTTACATATAACCGGCCCGTACAACGTAGAGGGCGGTACTATTTCAATTACCTGTTAACTTTACACAGAGCACTGAGAAGGGAAGAGAACACAGTTGCGTCCAGCGACTAGAATGTCACTGCGCACACGAGACCGACACCCTGTAGGCCCTAAAGACTGGCGCCCCTTTCGGTATTTCTTTATTCAAATTAAGGTAGACGATCCGACCACTTAGCACAAGCTTTCACAAAGCTGTCCAAACCTGGCGAGGGCTGAAAACGCAGGTTTTCGACCGGATTTTGACAACATAACGGCGCAAAAACCCCAGTAGGTCAAAAACACCTGTCTAGGACGGATTCCCTCGATATCTGGAAGCTTTCTGGTGAGCTGTCACAGAAATTCAGCGGGCTGTAATTCTCTGTTTTTCACTGCCGGGAGCCCAAAAGCCTGTACACGCATCCCAAGGCTCTCACGAGGCTCCCCCGATGTTCCCTTCAGTTTAGGTGCGAAACCCTAAACCTGCAGAAAAACACAGCAGGCTGTAATTCCCTGTTTCGGATCGTTTTTAGCGGAGCGAACACGCCTACGCGTGTCCCAAGGGCTCCCGCACGCAATGGGACAGTTCCCCTGTGAATTGGAATTGTGCGTACCTGTGGGGGATTAGCAATTAGCTAATCCGGTTCCTGTTCAGAAGGCTCTTGCCTTGGCAAACGCGCATAAAACCCCAGAACTGTACATAGGTCAAATGAGAAGCCCACTAGTGGGGCATAACATACTGTACGTAGGGGAGAAAGAGAGCAGTATGTAGCGTGCGGGGCATCAGTCCCGTCACCATACTGTGCATAGAGGGCAAGGTAAGCATTCCATAGCTTCTGTACCTGCTACAATCCACCTGAGGCTGAAAATGGCGCCCCCTTTGTTGATATGCAGCTCGTTTTTGCCTCCCAGAGTGGCAGAATCGCTCACAGGCTGACACATCGCCCAGTTTCCGAGTTTGGGCTTTCCCTGCAAAAAATATATCAACTGGTGCGTCAGTTGACTTTGCAGCAGAGCAATAAAATGTTCCCCTTGTCATTCCAGAGTTAATGACGCGAACACATTTTCCGGTCAAAAATAGCAGTTCCCTAAATTTTAGGAGATGCTTCCATGGCGTCCCTATCGGTCTCCTGACCATCATTGAAGACTACCATTTGACCACCATCTACAATGTGGGTTAATTTACTGGCCCCTTTCAACTTATAAAGTTGCAGTGACTTGACGAGTGGCCCAAATTCCAGTTTGGCGCACACGAGCTTCCATACTCATCAGAATTCAGTGATAACTGGCCCGGGCAGTCCCTATCTGACCGACCTAGATCCCCGATGTGAGAAACCCATTTGGCTGCAGTCGTTTCACACTGGCCATGCAATGTCGACTTGCACCTTTTCAAGGGTTCCGGGACAAACAAGTAAAAATAAAATAAATATATCTAATACTTATTTACGGAAGGCAACAGGAAAAATACACCTCCTGGTGACACACCCCACCCTTGAAATACTGCAAGCGACCTCGCTTGCATGCCAATAATACATGCGGATATCTCCTGATATCACATATATTCTATGATGGGAATCCAAGATATACATGCTTCCAGAAATGTAGCGTTGGACGATTAAACAATCCCACCAACCTGGCTACGACACATATATCAAGCATAGAAGTCTTCTAGTGTACTCTTGAGCACAAACTTCTCTGCTAAATTCTGTATGGAAAGAGTAGATACAATTGCTTAACTACTCTCTTGAGCATCATGAACCATGCTCTTGCCTTGCTCCAAAAAGGTTGCATCAAGTCACTGTGGGTTCCATTTGAAAGGCTTCAAGATACAATTGCAATAGCTGAGGTGAATCAAGCAATTCAGACTCTTCCATCCATTTGGCATCTAATGATGGATAGTTCTTGAACTTCACCAAATAGCGTCTTGCAACCTTTCCTCTAACTTTTCTTTCTTTATGTGCCAATATATGTTCAAGGACAATGATTTCATCCAATTCTTCCACTTTGGGTTGTTCCTCATCAAGCATATTCTATGGCACATCACCAACAAAGGGCCTTAGAAGGCTGACATGAAAAGCATTATGTATTTTCCAGCCTTCTGGTAGCTTTAACCTGTAAGCTACATCGCTGATCTTTTCTGAAATCTGAAAAGGACCATAATATCGCATACTGAGCTTAGGAAACAAGCGTTCCTTGCCTTTCCTTTTCCTTAACCTGGCCTTTTCAAAGCGCAAAAGCACCCAATCACCAAGTGAAAATACAAGTTCACAACGGTGACGATCAGCAGCTTTCTTTTGCTTAGCCTGATTCTTCTCAAGAGCAATCTTTATCTTCCTGTATGTTTCATCCATATCTTGCACATACTTGTCTGCCTCAAATATCTTGTCCTTAGTCTGCAAAATGGGCGGGACTTTCTTTTCTCCTTCCACTATCTCAAATGGTGCCTTACCTGTTGACGTATGCACAGTGTTATTGTAAGCATATTCAACCAATGGGAGATGGTGTTCCCAAGTTGCCTTGTGCTCTGAGACATAACATTTGAGCAGGTCCAAGACAGTAGAATTTGCCTCTTCTGACTGTCCATCAGTTTGCGGATGAAACGAAGAAGAGAACTTGAGCGTAGTGCCCATGTTCTCAAACAATGCCTTCCAGAAAAGACTCGTCATACGTGGATCCTTGTCACTGACAATTGACTGAGGCATCCCATGATATTTAAAGATATTGCTCATGAATATCTTGACCATGTGTTGTGGCTTTATCTTCTTCCTAACAGGAATGAAATGGGCCTGCTTACTTAACCTACAAATGATAGTCCAAATCCCATCATTTCTTGTTTGCGTCCTTGGAAGATCAAAGATAAAGTCCATTGCTATACTTTCCCATGGCCTATCAGGGATCGGCAATGGCTGCAACAATCCCGGTTGCTTTTGTCTGTCAAATTTGACTTTTTGGCATACTAAGCATGATCTTACAAATGTGTCAACATCTTGACGCAAAGCTGACCAATAGAAGAATGCCTCAACCCCTTTCACTGTCGCATCAATTCCACGATGCCCAGCATAAGGTGGAGCATGACTTTCCATCAAAATCTTTGGCCGTAACTGTTTAGTAACGCATAACTTTCCATGCATCATGAGAAAGTCATTCTTAAGCATATAGTGCTCATGATGTTGCCCATCAACAAGCTGGTCATAGATCCTTGCAAAATCTGAATCTTCAACATATTGTGTCTTCATTTCGTCTAGTTCACAATGGTACGGAATTGACACTGCTGAAATTTGGGGCTTTCGTGACAACGCATCAGCCACCACGTTCTTTTTCCCTTGCACATGCACAATCTGAAAATAGAACATTGACAAGATGTTTGCCCATCGCATGTGCTTCTCAGACAACTTCGTCTGTGTAAGAAAATATCGCAAGGTTTGATGGACAACAAAATCAGCCCCTAGCAAATAGTGTTTCCAACTAGTGAGAGCATGAATTACTGCGAGCAATTCTTTCTCATAGACTTGCAAGTTCCTTTCAGTCTTCAAAAGAATTCTGCTCTCATATGCGACTACTCGGCCATTCTGCATTAAAACTGCACCACGACTATGGCCACACGCATCACATTGAACCACGAAAGGTTTAGAAAGATCTGGCAAAATAATTACCGGATCCGAAGTCAGCTTCTCTTTCAAGTGTTTGAACGCTAAAATTTCCTTGGCTGTCCACTTGAAAGTAACTCCTTTTCCTTGCAGTGCATGGAGTGGAGAAGCAATCTCAGCAAAATTTCGGATGAACCTCCTGTAATAGGAACATAAGCCTACAAAGCTTCGAATGTCATGTACGGACTTCAAGTCTGGCCATGACCTAATTGCTTTCACTTTAGCGGGATCCATCCGTACCCCATCCTTTGAAACAATGTGCCCAAGGAAGTGAATCTCTTGCAAAAAGAATTCACTTTTCTTCGCATTAATGAGTAGCCTATTCTTGTGTAGCTCATTGAAAACTGCGGTCAAGTGATCCCTCTTCAGGTACTTGGTCTCTCTTCTCTGCCATACCCACAACAATCCACGCTGCACTTTTTGAAGAAAAAGTGACTATCCCGTCGATGCAACCATAAAACCGGCCCGTACAACTTAGAGGGCGGTACTATTTCAATTACCTGTTAACTTTACACAGAGCACTGAGAAGGGAAGAGAACACAGTTGCGTCCAGCGACTAGAATGTCACTGCGCACACGAGACCGACACCCTGTAGGCCCCAAAGACTGGCGCCCCTTTCGGTATTTCTTTATTCAAATTAAGGTAGACGATCCGACCACTTAGCACAAGCTTTCACAAAGCTGTCCAAACCTGGCGAGGGCTGAAAACGCAGGTTTTCGACCGGATTTCGACAGCATAACGGCGCAAAAACCCCTTTAGGTCAAAAACACCTGTCTAGGACGGATTCCCTCGATATCTGGAAGCTTTCTGGTGAGCTGTCACAGAAATTCAGCGGGCTGTAATTCTCTGTTTTTCACTGCCGGGAGCCCAAAAGCCTGTACACGCATCCCAAGGCTCTCACGAGGCTCCCCCGATGTTCCCTTCAGTTTAGGTGCGAAACCCTAAACCTGCAGAAAAACACGGCAGGCTGTAATTCCCTGTTTCGGATCGTTTTTAGAGGAGCGAACACGCCTACGCGTGTCCCAAGGGCTCCCGCACGCAATGGGACAGTTCCCCTGTGAATTGGACGAGTTTTCACGCGAGAAAACTCTCCAAACTCGCAATCTTTCATGATGGAATTGTGCGTACCTGTGGGGGATTAGCAATTAGCTAATCCGGTTCCTGTTCAGAAGGCTCTTGCCTTGGCAAACGCGCATAAAACCCCAGAACTGTACATAGGTCAAATGAGAAGCCCACTAGTGGGGCATAACATACTGTAAGTAGGGGAGAAAGAGAGCAGTATGTAGCGTGCGGGGCATCACTCCCGTCACCATACTGTGCATAGAGGGCAAGGTAAGCATTCCATAGCTTCTGTACCTGCTACAATCCACCTGAGGCTGAAAATGGCGCCCCCTTTGTTGATATGCAGCTCGTTTTTGCCTCCCAGAGTGGCAGAATCGCTCACAGGCTGACACGTCGCCCAGTTTTCGAGTTTGGGCTTTCCCTGCTAAAAATATATCAACTGGTGCGTCAGTTGACTTGGCAGCAGAGCAATAAAATGTTCCCCTTGTCATTCCAGAGCTAATGACGCGAACACATTTTCCGGTCAAAAATAGCAGTTCCCTAAATTTTAGGAGATGCTTCCATGGCATCCCTATCGGTCTCCTGACCATCATTGAAGACTACCATTTGACCACCATCTACAATGTGGGTTAATTTACTGGCCCCTTTCAACTTATAAAGTTGCAGTGACTTGACGAGTGGCCCAAATTCCAGTTTGGCGCACACGAGCTTCCATACTCATCAGAATTCAGTGATAACTGACCGACCTAGATCCCCGATGTGAGAAACCCATTTGGCTGCAACCGTTTCACACTGGCCATGCAATGTCCACTTGCACCTTTTCAAGGGTTCCGGGACAAACAAGTAAAAATAAAATAAATATATCTAATACTTATTTACGGAAGGCAACAGGAAAAATACACCTCCTGGTGACATTACATCTACCACCAATTTGTGGGGCGGCACCATTGAGGAAGAAAATCATGGATGAAGCGCATGCTTCGTCTTATGCAGGTCACCGGGGTACTTTCCTACGACCTTAGCATTGGAACGATATTTCTTTTGGCCAAGTCTAAAAGCAAAAATCGATCAGTATGTCAGGGAATGCTTAGTTTGCCGAAAAGTCGAGTACGATCGACATAAGACGCCTGGGTTACTCCAACCATTTCTTGTGTCTAATCACCTTGAACGGAGAGTATTGCCATGGGTTTCATTATGATCTCCCTAAGAATCAAACTAGAAATGATGCAATTTGGACCATTGTGGACAAATTTAGTAAGCAAGCTCATTTTATTCCAAACAAGAAAACGATCAAAGCAGATCATATGGCTAGGGTTTTTCTAGCACAGAGTTTTAATCATCATGGGATGCCCAAGGCGGAAGTGTTTAAAGATTTCGCTCGGATCTAGTACTCCGCACAAACACAAGGTTACTTTACTTCACTTCGAAAGAGAAACTGAACTAAACACAATGAACGAGAGAGAGAGAAAAGAGAGACGACACTGCATATCGGGTCCCAACCACCCTCAAGGACACCCTTGCTTTGTTGCCAAAGAAAGTACTTGCTTTTTATTGTTGGGTTAAAGGCCTGACTAACCCCTTTTTGTACATTTTTTATGCATTGAACCTGGACACATTCTTTTAAAGTTACTTATAATAAAAGTGGGAAAACCCAAAACTCGCTTATTGAGTTTTCCCCAAAAAATCGTGCACTACATTGCGACGCGCACCTACCGGTACCCTCTACTTCGCACTTTCAACTCGTATCAGAGCCCTAGGGTTTCAAAACAGCCCTGCACAATCTCCCGGACAGCAAGTTAAATTTGCTCTCCCGCGACAATTTTCGCTTCCATCGCGAAGCCCCTTGTTATCAAAACTGCCCAAAACAAGCTGTTTTTAGGTCAAAACAAGTGATTTACAGGTTATTACAGATCAAAACAGCAATACGCAAGTGTACCAAAGTTGTGGGATCACATGTATTGATGTTTGTCACAACACATTGAGTGAAAAGCTGAGTACAAGTGCTTGAAATTGCACATTTCAGCTGAAATTTCAGATTTGGACTGTTTCATGTAACGAAACTGTGGCTCTTTGTATGCAAAGTCATGTGGTTGCTACTATTTGTTGAAATTTTCAGCCTATTGCATCTCTCTTGTATACACACTTGTGGTTGAATTAAAATGGCTTCTTCCTCTTCTGCATCTGACACTAAAAGTTTGATGGAAATCAAACGGTTCGATGGTTAAGGCTTTGATCTTTGGCAAGAACACATGCAAGGTATTCTTTTCTTAAAGGATTGTGAAGATGCATTGGAACAGAATAAGCCACCAGGTTTGTCTGACGAAGAGTGGACCAGGTTAAATAAGAAGGCTATGGCCTACATCAAAATGGCTATCAATGATGACATTTTGACGGACATCAAGCATTTGGACTCTGCTTATGCAATATGGCAAAAACTAAAGTCCAATTATGAAAACACCACGCCTATGAACCAGGTGCATTTGATGCGAAAGTTGGTGAATATGCAGCTTGATGACTCAAAGTCGGCTTCTGAGCATTTGAGTGCTTTTATAGGTGTGTTGAGTCACTTTGCAGGACACTGGACTTCAGCAATTCGATGATAAGCTGAAAGCTATTTTCTTGCTTATGACACTTGGGAAACATTGGTTGTCTCCTTGAGCAACAGTCCCACCCTCACGTATGACGGTGTGAGAGGGTCTATTCTCGATGAAGAGATTAGACGCAAGTCTAGTGGGGAAGGTGACAGTTCTGCCTACACTACAAGAGGTAGAAATCAAAGCGTGATGCAAGCAACAGGACCCAAAATAGAAGTAAGAGCAAGACAAAGGATAAGGATGTCACTTGTTATCAATGTGGCAAAAAGGGTCACAAGAAACCCGATTGCAGGTATTTCAAGAAAGAGCAGGAAAGGAAGAAGGAAAGGTAAGATAAGAAGAAGAAAGATGAGAAGAAAGGGGAAAATTAGCAGGTGATTCCTCCAGGGATGCTGAGAATACAAATGTATCCTCTAGCGTGGTCATTGAGGAGTTGTCAGATGTTGAGGAAATCTTGGTTGCGGCTTCATGCCCCTCAAATTTGGTGATAGCTAATGCAGAAGACATGCTTATCTCAAAGAAAAATGTCATTGATATGTTGCTTAGTGCTAATGATGGCCTATCTCAGTCTTGGATAGTAGATTCAGATGCCTCTTTCCATGCGACTCCATCTTTGGAGTGTTTTGCTACATATGCTGCAGGCAATTATGGCAAGGTGTACCTTGGTGATAATTTTGCTTGCAACATTGAGGGAATGGGTCCTATGTGTTTGGCTCTTAACAATGATCAAGAGCTTGTGTTGAATGATGTCAAGTTTGTACCATGCATTAAGAAAAGTTCGCTATCTGTCGGCCAGTTAGATGCACATGGTTTTACTACCATCTTTGCTGGGGGTTCATGGAAGTTGCTTAAGGGCTCTATGCTTGTTACAAAAGGGTCTAAAAGAGGTACTTTGTACTATCTTCGATGCAAAGCTTTGACGGGTAAGTTTCTTGCTGTTGTTGACGTTGGTTCACACACGGAATTGTGGCATAAGAGACTTGGCCATATGAGCCAGAAGGGTATTGATGTGCTTTCCTCTTTGAAGAGGGTTGATGTAAAACGCAAAAACTTGGATTTTTGTAACGATTGTCTTTATGGAAAGCAAAAGAAATCTTCTTATTACTCTAGTGTCCCTCGCAAAGCTAATCCTTTTGATCTTATTCACTCCGATGTAT
The DNA here is from genome assembly GCF_014529385.1 of Adiantum capillus-veneris. Taxonomy (NCBI): domain Eukaryota; kingdom Viridiplantae; phylum Streptophyta; class Polypodiopsida; order Polypodiales; family Pteridaceae; genus Adiantum; species Adiantum capillus-veneris. The sequence goes on from NC_140947.1 coordinate 32,257,752, forward strand.
GCACTATGCATGCTAAGTCTTTTGGTGGTGCATTGTATTTTGTTACATTCATTGATGACTATACTAGGAAAGGTTGGGTGCATTTGTTGAAAAGTAAGAGCGAAACTTTTAATGCTTTTAAGAAGTTTCATGCTTTTGTCACTACGCAAAAGAGTACTTAGCTTAAATGTCTCAGATCTGATAATGAAGGAGAGTATGTATCTGCTGAATTTCAACGTTTTTGTGATGAAAATCGGATTAAAAGGGAGTTGACAGCCCCTTATAATCCGTCTTCTAATGGTGTGGCTAAGAGGTATAACCTGCCTCTTATGATCATTTGAGAGTATTTGGCTACGAAGCTTTTGTTCATGTACACAATGACTTGACAACAAAGCTTGATATGAAGTCCATTGAGAGAGTCTTCCTAGGTTATGGGGAAGAAGGTGAAATGGGCTATAGAGTGTGGTTACCACAATTTAGAAAGGTAATTCGCAGCCAAGATGTAGTGTTATTTGAGGCAAAATTGCTTAAGAATGCTACAAAACCTGATGCTGACAAGAAAACAGTTAAATTTCAGCCTTCCGTGCCACCCATTGATGTTGAAAAAGAGCCTCATGATGCATTACTGCAAGCTGAAATTGATAATCACCCGGTAACCTTGAGCCAAAAGAGGTAGGACATGATATTGATGCTCCTAATGAGGATGGACAGCCACCTGAATCGGCTGAAAATGATTTTCAACAGCATGATAAGAGCTGAAAATGAGTTGCCTCATGATGTAGAACCGTTGCCTGAGAATGTAGATCATTGGATACACAGGTCAACTCATTTGAGAAGGCAACCGCAGATATTTAATCCCTCTTTGCATCATGTAATGTTGACAGATGAGGGTGAACCTCTTACTTATAAAGAGGCTAAGTCATGTGAGTCAAGCAGTAAGTGGGAGCTTGCAATGCAAGAGGAAATGAAATCCTTGTATGCAAATGATACTTGGGATCTTGTGCCATTGCCTAAAGGGAGAAAGGCTCTTCCTAACAAATGGGTGTACAAGATTAAGATTATGGATGAAAAACCCAAGTACAAGGCAAGATTGGTTGCAAAAGGATATGCACGTAAAAAAGGAATTGATTTTCAAGAAATCTTTTCCCCTATTGTAAAGCTTACAACTTTACGTGTCCTTTTTGCTCTCGTTGCGGTGCTTGATTTGGAATTGAACCAAATGGATGTAAAGACAGCCTACACGTGAGGAACTAGTATGCAAACTGAAAAGGGCTCTATATAGTGTGAGACAATCATCACGGCAATGGTATAAGAAGTTTGACACTTTTATGCTGTCTCAAGGCTTTAAACGCAGCCATGCAGATCATTGTTTGTATACGAAAAGGGATGAAGATGGTAGTCCCATCATAGTTGTTCTCTATGTTGATGACATGCTGCTTGCCGGGAAACATAAGACTAGTCTCAATGCTCTGAAGCGTAAGCTGAATTCAGCATTTGCTATGAAGGATTTGGGTGATGCGAGTATATTTTGGGCATGCGTACTAAAAGAGATAGAAAGCTGAAATTGTTGTTTTTATCTCAAGAAAGGTACATTGCAAAAGTACTTGACCGATTTAATATGGCTGATGCTAAGCCTCTTGGAGTACCTTTACCTCCATACACTAAGCTTAACAAAGCATATTGCCCAAAGGATGAAGTGGCATTGAAAGCAATGAAGGAAATCCCTTATGCATCAACTTGTGGTTCTCTTATATACGCTATGGTTGCCACTCGTCCCGACATTGCTTATGCACTAGGAGTTTTTAGTCGATACACATCAAATCCTGGCAAAGCACATTGGGAAGCTGTCAAATGCATTCTGAGATATTTGAAAGGTACACAATCAAAGTGTATTTGTTATGGCAAAAGTGACTTAAAGTTGCAGGGATATTACCAGTGGATATGTATTTGCTATTGTTGGTGGTCCTCTTGGTGTTCCAGGTTGCAGAAAATTGTGGCATTGAGTACTACTGAGGCTGAATACATTTCAGCCACAGAAGCTTCAAAGGAAGCTATTTGATTGGGCAGACTTGCAAACGAACTTAGCATGCCTGCTCATACACCCGTGTTGGGTTGTGATAGCCAGAGAACTGTCTACTTAGCCAAAAATGCCATGTTTCATGAGCGTACCAAACACATAGATGTGCGGTACCACTTCATACGTCACGTATTGGAGGATGGTCTAGTCACCTTGACTAAGATCCATACAAAGGGTGAGAGTTGGTTAACTTAAAGGCTTCATTTATGCCTTTAAGTGGGAGGTTGTTGAGTTAAAGTCCTAAATATTAAATAACCCCTTTTTGTACATTTTTATACTTTGTTCACGTTCACATTGAACCTGGACACATTTTTTTAAAGTCAATTATGATAAAAATGGGAAAACCCAAAACTCACTTATTGAGTTTTCCCCAAAAACGAGCGTGCCTTCTCTCTCTCTGCTTCGATCCCTAGCGCTCTCTCTGCTGCACGGCACCTCTTGCTTCTTGCCCAAATCCTGCACTACATCGAGACGCGCACCTACCGGTACCCTTTGCTTCGCGCTTTCATTTATTACTTGCACAATGATATTACAATGGTCCTAAATGCTGAGATGATGTTGATGGGTACTTGCTAGAGATGCTTGGTACTGCAAGCTGAATGGTGAAAACGCTAATGCTTGAAGGCTGAAATCTGCAACTTACTTGCGATGAAGCTGAAAACTAATGGCTGACTGCTAATGCTAGGCTGGTCTTGATGCTGGAAACAGAAAATGCTGATGCTAAGGCTGAAAAACGATGGCTGATGTTGATGCTTCATGCTGAAAAACGCTAGTTGAAGAGGCTAGAAACGCCGAGGTGCTGAAGATGGCAAGGTTGGCGATGAGGTTAATGGGCTGAACTGAGGTGTTGCGGGTACTGCAGGGTACTACTAACTTATGCTTCCTTTCTTCGGAGGAGAGCCCCCTAGGTAACCTACATACCCCGATCATGTTGGGTCAAGCAGTCACAAAATGAGCCCCACGACCTTGACAAATTAATCCTTAAAATAGCCACTTATTATTAAATGACTTAAGGGATTGTTCAAACTTCACATGCCTATATGCCAAACTGACAGTATTGTGCAAGAGAGGGTACGCAACTATGATCTGCCTAAACATGCACATCCTGCTAGAGGCTCACAAAGTGCCAGGCTAGATGCTAAGCTAAACTAAGACTGACGCTAGACTGTAGCAGAAGCTTGTCAACGTGGCTCAAGTGCAATGCACACGTGACATCCAGCCAGAGAGAGACTTGTGAGGGACAGAGAGGGGCAAAAGGATGCTCCCTAAAAATACTTTGGACCCTTGTGCCCGTGGGTCGGAGTTTATGGCACATGCATCTCGCAGTAAACCAATCAGACGTATCTAAAACACTATAAATGTGCGCGCCAATCCATTGTTGTTGGTCGCCGACTATAGACAGGATGTGTTTCAAAGTTCATTGTGTCACAGGCTTGGGGCACCCCAAGTCGGGAATCCGACACGGCACACGAGACTTACTTAAAACACTTCACAACTTTAAAACTTGAGTCGACACGGCCCGGCGTAGTTCCGTGCCCAGAGGTATTGGCCCCAAAACCTCGCGCCCCTTTCGGTATTTCTTTATTTATATTAATGCTTGAGCAAAGTACGACTCCCGAAGGGGGTCCTCTGCTCTCAAACTCTGTGTCCAGATGCTCGGAAGAGTGAGGCCCCTGGGGCTTATTTATTCTTACAAGGGATGCCCCAAAAGCAGAGCCTCAAAAGCTTCTAACTCAAAAGCAAAAAGCCCAAAAGCAACTGGTTCCAAAATTTGCAAGAAAAGCAATCAGCGCAATTTACGGACATTCGTACAGGCTGCCACGTCATTAGTCAGCGCAAAAGCGGGCTTCCGTACAGCCTGCTGCCTGCCACGTCAATAGTCAACGCAACATCCGGGTTCCGTACAGTCTTATGCCACATCAGCATTCGTACAATTTGTCTGTACGGTCCTGCCCTTGGATGGTCATGCCACGTCATCTGTTTGTGACATACCCCCTCTTGAAAGAATTGTAAGCGCCCTTGATTACGCCTGTAGAAATCAGACATTATCCATAAACCATTTAGAGTCTGTCATAGGTTTGGGCACCCCAAGTCGGGAATCCGACACGACACATGAGAGAATAACTTAAAATACTTCACAACTATAACACTTGAGTCGACACGGCCCAACATAGTTCCATGCCTAGAGGTATTCGCCCCAAAACCTGGCACCCCTTTCGGTATTTCTTTATTTATATTAATGCTTGAGCAAAGTACAACTCCCGAAGAAGGTCCTCTGCTCTCAGACTCTGCGTCCATATGCTCTGCAGAGTGAGGCCCCTTGGGCTTATTTATTCTTACAAGGGATGCGCCAAAAGCTGAGCCTCAAAAGCTTCTAAGTCAAAAGCAAAAAGTCTCAAATACAATTGGTTTCAAAATCTGCGAGAAAAGCAGTCAGCGCAATTTACAAAAATCCGTGCAGGTTGTCACGTCATCAGTCAGTGCAAAATCCAAGTTCCGTACAACCAGCCATGTCAACAGTCAACGCAAAATCTAGGGCCTTCTGCCACGTCAGCATTCCTACAGTCTGTCCGTACGGTCCTACCCTTGGATGGTCATGCCACGTCATCTGTTTGTGACAAATTGTCTCAAAATGTTTGGACGTGATGTGTCCACAGTTCACAAACGGAGATTCTTGGACTTAGTGTGGTCTACAATTCAATTTTCTAAACGCAACCAACCGATGCTTAGGATGGCATTCTTCCAAGGTAAAAAGTTGAGGGTAGCATAACCGAGGTATACCCAGTTGCAAGCCTCTTCTGGGTGTCCATGGTAGCTTCTTCATCGACTTGGTCTCACTATTTATGTCCACTATGAGCTACAAAGGGTGTTATGGCATCTCAAGTGAACTACCCAATGTGATCCCAAAATTTATTTTGGCTTTTAGGTATTTATTTCACTTATTTGTCAAAACTGGGTAAGGCAATTTACTTAGATGGGTATATATGTATCCTATTGCCCTGTAGTATCATTATTGCCAAGGTTGGTTGGTTCAGCAGTCTCTCTCTCTCTCTCTCTCTCTCTCTCTCTCTCTCTCTCTCTCTCTCTCTCTCTCTCTCTCTCTCTCTCCATTGCTCTAACATCGTCGACTTTGACCGGGGGGGGAGCAACCCAATAATGCCCTACCTGCAGCAATAGCCCACGACCTTATAAAGTAGATAATTGGCCCCTAATAGTAAGAAAACTCTCTTTAAGTGACTATAATAGACATTGCAGAACTGCTAGAGACTCTGACCCCTAGAATCCCTAGGAACAAGGGTCCTACCTCATGCTAGCCGGCACAACAGTGGAAAGTACCGCCAATAATGTACTCCCTAACATCATGTTCAGCTGAGTACAACCACAAAACAACCCTCACTCCCTAATCTACTCCTAGGAGATACTCAAGCCACCACCAAACAGGAATCTGAAACTCTGACAAGTTTTACGTAGCTAATAACTCAAACCATTCAGTACTACATACCTTACATACCAAACACTACATACCTTTCCACCATAAAGGCAGTTGTTAGGTGCAGCAGAATGATTGTTTGCGCTTTGCTCCAGATTAGTGCTCCGAACTGTGTTCAAGGTTCCTTTTGTTCTTAAAAAGGTAGAGCCTTCCGTTCTTAATGAGAGAATGCTTATGATCACAACAAAGTGAATGGACACTTTGCGTGCAAGTGTATGAGACTGAGAGATAGAGAGAAGAGAGATACGACACCAAAGACGTTGTAAAACCCTCCTCTGAAGGCCCCACTCTCGTCGGCGAGAGTTGTCTACTTATGATTGCACAAGTGGTACAATGCGGATGCAATGGACTGATGCAACTTGGGACTATGCCGATGACGACGATAGTGATGACGACGACAACTTTAGGGTTGAAATCTGTGGTCTTCTAACTGCTAAAAATCTGCTAATCTTTGGGCTGTTTTGGGTGGCTGAAAATGAATGTTTTGGCTGCGTTTTCGAGGGCTGAAAATGGCTATCTTCTGCAACCAACTAGGGTGAATCTGCTATCGTCTTCAAAGCTGAAAACGCTGCTGCATCTGTTGCAACCAGGGCTGAAAACCAAAAACGCTGGGCTGCCTGATAGCGTTAGTGAAAACGCTGGGGACTTTGACTGCTTGATGGTGATCTGCAAACGCTAGGCTGTGGGGTACTGTGGCGATCATGGGAAGGCTGAAAACGCCAGGGCTGTGGAGGTGCTGAGGATATGCAAAAACGCCAGGGATGAGAGGAAAAACCAAAACGCTAGGGCTAGGTGTTGGTGCGGGAAGGTGCTTGAGGGGTTCTTGCTGAGAAGATGCTTGTTGAGCGGGAAGCTCCTGCTCCTCTTCTGCCAGAAAGTGCTAACTTGGATTTGCTTATATATTAACTTAGCAAAATTGCCTTGCCTACTTTTGTTGGAAAGTCACTTAAAAATAGTAAGTGAAAAATGTCAAAAATAGGAAAAATAGACTAAATGCACTGGAAAATTTCCCTGACTGAATCTGATGGATTCTGAAGGGAATACTGATGATCATGCTGTGTGCAACCAGAGGATATGCATCTATGCTAAGTGACTGGGCATGCACGGTCTACGAATAGACTCACAAAAGTGCCAGATCACTTCTAATCTAGACTTGACTAGACTAACTGAATCTTGATCATGTTGTAGCTTGTCCACGGACACATAGGGTTGGATGTGTCACGTGACATCCCCTCCTTTTCAAAGTGAGGTACTGGTACCGAAGTGTATGGCGTCAAGGGAGATCGCCAATAGCATCCGGAATCCTGGAAGAGACTCTTCGCCGGCCCACTCTGAAGTGTGGGTCGTGCGGTACTTGAACTTCATAAAGGTCTGTAATGCTTGCTTCTTTGGGCCGCGCCGAAAGCGACACAAAGGCTTTTGTGGCTCCTTCCTTGCTTCAACTTCGTCTAGAGACCTGCTTTTTTCATCTTCAAGAATCTCCATGGTTGAAAATTCCTGAAACCATTTCCAACACAAAACCATGAACATACCCATTCCATGTAAAGTGAAGGGAAAAAATCTTTTCTTCGCTAACGACTGTGCATGCAATGCAGATGAACATAGAGACGGAGTGACAACCCGTTCATCAAACACATGCAAACAATGAGATCGAATCTTTCTCTTATGATCTAGAGCAATCAACTTTGGCAATTCACAATGGAAATGCCCATACTTGGTGCTCATACTATCATGTGCTCGTTCGGAAACTGTGTCATGCCAAGGAAGAGACATGGAATGTGACTTCCTTACATATATACTTTTCAGCTTTTCATGAAAAATCCACATACATTCGTGCTCATCCATGAGAGAAACGTGTTTCAACATACAATATGTCATGCCTAGGAAAATGGATCACATAACGATGCTGACTAAAATACAGGAAACGATCACGAATGAAACATTCGAACAATGCGTGCGTATCAATCATGCGAACACATAATACTTCCTGTGAGGGTTCTTTGGATCTAGGCTCGAGAGCCAAGATCGATCCTTCGTGATTGATCGAATCTGCAACGAGGTTAGCTTCGCTAGAAAAAGCATCCACTAACACCTCATCCTAGTGAACAATCACATCTTCTTCATGCAACTCATCATGCTTGTGAGAAATCACATCTTGATCATGCAAATCATCATGCTTATCTTTGTCATCCAAACCATCATGTAAATCATTATCATTCAAATCATCATGCTTCTCATAATCATGCAAATTCTGTGTGTCATGTTGTGGAGAAAAAGAGACTGAGAGAGTCTCCTTCTCCTGAATCCTTTCAATCTTGTCCTGTGTATTAGCAATGAGAGAGGGAGAATGAACAATGTCCTCTCCATGAATGACAATAGGAGAATCACTTGTGGCATTGAGAGTTAAAGTGTTAGGCGCAAAATCCATGAGAGCGTTATTATCACGAAACCATCGAATGCCCAAAATCATATCACATCCTGAGAGAGGAGAAACAACAAATTGTCAAGTGAAAGCAGCTTGTTGAATTCCAAACAACACATCAAGGCACTCGTTGATGAGAGCGTCCATACCGGGACGAAAGCCAGAGACCTCGATAGGAGATCTCGGACTAACTTCGAGGCGGGCTCTCTCAACAAGAGAGGAACTGATCACATCATGTATACTACCTAGGTCAAACAATATGACAAAACGCTACCCCAACGTATCACCATAACATTTAATGAGAGAATCATCAATGGGAGGGTCAGGAGAAACGTGGGGCACACTCGTGTTATCATTCATTGCATTGACAGAGAAAGTGGGTTCTGTGGATTCTTTAGATTCATTCGATGCAAGCTTAGGACATGTTCTTTTTATGTGACCCTTAGTGTGACAATGATAACAACGACCTTCCTTAGAATAAGTGCTTTGCTCTGCCGACGTGATGTATCCTCCTACAATTCCTTGTGCTACCTTTTCATCTGGAGTAAGCTTAGGTTTAGCAATTGTGTTAGCCTTACCCTTAGATTCATTGGAAGAATTCTTTTCTGAGAGACTGTTGGAAGATTGGTTAGAATTCTTACCATTCTTACCGTTCTGAGGGTTCTGAGAAGTTTGCGAGGTACTTGTGGAAGTCTTGTTCTCCTTAGGCTTTCCCTTGTTGTGCTTCATCTCCTGTACGAGAGTAATCGCTACCGCCTTGTTGAGATGGATTGGATCGAGTACCTCAACATCGTACTTGATATACTCGTCCAATCCAAAGAGAAAAGCCTCTTTGCGCTCATCATCCGATTTTCGTAATTGAGTGCCTAGCTGTAAAACACGATTAGAAAAAGACATAACCGGCATACCATTTTGCTTGAGAGCGCGCCAATCGTCCTTCAATCGTGCAAGGTACTGAGGTGGCATAAACTGCGCCTTGAGCTTGTCTTGGAAATCAGCCCAATTGACGGAAAGGGACGTGAATTCGTCGGCTTCCTGTAGGTGCGCGGCTAGTTGTGCCTCTTGCCATGCGTGGTACCAATTAATGGCATCACCGGCAAGGTACATAGCTGCCGTCAAAACCTTGCTATTTCCTGTCTTCTTAGTTGTCGCAAAATAAGCATTAAATTGATGCAACCAAGAATGAATAACCGTAGCATCCATCTTACCGTCATACTTACTGAAAGTCAACTTCTCTATGACTGGATGGTTAGAATCCGCGTCATGGCTTGCACCACTTGAGGAACTCCCACGATCTTTGGGTGGTTCGGTCTTCGAGGCTAGTACTTGTCGAATCAATTCTTGAGTACGTAGTTCTCGTTGAGCCTCACGCTCAATCTCAAAGGCCGCGCTTCGTGCTGCCTCTTCCGCCTTTCTTTTTTGTTTTCTTTCTTTGCGGGCGTCGCGCTCGCGTTCTAAAGCAAGGCGATTTGCTTCTTGTCTATCCATCGTGGCCATCATCTGCTTGACCATTTCCTCCATAAGATTTGGTACACTTGGTAGCGTAGATGGCGAAGGGGAAGGGTCGAAAAAATCTCCTAGTGGGGAAAATTCTTCGTCGCCTCTCTCATGCTCATCACCTGTATGCGAAGTATCCATTCCGCTTCGGGTGACGACCATGCACTATGATCCTTGGTCCTTAAGTCGACGAGGAACTTGGGTTCCTGAGGGTCTTGGGTTCTTGGGTTCTTGAGGGTCTTGAGGTTCTTGAGGTTCTTGAGGTTTTCTTTTGCTTGCAAATCGCGTTTGAGAAGGATCTTCTCTTCACCCGAGTTCTACTCCTTTCCGCGGATGCACCCCTTGGCGGCCTTGTGCACATACCAAGGTTAGTTTTTCCCACCTCACGTCGATTGGCTGGCCGCTAAGTGCACGGTCTGCTCTCAATGAGTGAAAAGAGACACAAGGGGAGGCTGGACAAGCCCTTCTTTCTTTGGATTCCTGTCACTCTTCAAAAAACACGAGTAGGAATTGACACGCCCAAGCGAACTTGGGTTCATGCGACCTCAACAAGCACAAAAAAAAAAAAAATCTTGTGGTTCTTGTGGTTCTTTCCTTGAGTGATACAGAACACTGCCAAAGCTCTCATACCAATGTTAGGTGCAGCGGAATGATTGTTTGCGCTTTGCTCAAGATGAGTGCTCCGAACTATGCTCAAGGTTCCTTTTGTTCTTAAAATGGTAGAGCCTTCCGTTCTTAATGAGAGAATGCTTATGATCACAACAAAGTGAATGGACACTGTGCGTGCAAGTGTATGAGACTGAGAGATAGAGAGAAGAGAGATACGACACCAGACGTTGTAAAACCCTCCTCCCAAGGCCCCACTCTCGTCGGCGAGAGTGGTCTACTTATGATTGCACAAGTGGTACAATGCGGATGCAATGGACTGATGCAACTTGGGACTATGCCGATGACGACGACGATGATGACGACGACGACTTTAGGGTTGAAATCTGTGGTCTTCTAACTGCTGAAAATTTGCTAATCTTTGGGCTGTTTTGGGTGGCTGAAAATGACTCTTTTGGCTGCGTTTTCGAGGGCTGAAAATGGCTATCTTCTGCAACCAACTAGGGCTGAATCTGCTATCGTCTTCAAAGTTGATAACGCTGTTGCATCTGTTGCAACCAGAGCTGAAAACCAAAAACGCTGGGCTGCCTGATAGCGTTAGTGAAAACGTTGGGGACTTTGACTGCTTGATGGCAATCTGCAAACGCAGGCTGTGGGGTACTGTGGCGATCATGGGAAGGCTGAAAACGCCACGGCTGTGGAGGTGCTGAGGACATGCAAAAACGCCAAGGATGAGAGGAAAAACCAAAACGCTAGGGCTAGGTGTTGGTGCGGGAAGGTGCTTGAGGGGTTCTTGCTGAGAAGATGCCTGTTGAGCAGGAAGCTCTTGCTCCTCTTCTGCCAGAAAGTGCTAACTTGGGTTTGCTTATATATTAACTTAGCAAAATTGCCCTACCTACTTTTGTTGGAAAGTCACTTAAAAATAATAAGTGAAAAATGTCAAAAATAGGGAAAATAGGCTAAATGCACTAGAAAATTTCCCTAACTGAATCTGATGGATTCTGAAGGGAATATTGATAATCATGCTGTGTGCAACCAAAGGATATGCATCTATGCTAAGTGACTGGGCATGCACGGTCTACAAATAGACTCACAAAAGTGCCAGATCACTTCTAATCTAGAATTGACTGGACTGACTGAACCCTGATCATGCTGTAGCTTGTCCACGGACACATAGGGTTGGATGTGTCACGTGACAGCGGTTGAGTGTCATTGTCAGTTGTCCTTAGTGGAAGCACCGACTGGAGAGACTTTGCCTTTTAATATTTTTTATCTTTGCCAAACATGATACGATAAGGATAGAGAGAGGCAACCCGCAAGCAAAGACACAAGGAAGAGAATCGGACAAAAACACAAAGTCTATTTGGGCTGAAATCCGAAAATATACCTCAATGAGAGAGCCGCCAACAAATTGCCTCCTAGAATCAAACAAAACTCCTAGAATGCTCACCTTGTGGAGTCAAAGTTAGAGAAGTGATGAAGCCGGGAGCGCACCTGATGTGCGATGACGCAAGGGGGGGAGTGGCTTTTAAATGTAGGCAACCTTAAGAAATGGCTTTTTACATGATCTGGAGTCGAAGTTCCTTCGAGATAACGCCAATATAAAGTGGCCATCAAAGTTGTTACTTGTCATTCTTGAAGCAAGAAAGTTTGGAGGCAATTTTTCACACCCAAGATTCTCATTACAAAAAAAGGGATTTTGAATGCCACAAGGCCACATTGGTAGTGTCAGATGATCTTAGCTGGCTCAATAGACAATGGTTCTTGATGTCCATTATACTTGGAAGCTTTAGATATGCAAGAAAAGGCCATCTGGAGAAAAACGTTAGATCGTTTGCCACAACAGCTACTGCATTTTAATGAGGCATGCTAAAAACACCTTTTGCATCTTTTAGCATAGCTCTTCGTGACAATCCACAGATTATAACAATGTAAGCCAAATTGTTAGAAAACTTCAATTTGTGTAGACATTTTAAATGGGCACGATCCCTTGAAAAGCAACGGTTTTATCTTTGAATGTCATCATTCCTCCACTCTAGTCAAGGCAGCTTTCGACAAACCCGCTATCTGAAGATGATTTTCCCATCCCACTCAGAGGCTAACATTAAGATTCAACTCGATTGGACAGCAAGTTTTGATAGGGAAAAAGAAAATCCACTTACATTGAAAGCGAAGATTAACCGCTGCAGTAAGCGGATATGGCGCGCATTCTCATCTCTTCTCTTCTTCGCTGCCTGGTTTGCCATGAAGAAGACAGAGCCTCTACACCGAGAGCTCGAAATTCTCCGCGATCACGAGAACGTAGTCTAAACTTTCATTACATCTTTAGTTAGACTCTTAAGTGTAGACCTATTGGTCGTTTTGGCCTGCCCTTAGTAGTGATTTTGCTAATGAAAAATGAGAGGTTAATTTTTCTTAAAGCACCACTTTTTGATTGGTTGGAGCCCATAGATTTTATTGAGAAAAAACTGATGATCTAAACATGATAATACACCTCATTTTTGCAAATGATATTCAAAAGGTATTCGTCATGGCTTCAAAAAAGGTATTCCTAATTCAAAGATTCCCTCAACAACAACAAAAATGATGTGCTAATTTATAGCATGTAGCAATGGGCAATGATGAAGCATGTAGATTTACGACTGTATTAGCCGGAAAGGACGGATACAACATTGCGAGAGAAAGAGAGAGAGAGAGAAAGAGAGAACACTTTAAAGTGAAGAAAACGCTAAAGAGAAAAGAAAGGAGAAGAGAAACACCTCTTTATATTGGACACAAAAGGTCTTTTGACTCTCCACCTTCATCTGTCTTTTGACTCTCCACCTTCATCTGTCTTTTGACTTTCCACCTTCGTTTGTCTTTTCATTTCCTAAACTCACCCTACACTTATGCACTTGCATATGTTTTGAAAGAATTTTGGTTTTTTTGAGATTGGGGAGACCTAATTGTTTGATACTAAAAGAATGATTATTAAATAAAAAATCTCTCTCCATTTGGTTTCTTTTAGACTGTCCAACTGTCGGGACTCTCTCTCTCTCTCTCTCTCTCTCTCTCTCTCTCTCTCTCTCTCTCTCTCTCTCTCTCTCGCCAAGTAGTGGAGTCCCTCTTGCTTCTCATCTACGTTGTGCATGAAATGACCTAGCTTCTTCACGGCATAAGAAGATTCCACATCTCTAAAGGCATGCATTGATAAGGAAAAGAGAAATTGGAGACGCTTAAGGCGTGGATGATGGAGAAGGGTTAAGCCTGAGAGGGAGAACTAATACAGGGTCAATGTGGAGGAAGATTGCCTTATGCTCAATGCTATCACTTGTGAAGGGGCACAAAGGGTTGAATGCGATGACATTGCAGGTAAATGGAGATTGCACTTGTTGATGGCAAGTTTCCAAGCTCGCCCTTTGAGCTTGTAGGTGATGCAGTCTTGCCCGCAAATCATGGCGTTAAGGAGGAGGTAGAAGAAGGAAAGCAATGGATCTCCAAGGTGCAACAAAATAAAAGGGGAGGGTGCGAGCAAGAGCGGGAGAGCAATAGTGAAGGTGACAGGAGTAGATCTCCTTGCTAAGCTTAATTCTTTGCACACCCCGTTTTTGGGAAATGACTCAGTCAGTTAGAGCTTTCCAAAGCATGATTCTTTCAGCACCTTCTTCAGGATGGCCGAGCAGGGAACTGGAGAAGGCAGAGTGGACGGAGCAGCATGGTAGAGCAAGGAAGGCGCACGAACCCACACAGACGAGAGAGAGGGCAAGGAGTATGGAGCAAATATTTTTAAAGTACACCAATAGATAAGGGTAAAAAAAGCGGCTCTTCTCTCTCTCTCTCTCTCTCTCTCTCTCTCTCTCTCTCTCTCTCTCTCTCCCCCCCCCGACCTGAAGTCTTGTTGCACGCCCAAATTCCAATATGTTTGCATCTTGGATAGCATTGTTGGTTTCCATGAGGTAGTAGAGTTGGCATGGTTCTCCCATGAGCCTCTATCAGGATGAGCTTTCCCGTAGCTTGGGTCTCAAGAGTGGCTGCTCTATATTGGTAAGCGATCGATGCCGTCATGATTGGGGGACGTGGGCCACCGCTCTACGCTTTCACATTATGTGCTCGAGGGATGGAGATACAGAGCAAAAATTTGCTTTCCAAGCTCATAGTCAGAGGTTTATTTCCTAGCTATGAACCTTGGAAACTTCTTCTCTCACATGCGCTTGAGACAGTGGATCCACATTTTGGTGTTCGTGATGGACATTCTTGGAGGTCGGATATTCATTTTTTCTTCATTGATGCTCCTTTGACTCTCACTTACTTGGCTTTCACCTTTTCTTTTGTGTTCGATGGTTTAGATATGGGTTTCCATGAGGAGAGCATTTGTTTATAGGGAGTCACATTGTGTGGAGGAGGTGGAGAGGTAGCCCCTCATTTGGAACGCATTTGTTACGAAGATGAAGCACATTGATTGGGGCATGTGGGACTCAGGCCCTGCCAGATCCATGCTTTTGTGAACGGAGTTGCAACTTCTAGATGTTGATTTCATGGCGACTCAGTTTGACATAGGTCCTAGGGCTAGACAATGGTTGCATAGATAGAAGAGGCCATTCCATAGGTCTGGGATCGGGTGATTAGAGGTGTCACCGACTTACCAACACATGTTGGTTGGTGGGCACTATCTTTGATGTGCAAGGCTGGCCGATTTTGGTGACATATGATCGAATTCTTTTCTGAGTTGTAGAGATACAGGATGCACTTCTGCACCTTCGAGTCAATTTTTTGGAGGAGAGATTTCTAACACATGCCACTTGGGTTCCCACTAGATAGTGGGCTCACTTTTGGCCTTCTTGTATTTGTGTAAATGTGTTTGTATATGTACTTACCTCCTTTTCAAGCTCGCAAGAATTGGAACACGAGAGGTCCCTTCTTTATCAGAAGCGAGGATCTCGGGCAACATATGGTAAAGGAGGTTGGGGGCATTCACCAAGATGGAGAGGGGCTGCTCAAGGATGGTGGCAAGCAGGCTATACATGTCAGAAATGGTGAATCAAAGGTGGGGAAGGGCTTGGTGGGCAGTGGCATTGACCAAGATGGAGAGGGGCTGCTCAAGGATGGTGGCAAGCAGGCTGTACATGTCATAAATGGTGAAGCAAAGGTGGGGAAGGGCTTGGTGGGCAGTGGGCGGTGATTAGAATGTAGATGTATCCAGTCTGAAGACTCCTACTCCTTCGTCCTTACCTTGGATCATCAAGACTGTACTCTGAGAAGTATTCATAGCTTTGCAACTTACTTTCAATACTCATGCTAGGAGGATTAGTTCCTCTTATTTCCCTCTTCTTGACTCAGTTGGCGAGTTCAATGAAGCTCCATCTTTTGAGTGGTAGATCTCGGTTTTCTAACTAGTTCGCCCACTCTATTTTTAGTTTGTTCTCTCTCTCTCTCTCTCTCTCTCTCTCTCTCTCTCTCTCTCTCTCTCTCTCTCTCTCTCTCTCTCTCTCTCTCTCTCTCTCTCTCTCTCTCTCTCTCTCTCTCTCTCAATTCTTTCATTTGTCTATTATTAAACTTTGTGGAATTTAAAATGGTAGGCACAAGATTCGTAGATCACCTTCTGGGCAGCTAGGCCTTGCAATCATTCCCTCCCATGGCAGGATTTTATCACTTGTTTTTAGCCTAGAGAAGGCCATGCTACCTTTTGCCATAGGTCGTCTTGGACCACTTGCCAATAGCCGAGCTAGGGGCCACTTGCAATTGGACCACTTACCATTAGCTTATTTGCCTTACTTCAAAGATTTGCGGCCCTTTGAACCATGCATGTGCACCACACTAGCTACATAATGGCTATTGAAATGCATTTCAATATGTGTGATGAGGATAATCATTGCATGCAAATTGTGATGCACATCGGGGCACACAGCACACGCACACACACACACACGAGGAGGGGGAGAGAGACCTAAGATGTCAACCTTCACTCAAACATGGTCTCACCATGGCCTACAACACGTCGCAAAGTGTGATGCACACCAAGGCACACGGCCATGAGAGAGAGAGAGAGAGAGAGAGAGAGAGAGGAGAGGAGGGGGAGAGAGACCTAAGATGTCAAACTTCACTCAAACATGGTCTCACCATGGCCTACAACACGTCGCAAATTGTGATGCACACCAAGGCACACGACCATGTGAGAGAGAGAGAGAGAGAGAGAGAGAGAGAGAGAGAGAGAGAGAGAGAGAGAGAGAGAGAGAGAGAGAGAGACCTGAGATGTTAACCTTCACTCAAACATGGTCTCACCATGGCCTACAACATGCCACAAAACCCCATGGTTCCTAGTGTGGGGTGCATGTTGATCACCAGTAAGATCCATAATAGTGGTGCTAAGTAGCATGATTGGTTTGGGTCAGACTTTGGTTTTAAGCCGATTAACTATAAGTATCCTTACTAAGTGTGTTGTGAGTTTCAAGATTTCTCTCAATGATGTCTCAATAGTTGATCTTAAATTGGGACATGAGTTCACATTTACTATCCAGTCAAAGATGTGGATGCATAGGAAGACGATTTCTTATGACCACAAGAGACTTTGTATCTACAATGGAGTTCACAAATAGATTTCTGTTAAGAGATAATGAATTTTCCATGAGCCACTTGTTAAAGGCGATTTTGATGAGATATTGAATATCTTAAAGTATGGCTAACTAGCAAAGGCTCCCCCTTCAAGTTAATGCAAGCAAAAAAAGGGCATAAACACTTGCCACTCAATTGCACAGTTACTCACTTTTATGACTTTGTTGCTATGTACAGACATCGTGAACATTCATATCTTGATGATTGAACATCGTACCTTTAGAGCTGAGTAGCAGCTTATTTGTGGACTTATAAATATTGTTAATCTCTTTGATGGCTTTTATTTTATGAAGGGTGTTGAAAGCTACCCACCAGCTTGTGCAGCTGACATGTAGCAGATATGCTTCATTTGTCATTTTTCAAGCAAAGAATTTTGTTCTTTTATATGCAAAATGACCTCCAGTTTAATCCTTCCTACTACTAGAACCATATACTTGATGCACTCTTCAATTTTGACCTCATTCTACTTAACACAAATTGGTACTTTTCTTTGCCCAAATATTTGTCATCTCATGGCTTATGCTCTCCTTATGAAGTGTACAAAAATGAAAGTGTCTCTTTGTGGAAGATAATATTGACTACTACATTCACTTGACCTACCTCTTGGTTGCCATTATATAATATTTCTCCAATGCAAGGCTAGTGTAAACTAATCACTTTGTAAATATAGAAGTGGCCACCTAAAGGACCACAATGCATCATATTTTGATTGTTCTTTTTGGAAAAAAAGACTAGTATGGCTAGTGTGAGCTTGTTGAACCTTTACAAACGAGTAAACAACCTATCTCAAAGTGTAGTTTATTTATCTGTAAGTGATGTTGCCGACAAAGAGAAAGTTGGTAGTCCAAGACGAAGTGCAAAGAGGAGCATCATGCATGCATGTATTGGTGTTGGACTTGTTCTAGGATTTATCATTAATTTGTTTTAGTTCTACATAAACCAAGCATTGGTAAACTTAAATGTAGTCTTTTATCTAGTGAAAAGAATCCATAAACTAGCAAACATTGTACCTATGCTACCCATTAGGTTTTCTTGCAGAGATATGCCATGTGCTACAAAGGGCATTAGTAAGGTAGTGGGGAAGCCAAGTTTT
The DNA here is from genome assembly GCF_014529385.1 of Adiantum capillus-veneris. NCBI lineage: Eukaryota > Viridiplantae > Streptophyta > Polypodiopsida > Polypodiales > Pteridaceae > Adiantum > Adiantum capillus-veneris. The sequence goes on from NC_140947.1 coordinate 32,275,504, forward strand.
AGCTTAGTGTTATAATACTTCCCTTTTTGCATCAAAAATATTTTATAAAGACTCTCTCCCATAGAAGATCATCTTACCCCAGCCAAGCAACTTTGCCTCTAACGCTTCCATCAACAGGCCTAGTTAAAAGCCACTACTAATAAAAAACTTACAAGGTGATTTGAGCATAAACAACTCAACATGTAAGCATGGCAATCTCAAAAGATTAACAACAAAAATTTAGTAATGTTAGGCTCAACATGCGTATCTCAATAACAAATCATGAAAGCATGTCACGCTCAATGAATGTGCATCCTAAGCTAAACAACTTAGCTAGGCCAACTCCCTAGCATGTTGGGTTCTACTATGCTACTTGGACGAAGCTGAGATCTAAAACTTAGTTGATCCCCATAGCCCAATAATTTTAGACCACATTGCACAACTTTTGAAAAACTCTCAAATGTATGCAACCTTGAACTCACAACAACATTAAAAGAACTCTTAGAAAGCGCAGGCATGCTTGTTACATTGTTGTGGATACCAAGTTTTGTTTTTGTGTAGATGTTGTTGTTGTGACATCAAGGCTTGGCATGTTTCTATTGTTTCCATGCATGCTCTTGATTGACTTTCATTCATGAATCCAATTTCTTGGACAAACTTGAAATCACAAAGGTTATCGTCTCTCTATTTGAAGATCTTGTTTTTAATAGTGTCCATTGTAGTATGAAATTCTTGCCGTCGATTGTGCTTGAATTTATGAATGATAAACTCATTAAATACTAATATTTTATGCATAAAGACCAAACGAGACTTGTGTTGAACGGTGCATATGGCCCCAATTACTCCCTGGGTGGCGCCATTCGGTAGTGTTCATTTTAGAGAGAATTTTTTATTGTTTTGACATCTTTGGGTGTCAAATCAACATAAGTAGATGTTCCTTTTCAAAAGTTTTTGTGTATGCTCCAAGTATAGCTTCTACATACTAAATGACAACATTCATGATACTGTTTTCTCCAAACACTATTTTATGGGTGTGGTGAGAGTGTTCGACTTTTCAATTCAAAGCTAGGAGATCTTTTTAATTTGATGCTACATATGTCACACTAGCAAACATTAACATGATGCACCATTTTTTTGGGTCAGTTCATGGAAAAAGTGAACACAAGATAGTAGGGCTATCATCAAGCATCATGTCAATCATGAGAAATTGAAATCGAATGGAGTATCACTTCAATGTTTGACCAAAGTTGTGTCATTCATGAGGAAGGCCATGTTTGCAAGTGCTAAAATATTGTATACATCCAAGGCTAGACCACTTTTGCAAGGATTTTGGAAGATCAAAATAAATGATGTCAATCAAATCCAAAGTGGGGAATGCAAGGATGCCCCTAATTTGTGTGGTTCTCATTACATGTTTGGCCACTCTCTAAAAACTAGGAGAGCTCTAAGATGTATGACATTATCATTCTTGTGTAGTGCTTGTCTTGTGCTTGTATGCAAGGTCAATGAATGAGCTACTCAAATTCAACACATTGTGATGTCTTGAGACTACGTTACTCTTCCCACTTTATGAAGGACACCATGATGTGTTACTAGGCATACTACATCTCAAGGATATTTTTACTATCGTGGTAGGTAGTTAAAATGAAGAGCTTGTGGACTTGTTTGTGTTGAAGTGCACAGAAGAGGAAACTTGATGCCTTGGAAATCCATGCATGTAGAGATCTTATGTGGTAAGAGAGAGTGCAATCAGCAATGGATAGGAAAACCTTATGAATATAAGCTATAGTGATTGAAGCCCAAAGGCAGCATGCTATCTCCGAGGTCCACATCAAAACGTGTAAGTGAGCATGTGAGTTCACCATGAGGGTTTTTTTTTAAGTTTTAAAAAAAATTACATGTACAAGAGGGTTAAGAATTCATGGTGTCCCACCTTCTGAGAGCTATCAAGTCCAGTGGAGGTAAAATATCTTTCTCTCTTCTACAAATCCTTGGTGGAAGTTCTTGGGATACTAAATTCAATGATCTGAAGTTCATGATTACTCTTGCATTGTTAAAATGTCACTTGTCACGATATCACTTCATGCTTTGATGTTGCATCACTGGCAATAAAACTCATGGTCCATGATGATTTTTGTGATAGCTACAGACTTAAAAGTACCACTACCATCTTTGCAGTTTTTGATTGTTTCCCATGAGGCTTGTGGCCATGGGTCTTTCACTTTGGGAATGGGTATCATTCCTTGTAACTTGGCATCATCAATCGTTATGCCACCCATCTTAAATAAAGGTGTCATATGATAGCTACCATGTAGTAATGGATAGCGAGTTGATAGTTATTAGCTACTTGTGGGTATGGAGGTAGTGATCTGATTATTACTAGCTGGTTGTGGGTATGGAAGTAAGTGTGTGCTATATATCTTGTAACTAGTTACAAGGTATATAGTAGGCACTAGTGCCCTATGATAGCTAGTACTGGGTAGTATTGATAGCTATCAAAGCGCACCTAACTGATACCTTGGGGGTGTACCTATTAAAAACCATCTATATCATTTGTGTTCAAAACCCATTCAAAATGGCCTATACTTACATATTGTGAGAAATTACCCCTTTTCCTTGTTAAACTTATGAGTTTTTTCTAATTTTCAATTAAAAATCCCTTTTGTCGAATAAGTTAATTAAAACAAAATTATCAATTTGAATACACCTACTTTTGAATTCACGTGGTACCTAACATTTTTTGAGGTGCATGCCCTGAGGCTGATACTACCACCCTAAAAGCATAGGTTGGTCGTACAAAAGCAATGTCCTTGACACATCTTGTGAGGCACTTGTGGATGGTGGTTTAGGATGGTTTTGAGACACTTGTTGTGAGGCAATATTTATAAAAACTTTAAAAAAGGTGCACAATTGTTTAGTGGGTTCTCGATTTAGACTTGGGGAGATTGTTTGCCTATCTTTCACCAAACTTTCTTTGTGTGTGTGTGTGTGTGACTTTCTCTTTGCACATTATTTAAAAGAGGAAGGTTGAGTTTAAGAGGATGTGGGTGTGGAGATTGTGTAGCCTTGTTTTTATTATAGAAATGAGGGTTTGGAGATGTTGCAACAAGAGATTGTGTACGTGGTTGTGCACCAACATTAGCATCCACACAATTGAATGGAAACCCATGAATGCGAATGTCAACTGTTTGGGAGAGGAGATTGTGCATTAGTGATAGCCTCCACACAATTGTCACATTGGATGGTAGTCCATGACTGTAATTTCTTGGAAGGGGAGATTGTGCACTAGCGACAACCTCACACAATTTCCACCTTAAATGGAAACCCATGGATGTGAGTGTTAGCTATTTGGATGAGGGGATTGTACACCGCCACCAGCCTCCAAGTAGAGTGCGTGTCTCTGAGTTCTTTCAATAGCATTTACAATACAATATACTACATGATGAGATGACTTCTCATTACCACAAGGAGTAAACAATCACAACTTTCTATGAAGCCACATGTACCTGCAACAGTATTGGTCCATGATGAAACAAGAGCTAGACACAAAAAAGAAAGTTATCCATTTGTCAAAGGTGGCAGTGGAAGATGCAATGAAGACAAATACTGGCTCGTGATCCGGTTGGTACCTCGACTCCGATCTAGAACACCTGCAATGCCAAATACATGAATAAGGCACACCCGTGGACAAGAGAGATCACTAAGGTAGAAAGAGACAGAACATCTGAGAGAGAGAGAGAGAGAGAGAGAGAGAGAGAGAGAGAGAGAGAGAGAGAGAGAGAGAGAGAGAATATCTGGGAAAGGCCATCCATGCTGATAACAATCCGCTCATACAAGTGACCAAGGGTGGTCCGACATAGAACTGACATTCCCAATGGATAGACCCAAGGACACACAATTGCAACTGCTACTGATTCTACCAACTAGTCCTGCACATGAGACCACTGACACGGTCTTGTCATGGGCTACCCTAGCCTCCTGTGGAACTGAGGCTCTGGCAGGATCTCCTCCAGGCAGGAAGATTGATGTGAAGGGAGAAGGAGCCAAATCGAGGCTGCCCTATGATGTGGTTGCCTCATAGAAAAATGGATCTACTCCTCTCATATGCCTGCACCATGATGGAGGTGCTCTGCATCTGCCAGATCATAGCACCTCCATGCATCTGCACTCATAAGGAAAATTGCTAGCTTGATCCCCTGTTGCCCATGAGGAAAAATGCTAGGATGATGTGGAAAACGCTAGGGCTGAACTGCCCCACCTACCCTTTGTATACCTAGGGCTGTCCCCTAGGGGCACCTTGTGTTCCCAAGTGCCTCCACACAATTGTAACTGATTGTGCCCCTCATCTTATCTATATAGGCCCAAGCATCGAGGTCAGTTAGGTAGCCAACCCTCACGACCAGGAAAAAATAGGGAAGGAGTGGAAAGAGCCACAAAATGCTAAAGGGGGGCACAAGGAAAAATAATTCCTAGGTTGGGAAAAACGCTTCCAGTGTGCAGGAGCCTAATGGCCATGGAATTGAGCCAAAACTAGAGCTAAACATGGAAAAACATGATTGGACATGTGAAACCTACCTCACACTGGCTGGGCACAGCCACAAAACCGTCCTCACTCCCTAGCATTGTCCTTGGGAGACACTAGGACCAACTGGACAAATCCAAAGAGATACCTAAACCCCAACACCCCCTCTCAGCTCCTGGAAAGTAAGTCTGACCAGGAAGCTGGAGTGAGAAATCTGCAAATGTAAAGAGAGCGTTTTGTGGATATTTGCCACAAACTTTGCAGTGGAAAAGTATCTTGTAGTATACAATCCAATTGCTACCTCCTAAAGACGTACGGGAAGTACTATGCTATCTGATGAAAGTAAATCTAGATCTATCAAGAATCTCCTCAAGCCAATTGACTCACAAGCCACACAACTAGCATCTGCAAAAGGTATTGTTGCTGACAACTCCAAGAGTATGCATCAAACTGTTAGGAAATAAGACATAGCTAAATAGATTTTTGAGTAGATTACTTAATGGAGAGAGATAGATTTCACACACAAGAGATTATAGAGTAGAGAGAGAGAGAGAGAGTACACATGATATACGTGGTTCACCCAATGTGGGCTACGTCCACGGGAAAGCAGCCACTCAATGGCTTTAGCACTTCAAAAGAAGAAGCAGTTTACAAAGAGATTAAACCCTTGATAGAGCTCCCGCCTTGCTTCACTCTCACCACCTCACACTCACCTTGTTGCATCAACTTCACACTATAAAATGTGTGTAGAAATGGCCTCCTTTTATAGGCCAAAAGGGCTGCCCTCTCTTATGAGAGACAGCCATGTGTAGCCACCCTTGTGCGAATAAGTCCAAATCGGACCCTCCAATTCGCCCATGTGTGGCCGCCCTTGAGAAGACAAGTCCACTTTTGAATTCGCCCACCAGCCATTGAATTCGGCCACCGGCCACTGGCCATTGACTTCCGACCACCGGCCATCGGCCATTGACTACCGACCACCGGCCAACCGACCGGTTGTTTTCCGACCACTTTCCGGCCGCCGTCCGGCCATAATATTCCGGCAAAAATGAATATTCCGGCGAAAAATAAAAGTCTCGGGGGCCTCCGCCCCTGAGGCCTCTAAAGTTGCCCCTGATTCTTGTCCGTGAAAATTTTGGTTTCCGGTGAGTGATTTTCCTTCACGCACGATGGCTTCTCCTCATAATGGGGGCCTTACAAATGTGCACTTTTACCACAGAAAATTACAAGGGTAAATCAGGCTCCATACTTAACAATCTCCCACTTGGAGACTGATCTCCAAACCAAACCTGTGACTGCTTTTCATTCTGGCTTCTTATCCTTGAATGTTGATTGAAGATGAGCAAAAGCTCAACTTCTCGTTGTTGACCACCTTTGTAAACATGTCTGCAGGATTTTCACTTGTATGCACCTTTCCTAGCTTTAGCTGTCCCTCTTCCAAAAGAGTGCGTATGAAGTGATATCTCACCTCAATGTGCTTTGTCCTTGAATGAAAGGCCGAGTTCTTCGCAAGATGGATAGCGCTTTGGCTATCACTGTACAAGACACAATTGTCTTGTTTGAATCCAAGCTCTTCTAAGAATCTGTGAAGCCATAGAATTTCTTTGCTTGCCTCCGTCATTGCTACATACTCTGCTTCCGTGGTAGAAAGTGAAACCACTTTCTGCAGCTTTGAAGCCCAGCTTACTGCTGTGCCTTCAACCGTGAACACATAGCCAGTAGTGCTCCTTCGAGTATCTTTGTCACCTGCCATATCTGCATCAGCATACCCTTCTAGAAAAATATCAGTTCCTCCAAAATACAAAGCATTTGTTGTTGTCCCTTTTAGATACCTAAGTATCCACTTCACAGCTTGCCAATGCTCTTTACCTGGGTTGTCCATGAACCTACTCACAACTCCCACTGCATGTGCAATGTCTGGTCTTGTCCAGACCATAGCATACATTAGAGAACCTACCGCTGCAGCATATGGAACTTTAGACATATAGGCTATTTCCTCTTGTGTCTTTGGACACATATCCTTCGTTAGTTTAAAGTGACCAGCCAAAGGTGTAGAAACTGGTTTTGCATTTTGCATTGCAAACCTTTCTAGTACCTTCTTGATGTAATCTTCTTGAGATAGCTTTATTGTCTTCTTCGTCCTGTCCCTTGATATTTTCATACCAAGTATCCTCTTTGCAGCACCTAAATCTTTCATTGAAAAAGATTTAGACAGCTCCTGTTTTAGGTCTTTGATGTCCTGCATGTTAGCACTTGCAATCAGCATGTCATCAACATACAACATTAGGATGATGAACTTCCCATCTCCCAAATTCTTCGTGTAGACGCAGTGATCCGAGTTGCATCTTGTGAATCCATGATCCAACATCCATCGATCAAACTTCAAGTACCATTGTCTTGATGCTTGCTTTAAACCATATAAGCTCTTCTTTAATCTGCAAACCATTTTCTCCTTACCTTTTACTTCATACCCCTTTGGTTGAAGCATGTAGATTTCCTCCTCTAAGTCACCGTGAGGGAATGCCGTAGTTACATCCATTTGCTCGAGATTTAAATCATGAGCAGCCACAAGGCTTAAGACAAGCCTAATTGAGTTCATTTTTACAACAGGAGAAAATATTTCATTGAAGTCAATACCTTTCTTTTGAGAAAAACCTTTTACCACAAGCCTAGACTTGTACCTTTTCTTCCCACCTTCTTCTTCCTTCAGCTTGTACACCCATTTGTTTTGAAGTGCCCGCTTACCTTTAGGCAACTCAACCAACTCCCATGTTTGGTTGCGATGTAGTGAGTCCATCTCCACTTGCATGCTCTTCGTCCATTCTTCTTTGGATTCATGTTGCATAGCTTCTTCGTATGATTCCGACTCTCCAGAATCTGAGATCAAGAGATGGTTGAAGGAAGGAACAAACCTTTCTGGAGGTCTACTTGCTCTTGTAGATCTTCGGGGAATAGGATGAGGCTCCTCATTTGGTTGCACATTGTCACCGTTTCCAGTCCTTGAGTCTTCACCGTCCTCAAGCTCCATGTACTCATCACGTGTTTCTTTTGTTTGTTTTCTTTCCAAGTAATCTTTGTACATATTTTGTTCGTTAAAAATTACATCCCTACTCCTTAAGATTTTACCATCTTCAGGATTCCATAGGCGATACCCAAAGTCTCCTTCTCCATAGCCAATGAAGAAACACTTTTTGGATTTTGCATCTAGCTTTGATCTTAGGCTTCTATCTATGTGCATGAAAGCCTCACACCCAAACACTTTGAGAAATGCATAATTCACCGGTTTACCTGTCCATGCCTCTTCTGGAACTCCCCCATCCAATGCCGTTGAGGGTGACCGGTTGATTAAGTACACAGAGGTACTTACAGCTTCCGCCCAAAGCTCAAGCGGTAGGCCTGCATGTAGCCGCATGCTTCGTGCTCGTTCCATGATTGTCCTGTTCATCCTTTCCGAAATCCCATTTTGTTGAGGTGTCCTTGGGGTTGTCCTTTGCCTCCGAATGCCATTGCTAGCACAAAAGCTTTCAAAAGCTTGGCTGCAATATTCGCCTCCATTGTCAGATCTGAGGCATTTAACCTTGGTACCTGTTTCATTCTCCACAAAGCTTTCCACCTTTGAAATATGAAAAATACATCGGATTTATTCTTCATGACATAAACCCATGTTTTTCTAGTCGCATCGTCTATGAATGTTACATAGTACAATGAGCCACCAAGTGATGGTGTACTTGCAGGACCCCAAACATCAGAATGAACCAACTCAAGTTTTTTATTTTTTCTTTCATTTCCTGATTTTATAAATTTTACCCTCTTTTGTTTACCATAAACACAATCTTCACAGAACTCTAAGTCCACTTCTTTCAAACCTGGTAGAAGCTTCTTTGTTTGAAGGATTTGCATTCCTTTGGCACTCATATGCCCAAGTCGGTAGTGCCACACCGCACTGTCAACTTCTGTAGTTGCTGCACAAGCTGAAGGTTGCGTGCTAACAGTACACAAGTAAAGTGTACCGACTTTTTCTCCCTTGGCAACCACCAAAGATCCCTTTGAGATCTTCCACCGTTTGTTTCCGAATGCAATGTTGTGACCTTCATCGTCCAATTGTCCTATAGAGATCAAATTTTTGCGAAGAGAAGGAACATGCCTAACATCTTTAAGCTTCCATTCATTTCCGTTAGCAGTTTTGACAGAAACTGTACCTTTGCCGACAATCTCACAAGCTTCATCATCTCCCAAGTATACATACCCAAAATTACCTTTGGTGTAGTCTTGGAAATGTTGCTTGTGTGGTGTCGCATGGAATGAAGCCCCGGAATCTACTATCCAGGAATTAGACACATTGTCTAATGAGAGAATTAGAGCATCTTGCTCTACTTTACCTGCCACATTGGCCTCCGATGTTGGCTTGTTGTCTTGAGACTTTGTCTCCTTCTTCTTCTTGGACCAGCAATCCTTCTTGACGTGGCCCTTCTTGCCGCAGTTCCAACATTCAAGAACTGACTTTGTGCGTGACTTGCTCCGCCTTGAGCGATCACGACCCTTTTGGTTTTTGAACCTCTCCTTAGGCCTTCCTCTTGTTTCCACTGATAGTGCAGCACTTGATGATTCTCCTGTGCTTCTCCTTCGCATTTCCTCGCTTAGGAGAACACCCACAATATCATCAAACTTAAGAGTATTTGTGCCAGAGATAGAATTACTTACAGCCATCACAAGGCTGTCCCAACTATTCGGTAGAGATGATAGTATAAGGAGAGCTCGCACTTCGTCATCGAAATTGATTTTCACTGATCAAAGTTGACTTATGTTTGTGTTAAAGTCATTTAGGTGTTCTGCAACTGAACCATTCTCTGCCATCTTTAGATTGAACAAGCGCTTCATAAGAAATACCTTATTGGATGCCGATGGTTTCTCGTAGAAGTTGTCAAGTGACTTCATCAAGTCCTCCGTGGTCTTCATCTCCGAAACATTGAAGGCCACCGTTGACGCCAAGCTTAACCGGATTGTTCCCAGTGCCTTTCGATCAAGGACAATCCATGCTTCATCTACCATTGTTGCGGGCTTCTTCACAAGACCGCCTAGTGGAAAATAGAGGTCCTTCTGGTAGAGATAGTCTTCAATCTGCATCTTCCAATGTTAGTAGTTTTTGCCGTTGAACTTCTCAATCTTGAGCTTCCCTTCCTCCGCCATAACTCCCACTCAATTGAAGGAATTCTTTCCTTGAGATAATTTAGCTACGAGCAAACCTTGCTCTGATACCAGTTGTTAGGAAATAAGACGTAGCTCAATAGATTTTTGAGTAGAATACTTAATGGAGAGAGATAGATTTCACACACAAGAGATTATAGAGTAGAGAGAGAGAGAGAGAGAGAGAGAGAGAGTACACACGTTATACGTGGTTCACCCAATGTGGGCTACGTCCACGGGAAAGAGAGAGAGAGAGAGTACACACGATATACGTGGTTCACCCAATGTGGGATACGTCCACGGGAAAGAGAGAGAGAGAGAGTACACACGATATACGTGGTTCACCCAATGTGGGCTACGTCCACGGGAAAGCAGCCACTCAATGGCTTTAGCACTTCAAAAGAAGAAGTAGTTTACAAAGGGATTAAACCCTTGATAGAGCTCCCACCTTGCTTCACTCTCACCACTTCACACTCACCTTGTTGCATCAACTTCACACTATAAAATGTGTGTAGAAATGGCCTCCTTTTATAGGCCAAAAGGGCTGCCCTCTCTTATGAGAGACAGCCATGTGTAGCCACCCTTGTGCGAATAAGTCCAAATCGGACCCTCCAATTCGCCCATGTGTGGCCGCCCTTGAGAAGACAAGTCCGCTTTTGAATTCGGCCACCGGCCATTGACTTTCGATCACCGACCACCGGCCATTGACTTCCGACCACCGGCCATCGGCCATTGACTATCGGCCACCGGCCAACCGACCGGTTGTTTTCCGACCACTTTCCGGCCGCCGGCCGGCCATAATATTCCGGCAAAAATGAATATTCCGGCGGAAAAAAAAGTCTTGGGGGCCTCCGCCCCCGAGGCCTCTAAAGTTGCCCCTGATTCTTGTCCGTGAAAATTTTGGTTTCCGGTGAGTGATTTTCCTTCATGCACGATGGCTTCTCCTCATAATGGGGGCCTTACAAATGTGCACTTTTACCACAGAAAATTACAAGGGTAAATCAGGCTCCATACTTAACACAAACGAGGATAAAAGGCATAAAATAATGGTATTTGGATCATTTCCCAACTCTAAAGTGGCCACCCTCAAGGAAAGAGTCAAAAATCTATACCTCGGTCATATACCACATGCCAAAAAACTCCAAGTTGCTACAAAAATCAAAGGAAAGGGACAACCGAAGCTAGTAAGGAACTATGTGTCCGATGATGAAGAACCAAATAAATGCACCAACCACCATAGAAAATGATGAACTCCAAAGTGTATCTCAAGGAAATTCATCCAGACTGAGAGTGAAAAATGGTACTGATCTGTTTGGAACACCACCCGAGAGAATATCACCCCACTTCTCAGAGTGAATCGAGTATAAACATCCAACAGCAGTAAGAAAACAAACAACAATATTGAGACTGCAACTAATAGGACAAGATCAAAAGACCCTGCACCTAAGCTTTGCACGAGAAGAACAAGGTGTTGTAGAAAGCCACAAAATAGACTGTCAACCCTGTCCACAACACATGGAACCACAAGAACCATATGGAAGTAGTGTGCACAAACCAACTCCCAAGCTGGCTCCACCTCCACCTCTGAAAGGAGAACACCCGAACCATGGATAACTATCATAAATCTCCAACAGTCTCTGCCTCTGTAACTGGATCACCAAGGATAGGTGAATCCAAAAGGAAAATAATATACTTGTGGTACCTGGAACAAAATCTGAGAGAAGCAAGAAGAGTATCTTCCCATTGTGAAAAATGTCCGCTAATTGTAACCGGTTCCTAGTTTTAAAAGGACCATTATCCACTTGTAGGAAATAACATGCCAGTCTAAGGATAAGGGAAGTAGGTGTGACCTGAATGGTACAGTCTCTAGGGGCCAATCTAGAAGACAAAACAAAGGAATGACTGCTCGGATGCACTAGAAAGAGCAATCGTCACACCACAAATTTGAAAGACAAGGCACCATCGAAATGGCTAAGGAAAACATCCGCCAAGATACTAACTTCAATGTGGGCTAAAGCACACCGTTCAAAGCCTCAAGACATGGGCAAGGAAACAAAGGACTGGAAGACACCGTGCATGATCTTGAAAGCTTGTATGCCCGGTGGCCAACTTCGTTGATATAAAGTTGTGAGTAGAGCCAGGGTCAGAAAGGATAAAGGCATCATGCTCCCTCACCTTACCCCAAGTGTCATAATAATCAATATCTAATTCTCCTAAATGATTTTCTCATATTAAACTGATCATTTAATGTGGAGAGGTACCAGGGGAGAAAAAGCTAGAATATTGGTTAAGCTAGCAGACCGGCCACAGTAGCGATCCAAAGGAGGGAAAATAGGGATCCAAAGGGGGGGCCATCTACAAAAGAGCAATGTGCAACAATGGGCTAAAAAGACCCTAAGGTTCAGCCCATTAAGACTTCCAAAATGCTAAGGTTCCAAAATTCAAAGGTTGTGTCCAAAGGTCAACCCTAGGGAAAATTGGATGCTTTGTGTGTGCCCTAAAAGTCTTTGCACATCCCTACATGGGAGGGGGCGAGCCCTAAAGGTAGGGGATGAGAGAGAAAGCCACACACACACACACACACAGGCTCCCTTTACACAAAGGGAATGAGGGACACATGTCAGCTCCCTAGGCCAGATGCCCACAAGGTGTGCCCAATTCCTATTGGAAGACCTTTGAAGTGGACCAATGAGAATTAAGCTAGAGTAAATGTAGTTTAATTAATTTAAAAACATTTAATAAAAGAAACCAATGAGAATTAAGTCTCTTAGAAGGCTATTGGGCAGTCTCCCAAAGGGTCCAATGAGCATTCAGAAGCCCCATGGCTTGCCTGATTCCTATTGGCCAGGAGGCAAAGGGATCCAATGAGAGTTTAGTTTAATTATTTAATTACCTAAAGCTCTCACAAAAGGGGAAAGGGGGACACATGTCAGAAGGCTATCACTTATGCTGCTTAATACCTATTGGCTTGACTTGGGGAGGTCTAATGAGGCAAAAGCCATACCAAATTAGCAGCTAGGGCTCGCCCAAGAGAGAGAGGGGGCTGATTTTTGCTTGGCATTGACACACACACATGCACACTTGACCATGTGTGAAGAAAGAATACTCTATCTCCTCCCAAGCTTTAATGGAGAGCTCATCACCTACTCCAAGGTTGTGAGATAGAAGCCTACATCAACACTCTCTTGGCATGTGGATGCAAATCCAACCAAGAGCCAAGCTTCAATTCATGCTCATCTTCTGTACCAAGCTAATTACTAAGCTAAGCTATGCTAATATGAGTGATTATGTGAGGAGATGTACATCTTTCTCGTAAGATACTCCTTCTTCCTCTCAATCTACTCTCATACCCTGCTAGCTCTCACCATCTTCGAAGGTGTGTGAGGTCTTGGGTCTGAGAACGGGGATAATTCAAGTTGTGTTTGATTAAGTGTTTTGCTTGGTGCATGAAGCTTCCATCTTCATTGCACTAGCTAGTCTTGAAGGAACACCAAGAATTGTATTGTACAATGTCTCTCTTGATGGGAGAAACCATAATACAAAGCCTTTTGGAGGGGGGACCGGCTCCATGCAAATCTGGTCCTCAACTGTTGTCAATAGCTTAAATTTCTCTCTCTTTTGAAAGTATTGTCGATGCTATCTAACTAGGTGTTATGCTTTTTGTTGCTCTCTCCACCCAAGCACTCTTGTAATTCTTGTTAGGAATCTATTCTAATGAAATGCCCACTATGTTCATGCTAATTTCCGCTACACATAAGTTATTAGGCCATTAAATGTTACACCAAGCATAGGAAAGGGATGATCCTTTGCAATGAGTATCCTCTTTTGGAGCTTCAACCGTGGAAGCTCTAGGAGTTTCATCACGTGCATTTCTTTTGGGGCAAGAATGATAACCATGTCCTTGCTCCCCACACTTGAAACATTTATGATCCTTGCGAAAAGCCTCTAGCTCTTCAGGAGAGAGTTTATTTTTACCTTTGTAAACTCTTTTCTCCTCGGTCTTGTTGTTGTTGTTGGATTACCTTGGGAAGAGTTTTGAGCATTGTTCTTCCCTCTTGATTCATTTGATTCTTTATTTTCCATGGCCTTAGCATTTCTTTTAGCCCCTTGTTGGAAATTGATGCGTGAAGCAACCATAGTGCGATGGATGAATTCCGTGATGGTCCTAGGCCTTTGAGAGTTGACAGACTTGGCCATTTCTTCAAGTAGTCCCACACAAAATTGCTGCTTCCTTTGTAATTGAATGGCGAACCTAAATCTCATGGAGCTCAAGACCCAAAGAGAATCACACCATCGATAAACTTGGACTGTAAAGAATAGAAAGACCTGAAAGGTCGTCACCTGATGATCATGTTTGCCAAAGAATCCGTCGAGGTCCAACAAGCTACTCAAGCAAACTCCTTGAGATCAAACCAAATGTCTGCCACCTCGGTGCATCTGCCAAGATCAAACCTGTAGGTACAATCCAATACCATATTCCAAACTGCATACAGACTCAAAAGAGCACATATAATCCTACTGTTGTAACTTTCTTCCTTAGAATTTTTATAAAAAATTGTCCTTTGTACTTCTGTTGTAACTTTCCTTAGAATCTTCGTAAAAAATTGTCCTTTGTACTTCTGCTAAAGAGAACAAATCCACAATTGAACTGTGAATCAATATCCAATACACAACACGACTCCATGTTAGCCCTCACGGACATTCCTATCACCTAAGACGGATGCCGTATTATTTATTTGGTAGAGTCAGGTACCGGGCTTGTCGGTCCAATAGGAAAAGGGTAAGAGTGATTGCCGATGAGAGGCGCATTCTAACTGGAACATTCAAGGGATTAATTGGCTAAGCATGGGCGCCCAAGTGTGAATGGGGCGAGCTCATATAAAAGTCAACTAAACCTAAAAATTCACTCATTCTTTCATTTGTGCAATTGAAGAGTGCTCTTGCTCCATCTCCATCTCCATCTTCTTCTTCTTCATCTCTTTGTGTGTGTGTGTGTGTGTGTGTATGCATGAGAGAGAGAGAGAGAGAGAGTGTGTGTGCGATCGAGCATTGCAAAGACGGCACGGCGGTGGCAAAGTGGTTGAGCGCGGCGCATCGGCGGCTCCTTCTTCTTCACGGTGAGGAATCCTCCACGACAGCAAGCGTAGAGCAGTGAGTGACATATCATCGCCATCTTTGAGCTTACTAGTTTAGGGTAGTTGTGTGCTTGGGAGCCATTTGTGGCTCGCACACAGTGTATAGGTAAGTTCCTTTGCATTGACACGTGCGACACACGCGCACATTTTTGGCGTTGTTGCTGGGGAATGCCATACACTAAGCTTGAATGGCACTCTGTGCTTCTTTATCATGCAATTTCAATTGTAGTAAAGGTAGAGAAGGAAGGTGTGTGTGTTGAGAAGAAGGAGTTTGTTTTGCTGCTGTGTATTATTTTGTTAATAAGGAATTGAAAGGTACTGTGTTTTCTTTGTTAATAAGGTTTTGAAAGGTATTGTGTGTTTTCTTTGTGATAAGGTGTTAGTATTAAGGTTGTAGATCCATAATGTTAGTTATGTGTAAAGTACAGTAAGTAGTTCTGTTAGCTAGTGAGTTGTTGTAGTAGTGTTACTGTGTAACAGTAGCCGTATTAGTGATAAGTAGGTAGGTTAGATGTGTGTGCTCGCGCACACATCGCGGCCGCGGCGACCTTATCCCAAAAAAAAAAAAAAAAGTAGGACTGAGATCGGGAATATCTCCCAAACCCAAGCCCAAGCTCACGCTCAGGCTCAGGCCTCAATCGCCCTTTGAAATTATGTATTTTAGCCTCACACGTAGCTAAAATCGACCTTTTTGAGGACCAACGGAGCTTCAGGTGACCGAACGTTGTGCTCTAAATCGTGCCAGGACCCTTTGAGTGATATGCTTGTTTCAAGCTATCACACACTTTAATAAAAAAACCGATCATTAAAAAACATTAAAAAACGTCAAAAAACGAGTGAAAACGGACGCCTAAGAAAGTAAACGGTTAACCTTCGAGGTTATTCGCCGACGCTTGTAGGGTGCCAAAGGCACATGCATCTGTGCTCTGGTCGTGTGCTAGAGATGGAGCAACTAGAGAGAATTTTGACTTACGCGAGTTCTCATTATCCACCTACCTTAGATTCCGGGCCCTCGGCGGGGACCCAAGGTAGTACAACCAAGACCCAAACATAGCGACTAGTGACTCTTCCTCTGACTACGACTTCATGGAGGATTTCACAATGCCTAATCTTGATAGCTCAAGCCAAGACATGCATGCCATGGGTCCACGGTCCGGGCCGAGCGTGCTTAGCCGCTTGAAGGAAACCTTTAGTAGAGCCACTCGCTCCGAACATGGAGCTAGTGATGTAAATGAGGGGGGTGGGAAAGTAAATTCGCCATTCATGACCAACATAGACTCTATGCCATTAGAGAGTGTGCACGTGAATACTTCATTCATTGCACCCCCTGACTCTTCAGAGCTATTCTCCTCCGAGGTCATATTACTCGATGGTAGAAGCCTTGCCGAAGTGCAAGAGGTTGAGCGATATATCACTGCGGCTAGGGAAAAGGAAATCGAGAGCTTACGCAAGTCGGAGCAACGAAGAGAGTTAAAAGTGAAAGCCCCTATGTCAATATCCTTGCTAGGAGAGCAATCGAGTGCTCCTGACTTAGCAACCGCTAAGGGACAACCCCTAGAAAGCAACATTGCATCTAGCTCAAGGGACACCCCTAGCACCTCAATCCTAGATGGAGCGTTCTTAAATGAGAACTGGGAGTACGAACTACAAATGAAAACTCTAACCGACCTATACACAGGTCACACCTATCACGTGGGTTGGTTAGATGTCCTACAATCCACAATGGGTGCTACTAGTGTGGAGGATCAACAACAAAGATTTTGTGAGGTCATCCATAGAGTCATTGAGGTAGAGAGACAGAACAAGGTGATCAACATGCCTCAACGGGTCTCATGAGATTCTTGGCTACAGGAAAGGCTAACCAACCGACCTTATCGCAAATGGAGACTCCCTCAGTAAGTCCGATGGATCCTCCATATGATGTGTCGCTAGGG
This sequence comes from Adiantum capillus-veneris, assembly GCF_014529385.1. Lineage (NCBI taxonomy): Eukaryota > Viridiplantae > Streptophyta > Polypodiopsida > Polypodiales > Pteridaceae > Adiantum > Adiantum capillus-veneris. The sequence continues at coordinate 32,292,258 of NC_140947.1, forward strand.
GTCTTAGTGCAATCTGAACCCACAAGTGATAGCTTCACCTTTTTAAGTCTAGCTCATCTTTCCCTTGATGACACCACGGCTACCATGCGTACCCCAATGATGGGCATGCCAAGAAACATGCCATGGACCTCATTTGTTAGTAAAGCACCACTACATGGTAGCTCAATGCTTGCAAACAGTACCTACAAGTGTGTACCAATCGTATACACCCATGGATCCTCGTACTCGTGTAGTTCCTACCCCTCCCATTGTTTCAACTACCTATGCTCCACAACCACAACACCCAAGTTCTTATTTCCATGGGACCAATACCGGCTAGCATTAGCATGTCACATCCGACGTTTGCTATGCCTAGGGCCACACATATGAACTTTGGGCCGCCACATGGCACAACATCGTGTCAAACATGGAACCCAAGGGCTTCCTATGCGCCAACAAGCCCAATGCCAATACCTACTCCACATGTAGTCTCTGGAGCACCTTCACCCATGGTGCCTGCTCACTTAGGTGACTTGGCAACATTTGCTCAAGCTATTGGTCGATCTATTGCTGAGAATATGCGTAACACGACTGATAGAGAGCCTAGAAGTAAGGCAATACAAACAGCCAAGCTCACACAAAAATTTAGTGGCGAGGGGGATGTGAGAAAGCATATCGAAGTGTTTGAACAAATATGCGATTCTCTAGGAGAACACAATGACCTGCATAAGAGTAATGCTTTAAGCCTAACCTTAAGTGGGAAGGCAAGGGATTGGTATAGAACCCTAAGGGTGGAAGAAAAAATGATTTACCCTACTCTTAGGAGATTGTTCTTGAAAGAATACATATGAGAGGGAGTACTTTGGGGTGTAGCCTCTCAGCTCCAGAAAACCCAACGAGAGGAAGGAGAGTCGGTGAGAGACTTTATTAGTCACTTGAAGCATTTGAATTCTCGTTGTTATCCAAATGAGCGCTTCAATAATAATCGATTGCTTGATAGATTCATTAGGGAATTACGACATGAGGATATCTACAATGGCCTAGTCATTAGAGGTATCACCACTTGGGAAGCAGTCACCACCGATGCAATCCAATTGGAGGATAATTTAATGATTCAAGGAGAAAGAGTGTCTGTTGAGCCTAAATCTATTAGCTCAAAAGCATCCGGGCATCAACCAATGACCCTAAAGCCTATTGCTAAGGAGCCAAAGATATTTGAGATGACTTTAGCATATCTCACCAAGGCTATTCAAGAGAGTCTTAGAGACAATCGTGCTCCACAAAACAATCATATGTATCAAAGAAGGGAGCAACAATGGTGCTCAGTATGCTATGGATTGCATAGTACCAGTGAATGCCCTACTTTTAGAGTAAAATTCAATGGGAACTGCAATGCCTGTGGTGGGAGGTATGGTTATCAAGCTAAGGATTGCATAGTATTTAAGTGCGTGATGGCCAATAGACCAACCTTAGCATGGACAGACACACCTCAAGTGTCTGCATTGATACCGGCCCTACCTCTTGAACAAACATCACAACACATGGTCCTTAGGGCCCAAAATGTTGTTCAAACAACACCCTTACCACCTCCAGTGCTAGGACCGCAACCACCACATCCGAGAATCACTTCTGTGAATCAAGTGGGTTGTGAGTCATCTATTGCTTGTTTGGAAGGCTGTGAGGAAGATATAGATCCTAATATTGCCTATGGATGGATGTGCTTGAAGAAAGTCCACAATACTACATGGAGGACTATTGGGGACAAGTCAAACCTGTCTATCAAGTGGCTGCTCTTGCTGTAAGAGGCCAAAATATCAATTACATTGCTAAGAGACCACCTCTTCAATGCTATGAGTGTGGAGCTCCACATCGTGTGGCCAAGTGTCCTATTAGGCCACAAAAGAACGCCACACTAATGCAAACCAATCAAGCAGCATGTCTACAATGCCGATACTCATGTGTAATCGATGTGGCATAGGTCATTTGATTGCCCAATGTCCAAATAATCCAAATGCCCCAAAGATCATGCCATTAAACTTGATTTAGGTTACGAAGGAGCCATCACAAAGTACACCTGTGGTACCAGTAAACGTACTCACACGATCGATGCTCCAAAAACAAAATTATATTCTTGAGGAAAGAGGCATGGGATCAATTGCCCAATCTCAAAAAAAGAAGAAAACACGAAGGAAGAGATCGCAAAAAGCAGTGAAGTCAGAACCCAGTTCAAAGACCAACATAGGGACTGGTGACGACCCTGTATATATGAACGACGCTGAAGAGGATTCTGATTCAGGTGAAACCATGGAGACCAAAATGACCACTAAGATAGAAACCAACAAGGAAGATCTTCATGAGCCACAATGGCCAGGATCCAAGAAGAGGATAGGAACTTATTCAAACCCTACAGAGGAGATCGAGCGAGTCAAGCAATTAGAACCAGCACCTAGGCAGATCCAGATTACAGATACCGTGCTCCCTACGCAACAACAACCTCACCAAGTCCATAGACCCTTAGCCATACCTAGTGTCATCCAAGAAGAAAGTGACTTAAAGTCATGGGAAAGTGGGCGTACTCACTTCTTGATGGAAAGAATGTTTATAGAGGGACTACCTGATCCTATCGAAGAAATGGAGATCCCATCTTCCCCACGTCAAGGGGCTAAAGCCCAAAAGGTGCCGTTAAACATTGCCAACTTGATGGATTTCATGTCTTCAGAAGTTAGAACCACCATCATGTCCAAACTATATAAAGACCCTGAGCTAGTCTCAGCTCTCCGAGCCTTCTTCAATGGAGAACTAAAGTCTGGGCTACCACAATTTGCACAGATGGATGGAGTTGGGGAGATGCCAACAGAGGAGGAACACTTAGATCCACAACCCAACCTAGATGAGAACCTTGTTATAGAAATACTTGTTAACAAGTTGGGACAATACTTTGATTGTGATGAATCCAATGCAACCATACCAATCACTACTAAGGGATTAACTGTGAAGGGAATCCTTGATGGTGGCGCTGGGGTTAGCATTATGACTAAAAATTGATGGGAAACTATGGGAAGACCTCACCTTGCAACCACAACCATATTAGTGAAGATGGCCAATGGGTCTACTGTTAAACCTATTGGGATGCTAGAAGATCTCAAGATCAAGGTCTTTGGACATAAAATAGAATTACCTTCATCGTTATGGATTTCTCCAAGCACACTATGGCATCTGAGATGATCTTACGACGTCCTTTTATGAGGGAAGCAAAAATGGTGCATGACTGGTCTAAAAACCATGTCTACCTACAATTCCAAGATTCTGTCATTCGAGTGGATCTTGTAACTGGTTGAGCACATCCCCTAGGAAACATGTTTATAATTGATCATAGATCTAACACCACAGTTCACTCGGCTCCATTGCAGTATTGTTACACCTGTAAAGCCGGCACTGATGTTGGGGAAGATTCTCCTTATATGGATGTTCTACCTGGGATGAGTGAGTCGGACAATGTGGATTGGGTCCACTTAGCAGCAACCATAGACACTTGGGGAAACAGGGGGACAACCTGGGTAACACCTGAGGGGGATGAAATGCCCGTACCCTTAAATATTCTACAAGCAATGCATATAGCTTTTGACAAGACTCATCCTAATATAACGAAGAAAACATACAAGTGGGTCCCTAAAGCTTCTTTAGCGACCATAGCTAGTGCTAAAAAATAGAAGCCTTGTAAGAAACGTCCCACTCGCCCCAAAAAATGTAAGGAAACATGGCGGTGGATTCCTAAACGACTATTGGAAGCCCAAGGCTACTATCAAGGAAATGATCAAATCTGGGTGCCAAAACGTAGATTGTGTTCTTACTTGTCACCTGACCCATGTGAGCCCAATCGAGTAGCTCCAAAACAAATCAATGATCACGGAAAGAAAAAAATCACAGAATGTTACACACCCACTCCAGAGCTAGTTTGGATACCGAAGAAAGAACGATTTGTTCCACCTAGCTCAAGAAGGGGGGAGTCCCATGAAGCTACAAAGGAATCCACACCTCCCAGTGTTCAAGGATCACCTGATGAACCACTTCAAGTTCGATCTTGGGAGAGTACCTTACCACCCTTGTAACTCGATGAGGCACCTACGGTAATAGAAAACTACTGGCAAAAATCCTCACATATTACCAACTAGAACAATTGGTTTCAAAGGGTGATGAACACATTTCAAACAATATGACCTACCCAAGGAAGGGGGAAAGTCCTCATTCACGTCAGCCTATTGAATTATTTTCGTCTTACCCTTCTTTCCATGACCTCTCAATCACCAATCTTAGGGAATGTATATATAAAGCCTTATACTCACAAAAAACAAAAAAGTAAAGAGCAAGAGCAATTAGCAACGAGTATGCACAATAAAAGTCAAAACATTGACCAGACCTACACATTCACATCCGGTACACTGAAACAAAAACCTATGTCATAAAACACCTTTGATCCTCATCACTCGAGTGATGGAGGGTAGGTAGGATTAGTACGATAGGAGTGTTTTTGTTTTAGAGTTTACTAATTAGCAAAGTTCTTTTTTCCCACTGATGTGCCTCATAGAGGTATCTTTGTGTTTTCTCGTGTGTACAGAAACGTGTTGTTGTGGTTAGGATTTGGACCTTCATGTAATATTTCTCTCATTCACTCTTCAAATCAAGCGCGACCATCAACACAAACAGGTGTTTCTTGTCCATTAGCATTGCCCCTTATCTTTTTGCATCCATGTTTGTCTGCTTTAATTGTGATTGGTAGCATAATATCCACCACATTTGCTTAGTATCAAACATTAAATTCAATGTAATTTTTTCATAATCACTTGTCTAGGTTTAAAAATCAAGCAGTCCGACTAAGCTAGTTTGACGAAGCTAAGCGTTAGAGATCTTCTCTTAATACCATGGGGAATGCCTTCCTAATAATCAATGGTTACTTAGGTTCTTAATCCAATTTAGGCAGCATTGTGAGAAATGTCCTAGGGTTTTCTAGTGTCCTTAATCCCTATTGACCTTTAGCTTAAGTATTATAAAGTGAGTTTACTAGTGTGATGAGCCTGGGGAGGGTAACCGTGTTATATGACCCCCCAAAGTTACAAAATTAACATACTGAAAACGAAAAAACAAAAAAATCAAAGTGCCACAATGTAAAATCTTAAGCTGGAAGAGAAATCTTAGCTTGATTTGGTACTCCACTCACATGTATCGCCTACGGTACTAGAGCCCTAGAGGTTCCCAGTGTGGGCGCTTTTCCTTGGAAAGCAAAAAACCCAAGGCATACAAAATAAGCACACACATCAAAATTAAATCAAGGTGAAAAGACTTTGGGGGGTCAAAGAAAAGTAAATAAGTCAGGCGATGATTTCATGATAAGTCAGTCAAAGAATCGTAGCTAAACTACGAGGTTTTCTAAGTATAGCCTCTAGTCAGCCCTTGGACATGAAATACTTGGCTCTCGCGATTAAACAACTTAATTGACCAGAGAAAATTGAGAAGCTTGCCCGTGGTATTAATAGTCGATCTTTAGTGCCTTTCGACCGTTAAATTAGCGACCCTAGACTTGTTTAATTTTTTACCTTTACAACTGTTTATGCATTTGATTATATTACAATTTAATGTTTATTGTTGGCAAATGGTTTAAATTTTTGTTACCAATCAATTTGTGTGTCTACAACTGCATATGCTTTTTAATTGTATATGAGAATGCAATTACTCTGCCAATCTTGTTTGATTTTGCAGTGACTGAAGAAGGCTAAGGACATTCATCTCAAATGCTCTTCCACCTCGACAAACGAGCTTCAACTCAATAGCTTTCGAGGACGGAATTTACATCAGGAAGGGCGGCATGTTAACCCTCACGCACATTCCTATCACCTAAGATGGATGTCGTATTATTTATTTGGTAGAGTCAGGTACCGGGCTTGTCGATCCAATAGGAAAAGGGTAAGAGTGATCGCCGATGAGAGGTGCATTCTAACTGGAACATTCAAGGGATTACTTGGCTAAGCATGGGCGCCCAAGTGTGAATGGGGCAAGCTCATATAAAAGTCAACTAAACCTAATATTCACTCATTCTTTCATTTGTGCAATTGAAGAGTGCTCTTGCTCCATCTCCATCTTCTTCTTCTTCATCTCTTTGTGTGTGTGTGTGTGTGTGTGTGTGTGTGTATGCATGAGAGAGAGAGAGAGAGAGAGAGAGAGAGAGAGAGAGAGAGAGAGAGAGAGAGAGAGTGCGATTGAGCATTGCGACGACGGAATGATGGCGGCGAAGCGGTTCAGCGCGGCGCAACGGCGACTCCTTCTTCTTTGCGGCGAGGAATCCTCCATGACAGCAAGCGTAGAGCGGTGAGTGACACACCATCGCCATCTTTGAGCTTACTAGTTTAGGCTAGTTGTGTGCTTGGAGCCATTTGTGGCTCGTACACAGTGTATCGGCAAGCTCCTTTGCATTGACACGTGCGACAGAAGCACACACTCCAGTAATCAAGGGAGAGTAAAGGAACCGGCTCAAGGAACAAGCCCGTAAAGGATGCTAGGATTGGTTTGTAACATGCCACAAAGTTGGGCAAAGGACTGCAAGGGAAGAACTTGCTATACTAGCTAGCTGTGGCCAAATTTGCAGACCTAAGGAAGGGCTGACCCCAAGGTTGGAGCTCTCCAAAGGGATGTATGGAAGAAGCATCCGAACATTGAATGATTGCAGGAGTAGGAACTAGATGTGCCCACGAACTATCGACACTACGTGGTGCAAACTTGTCATCCAAAGGATCTTGACAAATCTACTGTCGATCATCAAGAAAACTACCCATAGAAGGTTACAAACCCAAAACCGGTGTTGTCTAGCTCATAAGAGATCGGAAGTTGTCCTACAAATGGTACTGACAACCATAGAAACCTCCCTCGAAAATGAGAAATAAGGTCCTGCTCTGCTATACAAACACTTCTCTCTAAAGAAGAAGTTGGAAGTGAATAGATCCCCCTTCGGATCCAACATCCACATGCTAGCTCCCTGTTAACCCTCACAGCACACGGACACCCTATGATCTATAAACGTTGTATTATTTAGAGTCAGGTACTGGGCTTGTCGGACCAATAGGAACAGGGTAAGGGTGATCGCCGATGAGAGGCGCACTCTAACTGGGACATTCAAGGGATTAGTTGGCTAAGCATGGGCGCCCAAGTGTGAATGGGGTGAGCTCATATAAAAGCCAACTAAACCTAAAATTCACTCATTCTCTCATTTGTGCAATAGAAGAGTGCTCTTGCTCCATCTCCATCTCCATCTTCTTCTTCTTCACCTCCTTGTGTGTGTGTGTGTGTGAGAGAGAGAGAGAGAGAGGGAGAGTGTATGTGCGATCGAGCATTACGAAGGCACGACGACGGCGAAGCGGTTGAGCGCGGCACGACTGCAGCTTCTTCTTCATCGCGGCGAGGAATCCACCACGAAGGCGAGCGTAGAGCGGCAAGGAACGCACATTTTTGGCGCCGTTGCCGGGGAAATGCCCTACACTAAGCTCAGTTAAGCACTTTACGCTTTCTTGTGGTGCAATTTCTATCATAGGAAAGGCAGGGAATGAGTGTGTGTAGTTGTGTGGAGATTTTTTTTTTTTGTGTTTTCTGGTTTGCACTGCACAATTAGCATTTCTTGCATTTTCTGCATTTTCTGGTTTGCACTGCACAGTTCTGTCAAGTTTCAATTTCTGCATTTTCTGTGTTTTCTGTGTTTTCTGGTTTGTGCACAGTTAGACGCACAGTTAGTTAATTAAGCAGGCTAGTAATTAGGCGAGACAGAAAGTAGGTAGGTGAGGTCAACGCGTACCAAAAAAAAAAAAAAAAAAGGTTTCAATTTTTAGAAAAAAAAATTTGAATTTTTTTTTCCGAAAAATAAAAACGTGAGCGAGGGGGAGGTTAAATTTTCGAAAATAAAAAACGTGAGTTTTAAAACGGACGGGTTGGTTTGTATAAAAGTTAGATCGGGATCATTTGCCCAAGCCCAAGCCCAGGCCTCAGTCCTCAGTCTTATGATATATACTAGACTCACTCTTATATATATACCCTACTCCCTCAAGAGGGAATGAGAGCATGTGGGACAAGTCCTCCACTCTCCTCCCTTCTCTTCCCACTTGCACCCTTAGACTTGCTATTTGGAGCCTAGTTCCCCAGCTAGGAAAAGACTGTTTCGAGCTTTTCTGGAGCAAAATAGAACCAAACGGTGGGCTGTAAAGCACAGCCGTCCCTCCTAGCGATACGCTCGTTTCGAGCTATCACACGGCCCATTCCACGACACGCTCTAAAAAATCTAGCAAAAAAAAAAAACACGCAAAAAACTAGTCACAAGGCCTCCTAGAGCAGCTTTTTGACAGCTTAGGGTATCAAAAGCACATGCACTTACGCTTTGGGCGGGTGCTAGAACACGAGCATATTGAGGGTGCCTCTGTTCATACGGACACCCATTACCCATCCACGATAGGCTCTAGACCCTCAGCGGGGACACAAGGTAGCACCACCCAAGACCCTAAAATAGCCGCTAGTGATTCCTCCTCCGACTCAGAAATCATGGAAGCATACCCTACCCAAAACACTGAGAGAGAAGGCCATGCACCTCCCGAAGCTCCACAGCCTAGTACTAGTATGTTTAGCCGTTTCATGGAAACATTAGGTAGAGCTACTCGCTCAGAACCTGATGCAAATGAAGCACACGAAGGGGGTGGGGAAGTGGACTCTCCTTTCACATCGCACGTGGACCCCACACCCCCAAAGAGTGTCCATGTGGATATCCTGCCAACTTCTTACCAAGAAGGCCCTGTTGAGCTGCCTCCTTCAGAAGTTCCCTCTAGAGTACCGTTGGTGACAAGTAAAACCACGGGGAGCAACATTGCTTCTACCTCACAAGAAACCGTTAACACGTCGACTCTAGAAGGATTGTTCATTAACGATCATTGGACATATGACCTCCACACTGAGGTGTTGACGGATCTACACTCTGGCCACGCCTACCATGTAGGATGGATAGAGATTGTACAATCCACCTCTAGTGCCACGAACATCGAAGATCAACAGAAAATGATCTGTAATGTTATCCATGGCATTATTCAATCGGAAAGGCAAAACCGAGGGGTAAATATACTCTCAACTGGCCCCATGAGATTTCTGGATACGAGCAAGGCTCAACAACCTACTCTATCACAAATGGAGACTCCTCTAATGAGTCCCATGGACCCATCTTACGTCATTTCACCTGGGGTCTCTATGCAATCTGAGCCTCCGAGCGACAACTTTAGCTTCCCTAACTTGGCTCAACCCTCTATTAAGGAAAACACAGTGCTCACTCCAGGGATAAGCCTGACAGAGAATGTACCGATGACATCTACGGTTAGCGCAGTGCCACTACCTAGTGTCGTAGTACCTAATATGGGGCCTCGACCGTATGTGCCTCTAGCCCCTTATGTACACATGGCCCCCACACCTCCAATTGTACCACTTGCTTATGCTCCTCGAGTGCCGCTCCCTAGCCCTTATCCGAGTGGACCTATGCCCGGTTATGTTCCACATCCTGCATCATCCACACATATGCCAAGACCGGTACCCGTCCCTCTCCCACATATGATTCCAAGAGTACCTCCACCGGCCCTGCCTCCTCACATAGGTGACTTGGCAGTGTTTGCTCAAACCATAGGTCGATCTATCGCGGAAATTATGCGTCATGCATCTGATAGAGAGCCTAGAAGTAAGGCAGTACAAATTGCCAAACTCACGCAAAAATTCAATGGGGACGAAGATGCTAGAAAACACATTGAAGTGTTTGAACAAGTATGTGATTCCTTAGGGGGACGCAACGAACTACATAAGTGCAATGCCTTAAGCTTGACATTAAGTAGGAAGGCTGGAGATTGGTATAGAACCCTAAGGGTGGACGAGAAAACAATCTACCCTACCCTTCGAAGGTTGTTTCTAAAGGAGTACATACGAGAAGGTGTGCTTTGGGGTGTAGCATCTCAGCTACAGAAGGCTGAACGTAAGGAAGGAGAGTCAGTAAGAGACTTCATTAGTCGTCTAAAGCACTTAAACTCTCGCTGCCCTGTAAATGAGCGCTTCAACAATAACCAACTGCTTGATTGATTCATTCGAGGGTTGAGGAATGAAGGAATCTATAATGGACTAGTGATTAGAGGTATCACAACCTGGGAAGATGTCACTGCCAATGCAATCCAATTAGAGGAAAACTTGATGATAGCAGGCATGAGGGTGTCTACTGACACGAGATCCACTAGCTCACAAGCCATTGAGTATGAACCCATGACTGCAAAGCCCATTGCCAATGAGCCAAAGGTATTTGAGACATTCTTGACAGACCTCACCAAGGCAATCCAAGAGTCTCTTAAGGATAATCGACCCCCTCAAAATAGTCACATGTATCCAAGAAGGGAGTAACAATGGTGTTCCATTTGCTTGGGTCCACATAGCACTAGTGAGTGCCCTAGGTTTAGAGTAAAATTTAATGGAACTTGAAACGCATGTGGTAGGTATGGTCACCAAGCTAAGGATTGTTTAATGATCAAACGTATGATGGCAAATAGACCACCTGTAGCCTGGACGGATGCGCCTCGAGCTCCTGTATTGATGCCTGCTCCACCTATTGAGCAACTACCGCAACACATGGTCCCTAGATGTCAAAATGTTGTACAAGCTACACCGCTACCACCTCCTGTGCTAGGACCGCAGCCCCCGCATCCAAGAGTCGCCCCTATGAACCAAGTGGGTTGCGAGCCATCAAATGCTTATGCAGATGGCTGTGAGGAGGAAATAGACACTAGTATTGCCTACGAACTTGATACATTGGAAGAGTGTCCTGTATACTACATGGAAGATTGTTGGGGGCAAGTCAAGCCGGTTTATCAAGCTGCTGCTCTCGCATCCAGAGGTCAAAATATCAACACCCAGGCTAGGAGGCCACCTCTTCAATGCTACGAGTGTGGTGGACCACATCGAGCAGCGGAGTGCCCTATTAGGCTGCAAAAGAATGCTGCACAGATGCAAATGAATCAAGGGAGCACGTCTGCAATGCCAATACTCACATGTAATCGTTGTGGCATAGATCACTTGATTGCCCAATGCCCCTATAACCCAAATGCGCCTAAAATCACACCCCTAAATTTGGTCGAAATTGCTAGTGTGACATCGCCAATACCACCCATCGCACCCGCTTATGCGATTACACGGTCCATGCTTCAAGGGCCAGGACATATCCTCGAAGAGAGAGATACCGCGTCAGTTATCCAAGCAAAGAAAAAGAAGACACGAAGGACGAGGTCGCAGAATACGGGAAATTCAAAGCCAAGTTCCAAAAAAAACATAGGAACAGGAGATGACCCCGTGTATATGAATGACCTCGAGGATGATTCAGATTCAGTCGAGACAATGGAGACTAGAACCAATACCACAAAGGGAAAGACCGACAAAGAAAACCGTAACATGGAACCAAATGAAAACCGAATAAGAGAAAACCATAAAGAGCCTCTGAAAACACCACAAGTGTTTCCAAATCCAATCCAAGACCCCCAAGATAAACCGCAGGGGCAAAAAGGGAAGAATCGAAAGAAGAAGATTGGGACGTATCCAAACCCAGTAGACGAGATTGAGCAGGTGAAACATCTAAGAGGTTTAGTGGAGGAGACTCAAAGGAAACTAGAACCAGAACCCATGCATGTCAAAATTCATGACACAGTGTTTCCCACGCAAGTTCATCCACCCCACATGAACCATAGACCGTTAGCCATATCTAGTATCATCCAAGAAGGGAGTGAGGACGGGACATCAGAAAGTGAGCATACACCTTTCTTGTTGGAAAGGATGTTTAACGAAGGAATACCTGATCCCATTGAGGAATATGAGATTCCATCCTCACCAGTTCCTAGTCAAGGACCTACACCCTGCAAAATGCCAATGAATGTTGCGAAACTAGTGGAGTTCATGTCTTCTGAGGTCCGAACCACGATCATAGCAAAGCTGTATGGAGATCCTGAGTTATTCCTTGCACTTCGAGCATTCCTTAACGGAGAGCTACGAACGGGATTACCGCAGTTTGCGCAACCAAATAGGCCTGACTCGATTATGATTGATGAGGAAAATCATGTGCAATCACTTGACTTAGATGGACACGAGTCTGTGATCGAGATACCCATTAACGAATTAGGGCAGTATTTTGAAGGCGACGAGTCTAATGCGACCCTACCCATCACTACCAAGGGATTAACTATAAAGGAAATTCTTGATGGTGGTGTGGGAGTTAGCATCGTTACAAAAGATTGTTGGGAATCCATGGGAAAACCCCGCCTCAGTGTTACTAACATTGTGGTAAAGATGGCAAATGGTACCATAGCCAAACTTATGGGGATGCTCAAGGATCTTAAGATCAAAGTTCTAGGACACAAGGTACGACATACGTTCATTGTAATGGATTTCTCTAAACACCTTATGTCATATGAAATGATTTTAGGACGACCATTCATGAGGGAAGCACAAATGGTTCATGATTGGTCTAAAAATCATGTCTATTTGCAATTCCAAGACTCTGTCCTTAGAGTGGATTTGGTGACTGGTAAGGTACACCCCTTAGGGAGTAAAACCATTATTGATCATCGCTCTGACACCACAGTTCACTCAGCCCCACTACAATATTGTTACACTTGTAAGAAGGATATAGACATTGGCCAAGATTCTCCTTATATGGATATCCTACCTGGGATGACTAAGTCGGACAATGTGGATTGGGTCCACCTAGCAGCAACCATAGACACTTGGGGAAATAGGGGGACGACCTGGGTAACACCTGAGGGGGATGAAATGCCTGTACCCTTAAATATGCTACAAGCAATGCATATCTCTTCCGACAAGACTCATCCTAATGTAACGAAGAAAACATACAAGTGGGTCCCTAAAGCTTCTTTAGTGACCATAACTAGTGCTAAAAAACAGAAGCCTTGTAAGAAACGTACCACTCGCTCCAAGAAAAGTAAGAAAATGTTGCGATGGATCCCTAAACGACTATTGGAAGCCCAAGGCTACTATCAAGGAAATGATCAAATCTGGGTGCCAAAACGTAGATTGTGCTCTTACCTATCACCTGACCAAGTGAGCCCAATCCCGTAGCTCCAAAACGAATCAATGATCGTGGAAAGAAAAAAATCAGAGAATGCTACACACCCGCTCCCGAGCTAGTTTGGGTACCAAAGAAAGAACGATTTGTTCCACCTAGCTCAGGAAGGGGGGAGTCCCATGAAGCTTCTAGCTCCTCATGTAATACATCCATAGAGGTAAAAGCTTCTACACAGTCTCCATCTATAGTAGTGGACCTCCATGAAGCTACAAAAGAATCCACACCTCCCAGTGTTCAAGAATCACCTGATGAACCACTTCAAGTTCGATCCTGGGAGAGTACCTTACCACCCTTGCAACTCGACGAGGCGCCTAGGGTAATAGAAAACTACTGGCAAAAATCCTCACCTATTACCAACTGGAACAATTGGTTTCAAAGGGTGACAAGCTCATTTCAAACGGTATGATCTACCCAAGGAAGGGGGGAGTGTTTGCTGACAGTCATCATTCATTTGTTTCCCTCTCAACCTTTTTCCCTGACCTCTCAATCACCAATCTTAGGGAATGTACATATAAAGCTTTATACTCACAAAAAAATAAACAAAAAATAAAGAGCAAGAGCAATTAGCAAACGAGTATGCACATTAAAAGTCAAAACATTGACTCAGACCTACACATGTCACATCTGGTACAGTGAAACAGAAACCTATGCCATAAAACACCTTTGATCCTCATCACTTGAGTGATGGAGGGTAGGTAAGATTAGTACGATAGGAGTGTTTCTGTTTTAGAGTTGAGTGATTAGCAAAGTTCTCTTTTTCCACTAATGTGCCTCCTGGAGGTATTCCTTTTGTTTCCTAGTGTGTACATGAGCGTGTTGCTATTGATAGGATTTGGACCTTCATGGAACCTTTCTCTCGTTCACACTTCAAATCAAGCGCGACCATCAACACAAACATGTGTTTTATATCCATTAGCATTGCCCTTATCTTTTTGCATCCAGGTTTGTCTGCCTTGATTGTGATTGGTAGCATAATATTCAGCGCATTTGCTTAGTATCAAACATTTAATTCAATGTAATCTTTTGTCATAATCAGTTGTCTAGGTGTAAAAATCAAGCAGTCCGACTAAGCTAGTTTGACCAAGCTAGGTATTAGAAATCTTCTCTTAATACCATGGGGAATGCCTTCCTAATAAGCAATGGTTACTTAGGTTCTTAATCCGATTTAGGCAGCATTGTGTGAAATGTACTAGGGCTTTCTAGTGGGCTTAACCCTATTGACCTTTAGCTTAAGTATTATAAAGTGAGTTTACTAGTGTGATGAGCCTGGGGAGGGTAACCGTGTTATATGACCCCCCAAAGTTACAAAATTAAAATACTGAAAACGAAAAAACAAAAAAATCAAAGTGCCACAATGTAAAATCTTAAGCTGGAAGAGAAATCTTAGCTTGATTTGGTACTCCACTCACATGTATCGCCTACGGTACTAGAGCCCTAGAGGTTCCCAGTGTGGGCGCTTTTCCTTGAAAAGAAAAAAACCCAAGGCATACAAAATAAGCACACACATCATAATTAAATCAATGTGAAAAGACTTTGGGGGGTCAAAGAAAAAGTAATCAGTCAGGCGATGATTTCATGAGAAATTCCTTTTATGGTAGCTTAACTACAAGGTCTTCTAGATATAGCCTCTAGTCAGCCCTCGAACATGAATACTTGGCTCTCGCGATTAAACAACTTAATTGACCACACATAATTAAGAAGCTTACCCATGGTATTAATATTCGATCTCTAGTGCCTTTCGACCGTCAAATTAGCGACCCCATACTTGTTTAATTTACTACCTTTACATCTGTTTATGCATTTGATTACATTGCAATTTAATTTCATTGCTGACAAATTGTTTGAAATTCTTTTACCAATCAATTTGTCTACCTAAAACTGCATATGCTTTTTAAGAGAATGCAATTACTGTGCCAATTTTGTTTGATTTTGCAGTGACTGAAGAAGGCTAAGGACATTCATCTCAAATGCTCTTCCACCTCGACGAACGAGCTTCAACTCAATAGCTTCCGAGGATGGAATCTACATCAGGAAGGGGGGCATGTTAACCCTCACGGCACACGGACACCCTATGATCTGTAAACGTTGTATTATTTAGAGTCAGGTACCGGGCTTGTCGGACCAATAGGAACAGGGTAAGGGTGATCGCTGATGAGAGGCGCACTCTAACTGGGACATTCAAGGGATTAGTTGGCTAAGCATGGGCGCCCAAGTGTGAATGGGGTGAGCTCATATAAAAGCCAACTAAACCTAAAATTCACTCATTCTCTCATTTGTGCAATAGAAGAGTGCTCTTGCTCCATCTCCATCTCCATCTCCATCTTCTTCTTCTTCACCTCCTTGTGTGTGTGTGTGTGTGTGTGTGAGAGAGAGAGAGAGAGAGAGGGAGAGTGTGTGTGTGATCGAGCATTACGAAGGCACGACGGCGGTGAAGCGGTTGAGCGCGGCACGACTGCAGCTTCTTCTTCATCGCGGCGAGGAATCCACCACGAAGGCGAGCGTAGAGCGGTGAGTGACACACCCTTTGCTCTCTTGAGCTTGCTAGTTTAGGCTTGTTGTGTGCTTGGAGCCATTTGTGGCTCGCACACGGTGTATTGGCAAGTCCCTTGCTTCGACAGTGCGGCAAGGAGCGCACACTCCCCTTGCTGAAAGGCATGATAACATGACTCCATCTTGGAAACTAAAGCAATACAGCTTTGCTACACATCTTGAAGCCTCCATTGGGTTCCCCTCGGTAAATAGAGGTCAAGGTAATCAAGGGAAAATGTAATGGAATTGGACTAATAACATTGAGAGTAGAGGAATTAAGATGATTGTAGTGAGAATTTCTTTAAGAGAATTCATCATGAGCATAAGAAGAGTACTTGATGGTAGATAGCAACACAACCATAATACCTAGTTAACTTGGCATGAACAATACTTGTAAAAGAGAGAGAGAATTAGAGAAATTGACAATAGTTGAGGATTGGATTTACTTGGAGCCGGTCCTCCCTCCAAAAGGCTTTTGTATTATAGATTCTCCCATGAAGAGAGACTTGGTACAATACATGCTTTGTGTTCCTTGAGACCTTGTTGGTGCAATGAAGATGGCAAGCTTCATGCACCAAGATTATGCATATAACTAGTTACCTTGCAAAAACATTAGCTTGTCCCCGGCCTCAAGACCTCAAACACCTTCAAAGGTGGAGAGAGCTAGCAGGGAGTGAGGGAAGGAAGATGAAGAAGAAGTAGCGTACGAGAAAGAAGTAGTTTCCTCTCATATAATTACTCATATAGCATAGCATAGCATAGTAATGAAGATGAAGAAGATGGCAAGCATTGCTTTGAAGCATGACTCTTGGTTGGATTTGCATTCCATAGCCAAGAGGTGTTGGTGTAGGCTCTCTACTTCTCAAGCTTGGAGAAGAGATCAAGTTCTTGCTCATCACACAATAAGAGAGTGTGTGGCAGAGCCTATGCCACAAGCAAGCCCCCTCCTAGCTTTGGTCGACCCCTTGTCCTAGCTCATGCTTGAACTTCATTGGCTCTTTCCAAGCCTAGCCAATCACAAGCTTAGGTATTAACTAGCAATAGAGGTAGCATTTGGACAAATGTTCTCCTTTCCTCTTTGAGAGAGAGAGGGCTTGAATATTTTATTAATTAAACTTAATTCTTATTGGACCTCTCTCAAGGCCATCCGATAGGCTTTAGGCACACTATGAGGCAATCTTGCTAGGGCTTGACATGTGTCCTATATGCCTCTTGTGGAAAGGGCTTGCCTTGAGTGTGTGTGTGTGTGTGTGTGTGTTCTCTCTCATGCCCCTACCTTTAGGGCTCGCCCCCTCCTTTGTAGGGATCATGGTTGATTTGCACACATTAAGCACCTTGGCCTTCAAGCATGACAAGCACCTCAAGAACCTTAGTCATCAAGCATGACAAGTACCTCAAGCACCTTGGTCATCACAAGCACCTCAAGCACCTTAGTCAGCTCAAGCACCTTAAGCACATACCTAGCTTACCCTAAGGTCCAAGGACTTTTAACACTAACCTTTGGAAGGGCTTTAATGAAGATAACCCTAAGGTCTTTTAAGCTCCATCTCGATGTAACCATCTCCTTTTTGGCCCCGTGCTGAGTTAGGTCTAACAATACATATCCATGTTCTAGCTCTTGTTTCCCCTTTTACCTTCCCATATTAAATGATCAGCTATATTTTGGGTAAAGCTAGATATTAGATTTTAGGAAAGTCATAGACGAGGATCCAAGATCTCCACATACCCAAAGCTGCCCCAAACTTGGAGAAAAAACAACAACAAGCTTCTTCTCTCTCAATCAAGTCCAAAACCACACTTGATCAACCACATCCGAGCACTTACGTAGTTGTATCACCATAGGGCTCTGATACCATGTTGTTGACCACTGGGTCAACAACACAACATAACTCAAGTTTCGTACCAAAGTCTTATCTTTTGCGAGTTATGAAATGCTGCGGATTATGGCTATAAACGTCATTTGTAATGAGTAGTTATTCTAGTTTCAGAAGCCGGGGTGCAATGGCACTTCCAGATTGTATATACAGAGCCATTTGACCCTTCCAACCCCATTTTTGGTTAAACCTAAGGTAGCCTTAGTATATAAGGTACCTAGGTCATTTTGTAAAAAGACTTTTAATCATAATCAAAAATTTAGCGCTGCCGTCTACTGTGTGTGAGAGAGAAAGAGAGAGAGCGTGAGTTTCATCCTCTCGCTACGCCCGGCTCGCTCAACACATTGGAGATCCGACTGCACCATTGCTGTAGGCTCGAGGAGAGCTACGCGACAACGCCAAGCATTCCACGCGAGACAAAGCGCACACGTCAACGCATCTACGAGCTATTTGTGGCCGTAAGTGTATCAAACGATGTCTGTTTTCTGTGTGCTGGTAGTCTATAGAATCGTGGCGACATAAGCTACGCATAGGTACTCATAAATTTCAGTTTCGGGTACTTTCAAAATTCTGCTCTGTCATCCTACGCGTTTTCCGCAGACGGGTTTAGAGTGAGGGTTTTGAGTGTAGAAGCTTAGGGACAGGTATATCCTAGTGAGGGGATGGTGTTCCTTAAGTTTCGTATGAATCTGGCATGATTAGGTGAGTTACCTTCCGTATGTGTGTATGTGGCTAGGTGTGTATGTGGCTAGGTGGTGTAGTTGAGAGCAGTGAGGTTCTTGATTGTGGTTTAGTTGGCCTTCCAGAGTGTTGTATGTGTAGGATGGTCTCAGCCTGACAAGCTAGAGAGATTTCCTCCGTGTGCCTATCGTGTCATCTGTGTCCTCGATTGACATTATGTTGATCTAGGTAGTGTTTGCATGCACTTCATGGGTGTGTGAGTCGCTCCCGTCCAACATTGGCGCCGCTGCCGGGGACACAAGGACCTAAGTAGGTTTCCTACTAACACTCGTGTGATGGTTGCTTGATTTAGTTTCGGCTAAAGAAATCGTTTTTCTTAAGTGGATCCGGAAGAGGATATTCCGCGATCAAGTGGATAGCCAGGAAGCGTGTGTCTTGCCGAGGGTCTGCGACTAGATAGGTTTAGTTAGGATCTGTGGATTAGAGTAGTTGTTGGTGGTCGAGTGATTTGTGAGGTGATAAGAGCGTTTACTAGTCCGTGTGTGGCAGTGAAACGTTTTTCTACTCATAGATGCAAAACCCCATATGATTTGTAGGAGTAGCTTTAGGTAAGTGATCCGATTCTGATCTAGAGCTATTCAGCACTGAATTATTTGATAAAGTTCTTGATTGCATTTGAAATCACGGAAAAGTGTGCTTTTGAGGGTAAAAATGCATTAAACAAGCTTTTGTGGATATTTTTGTATGACTGACTGATGCTGTGCATATAAAAGAGCATTTGCAAGGGTTCTGTGAAGAAAACCTGCAATTCTGTAAACATAGACATCCTATGCGTAGGATGTCTCAAGGGGGTTTTGGAGACCAAATTTGAAAATTCTGACTGCACCAGTGGGTTCAGAGGGTAGGTTTTACCCTAGTAGCATATTGACTTGGGTGTTTTTCCCTATTTTTGTTGACCAAAAGCCAAAAGACGGAGTCAGAAAACGTAAAATTTCAGCAAAGGCTTAATTGAGTGATTTTTGCATGTTTTTGCAATTGTGAAGCATAGTTGCACTTGCTCAGAGCATAAGGAAGCATCAGGGACACTTCAGTCTGAAAAAATCAGCAAAAGACAGCCTACGTGTAGGATGTCTACAGGGTGATCTGGTGGAAATTTTGAAATTTTGAGTTGACTAGTGTGTTTAGAAGGTAGGTTTTACCGTATTTTCACCTGGAAAGTGGAAATTTGACCAAATTTTGACAGATCAAAGCCAAAAGACGAGAATTGCCAGACATCCTACCCAAATTGTGTCCAAGGCCTAATTTTGAGACCAAACCATAGGGTGACTTCATGTGCATGTTATACATGATGTTTTGAGTGCATGTGATAAATTTCATCTCATTTGGGTCAGTGAATGGAAGATTGAACAGACTTTAGCATTTTTGACTGAAAAAGGCAAGGATAGCTAGTTTTGGGGTCTTTTGACATCCAAACTCAAATCTAAGCATAGCATTGGGTTGCTGACATCAAGGGGAAGATGTGGCTCAAGTTTGGTGCAATTCTAAGCACTTAGACATCCTTAGCGTAGGATGTCTTCACCATGATTTAACACTCCAAATCAACCTCTGAGCATACCACAGTGATCAGCACCTTAAGGAGAGTCTGTGGTTCAAGTTTAGGTTCGTTCTGGGCAAAAAGACATCCTACGCGTAGGATGTCTACTTCATGATTCTGAAACCAAAATTCTACTGTGACCACACCATGCTGTCATATAGCCTTAGATAAGCCTCCTAGGCAAATTTGGTCCAATTTGGAGTTGATTTGACTTAGGAATTCATCAGAACAGACATCAGGCTTTTGGAACAGATTCTTGATCATTTGACCAACCTATAGGTGTCAGAATCAAAAAGTAAAAATAGCTGTGAGTTTAGCACATCAAGGGGAAGCTACAGTGCAAGTTTGAGCTGAAAAAGAGCAAAAAGACATCCTACGCGTAGGATGTCTCCTGGGTCATAAAGTGGTCAAAATTCTATTTTTGCCATATAGGGAGGTTCTAAGTGTCTCAAGGATTCCATAACTTTTTTCAAAAGTGAATTTGGACCTTGTTTGGCCTATTCACCAAGCAAAGACAAGAATTGTCAGACATCCTACTCTGGGAGTGCACTAGAAGCTTAGGCAACCCAAATCTTGACCTATTGGCATCCAAATTCAATTTTGAGCATACCATTGGGTTGCTGAGCACTAGGAGAATCTTGGGATCAAGTTTGGACAAAATCTGAGCAGTTAGATATCCTACGCGTAGGATGTCTCCAGCTTGATTTAGGACTCCAAACCAACCTATGAGCACACCACTGTGATCAGCACATCAAAGAGAAGCTGGGGTGAAAATTTCAAGTCATTCTGAGCAAAAAGACATCCTATGCGTAGGATGTCTCAAGGCCATTTTTAGGTGCAAATGAAATTATAAGCATACCATTATGTTGCTGGACTTAAGGGGAGTCTCTGGACCAAATTTTGTTAAATTCTGAGCATATAGACATCCTACGCGTAGGATGTCTCTAGGCCAGTTTTAGGGTCCAACTGTACTTTTGACCATACAGGAGTGTTCACAGTCTCACAGAGATCCCAAATCTTCTTTTAAATTTGAATTTGGAGTCATTTTGACCATTCTAAATTGCATTTTACTGTTTTGGCCATAACTTTCACAAACGGTATCGGATCGGAATTGCCAACGGCAACCATTTAGGTCAACTTTGAAAAAAACGTCGTTTGAGGCCTCAAAATTCATCTGCAAGTTAGGGGTGTCTAAAAGCGACAATTTACGAGAATTGTGACGAAACGGTTGCGGTTTTGGACATAGTTTCAACTTTTCCCTAACCAAAGCACTTGAACACAGTGGACTAAGTCTACTTGAACCAAGCAAAAGCTCTTAAGCCCAGAAATCATGTCTACCCTATATTCAAACGCAGCTTACACAAGCTTGGAGATCCCGACGATAGAGGAATATCCTCCCACAATGGATCTTCCAAACTTGCAATTGATAAAGATCCATCTTGTTGAGAGAGTTTGGATGATTGGTCATGAGAGTGAAGGACTATATAGATACATTGACGACAATGAGGTCAATCTTTATAGGTGCTCAGATCCATACCTAGAAGAGATAACGAATTACAAGCTCTTATATGTCTACACATACAGAGTCGACTATCAAGAGATCTATAGTTGTCGACAAGTATGGACGAGAATACAGAGTTGTAGAAAGCACAAATCCACAGACTGTACTAGAAAGAGATGGATATTTGGTCAATGAAGGACCACAAATGCCTCCACCAAACACGAGAATTCCTATAGGAATTCCAAGAAGAGAGCCACCAGGATTCCCTTCAAGAGCGATAACGAGAGAAGGATTGGGAGAGTCTCTGGTTAGACTTGTAGACAATCAACGAGTTAGACCATCCCAAGTCCAGAAATGTGTAAACAGAAAATACTCCAGAGATAAAGATCCGAGAGATCACGTAGCGGCTTTTAGAAGAGTGATTAGAGCAGAGGAAGTTTCAGATTTTGCGACACAGTTTGCGGGATTTGGATTGACTCTAGAAGATGATGCAGCTACATGGTTCGACTCGGTGGAAAAATGGGATTTTGAGACCCTAGATGAGCTGTTTGAGGAGTTTATTGAAGAATTCTCGCCAAAAGGCATTGCTCACAACACGGTCTTGCAAATCCATAGATTCAAACAGAAAGAGAATGAATCAGTACGCAAAGCATCATTACGGCTCAAGAGATATGTTAAGCTCTGTCCAAGAGCGTAATTACCTACGCAAGCACGACTGATGCTGATCTTTATCCAGAAAATGAGACATGCGGGCCTTCAGAAGGATCTGCATATGATAAGGAGGATGACGCTAAACGAGTTGATCAAAGAAGCTCTTTATCTAGTGGATAACTGTGAGGCATACAAAGAAAAGGACTTAAAGAGTCAAGGAGATGACAAATCCTCTCAGCACAGTGTTTCACAGATAAGTGAGTCCATTGCTAAGCCAACGGCACCTATTGATAAAGAAAAGCTTATCGACGACTTGGTCAAGAGGTTGATTCCTCTTGTAAGGTCTGATTCGGGAGAGCCGAAGTGGTATGAAATTGAGAGAAAATGGACGAACCATACGGGGGAAGAGTGCTATTATAGCATGGAAAATGCTAGGGAGAGGTATGTACAACCTGTTCCAGAAGCACCTACTCCACCTAGATACATTACGGGGAATGCGCCAAGACCAGTAGGAGTTTTAAGGCCACAGCTTGTCTTAGGACAACAACCTCCACTGCCAAGTGCTAAAATGCTGGTAGACATGAGATACATGCCAATGATGGAAGCATCAAATAAACCAACGCCAATACCATCTACAATGTGTTATAGCAAAAAAAGTGAGTACTACCCTTCGGAGCAACAAAATGTGAGAGAAACACATGGAGTGGTGAGGCCGGTACAACCTCCACCTCCTGGGTTTCAGTCGAAAGAAATAAGGTATGAAATGGACGAAAGGACATTGCGATTCATTGCAAATAACGGCTTATCTAGGTCAAAACTTGCTTATAGCCAAGAGGAAATGCTAAAAGAATCTCCTCAACCAGAGACAGGTTGTCACAAAAGTCGTGACAACCACTTGGTCAAACAATGTCCTCATACGGAGATCATTGAAGTAAATGCCTATTGTCTTGAGTGTGGCATCACTCACTTGATCCCCGATTGCCCGAAAAAACCAAACCAAATCAGGAAAATAAAGACAAATGTATCAGGGATTATTCAGCTACCTAGTAGCTCAGAAAATGAAAATGTTGTACTAGTTCAAGTGGTTACGAGAGCACAAGCTCAAAAGAAAGCTGATGAGAATCCAGAGACAAAGAACATGAAAAGTGACAGATGATGGACCAAAGACAAATGATGGACCAAAGACAGACGCACCTAGTCAGAAAACCAAGAGCAAACGAAATAGTTGGAAAGCTAGAAAGACTAGGATGAAAGCACGCAGGGAATGAGAGCAAAAATCCCTAGCTGAGAATCTTACCGAAGTTGAGGAGAAGATAAAACAACATGAGGAAAAGGAGGCACCTTCTCTTACACAGATGGTTAAACCTCTAGAAGAACCATCCACGGATGAGAAACCGAGAAGTGCTAGTTCAGGAGGATCTGTGTTGGCAGAGAAGGTTAATGAGACATTAGATGCCCTCTTGAAAGCCTATGAGGTGAGGCTCAAAAACAACCAAACCCAAGAACACAGGTGGATGACATATCCCTATGCGGAACTAGAAAAGCAAAAATTTGAAATGTGCAAGAAAATGATTCAAACAGCCCAAGCTTTACTAGAACCACCAGTTACAAAACTTGAGGATGTGATCCGTGTCATGCCTACACAAGTAATCCCACCAAACCAGGAACTAAAAGAGCCAGACTCTAGTCATGAGCACAGACAAAACCTCAAAGACCCAGCATGAGAACCAAGGATAGTACTGAATACCACGGATAACTCTTCCGAGGAATTTCACCAAGCTATACCTGAGGATTGTAAAGAGATAGATGGTCTTGACAAATTGTGGAAACAAGTCAGAGAGTCCAATGAAGCCGATGACCTAAGAAGACGAGTAGACAAGACTGTTGATGAACGAGGAGTGTTTCTACCACCAATAGAGGAATTTGAGACTGGCTCTCAAATAAATCTAGACGTACGATCGTATTGGGGCGAGAAAGGATCTGCATAATCTATGGATAGTCAACCCCATTTGCTAAGAACACTACCGTCCTACATGGGAGAGTACGAGACCAAGTCAGATGTGGTTGCAGTCCCATCACAGAGACTGTCTCCCAACAAGACCATCGATTCAAAGGGGCTAGTAGATATTCTATCTACCCCAGTCACCTGTACAATAATGTTAGCCGAGTTGCTCAGAATAAGACCAAACATGTGGGCTAATGTGGGTAAATGTCTAGAGAAATTTGGTGTAAAAACCCGAATGACTCGAATCGAGGAAAGCATCAAAGAGCTTGAAATGCCTCAACTAAATACTAGGCCAGTGCCATTAAACAAGGTAGGCGAGTATTACGAGGGAGAAGATGGAAACACCATCCTTCCTCTGGAATTCAATAATGTAAAAACCATGGCAATCCTTGACAGTGGAGCTGGTGTGGCCATTGCAACCAAAGAGGTTTGGAAAAAATGGGGAAAACCTGCCTTGATATCCACACGAATGACCCTGCAGCTTGCAGACGGACACAAGGAAAAGCCCCTAGGACTGCTAGAAAAAGTACTTATTACTTCTTGTGGCATTGAATATGAACACACTTTTGCTGTTGTTGACTTTGGCAAGAAGAACAACTATGACATCATTCTGGGAAGACCATTCATGCGACAATTGAAAATGGTCCAAGATTGGGGTTATAACCATATATACCTGAGACATATGGAAACCATAACAAAGATAAACTTGAGGGACCATAGCTATAGGGATGTGACGAGAACACCGGTTGAGGAGTTTGATTCCGCCACAGTAGCAGGATCTGAACCTCCAGCTTGGTTAGGGAAGCCTAAAGAACTGTGGATGTGTGGAGCTTCACAATGTGGTAGCTTGAAACGTGAGGAATGTATCCTAGAGCGGGTTATAGAGGATAGGGACTATATCCCAGATCCATTTCCTAAAGAAGAGTTAGAGCCTGTTGGATGGGAACACATCTTGGCTACTCTGGACGTGTGCGCCGTGGAGGATGCTCCCACAACAAAGTTTTGTGATGAAAATGGCTATGATGTCGTTCCTTATTTTGCAGTGAGTGAAATCCAGGAAAACCAAGAGATCCAGACATCAACAAGCTCTCGAAATAAGGAGCAAACAAATAAATGTGGAGAATCAAAAGATGAAGAAGATGACGAGTTCTATGACTCTGTAGAACACTTCGAGCTTCAAGAAGATCAACGACCCGGGAATCAATGTCATCGCTACACGAATAAAGTGCATCAAAAGTGGATTCCAAAGTCCTTGGTGAAGACAGAGCCACCACAAGCATCCTCATACAGGGCTCCTAATAAGGATGAAAAGACTCAGCTAGGAGGAATACGACCAGAGCAACGAGCTAACAATGCTCTAATCAATGGGCTGGAAAAGTCCTCCAAGAAACTACCACCCACGAGAAAATAGACAGTAACTTTTCACTACCAGCCAAAAAATCAAGGGAAAGTACAAGAAGTCAACCTTGTTGAGGATAGTAGCGATAGTGATGAATCTTACGACATCCCCTATCATCAACTCAGGCCATCACTATCACCAACCCCTTCAGCAACAACCATGACAGGTCAAAAGAACAGGACAACAAGTCAAATCCAAAAAGCTCGACAAATCTGGATACCAAAAAGCCAGACATATATGGATCAAGAAGACAAAGATCTCTAATGACAAATCACAAGATCCAACACCAAAACAAAAACAAGGAAAGCGTGCACGAACGGGTAATAATATCACAAAGTCGCAAGCTTTCACAACTCAGGTTTGGGCTCCAACGAAGTTGATTCAAGCACAAAAAAGTTAGGAATTCATTTGGATTCAAAAACAACCACAGTATCAACTTTCAAAGCCTGAATCCCGTCCCCAACCACGCGTACAAGGGCTGAAGCAAAGACCACTGTTGACTCACACAACAAAAAGGTGGATCCCAAAGAAGTCTCTTCAAACACAAACGAAGCACGGGCAAGTATGGGTTCCCAAACGAGAGTCAACAACAAAACAACCAATAATCTCAAAGAAATGGGTCCCAAAGAAGAACAACAAAACTGTTGTCAGTGCATCGCCACTTGAATTCTTACAATTCTTCCTACGATTACAGTACAATTAGAAGAGAGCAAGTCGCTTCAATCAAGCAACGATACAGGAGCTTCAAAGACCATTACATTGCTTAGAATAGGAAGCCTCGCCAACAAATGCCAATAAGAAAATTGCTTATACCCACATCTTGCACAACATAAATCTTTTCCATGCATTGGTTGTGTATGCATAATAGGGCTACATTACAAGGCCTGCATAGGCACAACTTTTAATTGCCCAAGCACAACACATACCCTTTGCGATACCTTGTCGTAAAGGATGACTCCAAATAGGAAGGGGGGAGGCATTATGAATGCGGACCTAATATTATGACTATTAGAGGGCAATGTTTTGTGAGATGCATTGAATTTTTGTGTTTTATTGTGATAATTTTTTGACGAAATTTAGAGTATATGCCCTCATAGTAGTGTTACAGAGGAGTATGGGGACAAAATCCATATATGAGCCCCTAGGGACATGTGTATAGTGTACATAGCATTTAGATTTCTATTTGAATGATTTTTCTTTTGTTGAGTTGTTTTAAGATTTTCTTTGTTTATTATTAAGAAAAAAATAAAAAAATCCATAATCCACATGAAGAAAAGACTGACGAGAGTCCTGAGCACTACAAAGAGAAGAAGGTATAGGAAAACGATGAAACTTCACGAAGTATGTCCCAACAGCCACTACAACAGCCGAAGAACTTGTCACAAAGCAGTGTCAACATGCAACCGACAAGTCATAAAAGTCAGAGTCGAGTAGCTAAGCCACAAAATGAGTGAGGTGTTAGTCCCAAAGCTTCAAGTAATATTCTCTGTGGTCTAAGCGTCTTAGCTATTCTAGGTACTGCTCAAGGTGTAAGAGTTGAGCATATTTACGTTGGGTTGCTCATGCTGGTATAGGTGAGCAAAAGAGTCGAAGTCTAAGTACTTAAGTCTGGTGAAGTGAAGCAAAAGGTCCAAAAGACACTCACGTACTGAGCACAGTGAGATACGAGTGGAGAAACTTCTACATCGAAAACCCTTCTTGGAAAGGTGGAAGCTATTGAGACATCTTTTGATGTCACATATGCTACATTTATTCCTCGAAACACCCATCATCTCCTTCTTTCACATTGCATGCTTTTGTTGACAAATTTCTCATATGCATATAGAGTGTCCCATAATTGGCACTTGCATCAGGCACTCTTTCCGTGTTTCACCCAAGCACTCACATTTCATGAACATGTACTTCACATTCAACTGCTCAACTCCAATAAGAGCGTATACCAAAGACATTTTTTTTCCACCGGATTTTTTCCCTTTGGTCATCCAGGTTTTAGACCCTAATCTAAAGACACCTATCACCATCCTCTTGTACATATTCCTTCTACATCAACAATAAGGAAATGCTACTCAAATCAATCGACAAATGAATTGGAGCACCAATTTCAGATCATAGCATACTTCTCCTCAATGGCGAGTCGAAGAATGGCCTACAATGACAAAGAGCAGACATAAGGGTAATGAGAGGATCTCAAAAGCTTGTCCTTGATAATGCGCATCGAATACTCGGCAGGGTTTTGAAACTCAAATTAGAATAATTAAGTCCTGGATTCGGCCTGACAGACAAACTTTGCATTGGAGTGCAACTTGGCCTAAATAAGTTATGGGTTTAGCCATACAATTTCTACAAAATCCTTACAAAGTTGTCATTGGCTCACAAGATCAGAAAGCCAATCACTTAATTCTACAGATTGTAGAAGTTGTTTATGAGAATCACAAATACTCTGAATTCATAGATTTGCTGGAGCAAATGATGGATGGAGCTTTCTCTATCCATGATGATAAGAGTCAAGTTAAACGACATTGGGTTCTTTTTGAATTTAGATCTGGCAGTAGACCTATAATGACAGAAACAGATGCTGCAGCTCGGAGCGTGGATGTGAAAGACATAAAGTTCGTCATCAATTATGATTTTCCTGAATCATGTGAAGAGTATGTACATCGGATTGGATGAACAAGACAAGCTACTGCAAAGGCTATAGTGTATACTTTCTTTCCAACAACAAAACGACAGCAAAGACCACATCGCCATCGACAATCAGGTCATGTCGGGGACGACATGAACGCGGAAGGGGGGAATGTTGACCGCTGGGTCAACAACACAACATAACTCAAGTTTCGTACCAAAGTCTTATCTTTTGCGAGTTATGAAATGCTGCGGATTATGGCTATAAACGTCATTTGTAATGAGTAGTTATTCTAGTTTCAGAAGCCGGGGTGCAATGGCACTTCCAGATTGTAAATACAGAGCCATTTGACCCTTTCAACCCCATTTTTGGTTAAACCTAAGGTAGCCTTAGTATATAAGGTACCTAGGTCATTTTGTAAAAAGACTTTTAATCTTAATAAAAAATTTAGCGCTGCCGTCTACTGTGTGTGAGAGAGAAAGAGAGAGAGTGTGAGCTTCATCCTCTCGCTATGCCCGGCTCGCTCAACACATTGGAGATCCGACTGCACCATTGCTGTAGGCTCGAGGAGAGCTATGCGACAACGCCAAGCATTCCACGCGAGACGAAGCGCACACGCCGACGCATCTATGAGCTATTTGTGGCCGTAAGTGTACCAAACGATGTCTGTTTTCTGCGTGCTAGTAGTCTATAGAATCGTGGCGACATAAGCTACGCATAGGTACTCATAAATTTCAATTTCGGGCACTTTCAAAATTCTGCTCTGTCATCCTACGCGTTTTTCGCATACGGGTTTAGAGTGAGGGTTTTGAGTGTAGAAGCTTAGGGACAGGTATATCCTAGTGAGGGGATGGTGTTCCTTAAGTTTCGCATGAATCTGGCATGATTAGGTGAGTTACCTTCCGTATGTGTGTATGTGGCTAGGTGGTGTAGTTGAGAGCAGTGAGGTTCTTGATTGTGGTTTAGTTGGCCTTCCAGAGTGTTGTATGTGTAGGATGGTCTCAGCCTGACAAGCTAGAGAGATTTCCTCCGTGTGCCTATCGTGTCATCTGTGTCCTCGATTGACATTATGTTGATCTAGGTAGTGTTTGCATGCACTTCATGGGTGTGTGAGTCGCTCCCGTCCAACACATGTCAAATGTGGCAGCGGAAGATACAATGAAGACAAGAAAGTTCTAGTTCGTGATCCGGTGGGTACCTCTACGCCGATCTAGAACATTTGCAATGCAAATACATGAACAAGGCACACCCGTGGAGAAGAGAGATCACTGAGGTAGAAAGAGACAAGACATCTGAAAATGAGAGAGAGAGAGAGAGAGAGAGAGAGAGAGAGAGAGAGAGAGAGAGAGAGAGAGAGAGAGAGAGAGAGAGATCTGGGAAAGGCTCTCCATGCTGATAACAATCCGCTCATACAAGTGACCAAGGGTGATCTGACATAGAACTGACATGCCCAATGGATAGATCCGAGGACACACAACTGCAACTGCTCATGCACATGAGAACACTGACACTGTATTTTCATGGGCTTCCCTAGCCTCCTATGGAACCGAAGCTTTAGCGGGATCTCCTCCAGGCAGGAAGGTTGGGAGAAGGAACCGGATTGGGGTGGCCCTATGGTGTGGCTGCCCCATGACAAACATGGACTTGCACCCCTCGTATGCCTGCACCATGATGGAGGTGCTCTGCATCTGCCAGATCATAGCGCCTCCATGCATCTGCTCTCAGCAGGAAAAACGCTAGGCATGTTGTGGAAAATGCTACCTTGATCCCTTGTTGCCCATGAGGAAAAACACTAGACTGATGTGGAAAACGCTAGGATTGAACTGCCCCACTGCCCTCTGCATCACCTAGGGCTGCCTCCTAGGCGCGCCTTGTGCTCCCAAGTGCCTCCACACATCTATAACTGATTGTGCCCTTCATCCCACCTATATAGGCCCAAGCATCCACGTCGGCCAGGCAGCCAACCCTCACGACCAACTAAACAAAATAGGGAATAGTGGAAAGAGGCACAAAATGCTAAAGGGGGGCACAAGGAAAAATATTGCATAGGCTGGGAAAAATGCCCCTAGCCTGCAGGAGCATAATGGCCATGGAATTGAGCCAAAACCCGAGCTAAACATGGCAAAACATGACCCAACATGTGAAACCTACCTCACACTGGCAAGGCACAACCACAAAACAACCCTCACTCCCTAGCACATGTCCTTGGGAGAAAGTGGGACCGACTAGACGAATCTCGAGAGGTGTCTAAACTCCAACACCGATAATGTTTGTCATCCATAGAAGATATGCATATGGTTTTCATAAAAGTCATGAACTTCTCACAAGAAGGCGTTTGATGCTAAGCAAGCCACAATTTGACTCTAAGCCACATTTTTGACATTTGCATCATGGATCTAAGAAGGCAATACTGGCCAATCTTTATTATAATCCAAAGCCTCGTCTTTAAAGCAGAGTTGGAGCTTAATAGAGCTATCTACGTTTGGATGGATGGTATGTTTTGGTATAATAGCATGATGGGCTCGGGCAACAATCAAAGACGGTCTATTGTTCTAACTAAAGTGTTGGTAACTTTGACTACTTCGTGTTGTGTCTAGAAGTCGTGATGATAACTTGTTTACACTAAGAATAACATTCTTGGCAGGGGCTAAGAAGGAATAACCAATTTCGGGTAGTACATTGGAGTAGCCCCAAGGTCTCTTCACCCAACAAGGTAATCAATGATGTAGGGGGAATCAAATTGGGGTAACTACCTACAGATCTGACTTAGATCCTAGGTAGGCTTGGGGTCTTTGTTTGGGAATAAGCTGTGACAAAGTGTGAGAGACACCTCCCCTCACCATGTGTTGTCAAAGAGACGATGCTATGTGTTCCATGCAAAAATAACTCACTCATCAAGGGTAACTCAATTGGACTATCTTGTACTTGTGATAAGTTCTTTAATTGTTTTCACTACAAAATGGGTAAATAACTCATGTTGAAAAATTCAAAAATAAGCAATCCCAAGGAACTTTATATACTTTGAGTTGTATATGTGGAACCCATAGTAGCATAGGAAACTCATTGATCATTTCTCTCTTGGAAGGTGGATGGCTGAGTGGACTTGTGAAGACGGGTGCTTTCCTAAACATAAAAGTGGCATTGATGCAGGTAGATTCCTCACGCTCGTATTCCCTTACGGCCAAGTGAGACCGAGGTATAGACAACGCCTCTAATATGCGAGCAATGACTCCCGAATGGGATCCCTCCCCTACCCTGGGCTAATGAGGTATCTTACAATAGGATGTACAATCAACTTCTTAAGGGCCTCCAACTTTGCTGACCAACTGATGCTGGATAATCCTGTGGACATCAGTGGACAAATTGCCTTTTTTTTGGGGGGTGCTCACTTGGAGCCAACATCCAAGCATGTTTGTGAGTCCACCACGCTTGGCTAGATTCACAATGCGGGATGTATAGCAAATGATGCGTCACATAATTCGCCCAAGACGCTTCGCCATTGTTGAAGGATAGTGTGAACTACACATACCTGCCCTCTTCAGTGCACCCACGAGAAGATGCTTTGGAAATTGAACTCACTAATAAGGCTTGGTGATGAGTTTGGGCGGCAATTTATTCTTCTCTTCACTGAACCCACCTTTTCATTATTATTATTATTTTTGCCATAAACGCGCTTTGAATTCGCAAGTTTTCAAAGCGTTGGCCAATTTTTTCGGAGAACCTACTTATCATTTCGTAACCTGTCTTATCACAGTGGGCGCCATAGCTCCCGAGGGCAGCTCTCACAACCCTCCAATCCATACAGATCATCAGATTTATACAGTGTAACGCTTCTTCGAGCAAATCAAGCTCTTCATTTTCCAAGAGGTATCCTCTCTACTCTGGGTTTCTAAGTTTTAATGGAAGCTCTTGATCTGTGCGTAGTTTTAATCGAATATTTGAGTCTAGGTGGAAGCTCTTGATTCTTTGAAGGTTTTGATCTGCGTTTCAATGGAAATTCTTGATCTTTTTCAGATATGCGCATATATGTACCAACAGCCTTACACAGATAGAGAGAGCAAGTATTCACTTCATATGCCATTGAATCAGAAACTGTTGGATCCTCAAGATGACAAATGTCGCCCTTGATGAAGAGCAACTAGCCGAATTAAAAGAGATCTTTTCCAAATTTGACAGAGATGGCGATGGCAGTCTAACAGAGTTAGAGCTGGGGTCCCTCTTAAGGTCGTTGGGACTGAAACCAAATCAGCAGCAATTAGAAGGGCTTTTGCACAAAGCTGACACAAACAGCAATGGGCTAATTGAGTTCCAGGAGTTTGTCGATCTGCTGGCGCCCGAGCTAAGTAGCAAGGATAAAGTTCCCTACTCAGAAGAGCAGTTGAAGACCCTTTTTCGTGCTTTCGACAGAGATGGTAATGGTTATATCACAGCTGCTGAGCTTGCTCATTCTATGGCACGCCTTGGGCATGCCCTCACTGCAAATGAGCTTTCAGAAATGATCAAAGAGGCTGACACTGATGGTGATGGCCAGATAAGCTATCCAGAGTTTGTGGTAGCGATAACGTTGGCAGCATTTGAATCTGCGTCAGGGATCGGGTCTTCTTAACTTCTGGTGTGTGCAGTAACTTGAACCAACTTTGACAAGTGTGTTTATGTAGATAGAAAGGCTGTTTTAGGATTTGAGGTCATTGTTCAATTTTGTCCAAAACACTTTCACTGATTGTTATTAAGTGTGCAAGTACTATATCACTGGTGTACTGATTTTTGTTTTGGCAAGAGAGTATTTTACTTTTAAGTTTTTTCCCATTTTTGACACCGTATTCGCCCTCTACATTCCATTTTTAAGGGCTATGCTTTTCCATTCGCTTCATGGATCTTTACAATTCTGCACGTGTTGATTCAAGCTCTGCTAGTGATGTCTTGTATGACATTATTGTTTAATTTATTGCAAGGTTTGTCTCTAAAACTAGACGGTGGCCTTTTTTTTTGCAAGGGTGCACTCTTTAAATTTGGGCGGGCATTTGATATTTGAACCGTGTTTGTCGAGAGAAGAGACGTTAGTTGGTCAAGTTTAGCACAAGGATATTGGCTGTTTCAATTAATGTCTCCTACATGTACGAAAAGCTTTTGAGATGGAGGTAATTGCAATATATGTATCTCATGCAGTGGGATCGATGTTGCCAACCAAAACCCTATCATGGATTTGAGTGGTAGTGTACATCAATGTGCTGTGTCATCGCATGAAATATTGGGTCCTGTGCCAACTATATGCTGGTAAGGTTGTTGCAATAGATGAAAACTGTCCTTTGGACCTGCTTGTTCCACTCTTCAAGTAGCATCTCTAGCAATGCCACCTCATGAATGTAGCATCCCTCTACTCAACCTCTGAACTCGACAAAGCAATTGTGGGTTGCTTTTTCTTGCTAATGTGATAGAAGCACTTCCAAAAGAAAGCATAAGCTCATTGGTAAATTGTCGATCAGATAGACTACGAGTCCGATCCGTATTTGTAACTATGGACCTTCGCGCAAGCCTCACATATGAGTGCATAATCTAATGTGGCACCACATGGCGTCTTACAGCATCCAAGTGGCTTCTTAGGAAGTTGCATAAACTGGGGCATCATCAACCTTTTTTTTAATTTTCCTTAATAGATTTGATGAGCTTGTAGCCTCTCACACAACCTATCACTCCAGAGGATTCTCAGCAGAACTTAAACTAGATGACCCTTTGAAGTCCACTCAGATTTCGGGATTGTACATGTGTATATTTTGTAGTCGCATTTTTCTTTACCTCAATCCGAGAATCGGCTTATGTGATAGTATATGAGCTCTTTTTAACCCATCAAAAACCACATCTATGCTCACCCTCCCTTGAAGTGTGGTAGGGTGGTGGTGGTATTATTTGTATCCTTTTTGCACAAAGAGGTGTGAACACATCTTTTAACCTTAAGATCTTAACTTTTTTCGCAACTCATCCAGCATTTGCACATAAGTAACACATTCAAATACTTTAAGGTATGCCGAATCAATTGTTTTGCCAATGAACTTTTCTTGAGATGTCAAATGTACAACAAGAGTTTTGATAATGTAGGTAGGTGTAAATATTATCTCACTTCAATAACAATGTGTCATTGCCTTTCCAACTTTTTCAATGTGCATATCCTTTTGCTTAGCAACATGATTCTGCTACGGAGAATACCAATGTCAACATTGCCTCTAAATTTAATGCTTTCTCCAAAAATTGTTGTATTCACTAGGCCTCCAAACATTGCAAATATTTCTGTCTTTTTTTAAGGATCATGAAAGTGAGTAAACATCTCCCTTTTCTCATTCATGATGTTCCCATGAGGTGCAAACATACCTTCTTTGTATGGTCATCAAGGAAAGTAACATAAAGTGTGTATTTGCCCATAGGCATCGTCTTTGCAGGAGCCCACACATCAAAATACACCATCTCCAACACATTTTGGCTTTTACATGCTTGTCGTGAGGAGCCCACACATTAAAATAAACCATCTCCAACACATTTTGGCTAACATGCTTGTCATGAGGAGATGATGTATTTTCTTGCTTTCCAAACTAACAAGCCTCACAAACCTTATGCATTCGAGCCATCTTAAATGCTACCAAACCGGTCATACTCTCTTGACTTTACATAGTTTTGAGCCTTCGCATATTCGCACGTTCAATGTGCAAATGTTTGCAATAACTCTTGAACTTCTGCAAGCGTGGTAGCTTTCATCTCAAGTACATCTATGTCAAAAGTGAACATTCTCTAACCTTTTTATCTTATGCAATGAGTGTTCCATTCTTCTTGGATTTACTTTACATGTAGATCATTGGAATTCAACGTGACTTACAAACCTTGCTCAACCATTTTAAGGGATAAACACTAAGTTCTTTGTAATGTTGAGTGCATGTAATACATCAGCCAAATACTTTACCTTGCCATCTGTCAAAGCAACGACACATTTTTGTTTGCACAATAGGATGCATTGTATTATCCTAGTCTCAACATAACCAATATACTCCACAATTTGCAAGTCTCTGTTGGAATTAGGGTTGCAGAGAAACACACACAGCTTGGAGAAGACGAAGGAAGCTCAAGGCACACAATAGAGAGTGTATTCCTTAGTGTGCAATGGAAAGATAGATAGCCCTAGAGTGATGGGCGTATATACAATGCACGGGGGAAAAAACCTCCTAAAGAGGGAAAAAATGCCCCGGCGGTCCTAGTGTGTTCACACACATCACTACCACATGTATATGGTAACAAATCCCCGCTGGAGTGATGCGGTGAACGAGAGCTGGCACATGAGTAAAGGGAAGTGCCATGCCCTGAGGACAGGATCAATCCACAAAGGGGAGTAAGCCCAAAGCTTTGCGGAAAGCTTCAAGCTTCTCACGAGACAATGCCTTTGTGAAAAGATCTGCAAGGTTGTCCTGTGTTGGCACATAAGCCAAGCTGATCTCTCCTGCTGAGAGCCTCTCCCTGACATAGTGGTAATGCACCTCAATGTGCTTTGTGCGAGCATGAAAAACTGGGTTCCTCACAACTGCCAATGCGCTCTGACTGTCAGTGTAGATAGTGTTGGCAGTGTCCTGTCCAACACCCAAGTCAGCCATAAGGCGTCTGAGCCATACACACTCAACCGTAGCTGTGAAGACTGCCCTGTACTCAGCCTCACAACTCGAAGTGGCCACAGTAGGTTGCTTCTTGCTCAACCATGATATACATGAACTGCCAAGCATGAAACAAAAACCACTTGTGGACACTCGCGTGTCAAAACAACCAGCCCAATCTGAGTCCGAAAAAGCATGTAAGTCTGGCGGCAATGATCCCCCCTTGGGATAAAACAAGCCAAGATGTAAAGTGCCACTAAGGTAGCGGAAAATCCTCTTGACAGCCTGCCAATGCTTAGACCCTGGACTATGCATAAATCTGCTGACCTGCGAGACTGCAAACTGAATATCTGGCCTCGTGTTGCATACATAAATGAGGCAGCCAGCAGTTTGGTAAAGAGTGACATCAGCAGGATCGCCAGCATCATGTAGACTCAACTTCAAACCTGTTTCCATGGGAGTGGCAATAGGTTTGCAATCCTCAAGTCCAAACTTAC
This sequence comes from Adiantum capillus-veneris, assembly GCF_014529385.1. Taxonomy (NCBI): domain Eukaryota; kingdom Viridiplantae; phylum Streptophyta; class Polypodiopsida; order Polypodiales; family Pteridaceae; genus Adiantum; species Adiantum capillus-veneris. Next base: position 32,328,387 of record NC_140947.1, read on the forward strand.
ATAGCAATGTCTCTATGTAACTTTTCTGACACAAGGCAATACCACCATCACACTGCTTAAACTGTATACCCAAGTAATGATGCAACAGCCCCAAATCTTTCATCTTGAAAGTAGCATTCAAATCAGCCTTAAATTCAGCAATATGTCTCTCATTTGGTCCAGTGATCAGCAAATCATCAACATAAAGAACCACAATGAGAAATACATCATCCTCACGCTTTACATACAATGTGCTTTCTGTTGGACTGTTACGAAAGCCTCGTTTAACCAAATGAGTGTCAGCTTTCTCATACCAAGCACGAGGAGATTGCTTCAACCCATACAAAGCCTTCTTACATTTGCACACTTTGTCCTCTTGTCCTTTTATGACAAAACCGCGAGGCTGCGTTACATAAACTTCCTCAAATATGTCACCATTCAAGAAAGCAGTAACAATGTCTGATTGATGTACATCCCAACCAAAATGAGCTGCCAATGCACATAGAAAACGCACAGTAGTCATACGACAAGTGGGAGCAAAAGTCTCTTCATAATCTATGCCTTTTTGTTGTGCATAACCCTTTGCAACAAGTCGAGCCTTATGGCGATCGATCTCACCATCCGGCTTGCGTTTCAACTTGTAAACCCACTTCGTACCAATGGCCTTTTTGCCAGGAGGCAAATCACATAAAGTCCATGTGTCATTCTCTATAAGTGCATCATATTCTGATTTCATGGCAGCAATCCAATTTTCTGAATTCTGTGCTTCATCAAAGGACACAGGCTCCTCAACATCATGTAAACTAGACACAGCCAAAGCATAACAATCTGATGCATAAGATGCATGGCGAGAGCCTGAACGAGTACGACTAGATAAAGGTGCATCCAATTTACTGTCACGCAAAGTGTGCACCAGCCATTTTGGCATACCTCTAGCCTGCTCATTTTCAGCCCTTTCCTCATCAAGTACATCATGTACATCTGCATCAGTAATAGGCTGTTCTAAAACATTTTCAGAAACCCCCATAGGCTGTACATTTGCCTCATTGGAACTTACATTCGTATTTCCACCACTGAAAAGAGGCAACAAAGTGTCATAAATGTCCTGTGAGCTTACATTACTGTCTCTAGTACATGACAGCAAGGGTTGAACAGAATCTTCCACAAACACTACATCCCGTGAAACCAAAATACGTTTTGTTTGCGGATGATACAACCTGTAACCTTTGCTTTCAGCACTATAACCAACAAAAATACATTTGACAGCCTTATCATCCAATTTTCTGCGCTGCACTTGTGGCACCAAAGCATATGCCAAACAGCCAAAAACACGCATGTGCTCAATAGAAGGTTTTCTATCATGCCATGCTTCATATGGAGTAATAGACTGCAAAGCTTTCGTAGGACACCTGTTAAGTACATAAGTGGCACACATGATGGCCTCAAGCCAAAAAGAATGCGGCAAAGCTTGACTTTTGACCATACATCGTGCCATTTCCGTTAGTGACCTGTTTTTCCTCTCAGCAACACCATTTTGCTGAGGTGTATAAGGCACTGTACATTGGTGTTTTATCCCACGACTAGCCAGAAATGCATTAAATTCATGAGACATATACTCCCCCCCTCGATCGGAACGGAGGGTGCCCATAGTACATTTTGAGACATTTTCAGCCATAGCCAAAAATTGTTTGAAGCACATAAAAACTTCGGACTTCGCTTTAAGCGGAAATACCCACGCATGCCTGGAGTAATCATCAATGAAAGTCACGAAGTACAGGTAATTGCCCAAGGACGGAGTTTGCATGGGCCCACAAACGTCACTATGCACAAGCTGCAACCTGCATGTGGCCCTAACTGAACCATCCTTTGGAAACTTAGAACGCTGCATTTTACCCAGAATACAGCCTTCACAAACATGTTTGATAGGTGCTTCAAGAGGCGGCAAAGAAGCAACCATATCAGATTTCTGCAAACGCAGCAAACTGGCAAAATTCAGATGACCAAAACGTGCATGCCAAAGTTTTGCATCTGAAATAGCCCTTGAATCTGCAACAGCATTTGCAAAATTTTGTCCACACTTGTCATACAAAGTGAGCTTATACAGCCCACGGCACAAAAGCCCAGATGCAACAATTTCATCACCAAAACTGAGATCATGAACTGTACATCTGTCATCCACAAATTTGACTACAAGTCCAAGTCTAGCAAGTGCGGATACAGACAAGAGATTCTTCTTGATCCCAGGTACATAAAGTGCATCAACAAGTGTGAAGGAACTGCCATTAGCAGCAGTGAGCACAATCTTTCCAACTCCCTGAACTGGATAAGAGGCGTTGTTGGCACAAGTGACTGAATTCCCATGAGGGACAGACTCGAGAGAGGTAAACAATTCACGATGTGAGGTAATGTGCTTTGTAGCACCACTGTTGGCACAAGTGACTGAATTCCCATGAGGGACAGACTCGAGAGAGTTAAACAATTCACGATGTGAGGTAATGTGCTTTGTAGCACCACTGTCGAAATACCACACATGTGAATCTGCAGCAACTGACAAGCATGCATCATGGACAGCAGGATTGTAAGTGCACTCTGCGCTAAAAGCCCATTCTGCATCAACATCAGCATCAAAATCTCCTTTCACAGAAGACTCAACAATGGCTGCATTTGTAGTGGAACCAGCATTTGCAGTGGAACCACCCTCTTTCTTCTTAGCCTCTTTGGCCTTCAACTTAGGACACGACTTGATCAAGTGATCATTGGCTTTACAATAATGGCAACGCATCTTCTTTTTGCCCTTATCACCAGAATTGCCAGACGAAGTGCTGCCAGCAGAAGCATTAGGAACAGAATTTTTGCCACTCGCAGCAGAACCATAAGAAGTGGCTGCATTACTGTTACCACCCTTTCTTTGAGAAGCAATAAAAGCCTGCTCAACTGCACGCTGCCTAGTCCTGTTTTTTCTAGAAAGTGACTCTTGCAACAGCAATGTGCATAATGCATCAAACTTGACAACTTCAGGATTTCCTTGGGTCATCAGTCTCCAAGTACTAGCAAAAGTCTGGTAGGAATCTGGTAAGGCATCAAGAACAGTCTGCACAAGGGAACTGTCAGAAATGACTTCACCTGCAGAAATGAGTTGCTCATTGATATCCTTGACACTAGCAAGGAAAGTGTCCATATCATCTTCCTCATGCATAATCTTCGACTCTAGCTCTTTACGCAGCAAAGCAATTTTAGCCTCATTGCGGCTTGCATAAAGACCTGCTAGAATATCCCAAGCATGTTTTGCAGATTTTGCTGAACGGATGTGAGGAATAATGGTGCGCTTCACAGACAACGCAATCAATGCATGAGCCTGCGCATCCTTAACATCCCAACGAGCTTGTTCTGCTGTAGGCAAAACAACTCTAACAGCTGCAATCCTTGCAGCAAGACCTGCAACATCCTCAATATCGCCTACATCTTCAGAACCAGGACGTACATCAATGCCCTGCACAATGTTCCAGACACCTTTTGACACAAGAACGTGTTGCATCATATAAGCCCACATAGGGTAGTTGTCCCCATCCAACCTGTCCTCAGCAGCAAACATCTTGAACACATCTGTGTTGTTGTTGTCAGCCATGGTAAATGCTGCACCTGATGTGAAAACTGCCCAAAAATAGGAGAAATGGAGCGGGAACAACTTGTGCTATATAGCACAAACCGTAGAAGACTATAAGGCACCTGTTATGCAAAAAACGGCACTGACAGAAAATCTGCACAAAATGACGAAATAACCTGTGCAGTACTGCCCGTAGTGGAAACGGAGGCCGAAATGAGCCCAAATCAAAATTCTGAGCAGACCGAGCTCCTCGAGCTCTCCCAAAATATTTGTCGACCTGCGAACGCTTGCCAAAGCTCACTGAAATCGGAGAAAGTGAGTAGGCGTGTGCTGGTGCAGCTGGCGACTAAGCCCGGGAGGACGTGACCTGCTCTGATACCAATTGTTGGAATTAGGGTTGCAGAGAAACACACACAGCTTGGAGAAGACGAAGGAAGCTCAAGGCACACAATAGAGAGTGTATTCCTTAGTGTGCAATGGAAAGATAGATAGCCCTAGAGTGATGGGCGTATATACAATGCACGGGGGAAAAAACCTCCTAAAGAGGGAAAAAATGCCCCGGCGGTCCTAGTGTGTTCACACACATCACTACCACATGTATATGGTAACAGTCTCCAAATAATTCACCATGGTTGGTCGTGTGATTTGATTCATCTAAATCCATATGCCATACATTATCACCACCTTGCAAACATAATGTTCATCATAGATTGCATAACAAACATTCTTTCTGGCTCATCTACACCCCTACTAATACCTATATAATTGTTTTGTTGTCATACATTATCACCACCTTGCAGACATAATGTTCGTCATAGGCTGCATAGCAAACATTCTTTTTGGCTCATCTACACCCTTACTAATACCTACATAATTGTTTTGTTGCCTTCTTCCTGGATAGTTATGCTTGAAGTGGTCTTGGATGCCTCATGTCCAACATTCCTTGTCATTATTCTACACATTGTTTCTACAAAATTTCCACGACCTCTTGGAAATTGGCCTTATTGGGGAGTTGGCAATTTGTATGTGTCGATTCACAATACTGTCCACATTGACAGAGAACTAAAACATGACCTTTTGTGCTCTTTGGTCCCAATATTTGAAGGCTGTCACCTATTAAAGAATAGGATTCTCCCCGGGCAAGGCTAGTGCACCTTCTTATCCTATTCACCTTCAATGTACTCCCAATAACCTTTGCTTATGAAGACATTGGTCATTCTAAACTTCCAAGCATGAATTTTTTCGTGTCTAGCTTCTCACCGACAATAACATTCACTCCATCATTCTTAGACATGTTTGCAAAAACTAGAAAACCTGCACAAACCTACTGTGGACCAAAAATAGAGTGCATCGGCGGCCACTGACCATATTATGCGAAAATACACCCAAGACAATGGTTCACACTATGATACAGTAGCTATGAAAATTGTAGCACCAATCCAACTTCTTACAACATGGACATGAGAGATTCGTAGAAACCCAAACCTTTGCGTTTCTACACATAAATGCATTCTAAATACAAAATGGATAGCAAAACATGCTCAAAATGGAAATTCAATTGTATAGGCAAAGGCCAAAGGAATGCATAGAATTTTAAACCACATGATATAGCATAGGGATCCGCAAAATTGGAGATTTTTATCAACGCCCCTTAAGAATCCTCGAGGTGAATGAAGTAGCAACACATGAGGGAGGAGCAAGGAGAGCCCCTTACCCTCAACTGGTTCTTTCCCTGATCTTGCTTGCTACTCACAGCTTTTGAGCCACAACCAGGCTTTGATACCATGTAAAGAGACAGAGAAGGTAAGAGCTTGATCTTTTGCAAGCGAGATCCCCTCCCCCCCCCCCCCCCCCCCCCCCCCCCCCCCCCCCCCCCCCAAACACACCTCACCCTACACACAAATACACAACCAAGAGAGCACACAATGGAAATGGAGGTTGAAATATACTTCTTCTTCTTCACTACACAAAATCATGAAAGGTCTATATTTGGAAAATACAACATAATTATAAACCATATATAATGTTTAATGAGAAACTATAGTGAGTGAAATAGCAAGATAAGTGGCCATCACTCTCAATAGGTACCAAGTCAATGTATAGTACCACTGGCAATGATCCTTATGTCCCCTACCTTGTGCTGAGTGAGAAATGTCATAAAGAAGCTATCTAGGCGTGACATGTACTAAGCTTGATATCTCAAGAGCTTCTACACTATAGTATTAGACATAGATCTTGCAGTATATGGGAGACATTATGTATGCCTTTGTGTTATGGAAAAGAGTATGTACGCCTTTGTGGTAGTCGAATGTATGATAGCACAAGGCCTTTATGCGGCAGTAGGGGAGATTTGGTTTCACCTACTTTGAGAAGGATTTCAGAGGTTCCAACATCTCCCATATTGATTGATTTTAACTTGGTGACCTTGTGGGAGCTAGAGGAGGTTCCATGGCTATTCTAGCCATCTCATCCTTCTCTAAACATGCATTGATGGTTCTTATCATCGAGAAGGGAGAGAGGAGGTGAGATAGGTACTTCAAATATTTTAGAGTGTGATTTTGAATGAGAATGTGTTAGAAAGGGTGGAGGAGACTTGGCAGAGAGGTATGAGTAGGGATGGGGATGCATCTTAGAGGGCTTTGATTGGGATAGCATAGCTAAGTAGTGACTTTCATCATTTGTCCATGCACGAGCAATGGGCATTGGAGAGCGAGAGTGTTGCTTGAGGTGGGGCTTGGCTTCCCTTTTATAGAATGCAAGAGAGACAACCAAATAGCATCTGGGTTGAGACTCAACTTGACTAGGCCCGAGAAGAGAGTTGGGAGTTTGAGAGGGCATGATTTTACCTTTTGGAGGCATTTTAGTTGATGCAGGTTGGGAATAGAGTCATAGGAATGTGTTTTGAGACCAATAGACCATGCCACTATAGCACTCAAGTTTACTGATTATAGAGGCAAGATGGTTCATTAGCGCATGAGCCATGAGATATTTTCACAACCTTTTACAACAAGCTCTTGTCTACGGAGGAGCCTTAGGCAAGAATGGAAAACTATTGCAAAGCGTACATATAGGTTCACATATGAGACAATGGGTAATTGATGACATGTGTATTAGACTAGAGAAACCTCTCTCCTAGTCTAATTTATTGGATTCTTTGTGGGGTTTGTCTCAACAAAGCTACCTTGAAGAGGATGGCACGATTCCAAGTAGTTTCTAGCGCCTGGTTTATGCACTAGGTTTTAATATGTAATGGAAATGGTGTGGTGCTGCAAAGTCTAAAAGAGGGATCAATTCATCTCATTCAAAGGAGCGTGGCTCTTTAAATGACATTTGGCAATGGAGGCCTATCATGATCCCAATCTCAACCTACAAAATTTTAGCAAAGAGTTTGAGTTTGAATGTCTAGCCACGTCTTAGGGATTTGATTTATGATATAGAGACTAGGTTTGTCAAGGATCATAGAATCCTTAACAATATACATCTCAATTATAGTTAACTAGATTGTATATAGGAGTAGCTTTGGCAACAATCTCTAATCTTGCTTTACAAAAACTGGACATATCCTGGGTAATAGACCACATGTAGCTTGGGATACCATGGTAGCTAGTCCAATTTATAGTTTTGGAGAGTTTGTATTAGACCACATGTAGCTTGGGATACCATGGTAGCTTGTCCAACTTATAGTTTTGGAGAGTGAATGCAATTTTGCAACATGCCTAAGGAAAATGGAATAGATAGATTGAGCCTCATATAGGGGGGATGGATTATGTGCTAGGATACACACTTCATGCTCTTTGCTAACTGGCATATACCTTTTGAGCTAGAGGCCCAATTGAAGATGGTAGCTTTTATGTAGCTAGAGATTCTGATTACACTTAGAGCTTGCATAGATGAGGGGGAGTTCTTTGTATTTGAGCTATAGGAGGAGGGTTATCTTTCACACATTTGATGCAAGATGATTGTGGTCTCAAAGCACACATTTACTAGGATAAGAGAGCTCATTGCATCTAGAGAATGTTGGTTTCTTGACCCAAATCTAGAGGAGGTAGTCAGAGGGGACTAGTGTTTATGGGATTTTGGAGCTCAACCTTAAGCTCAAATCTTGTGGGACCCTTCTCAGTGCTTGTGGTGATGTTTCTTTGCTTCTCCCAACTACCTTGAGATTCCCTTTTTCCACTATACGGCTTGAATTGGAAGGCATATATTGATGGCCGGGACCCAAGTTTCCATTTAAATAGCATCACAACATTAGCATCAGTAGAGGATCATGGATGATTTCTTAGCAAAATTTGGAATTTGATTGGGCTAGCCACCAGGATTGTTGGATCATTGTTTTTCAATGATTGGTCATACTTAGGGGGAGTACAATGGGGTTTGATTTACACATGGTACGCACCCCTAAATTTGCCTTGGCTATGGGAATCTTCTAGAGATCCAAAGGCAATGTCTATGGGAATGCCCACTGGCCCTGCCTATTTTGCTTAGGATACTCTGGGTGATGGCATCCCTTTTTCTATAGATTTTGTTAACTTGGAAAGTGGTACCATGATCAACCTACTTAGGGCCACCACTTGGATCTGAGATAGAGCACATCTATTTCGGAATCACACTCAAGAAATGCCAACCATAGGAGTGCCTAGGGTCTATTTCTTGGCAATAGCGTGGATGCAAGAGAGAGATTCTAGAACGGAGCTGATTAGTAGAATGAGCCTATTGTGTGTATGGTAGACCCGTTGCTATTTTTTGAAGGTTCTGCTCAACCTCCATGAATGAAAACATGTACATTTCGGTTGGAGCGAATACACACTCTTGGCATCCAACGCAAAGAAGATTTCATTCTCATCCTCGAAGGTCAGATATGACCTATGTGACCAAAAGAATGATATCATGTGGAGATTGTGGGGCTGATGAGTAGCTATCAATGCTCAAGAATTATTAAAATATTGGCATTGCTATCTTTATTGTCGCATGGAAAATCCCTAATGTGCTAAGAATTAAAGCATTAGGCTCATGTGTTAGGTTTAGAAGTTAGCACATCATACGAATTTAGGGTTAGGGATTAAGATAGTAAATTAAGTTACTTTTGTGGATTATGGTAGAAAGTTAGTTAACCCCTTGAGAATGACGTTTGAACAACAATGTAGTAATTGATGTCTTGGTTGTTTGAGCACTTACTCTTACTTATTATTAGATTGGTTTAGTGTAATCTTTATGATAATTTTTAAATGGATTTTGTTCGTGTTGACTAATAATATTGTGTGTCTACTACATCCTGTTGCTTGGATTAAGTAAAATTTAATGGTGTATATTTTTTTCTTGTCATTAAAGTTGGAGCCATTGAATCATGACTGAATATTTGATATGGCTTTCCTTGATAGGAGATGGCAACAAACTAGATATTTAATGGTGTATATTTTTTTCTTGTCATTAAAGTTGGAGCCGTTGAATCATGACTGAATATTTGATGTGGCTTTCCTTGATAGGAGATGGCAACAAACTAGATCCCGAATATTGGGGCCGAGATTGACTACAATGAAGTGCCATGCATCTTGCAAGAGGAGTCCCATAGGTTTGGCATGGAGGGACCATCGTGCTTTTTTGGAGAGGATGTGGAGCTCGAGGGGCTCTAGGGTGAGCCTCTTGAGCAAAAATAGTGCAAGGATATTTTTCCTCCATGGTAGGTTAGGAGTACTCTTTTCAGAGTGTTGAACATGCTAAAAGTAGCTCACCAATAAAGCTTTTAGACATGCAGCATAAGGGTTTGGCAAGGTATTTGTTGGTGCGCTTTATGCATAAAGTGCACAAAACTCCAAACAACAATGAATCTTTTCAAAATGTTTGAACGTGCTAAAAGAAATTCACCAATGAAGCTTTTAGACATGCAAAAGAAAAAAGATTGCAATGTACTTCATACAAGAGTTTTTTGTACAAGATATCTTGAGACTTCATAATACATGTTTTTGTACAAAAACCTATTGTGATTCATACAATAGGTTTTTATACTACAAGATACCTTGGGACTTCGTACAACAAGTTTTTGTACAAAAACCTATTGTACCTCATACAATAGGTTTTTATACAAGATATCTTGGGACTCATAGTAGTGAACTAAGCAGACAAACCACACAACGCAGGTGTGGGCTTGGAAAGGGCCAAGGAAACATCACAACAACAAAGAGTAGAAGTAGCACCCCCACAAATAAAGAGGCCTATCGTGCTATTGCCAGAGGAGTGTGTCTAGACATTGGAGCTAGCCACCCAAGGGGGCACATTGGAGAGTTAAGGGAAGAATACAGACTCTCTACATACCAAGTAAAATACGAGCCTGTTTCTCCTGCAACTTCATCAAAGAACGATGTCTTTAGCATCAATGAGCTAGTGGCTAATGAGCATTAGTGCCAAGGCATATGAACCACCGCATGCTCTAATGTTTTTGGATTATGATCCCCATTGAGCCCTGTTTTGTAATTTCAGGTATTTGTATAAATGGAAAAATCAATTTAACGAGTCTCTATACTTTAGTTTTTGCTCTATAAATTTGTATATGTGTGCAATAACCAATTTAAAGATTTAATAAGTCAAAGAGTACTCAGCTTTTTTATCTAAAAATTAGGGGCATGCCATCACAAAGTTTAGGGTGGGTCACTGTTGACACCCATCTATCCTAGGCACTAAATCATTGATCTCATCTTGGTTGGAGTTCTTTTATGCCACTTCTCAATCCATTTATCATCACTCACTCATTCTAAAGCAATGCTTTCCTAGGTCTGTGGTGGGTGGAAGTGGGCATGCATTGCCTTCATAGTAAGATGATGCAGCATGACTTAAATGCATGTTGAAAAAAATTGCACGAGGTCTTTGGTGTGGGTGCTTAGGATTAAAGCAACTCATATGATTCGAGTAAATAAAATCATAGGTATACTAGTAGCATTCACAACTACCACTAGAGGTAGCAACCAATAACACTCAAGTGGCCACATGCTGGAGTTCCAATTTATCTTTTCTATATTCTTTCCACCACACTAGAATTTCCCCATTCTTGATTGCTTCAATATGACGTGGATCTCTGAAGCTACCTTCTCTATTGGCATAAACAACATGTTGGTGGAAAGCTTCTCTACCCTGATCGCCCATAATCAATTGTTCACATACCTTTTAAAGTCTCCCATGAATCTTTGTTAGAGCCTTAACCATGTAGTTGAGATTTGGGGCCCAAACAAAATGCAATCCCATGCAAATGTATGAATTGGGACAAAAATATTTCTACAACCCATGCTACTTGTGCCTTTTCTCTAGCAATAAATTTGTTAAATTCTTTCGTTTGTCTTATAGCTTCAGACATGAACTAATACACCTTTCCAATTACAAATATTTCGGTGACAAAAATCCTTAGGAGCTCTACATAAGGCTTGCTAATACCACATATCTTCTTTATATTATGCCAAAAATTTGGCGATTGAACAAGAGACACATTTGGGTAGCGGATTGATAACTTGGATACTTTGAGAGCCATCCCTCCCATCTTTGATGGCGATAGTCTCTATCAATGTTGCTTTGATAGCTAGCAGGCCATCCAAATCATAGTACATAGTTGCAAAGTGGATTTTGTAGGAGGTTTGGAGGTCCTTGTTAGGTGACTTGGCCCAAAATAGGGCATAGGTGAACTGATGCTCCCAAATAAGCTCCACACATGGTTGGCATCTAGTAAAACCTACTTTACAAATGACCTTTTTCCAATTTCTTTCAAGACTCACATTCAATTTATGGGCCACCCACGGTACCCATGTGAGCCCAAGCGTACACTCTTGTAGTTGGAAGCACTACCAATCACAATTGTTGTAACATTTTGGGGCCTCCCTATGCAGTTGATGACATGCTCATAAACCTTTCTTAAAAACGTAATTGTCTTCTCTTTTAGAGAGGTATCATTGCCTCCAAAAACATTGACCCCTTGGGTCAAGTCACCATTATGCTCATCAACAGGTTTTTTTGGCAATTGATCCACCCATCGAGTGCCATGGTGTAGCCAAACACTGGCACAAAATCAAGTATTTCTCTCTTGAGTATCTCCTCCATGGCACCCTTATCTTTATCAACATATTCTATACGCTTTTTTTTATAATAGTTGGATAGTACAAATCCTTTTTTTGTAGTGGACATCAAAGCATCCCTAAAAAGAAAATTTCTAATGATGTTGAATAAAATCCCACATGCCATGAAAGCCAATGTTTATTTAATGTGGAACGTGTATAGGTCCGGCTCTTGGAAAGTTTCTTGTGCTTAGTTTGTGGGATGGATGGCCTACTCCTCACTTAGGATCACTTGTGTTGATCCTGTGATACTTCACAAGGGAACCTTCAAATACTGTCCTCCTTGCCATGGTGTACTTATGTTGTAGCCTTCAGCGTCCTCACATACTTCCACCAAAGCTTAGTTAGAGGGTCCAATTGTATTAGACCCAACCTTGCATTTTTAGGAATCCATCCTTTCTCTCTGCACTGCTTTACGTAGCCAACAAAGTGAACCCAAATATCAGATGGTGGTACTCCATAATTTGACACATTTGTGACAATTCCAAACAAGTGCTCCTTGATGCAAGTTGCATTGTCATTGAAGGCATGTCCATAAGTGTTGCATTGAATCTTGAATACATTTTTCCACCAAAAATATTTTGCACATATCTGTTGGGGTGGTAAATCCAAATCTGCTGCACCTAAGTGTTGGGCGGTCGGAGACTAACCAAGAACAAGCACTGACCATTCATTCTACATAAACAATAAGGAATCATAACCCTAAACACTATTGTGTTTTGAGTCCACCCAAAAACCTGTGTCTCCTCTCTTCTCCATTATTGCGTGCGCGTGCGCGCGCGCGCACACACACACACACACACTTTCACACTTCAACTGGTATCAAAGCTCCAGGATTGGAGAGCACCATTGGAGCTCGGTAGGGAAGCAGGAGGTGAAGCAACAAAAACTGCAACACGTTTTTGTGAATATTTTTTTGTTTCTAGCAATTTCTAACCAATTTTTTGTGCTCTTCAACTTTGTAGAAGAAAGTGTTTTCAAAATCTTCATCAATTTGGAGATACGCCACTCAGATTGCCTGCATGCAAATTTTGTAGATCGGATCTTTTTTGGTTAGAATCAATGTTTTAGGTCGTTTTCTACTATTCCTAATTGTTTTCATGTGCTCTACAACTATGAAGAAGGAAATTTTTGCAAATTTTGGACGCTTTTGGAGATATCTACTTCAGACAGCAATGTGTTCTCGGTTCTTCTGCGTACAACTTTTCATTGCAGACTCTTTCTGCAATCTCTATCACATGCATATTTGATGTACGATCTTGAGGGTTTGTTAAATCAGACAACCACCACAACGGTGTTGGAATTAGGGTTGCAGGGAAACACACACAGCTTGGAGAAGATGAAGGAAGCTCAAGGCACACAATAGAGAGTGTGTTACTTAGTGTGCAATGGAAAGATAGATAGCCCTAGGGTGATGGCATATATACAATGCTCAGGGGAAAAAATCTCCTAAAGAGGGAAAAAATACTCGGGCGGTCCTAGTGTGTTCACACACATCACTACCACATGTATATGGTAAAAAATCCCCCCTGGAGCGATGCGGTGAACGAGAGCTGGCACATGAGTAAAGGGAAGTGCCATGCCCTGAGGACATGATCAGTCCACAAAGGGGAGTAAGCTCAAAGCTTTGCGGAAAGCTTCAAGCTTCTCACGAGACAATGCCTTTGTGAAACGATTTGCAAGGTTGTCCTATGTTGGCACATAAGCCAAGCTGATCTCTCTTGCTGAGAGCCTCTCTCTGACATAGTGGTAATGCACCTTAATGTGCTTTGTGCGAGCATGAAAAACTGGGTTCCTCGCAACTGCTAATGCGCTCTGACTGTCAGTGTAGATAGTGTTGGTAGTGTCCTGTCCAACACCCAAATCAACCATAAGGCGTCTGAGCCATACACACTCAACCGTAACTGTAAAGACTGCCCTGTACTCAGCCTCACAACTCAAAGTGGCCATAGTAGGTTGCTTCTTGCTCAACCATGCTATACGTGAACTGCCAAGCATGAAACAAAAACCACTTGTGGACACTTGTGTGTCAAAACAACCAGCCCAATATGAGTCCGAAAAAGCATGTAAGTTTGGCGACAATGCTCCCACTTGGGATAAAACAAGCCAAGATGTAAAGTGCCACTAAGGTAGTAGAAAATCCTCTTGATAGCGTGGCAATGCTTAGACCTTGGGCTATGCATAAGTCTGCTGACCTGTGAGACTACAAACTGAATATCCGGCCTCGTGTTGCATACATAAATGAGGTAGCCAATAACAGTTTGATAAAGAGTGACATCAGCAGGATCACCAACATCATGTAGACTCAACTTTAAACCTGTTTCCATGGGAGTGGCAATAGGTTTGCAATCCTCAAGTCCAAACTTACATAGCAATGTCTCTATGTAACTTTTCTGACTCAAGGCAATACCACCATCACACTGCTTAAACTGAATACCCAAGTAATGATGCAACAGCCCCAAATCTTTCATCTTGAATGTATCATTCAAATCAGCCTTAAATTCAGAAATATGTCTCTCATTTGGTCCAGTGATCACCAAATCATCGACATAAAGAACCACAATGAGAAGTACATCACCCTCACGCTTTACATACAATGTGCTTTCTGTTGGACTGTTACAAAAGCCTTGTTTGACCAAATGAGTGTCAGCTTTCTCATACCAAGCACGAGGAGATTGCTTCAACCCATAAAAAGCCTTCTTACATCTGCACACTTTGTCCTCTTGTCCTTTATGACAAAACCGCGAGGCTGCGTTACATAAACTTCCTCAAATATGTCACCATTCAAGAAAGCCGTAACAATATATGATTGATGTATATCCCAACCAAAATGAGCTGCCAATGGACATGGAAAATGCATAGTAGTTGTAACATTTAATGGCCTAAGGACTTATGTGTAGCGGAAATTAGCATGAACATAGTGGGCATTTCATTAGAATAGATTCCTAATGAGAATTACATGAGTGCTTGGGTGGAGAGAGCAACAAAAAAACATAACACCTAGTTAGATAGCATCAACAATACTTTCAAAAGAGAGAGAAATTTAAGCTATTGACAACAGTTGAGGACCGGATTTGCATGGAGCCGGTCCCCCCTCCAAAAGGCTTTGTATTATGGTTTCTCCCATCAAGAGAGACATTGTACAATACAATTCTTTGTGTTCCTTCAAGACTAGCTAGTGCAATGAAGATGGAAGCTTCATACACCAAGAAAAACACTTAATCAAACACAACTTGAATTATCCCAGTTCTCAGACCCAAGACCTCACACACCTTCGAAGATGGTGAGAGCTAGCAGGGTATGAGAGTAGATTGAGAGGAAAAAGGAGTATCTTACGAGAAAGATGTACATCTCCTCACATAATCACTCATATTAGTATAGCTTAGCTTAGTAATTAGCTTGGTAGAGGAGGTGAGCATGCATTGAAGCTTGGCTCTTGGTTGGATTTGCATCCACATGCCAAGAGAGTGTTGATGTAGGCTTCTATCTCACAAGCTTGGAGTAGGTGATGAGCTCTCCATTAAAGCTTGGGAGGAGATAGAGTATTCTTCCTTCACACATGGTCAAGTTTGAGTGTGTGTGTGTCAATGCCAAGCAAAAATCAGCCCCCTCTCTCTCTTGGGTGAGCCCTAGCTGCTAATTAGGTCTGGCTTTTGCCTCATTGGACCTCCCCAGGTCAAGCCAATAGGTATTAAGCAGCATAAGTGATAGCCTTCTGACATGTGTCCCCCTTTCCCCTTTTGTGAGAGCTTTAGGTAATTAAATAATTAAACTAAACTCTCATTGGACCCCTTTGTCTCCTGGCCAATAGAAATCAGGCAAGCCATGGGGCTTCTGAATGCTCATTGGACCCTTTGGGAGACTGCCCAATAGTCTTCTAGGAGACTTAATTCTCATTGGTTTCTTTTATTAAATGTTTTTAAATTAATTAAACTACATTTACTCTAGCTTAATTCTCATTGGTCCACTTCAAGGGTCTTCCAATAGGAATTGGGCACACCTTGTGGACATCTGGCCTAGGGAGCTGACATGTGTCCCTCATTCCCTTTGTGTAAAGGGAGCCTGTGTGTGTGTGTGTGGCTTTCTCTCTCATCCCCTACCTTTGGGGCTCGACCCCTCCCATGTAGGGATGTGCAAAGACTTTTAGGGCACACACAAAGCATCCAATTTTCCCTAGGGTTGACCTTTGGACACAACCTTTGAATTTTGGAACCTTAGCATTTTGGAAGTCTTAATGGGCTGAACCTTAGGGTCTTTTTAGCCCATTGTTGCACATGGCTCTTTTGCAGATGGCCCCCCCCTTTGGATCCCTATTTTCCCTCCTTTGGATCCCTACTGTGGCCGGTCTGCTAGCTTAACCAATATTCTAGCTTTTTCTCCCTTTGCACTTCCCCACATTAAATGATCAGTTTAATATGAGAAAATCATTTAGGAGAATTAGATATTGATTATTATGACATTACCTCTCTCTTGAAATCATAGTCGTCCTCGACTATGGTGTAGAGAAGATAAAGCATATTCATGAGTCCTTTTCTTAGCGGGTAGAGGATCCCTATGTTACCCTACGACATCATTCCATAATGGATGACTAGTCCATTTGGCGCTTGAGAGCCTAAGGCTGCCGCAAGCATGTCTGCACATTAGTCCTATCAGTCTTCCATAGTAGAGTGACAAGCTCTACTTGGTGTTTGGGAGACGTCGTCTCCGCAAACTTGATCTAAGCATGCATACTACTTCATTTTTGGGCACAAATAAAGAAAAAGAGAGTCTTATAAGACAAAAATTTTGTTCATTTTTAACATTTTGTACATTTGCTTACTCTTGGGAAGCATTGTAAGCATTGACAAGGTTTAGGTTATCCTTTAATTGTATGCCTTGCATCCATCTAGCATCTTCGAAAGGATAATTCTTAAACTTAATAAGATATCGTCGGATAGTCTTACCACCTCTTAATACCTTGTCTTCATGTCGGAGAATGGACTCGGGCTGCAGCACCTCCTCGTCGGATAGTCTTACCGCCTCTTAATACCTTGTCTTCATGTCGGATAGTCTTACCGCCTCTTAATACCTTGTCTTCATGTCGGAGAATGGACTCGGGCTGCAGCACCTCCTCGTGGTCCTCGATCTCCGGTGGGTCTTCAATAGTTGGTTCTTGAGGTGGCTCTCCTTTGTAAGGCTTTAATAGGCTCACATGAAAAGCATTGTGTATGAGCCAATGATTGGGCAACTTAAGTTGATAGGCCATCTCATTGATTGGCCTAAGAATCTGGAAGGGACCATAGTACCTTTTTGCTAGTTTAGCATAGTACTTTTGGTGGCCCGTAGGATTCTTGCCCGTCGTGTGCCTTAATCGAGCCTTGGGAAACTTTAACAAGACCCAATCGCTTTCTTTAAAGGCTTGGGCTCTTCTGTGCTTGTCAGCAGCAGCCTTTTGCCTTTGTTGTGAGATAGAGATAGCATCCTTAATCTTTTGGAAAGATTCTTGTAGGTCTCGGCTATACTCATCTGCAGCGAAGATCTTCCCATGTACCTTAAGTAGCAAGGGACTTTTTGATCTTCCCTCAATTACCTAGAAAGGTGCTTTTCCTGTGGAAGTATGTACAGTGTTATTGTAAGCATACTCCACTAAGGGTAAGTACTTCTCCCATTGGGATCTTTGATCTACTTCCGTTACATAGGCTTTTAGTAGATCGAGAATGGTTAGGTTAGTTATTTCACTTTGGCCATCAGTTTGTGGATGATAGGCCGAAGAGAAGTTTAGCCTTGTTCCTAAATTCTCAAAGAGACCCTTCCAGAAATTACTGGTCATTCTAGGATCTCTATCCGACACTATGGACATTGGCAAGCCATGGTACTTGAAAATTTGTGAAATGAAGAGGGTTGCCATTTGATGGGCTTTGATAGTCTTTTTGACAGGTATAAAATGAGCTTGTTTACTGAACCTGTCTACTATCGTCCATATCCCCGTATTCCCATGGATAGACTTGGGCAATCCAAAGATAAAATCCATGGATATGCTCTCCCAAGGTGAATTAGGGATTGGCAAGGGTTGAAGCAATCCAGGTTGCTTCCCTCTATCAAATTTTGTCTTTTGACATACCACACATTTGGAAACATACTCTTGTATGTTCACTTTCATGGTAGGCCAATAGAAATATGTTTCAATTCCCTTTAAGGTAGACTGAATCCCTCTATGCCCTGCATATGGGGGAGCATGAGATTCATACATTACTTTCTCACGTAGTGAGTTAGTAACGCATAGTCTATTGCCATAGAGAAGATAACCATCTTGTAAAGTAAATGGTTCTTCTTTCTTCCCTAATGCAAGGGCTGAAATCACATCTCTAAAATCGGGATCAATAGCATACTCATCTATCATTGAAGATAGATCATTGTGAGTTGCTATGGAAACCGCATTCACTCTCGGTCGTCTTGAGAGTGCATCGGCTACTTGATTATGCTTGCCAGCAATGTGAGCAATATGAAAATGAAATTGCGAAAGGAAATTTTCCCACCTCATTTGTTTGTCGGAGAGCTTGGTCTGCGTCATGAAGTACTTAAGACTTTGGTGATCCGTTCGCAGAATGAAAGGAGTCCCCAATAAATAGTGCTTCCATGAGTCTAAGGCATGTAGAACTGCAAGGAGTTCTTTTTCGTATATGCCTAGAGCTTGCTCAACAGGGTCGAGCCTTCGACTCTCATAGCCTATGGCGTGCCCTTCTTGGAGCAAAACAGCCCCAAGGCAATCACCACAAGCATCACATTGGACCTCAAATGGTTTTGAGAGATCCGGTAGTGTAAGCACAGGTTGAGAGATAAGCTTTTCTTTAAGCTTTTCGAAAGCATTGTTCTCCTTAGCAGACCATGTATACCTAACGCTTTTCTTTGTTAGGTCATGTAATGGTCCCGCAATTTGTGAGAACTTTTCTATGAAGCGTCTATAGTATGCACACATACCTATAAAGCTTCTTAGTTCATGAAGATTCCTTGGTTTAGGCCATCCTTTTATTACCTCTAACTTGGATGGATCCATTTGGATGCCATCTTGAGAGATAATGTGACCTAAATACTGAATCTCTTGCAAGAAAAATTCACTTTTCTTTCGATTAACATAAAGTTTATTCTCTCTTAAAACTTGAAATATTACCTGGAGGTGTTGCTTGTGTTCCTCCAATGAATTAGAGTAGATGATAATATCATCAAAGAACACTCCAGTGAAGGTTCGATGAGGCCTGAACAGCTTCTCCATCAAGCGGTTGAATGTGGCTGGTGCATTGGTCAAGCCAAAAGGCATGACAATGTATTCGTAAAGACCAAATGTAGTACGAAATGCGGTCTTTACAATGTCTTGATCAACTATCCTTATTTGATGATAGCCACTTTTTAGGTCAACCCTACTGAAGTAGGTCGATCCTTGTAGCTTATCAAATAGGTCTTCTACCCGTGGAACGGGAAACCTATTCTTGATAGTGATCCTATTTAGTGCTCTATAGTCGACACACATACGATATGTGCCGTCTTTCTTTTGCACTAATAGCACAGGTGAGCAAAATGGAGATGAGCTTGGCCGAACCATACCCTTCTCAACTAACGCATGCACTTGCCGCATAATCTCCTCTTGTTGAGCTTGAGAAACTCTATAAGGAGGTTTATTAGGCGGTGAACTTCCTGGAAGAAGTTCAATTGCATGGTCATCATTACCTCGTTTAGGAGGTAGTTCACAAGGGATGTCGTCAATAAAAACATCTTGAAACCCCTTGAGAAAATTGGATAACTCTAATTCCTTTTGGTTGCTTTTATTTTCTTTTGCTAAAGCATTAGGTTCATTTTGAGAATCTTTAACAAAAATCATGTACACGGAAATAGAGCTCTTTATTGACTTGTTGAAAGCTGGTGTATGTACAATGGGGATGGTGTTACCCATCTCCTTAGCATCTATATACATGTCTTTTTTCCTGAACTTAAAGGAGATTCTCCTTTCAGGAAATTTAACATCGGCAGCCAGGCGGTCAAACCATGGTGCCCCTAGGATTACATCCTCATGCTCGAGAGGAGAGATAAAGAAGTCCTCTTTGTCCACATAGCCTTGGACATGAAGCCTCAATTTCCCGATTAAGGGAGTGACTGAAGCTTCTTGGCCCTTGAAGGCACTGTCTGCGGGTAGGATATCTCCCATCTCGTAGGATTGTATGCCTAGCTTGGTGGCTAACTCCATAGATATGAAATTGTGAGTAGAACCAGGGTCAAAGAGAATAAAAGCATCATGTTCTCTTACCTTTCCCCAAGCATGGCATAGAGGAGATCCTTTGTGGTGAGTTTGGTGAATCTCCTCCTATTGGATTTCAACCAAAGAAGCTCTAGGAGGATCTTGGCGGTTGTTCTTTTGGGGACAAGCGCGGTACGCATGCCCTTGTTCGCCGCACTTGAAACACCGGTTATCCTTACGATAACGCTCAAGCTCTTCAGGAGAGAGTTTATTCTTTCCTTTGTAAACTCCCTTCTCTTTAGCTTTGTTGGAATTGCCCTTAGGAGACTTTTGGACATTGTCCTTCCCCTTAGGCTCATTGGAACCCTTGTTTTCTGGGGGCTTATTATTTCTTTTACCCCCCGTTTGGAAATTGATTCGAGAGGCCACCATAGTATGGTGTATTACCGCCGATATGGTACGTGGCCTTTGGGAGTTGACATACTCCGCCATTTCTTCGGTTAAGCCTGCACAAAATTG
The DNA here is from genome assembly GCF_014529385.1 of Adiantum capillus-veneris. Taxonomy (NCBI): domain Eukaryota; kingdom Viridiplantae; phylum Streptophyta; class Polypodiopsida; order Polypodiales; family Pteridaceae; genus Adiantum; species Adiantum capillus-veneris. The sequence goes on from NC_140947.1 coordinate 32,348,785, forward strand.
TTGCTTTTGCTCTCCAAAATCCAACTTTTTGAAGACAGTGGCTTTGAGTTGTAGGTCCCAAAACTTGTCTACATATTTGTGGATGGATTCATTGGGAGAGAGCTTTAAGCTTCGCCATTCGGTGAGTACTTTGTCTTTGGCATCGGTGGCCAAAAACTGCTTCATAATGGAAGCTCTTAAAGCCTTGCATGTTCGTGGAGCTTCACCGTTGGCTCGTAGGCTAGACCACCATTGTCTGGCGGACTTTTGAAAGTGCATAGCTACATGGCGTAGCTTAGAGGACTCCGTGAAGCCCTCATCTCCAAACGCCGCATCGAATTGCTGGATAAAGGCCAAGACTTTGTCCGTAGCACCGAAGGTGCCATCATAGGTAAGGAAAGAGATGCTCTTCCCTCCCTCTTTGAATTTCTTCAGCTTGGACGACCTCTTCCATGCGGCATAGGATTTCCTATGGCCTCTTCTTTTTGATGGTTCAAAAGTTGCACCATCACTTTCTTCAGAAGGTGAAGAATTTGAAGAAGGTGGAGAAGAGGGTGACCTCTTTCTCGCCTTTTTCTTGTCTTGATCTTTGTCGTATTCACCATAGCTTTCATAAGAGGAAGAGGATGAAGAAGATGGAGAAGAGGGTGTCCTCCTTCTTGCCTTTTTCTTCTCTTGCTTTTTATCATCCCTCTTTGAATTGTGGTGAGGAGAAGAATACGATGGTCTTCTCTGCTTTGGTGGTGATGGAGAGCGTTTAGCCCGCCGTCTTCGTGGAGCCATCTCCGCCGAGGTGGCGGGAGACTCGCTTCTTTCTCGTTCCTTCGGTGGAGGCTCTTGAGTTCTCCTTTGGGAAGGAGATGCATAATCAAGAAGTAAATTCTTGAGCCCTTCATATGGATTCTCTTCTTCTTCCCGAATCGGAGAGAGACCTCTTTTGGTAGTCTCACAAGGAGGCTTCCTAGGTGTTCTCTCGTCATGGTGATGAGCTTGGAGAATCCCGTGAGCACGGAGCTGCCGTTGCACTTCACTTTGGAGAGATGGATTGCCCATGGCTTGTTGAAGCCTAGAAACAAGATAGTTAACAAGCATTGAAGCATCATTAGTAGCTTGCTCATGAGCAAAATCAAAGTTATCAACATTAATTTCACTCTCTTTACTATTGTCAGCCATTCTAACAATTTTTAGGTGTAAACTTTTTAGGTATACTTTGGCACTTCAAGCCCTAGTTGCTACTCCTCTTTACCCCTTTAGAAATAGCACTCAAGCTACTGTACCCGTGGCTCGAATACCATTAATTGCAAGGAATAGAAGAGAGGGTCTTTCGACACCAAAACAACATCGGCTCCATTCAAACTTCTAATAGCTCAATAGTGGTTACGCCGTAGGCAAGCCCCGTAGGACTCCACTATTAAGACCATAGCTCTCGACGGTGATGCCCCGTTAACTGCACAAAGGCAGGCGCACTGCAAGGCTGAAAAATCCCTATTCTACTTACTCACAGGCAATTAATAATACCAACCATTTGTAGCTAGCTTGAGGACCTCGCTTCTTGAGCAAGAAAAGAGAAACCTTGAGCTCTGATACCAATGTAACATTTAATGGCCTAAGGACTTATGTGTAGCGGAAATTAGCATGAACATAGTGGGCATTTCATTAGAATAGATTCCTAATGAGAATTACATGAGTGCTTGGGTGGAGAGAGCAACAAAAAAACATAACACCTAGTTAGATAGCATCGACAATACTTTCAAAAGAGAGAGAAATTTAAGCTATTGACAACAGTTGAGGACCGGATTTGCATGGAGCCGGTCCCCCCTCCAAAAGGCTTTGTATTATGGTTTCTCCCATCAAGAGAGACATTGTACAATACAATTCTTTGTGTTCCTTCAAGACTAGCTAGTGCAATGAAGATGGAAGCTTCATACACCAAGCAAAACACTTAATCAAACACAACTTGAATTATCCCCGTTCTCAGACCCAAGACCTCACACACCTTCGAAGATGGTGAGAGCTAGCAGGGTATGAGAGTAGATTGAGAGGAAAAAGGAGTATCTTACGAGAAAGATGTACATCTCCTCACATAATCACTCATATTAGCATAGCTTATCCTAGTAATTAGCTTGGTAGAGGAGGTGAGCATGCATTGAAGCTTGGCTCTTGGTTGGATTTGCATCCACATGCCAAGAGAGTGTTGATGTAGGCTTCTATCTCACAAGCTTGGAGTAGGTGATGAGCTCTCCATTAAAGCTTGGGAGGAGATAGAGTATTCTTCCTTCACACATGGTCAAGTCTGAGTGTGTGTGTGTCAATGCCAAGCAAAAATCAGCCCCCTCTCTCTCTTGGGCGAGCCCTAGCTGCTAATTAGGTCTGGCTTTTGCCTCATTGGACCTCCCCAGGTCAAGCCAATAGGTATTAAGCAGCATAAGTGATAGCCTTCTGACATGTGTCCCCCTTTCCCCTTTTGTGAGAGCTTTAGGTAATTAAATAATTAAACTAAACTCTCATTGGACCCCTTTGTCTCCTGGCCAATAGAAATCAGGCAAGCCATGGGGCTTCTGAATGCTCATTGGACCCTTTGGGAGACTGCCCAATAGTCTTCTAGGAGACTTAATTCTCATTGGTTTCTTTTATTAAATGTTTTTAAATTAATTAAACTACATTTACTCTAGCTTAATTCTCATTGTTCCACTTCAAGGGTCTTCCAATAGGAATTGGGCACACCTTGTGGACATCTGGCCTAGGGAGCTGACATGTGTCCCTCATTCCCTTTGTGTAAAGGGAGCCTGTGTGTGTGTGTGTGTGTGTGGCTTTCTCTCTCATCCCATACCTTTGGGGCTCGCCCCCTCCCATGTAGGGATGTGCAAAGACTTTTAGGGCACACACAAAGCATCCAATTTTCCCTAGGGTTGACCTTTGGACACAACGTTTGAATTTTGGAACCTTAGCATTTTGGAAGTCTTAATGGCATGAACCTTAGGGTCTTTTTAGCCCATTGTTGCACATGGCTCTTTTGCAGATGGCCCTCCCCTTTGGATCCCTATTTTCCCTCCTTTGGATCCCTACTGTGCCCGGTTTGCTAGCTTAACCAATATTCTAGCTTTTTCTCCCTTGGCACTTCCCCACATTAAATGATCAGTTTAATATGAGAAAATCATTTAGGAGAATTAGATATTGATTATTATGACATTAGTCATACGACAAGTGGGAGCAAAAGTCTCTTCATAATCTATGCCTTTTTTCTGTCATAACCCTTTGCAACAAGTCCAGCCTTATGGCGATGGATCTCACCATCCGGCTTGCGTTTCAAATTGTAAACCCACTTCGTACCAATGAACTTTTTTCCAGGATTACATAAAGTCCATGTGTCGTTTTCTATAAGTGCATCATATTTTGATTGCATGGCAGCGATGCAATTTTCTGAATTCTGTGCTTCATCAAAAGACAGAGGCTCCTCAACATCATGTAAGCTAGACACAGCCAAAACATAACAATTTGATGCATAAGATGCATGGCGAGAGCCTGAACGAGTACGACTAGACAAAGGTGCATCCAATTTACTGTCACGCAAAGTGTGTACCAACCATTTTGGAATACCTCTAGCCTGCTCATTTTCAGCCCTTTCCTCATCAAGTACATCATGCACATCTGCATCAATAATAGGCTAATCTATATCATTTTCAGAAACCCCCTATAGGCTGTACATTTTCCTCATTGGAACTTACATTTTTATTTCCACCACTGAAAAGAGGCAACAAAGTGTCATAAATGTCTTGTGAGCTTACATTACTGTCTCTAGTACATGACAGCAAGGGCTGAAAGATGTGAGCTTACATTACTGTCTCTAGTACATGACAGCAAGGGTTGAACAGAATCTTCCACAAATACTACATCCTGGGAAACCAGAATACGTTTTGTTTGCGGATGATACAACCTGTAACCTTTGCTTTCAGCCCTATAACCAACAAAAATAGATTTGACACCATTATCATTTAATTTTATGCACTGTGTTTGTGGCACCAAAGCATATGCCAAACAACCAAAAACATGCATGTGCTCAATAGAAGGCTTTCTATCATGCCATGCTTCATATGGAGTAATAGACAACAAAGCTTTCGTAGGACACCTGTTTAGTACATAAGTGGCACACATGATGGCCTCAAGCCAAAAAGAATGCGGCAAAGCTTGACTTTTGACCATATATCGTGCCATTTCCGTAAGTGACGTGTTTTTCCTCTCAGCAACACCATTTTGCTGAGGTGTATAAGGCAATGTACATTGGTGTTTTATCCCACGACTAGCCAGAAATGCATTAAATTCATGAGACATATACTCCCCCGCTCGATCGGAATGGAGGGTGCCCATACTACATTTCGAGACATTTTCAACCATAGCCAGAAATTGTTTGAAGCACATCAAAACTTCGTACTTCGCTTTAAGCGGAAATACCCATGCATGCCTGGAGTAATCATCAATGAAAGTCACGAAGTACAGGTAATTGCCCAAGGACAGAGTTTGCATGGGCCCACAAACATCACTATGCACAAGCTGCAACCTGCATGTGGCCCGAACTGAACCATTCTTTGGAAACTTAGAACGTTGCATCTTACCCAAAATACAGCCTTCACAAACATGTTTGACAGGTGCTTCAAGAGGCGGCAAAGAAGCAACCATATGAGATTTCTGCAAACGCAGAAAACTGGCAAAATTCATATGACCAAAACGTGCATGCCAAAGTTTTGCATCTGAAATAGCCCTTGAATCTGCAACAGAATTTGCAAAATTTTGTCCACACTTGTCATACAAAGTGAGCTTATACAGCCCACGGCACAAAAGGCCAGATGCAACAATTTCATCTCCAAAACTGAGATCATAAACTGTACATCTGTCATCCACAAATTTGACTACAAGTCCAAGTCTAGCAAGTGCGGATACAGACAAGAGATTCTTCTTGACCCAGGTACATAAAGTGCATCAACAAGTGTGAAGGAACTGCCATTTTCAGCAGTAAGCACAAGTGACTGAATTCCCATGAGGGACAAACTCGAGAGAGGTGAACAATTCACGATGTGAGGTAATGTGCTTTGTAGCACCACTGTCAAAATACCACACATGTGAATCTGCAACAACTGACAAGCATGCATCATGGACAACAAGATTGTAAGTGCACTCTGCGCTAAAAGCCCATTCTGCATCAACATCAGCATTACATTCCCCTTTTACAGAAGACTCAACAATGGCTACATTTGTAGTTGAACCGGCATTTGCAGTGGAACCACCCTCTTTCTTCTTAGCCTCTTTGGCCTTCAACTTAGGACACGACTTGATCAAGTGATCATTAGCTTTACAATAATGGGCTCGAGTCCTGTTTTTTCTGGAAAGTGACTCTTGCAACAACAATGTGCATAATGCATCAAACTTGACAACTTTTGGATTTCCTTGGGTCATAAGTCTCCAAGTACTAGCAAAAGTCTGGTAAGAATCTGGTAAGGCATCAAGAACAGTCTACACAAGGGAACTCTTTGAAATGACTTCACCTGTAGAAATAAGTTGCTCATTAATATCCTTGACACTAGCAAGGAAAGTGTCCATATCATCTTCCTCATGCATAATCTTTGACTCCAGCTCTTTACGCAGCAAAGCAATTTTAGCCTCATTGCGACTTGCATAATGAACAACCAAAATATCCCAAGCTTGTTTTGCAGATTTTGCTGAACGGATGTGAGGAACAATAGTGGGATTCACAAACAATGCAATCAATGCATGATCTTGCGCATCCTTTACATCCCAACGAGGTTGTTCTGCTGTAGGCAAAACAACTCTAATTGCAGCAAGACCTGCAACATCCTCAACATCTCCTGCATCCTCAGAACTAGGACGTACATCAATGCCATGCACAATATTCCAGACGCCCTTTGACATAAGACATGTTGCATCATGTAAGCCCACATATGAGAATTTTCCCCATCCAACCCGTCCTCAACAGCAAACATCTTGAACACATCTGTGTTGTTGTCAGCCATGGTAAATGCTGCATGTGATGTGAAAACTACACAAAAATAGGAGAAATGGAGCGGGAACAACACGTGTTATATAGCACAAACTGTAGAAGATTGTAAGGCACATGTTATGTAGAAAACAACACTGACAAAGATTCTGCACAAAATGACAAAATAGCCTATGCAGTGCTACCTATAGTTAAAATGGAGGCCAAAATGAGCCCAAATCATTTGATCAGACTGAGCTATTTGAGCTCTCGCAAAATATTTGTCGACCTAGGAATGCTTGCCAAACCTCACTGTAATCGAAGAAAGTGAGCAAGCGTGTGCTGGAGCAGCTGGCGACTAGGCCCGGGAGGACGTAACCTACTTTGATACCAATTGTTTTAATTAGGGTTGCAGAGAAATGCACACAGCTTGGAGAAGATGAAGGAAGCTCAAGGCACACAATAGAGAGTGTGTTACTTAGTGTGCAATGGAAAGATAGATAGCCCTAGAGTGATGGGCGTATATACAATGCTTGGGGGAAAAATATGCGCAGACTAAGCTCTACGAGGTTTCCCAAAATTTTTTTCGACCTGTGAACACTCTCCAAAGCTCATTTAAATCAGAGAAAATGAGCAGTCATGTGCTAGAGCTGCTCACGAATAAGCTTGGGAGGATGCAACCTGCTCTGTGATACCAATTGTTGGAATTAGGGTTGCAAGGAAATGCGCACAGCTTGGAGAAGACGAAGGAAGCTCAAGGCACACAACTGAGAGTGTATTACTTAGTGTGCAATGGAAAGATCGATATCCCTAGAGTGATGGGCGAATATACAATGCACATGGGAAAAACCCTCCTAAACAGGGTGAAAATGCCCCGGTGGTCCTAGTGTGTTCGCACACATCTCTACCACATGTATATGGTAACAAACGGTTACAAAAAAGGGTTTTTATGGTTGATGTAAGATCTTATGCGGCTATGTATTGATGGAAATATGTAAAGCCTATTGTTGAGGGTCATGGTAAGGTTTTATTTAGCCGGGGGATTCTCAAAATATGGTGATCCTTTCAATGATATAGGTTTTGGAGCGAGCCCTTGATATCCCCATATTTTTGGCATTGACATAAGGTATATGTTTATGTGATTAGTACAGTATTGCTGTGCATCTGCTGACCTGCCATTGTTGGCATTGTTGTCATCTTTATGCGCATGCATTTGACAGTTTTCAATTGGTCAGAGACACTCTCCTAGAGTTGGAGACACTAATAGTAATAGTTTTTTGAGATTCTATCTTGCTAGTTAGCCACTTGGATCAATGTTTCAGTCTTTGCACACAGTTTGGGTTCAGAAGTCAGTTTTGCAAGGGGAGACTTTGCAAAAAAAAAAAATGTTTTCTATCATCTTGTTTAGTGCAGCGGATCTACCACTTTTGTTCCTTGTCAAGTGATGGTTTCATCATCGGAGAATTCTTTGCTCAACATTGAGTAGTTAGATGGCACTAACTTCCCATTTTGAAAGGAACAAATTTACAATGTCTTAGTACAGAAGAAGCAGATCTGGCCCGATAAAGATGAAGGGGATAAAGCCTGAGGATATGGATGAGTATGATTGGCAAGAGTTGAATGAGCTTGCCAGGTCCATCCATGCTGAATTTGTCAAAGAATATGTACTTCAATGTAAACATGGAAAAGACTAGCTATGAGCTGTAGAAGAGGTTATGTGACATGTACGAGAGGCAAAGTGTAGCGTCACAGGTTTATTGGTTGAAAAAGTTAGTTGATTTGAAGATGGATGAGGACACACCCATGTGCAACCATCTCAATGAGTTCAACATAATTTTCAGCGAGCTTTCTGTACAGGGAGTCAATTTTGACGATTCGGTCAAAGCAATGTTCTTACTAGTTACGTTGCCAAAAAGTTGGGATACTTTTTGCACATCCATAAGTAACTCAACACCTCCTGATGGTTTAGCATGTGCCGATGTTGAGGAAAGTTTCCTTACTGAAGAGGTTAGCAGGAAGAATCTAGATGCTTCTCCTGGTAGTAGCAATGCTCTCATTGTTTGTGGTCGATCACAAGAAAAAGAGCAAGCAGAATCATGAAGGAAAATCTCATTATTGCACATTTGGTGATAGCTCGTGGAAGATCACCAAAGGTTCTTTAGTGGTAGCACATGGTTCAAAGTCTGGGACTTTGTACATGCTACATGCATCCAATGTTAAAACCATGTAATTTGTGTAATCGAGCAGCCAAGAGTTTCTTTGTGGCATCTTCGGTTAGGACATATGTCTCAAAAGGGAATGAAAATCTTGTCTCTTTTTTGTTATGTTCCTGGCTTCAATTTCTCAGAATTTTCAGTTTGTGAGCATTGTCTTTATGGTAAACAAACACACAAAAGGGGAAGCACTCAAAAAAGTGAGCCGTTAGAGTTAGTGCATAGTGATGTGTGTGGTCCTATGCCTAACGTATCCATGGGAGTTTCATTGTACTTTGTTACATTCATCGATGACTTCTCAAGGAAAGTGTGGGTGTATCCTCTCAGGAAGAAGGATGAAGTTCTTTCAAAATTTTAGAATTTTGTGGCATTAGTGGAGAATCAGTTTGGCAAGAAAGTCAAGTGCTTAAGGTCAGACAATGGTGGTGAGTATGTCACTAAAGCCTTTCAAAAATTCTGTGATTCCAAAGGCATCAAAAGAGAGTTGATTGGTCCATATAATATTCCAAAAAATGGTGTTGTTGAGAGGATGAAACATACCATACAAGAGAAGTAGTGTAGCATGTTGTCTAATGCAATTGAAGTGCCTAATGTTAGACAACAAGGCCAAAATCCTCTTGTAGTACAAGATGATGTTGAGGGACAACATCCTCAACCAGTTATTAGAAGGTCTGCAAGAGTTTCAAGGCCTCCTGATCGATTTACTCCCTCATTGGACTACATTATGTTGACAGATTGTGGAGAGCCTTCCTGCTATAAGGAAGCCATGTCAATGGATGACAAGGCAAAGTGGGAGAAATCTATGCAATAAAAATGGACTCGCAACATAAGGATCAAACTTGGAAGATGGTAGTTGCCTTAAGGTAAAAAGGAATTACCATGCAAATGCGTGTATAAGCAAAAAGTTACACCTCATGATAATAAATCCAAGTACAAGGCACGACTTGTTGCTAAAGGATTTAAGCTATAGTAGGGTATTGACTTTGATGAGATCTTTTCTCCAGTTGTCAAGATGACTACTCTACGGTGTGTACTTGCTTTGGTTGCTAAAGAAGACATGGAACTTGACCAAATGGATGTCAAGACGACATTCTTGCATGATGATCTTCAAGAAGGAGTGTATATGCAGCAACTAGAAGGTTTTGTTGAGAAGGGCAATGAAGAGTTGGTGTACTATGGTCTAAATAGTCATCAAGGGAGTGGTATCATAAATTCTACTTGTTCATGCTATCTCAAGGCTACAAAGGTAGCATTATGGACCACTGCCTCTACAATAAGCAAGCTAAAGATGGTAGTTTGCTAATTTTGGTCCTTTATGTGGATGATATGTTAATTGCCAGGAAATGCAAGGATGAGATTTCAGCCTTGAAGTTAGAGTTTGTTACCATATACATGTGGTAGTGATGTGCGTGAACACACTAGGACCGCCGGGGCATTTTTTGTTGGAATTATGGTTGCAGAGAAACACACACAGCTTGGAGAATACGAAGGAATCTCAAGGCACACAATAGAGAGTATGTTACTTAGTGTGCTATGGAAAGATAGATAGCCCTAGAGTGATGGGCGTATGTACAATGCACGGGGGAAAAAACCTCCTAAAGAGGGAAAAAATGCCTCGGCGGTCCTAGTGTGTTCACACACATCACTACCACATGTATATGGTAACAAATCCCCCCTGGAGTGATGCGGTGAACAAGAGCTGGCACATGAGTAAAGGGAAGTGCCATGCCCTGAGGACAAGATCAGGCCACAAAGGGGAGTAAGCCCAAAGCTTTGCGGAAAGCTTCAAACTTCTCACGAGACAATGCCTTTGTGAAAAGATCTGCAAAGTTGTCCTGTGTTGGCACATAAGCCAAGCTGATCTCTCCTGCTGAGAGCCTCTCCCTGACATAGTGGTAATGCACCTCAATGTGCTTTGTGCGAGCATGAAAAACTGGGTTCCTCGCAACTGCCAATGTGCTCTGACTATCAGTGTAGATAGTCTTGGCAGTGTCCTGTCCAACACCCAAATCAGCGATAAGGCATCGGAGCCATACACACTCAACTGTAGCTGTGAAGACTGCCCTGTACTCAGCCTCACAACTCAAAGTGGCCACAGTAGATTGGTTCTTGCTCAACCATGATATACATGAACAGCCAAGCATGAAACAAAAACCCCTTGTGGACACTCGCGTGTCAAAACAACCAGCCCAATCTGAGTCCGAAAAAGCATGTAAGTCTGGCGGCAATGATCCCCCCTTGGGATAAAACAAGCCAAGATGTAAAGTGCCACTAAGGTCGCGGAAAATCCTCTTGACAGCCTGCCAATGCTTAGATCCTGGGCTATGCATAAATCTGCTGACGTGTGAGACTGCAAACTGAATATCCGGCCTCGTGTTGCATACATAAATGAGGCAGCCAATAGCAGTTTGGTAAAGAGTGACATCAGCAGGATCACCAACATCATGTAGACTCAACTTCAAATTGTTTCCATGGGAGTGGCAATAGGTTTGCAATCCTCAAGTCCAAACTTACATAGCAATGTCTCTATGTAACTTTTCTGACACAAGGCAATACCACCATCACACTACTTAAACTGTATACCCAAATAATGATGCAACAGCCCCAAACCTTTCATCTTGAATGTATCATTCAAATCAGACTTAAATTCAGCAATATGTCTCTCATTTGGTCCAGTGATCAGCAAATCATCAACATAAAGAACCACAATGAGAAGTACATCACCCTCACGCTTTACATACAATGTGCTTTCTGTTGGAATGTTACGAAAGCCTTGTTTGACCAAATGAGTGTCAGCTTTCTCATACCAAGCATGAGGAGATTGCTTCAATCCATACAAAGCCTTCTTACATCTGCACACTTTGTCCTCTTGTCCTTTTATGACAAAACAGCGAGGCTGCGTTACATAAACTTCCTCATATATGTCACCGTTCAAGAAAGCAGTAACAATGTCTGATTGATGTACATCCTACCCAAAATGAGCTGCCAATGCACATAGAAAACGCACAGTAGTCATACGACAAGTGGGAGAAAAAGTCTCTTCATAATCTATGCCTTTTTGCTGTGCATAACCCTTTGCAACAAGTCGAGCCTTATGGCGATCAATCTCACCATCCGGCTTGCGCTTCAACTTGTAAACCCACTTCATACCAATGGCCTTTTTGCCAGGAGGCAAATCACATAAAGTCCATGTGTCATTCTCTATAAGTGCATCATATTCTGATTGCATGGTAGCCATCCAATTTTCTGAATTCTGTGCTTCATCAAAAGATAGAGGCTCCTCAACATCATGTAAACAAGACACGGCCAAAGCATAACAATCTCATGCATAAGATGCATGGCGAGAGCCTGAACGAGTACGACTAGACAAAGGTACATGCATTTTATTTTCACGCATAGCTCTAGCCTGCTCATTTTCAGCCCTGTTTATGTACATAAGTGGCACACATAATGGCCTCAAGCCAAAAAGAATGCGGCAAAGCTTGACTTTTGACCATACATCGTGCCATTTCCGTCAGTGACCTGCTTTCCCTCTCACCAACACCATTTTGCTGAGGTGTATAAGGCACTGTACATTGGTGTTTTATCCCACGACTAGCCAGAAATGCATTAAATTCATGAGACATATACTCCCCCCCTCGATCGGAACGGAGGGTGCCCATAGTACATTTCGAGACATTTTCAGCCATAGCCAGAAATTGTTTGAAGCACATAAAAACTTCGGACTTCGCTTTAAGCGGAAATACCCATGCATGCCTGGAGTAATCATCAATGAATGTCATGAAGTACAGGTAATTGCCCAAGGATGGAGTTTTCATGGGCCCACAAACATCACTATGCACAAGCTGCAACCTGCATGTGGCCCGAACTGAACCATCCTTTGGAAATTTAGAATGTTGGATCTTACCCAAAATACAACCTTCACAAACATGTTTGACAGGTGCTTCAAGAGGCGGCAAAGAAGCAACCATACGAGATTTCTGCAAACGCAGCAAACTGGCAAAATTCAGATGACCAAAACGTGCATGCCAATGTTTTGCATCTGAAATAGCCCTTGAATTTGCAACAGAATTTGCAAAATTTTGTCCACACTTGTCATACAAAATGAGCTTATACAGCCCACGGCACAAAAGGCGAGATGCAACAATTTCATCACCAAAACTGAGATCATGAACTGTACATCTGTCATCCACAAATTTGACTACAAGTCCAAGTCTAGCAAGTGCGGATACAGACAAGAGATTCTTCTTGATCCCAGGTACATAAAGTGCATCAACAAGTGTGAAGGAACTGCCATTAGCAGCAGTGAGCACAATCTTTCCAACTCCTTGAACTGGTAAGAGGCGTTGTTGGCACAAGTGACTGAATTCCCATGAGGGACTGACTCGAGAGAGGTAAACAATTCACGATGTGAGGTAAGGTGCTTTGTAGCACCACTGTCAAAATACCACACATGTGAGGTAAGGTGCTTTGTAGCACCACTGTCAAAATACCACACATGTGAATCTGTAGCAACTGACAAGCATGCATCATGGACAATAGGATTGTAAGTGCACTCTGTGCTAAAAGCCCATTTTGCATCAACATCAGCATTACAGTCTCCTTTCACAGAAGACTCAACAATGGCTGCATTAGTAGTGGAACCAGCATTTGCAGTGGAACCACCCTCTTTCTTCTTAGCCTCTTTGGCCTTCAACTTAGGACACGACTTGATCAAGTGATCATTGGCTTTATAATAATGGCAACGCATCTTCTTTTTGCCCTTATCACCAGAATTTCCAAACAAAGTGTTGCCAGCAGAAGCATTAGGAACATAATTTTTGCCACTCGCAGCAGAACCATAAGAAGTGGCTGCATTACTGTTACCACCCTTTCTTTGAGAAGCAATAAAAGCCTGTTCAACTGCACGCTGCCTAGTCATGTTTTTTCTAGAAAGTGACTCTTGCAACAACAATGTGCATAATGCATCAAACTTGACAACTTCAGGATTTCCTTGGGTCATAAGTCTCCAAGTACTAGCAAAAGTCTAATAGGAATTTGGTATGGCATCAAGAACAGTCTGTAGAAGGGAACTGTCTGAAATGACTTCACCTGCAGAAATAAGCTGCTCATTGATATCCTTGACACTAGCAAGGAAAGTGTCCATATCATCTTCCTCATGCATAATCTTCGACTCCAGCTCTTTACGCAACAAAGAAATTTTAGCCTCATTGCGGCTTGCATAAAGACCTGCTAGAATATCCCAAGCCTATTTTGCAGATTTTGCTGAACAGATGTGAGGAACAATGGTGCACTTCACAGACAACGCAATCAATGCATGAGCCTACGCATCCTTAACATCCCAACGAGCTTGTTCTGCCGTAGGCAAAACAACTGTAACAGTTGCAATCCTTGCAACAAGACCTGCAACATCCTCAACATCGCCTACATCCTCAGAACCAGGACGTACATCAATGCCCTGCAGAATGTTCCGGACACCCATTGACACAAGAACATGTTGCATCATATAAGAGCACATAGGGTAGTTGTCCCCATCGAACCTGTCCTCAGCAGCAAACATCTTGAACACATCTGTGTTGTTGTTGTCAGCCATGGTAAATGTTGCACCTGATGTGAAAATTGCCCGAAAATAGGAGAAACGGAGCGGGAACAACCTGTGCTATATAGCACAAACCATAGAAGACTATAAGGCACCTGTTATGTAGAAAACGGTACTGACAGAAATTCTGCACAAAATGACAAAATAGCCTGTGCAGTACTGCCTGTAGTGGAGACGGAGGCCGAAATGAGCCCAAATCAAAATTCTGAGCAGACTGAGCTTTTCGAGCTCACCCAAAATTTTTGTCGACCTGCGAACGGCCGCCAAAGCTCATTGAAATCGAAGAAAGTGAGCAGGCGTGTGTTGGAGCAACTGGCGACTAAGCCCGGGAGGACGTGACCTGCTTTGATACCAATTGTTGGAATTAGGGTTGCAGAGAAACACACACAACTTGGAGAAGACGAAGGAAGCTCAAGGCACACAATAGAGAGTATGTTACTTAGTGTGCTATGGAAAGATAGATAGCCCTAGAGTGATGGGCGTATGTACAATGCATGGGGGGAAAAACCTCCTAAAGAGGGAAAAATGCCCCGACGGTCCTAGTGTGTTCACACACATCTGTATATGGTAACATTTTTTCCCTCTTTAGGAGGTTTTTCCCCCCGTGCATTGTATATACGGCCATCACTCTAGGGCTATCTATCTTTCCATTGCACACTAGGTAATACACTCTCCATTGTGTGCCTTGAGCTTCCTTCATCTTCTCCAAGCTGTGTGTGTTTCTCTCCAACCCTAATTCCAACAATTGGTATCAGAGCAGGTTGCATCCTCTCGGGCTTAGTCGCGAGCTCTGGCTCCAGTACACGCCAGCTCACTTTCTCCAATTTCAGTGAGCTTTGGCGAGCGTTCGCAGGTCGACAAATATTTCGGGTCGGCTCGAAGAGCTCGGTCTGCTGAGATTTTCTATTTGGGCTCATTTCGGCCTCCGTTTCCACTACAGGCAGTACTGCACAGGCTATTTCGTCATTTTGTGCAGAATTTTTGTCATTGCCATTTTCTGCATAACAGGTGTCTTATAGTCTTCTATGGTTTGTGCTATATAGCACGTGTTGTTCCCGCTCCGTTTCTCTTATTTTCGGGCAGTTTTCACATCAGGTGCAACATTTACCATGGCTGACAACAACAACACATCTTGTGTTCAAGATGTTTGCTGCTGGATAGGTTGGATGGGGACAACTACCCTATGTGGGATTATATGATGCAACATGTTCTTGTGTCAAAGGGCGTCTGGAACATTGTGCAGGGCATTGATGTACGTCCTGGTTCTGAGGACGTAGGCGATGTTGAGGATGTTGCAGGTCTTGCTGCAAGGATTGCTGCTGTTAGAGTTGTTTTGCCTATGGCAGAACAAGCTCGTTGGGATGTAAAGGATGCGCAGTCTCATGCATTGATTGCGTTGCATGTGAAGCGTACCATTGTTCCTCACATCCGTTCAACAAAATCTGCAAAACAGGCTTGGGATATTCTAGCAGGTCTTTATGCAAGCCGCAATGAGGCTAAAATTGCTTTGCTGCGTAAAGATTATGCATGAGAAAGATGATATGGACAC
Organism: Adiantum capillus-veneris; assembly: GCF_014529385.1. Classification (NCBI taxonomy): domain Eukaryota; kingdom Viridiplantae; phylum Streptophyta; class Polypodiopsida; order Polypodiales; family Pteridaceae; genus Adiantum; species Adiantum capillus-veneris. The sequence goes on from NC_140947.1 coordinate 32,364,111, forward strand.
TTTCCTTGCTAGTGTCAAGGATATCAATGAGAAACTTATTTCTGCAGGTGAAGTCATTTCAGACAGTTCCCTTGTGCAGACTGTTCTTGATGCCTTACCAGATTCCTACCAGACTTTTTCTAGTACTTGGAGACTGATTGTTGTGCACGTGTACGGAGTGTGTGCAAGAGAGGGGAAGGAGAGAATGGGGAAGGGAGTGAAGCACAGTACACAGCAGGTTTGGGGTTAGTGGAGAGGAAGGTGAGAGAGTGGTCAAATCTCTCCCTTTCTCTCCCTATATTCATTTAGGTGAAAGTGTAAATAGGGGTGGTTTCCCACGGCCACCTGGCGTACACCCCAACAACCTCCCACTTGACGGTCATGGTGGCCAATAGTGGCATTAGTATAGTTAGTCTATACAAAATTGATGAAGCATTGCCGAGGCTTCATCCTACACCCATAAGTTCTATACAATGTGTAAATCGCTCCGAGGCTAGGCTCTTTGTGAGAGCATCTGCGGGGTTGTCGTCAGTGTGAACCTTGACAAGCTCGATACGCTTGCCAGCCAATGCATCTCGTATGACATGGTATCTGACCTCTATGTGTTTCAACTTTGAGTGAAACACTGGATTCTTTGCCAAAGCAATGGCACTCTGACTATCACAATGTAGTACTGGAACCTCGTGAATGCCCAAATCTCCCACTAGACGAGCCAACCATATGGCTTCCTTGCTGGCGTTAGACGTAGCAACATATTCTGCCTCAATGGTAGATGAAGACGTGCAATCTTGGAGACACGATCTCCAAGAGATAGCTGCTCCAGCAAACATGAACACATAGCCAGATGTGGATCTTCTACAATCCACGCAACCCGCATAATCCGCATCCGTGTAACCTACAATAGATGCATCACTGTTTCTGAAGCGTAAACACTTGCTAGCTGTACCTTTCAAATATCTGAGGATTTTCTTCACTGCTTCCCAATGCTTCTTGCCACGGTTTTCCATGTACCTACTAACCACTCCCACTACATGTGCAATGTCTGGTCTTGTGGCTACCATAGCATACATCAAACTGCCAATTGCTGAAGAATATGGTACTTTTGCCATTTCCTCTTTCTCAGCCACTGTCTTGGGAGAGTCTTCTTCGCTAAGTTTGGAGTATGCTTGCATTGGGGTACTCAATGACTTCCCCCCCTACATACTAAAACGTTGCAAGACTTTGTGAATGTACTTTTCTTGAGATAATTCAAGAATTCCACGTTTCCTGTTTCTCTTGATGTGCATACCAAGAAAGTGATTGGCATCTCCCAAATCCTCCATGGAAAATTGAGTGCTTAGCATCTTTTTCAACTGATTGATTTCATCAATTGATTTGCCTGCGATAAGCATATCATCTACATACAAGATCAAGATGATTAAAGAACCATCGTTCAACCTTTTTGTGTATAAGCAGTGATCCTCTTGACTTCTAATGTAACCCTGAGACTGCATGAATTTGTCGATTTCTTGATACCATTGCCTTGAACCTTGCTTGAGGCCATAGAGTGCCTTTTTCAGTCTACAAACCAATTCTGTCCTCGTTGGATTTTGGGTTTCACATACTAATCCCTCTGGTTGTTTCATGTAGACATCTTCATCTAGATCCCCATGAAGAAATGTTGTATTCACATCCATTTGGACAAGTTTTATGTCCTGGATAGCAACCAACCCAAGCACGGTGCGAAGTGTAGTCATCTTGACTACTGGAGAGAAAATCTCATCAAAATCCACACCTCTTGGTTGCTTGAAACCCTTGGCAACTAGACGAGCCTTGTATTTAGGCTCGGGATCTTCCGCTGTATACTTCTTCTTGTATACCCACTTGCAAGGTAAAGCATTTTTGCCTTTTGGTAATTCAACCAAATCCCATGTCTCATTAGCCACAATCGAATTGTATTCTGATTGCATAGCCTGCTCCCACTTAACACTATCCTCCATTTGTATAGCTTCTTTGTAGCAGGTTGGCTCTCCACTGTCAGTGACCAAAATGTGGTGTATACCCGGCTCAAACCGCTCAGGCGCACGTGATACTCTCTCAGAGCGTCCAGTGCCTGATTGCTGGACTCCACTCTCTCCGGAGCAATAGTAGTATCTTGCACTTGAGGAGTGGGTGCAACACTACTGAACCGAGTTGGTTCGGAGGCTACATCCTCAAAACGAACACGTCTGTACTCAACATCTTTGATGGGCTTCTTGTGCATTTTTGATTCATTGAAAATCACATGTGAGCTACGAATGACTTTGTTTGATTCTGGGTGCCAGAGACGATATCCCATCTCTCCGTTTGCACCATAGCCAAGAAAGATGCATTTGTGTGATCTGGGATCTAACTTCCGACGAAGTTCTTTGGGCACATGTGCATATGTCTCGCATCGAAATACACGTAGATGCTCATATCTTGGCCTTTTGCCAGTCCATAATTCCTTTGGAATTTTGAAATTCAAAGGAGAACTAGGTGACCTGTTGATGATGTGTGTTAAGTATGGAGCCTGATTTACCCTTGTCATTTTCTGTGGTAAAAGCGCACATTTGTAAGGCCCCCATTATGAGGAGAAGCCATCGTGCGTGAAGGAAAATCACTCACCGGAAACCAAAATTTTCACGGACAAGAATCAGGGGCAACTTTAGAGGACAGCCCTTTTGGCCTATAAAAGGAGGCCATTTCTATACACATTTCATAGTGTGAAGTTAATGCAACAAGGTGAGTGTGAGGTGGTGAGAGTGAAGCAAGGCCGGAGCTCTATCAAGGGTTTAATCCCTTTGTAAACTACTTCTTCTTTTGAAGTTCTAAAGCCATTGAGTGGCTGCTTTCCTGTGGACGTAGCCCACATTGGGTGAACCACGTATATCGTGTGTACTCTCTCTCTCTCTCTTTCCCGTGGACGTAGCCCACATTGGGTGAACCACGTATATCGTGTGTACTCTCTCTCTCTCTCTTTCCCGTGGACGTAGCCCACATTGGGTGAACCACGTATAACATGTGTACTCTCTCTCTCTCTCTACTCTATAATCTCTTGTGTGTGAAATCTATCTCTCTCCATTAAGTAATCTACTCAAAAATCTATTTAGCTACGTCTTATTTCCTAACAACTGGTATCAGAGCAAGGTTTGCTCGTAGCTAAATTATCTCAAGGAAAGAATTCCTTCAATTGAGTGGGAGTTATGGCGGAGGAAGGGAAGCTCAAGATTGAGAAGTTCAACGGCAAAAACTACTAACATTGGAAGATGCAGATTGAAGACTATCTCTACCAGAAGGACCTCTATTTTCCACTAGGCGGTCTTGTGAAGAAGCCCGCAACAATGGCAGATGAAGCATGGATTGTCCTTGATCGAAAGGCACTGGGAACAATTCGATTAAGCTTGGCGTCAACGGTGGCCTTCAATGTTTCGGAGATGAAGACCACGGAGGACTTGATGAAGTCACTTGACAACTTCTACGAGAAACCATCGGCATCCAATAAGGTATTTCTTATGAAGCGCTTGTTCAATCTAAAGATGGTAGAGAATGGTTCAGTTGCAGAACACCTAAATGACTTTAACACAAACATAAGTCAACTTTGATCAGTGAAAATCAATTTCGATGACGAAGTGCGAGCTCTCCTTATACTATCATCTCTACCGAATAGTTGGGACAGCCTTGTGATGGCTGTAAGTAATTCTATCTCTGGCACAAATACTTTAAGTTTGATGATATTGTGGGTGTTCTCCTAAGCGAGGAAATGAGAAGGAGAAGCACAGGAGAATCATCAAGTGCTGCACTATCAGTGGAAACAAGAGGAAGGCCTAAGGAGAGGTTCAAAAACCAAAAGGGTCGTGATCGCTCAAGGCGGAGCAAGTCACGCACAAAGTCAGTTCTTGAATGTTGGAACTGCGGCAAGAATGGCCACGTCAAGAAGGATTGCTGGTCCAAGAAGAAGAAGGAGACAGAGTCTCAAGACAACAAGCCAACATCGGAGGCCAATGTGGCAGGTAAAGTAGAGCAAGATGCTCTAATTCTCTCATTAGACAATGTGTCTAATTCCTGGATAGTAGATTCCGGGGCTTCATTCCATGCGACACCACACAAGCAACATTTCCAAGACTACACCACAGGTAATTTTGGGTATGTATACTTGGGAGATGATGAAGCTTGTGAGATTGTCGGCAAAGGTACAGTTTCTGTCAAAACTGCTAACGGAAATGAATGGAAGCTTAAAGATGTTAGGCATGTTCCTTCTCTTCGCAAAAATTTGATCTCTACAGGACAATTGGACGATGAAGGTCACAACATTGCATTCGGAAACAAACGGTGGAAGATCTCAAAGGGATCTTTGGTGGTTGCCAAGGGAGAAAAAGTCGGTACACTTTACTTGTGTACTGTTAGCACGCAACCTTCAGCTTGTGCAGCAACTACAGAAGTTGACAGTGCGGTGTGGCACTACCGACTTGGGCATATGAGTGCCAAAGGAATGCAAATCCTTCAAACAAAGAAGCTTCTACCAGGTTTGAAAGAAGTGGACTTAGAGTTCTGTGAAGATTGTGTTTATGGTAAACAAAAGAGGGTAAAATTTCAAAAATCAGGAAATGAAAGAAAAAATAAAAAACTTGAGTTGGTTCATTCTGATGTTTGGGGTCCTGCAAGTACACCATCACTTGGTGGCTCATTGTACTATGTAACATTCATAGACGATGCGACTAGAAAAACATGGGTTTATGTCATGAAGAATAAATCCGATGTATTTTCCATATTTCAAAGGTGGAAAGCCTTTGTGGAGAATGAAACAGGTACCAAGGTTAAATGCCTCAGATCCGACAATGGAGGCGAATATTGCAGCCAAGCTTTTGAAAGCTTTTGTGCTAGCAATGGAATTCGGAGGAAAAGGACAACCCCAAGGACACCTCAACAAAATGGGATTTCGGAAAGGATGAACATGACAATCATGGAACGAGCACGCAGTATGCAGCTACATGCAGGCGTAGCACTTGAGCTTTGGGCGGAAGCTGTAAGTACGTCTGTGTACTTAGTCAATCGGTCACCCTCAACGGCATTGGATGGGGGAGTTCTAGAAGAGGCATGGACAGGTAAACCGGTGAATTATGCATTTCTCAAAGTGTTTGGGTGTGAGGCTTTCATGCACATAGATAGAAGCCTAAGATCAAAGCTAGATGCAAAGTCCAAAAAGTGTTTCTTCATTGGCTATGGAGAAGGAGACTTTGGGTATCGCCTATGGAATCGTGAAGATGGTAAAATCTTAAGGAGTAGGGATGTAATTTTTAACGAACAAAATATGTACAAAGATTATTTGGAAAGAAAACAAACAAAAGAAACAAGTGATGAGTACATGGAGCTTGAGGACGGTGAAGACTCAAGGACTGCTCACTGGAAACCAAAATTTTCACAGACAAGAATAAGGGGAAACTTTAGAGGCCTCGGCGGAGGCCCCCGACACTTTTTTTTTCCGCCGGAATATTCCTTTTCGTCGGAAAATCATGGCCGTACGGCGGCCGGAAAGTGGTCAGAAAACAACCGGTCGGTTGGCCGGTGGCCGGTAGTCAATGGCCGATGGCCGGTGGTCGTAAGTCAATGGCCGGTGGCCGAATTCAAAAGCGGACTTGTCTTTTCAAGGGCGGCCACACATGGGCGGATTGGAGGGTCCGATTTGTACTTATTCGCACAAGGGCGGCTACACATGGTTGTCTCTCATAAGAGAGGGCAGCCCTTTTGGCCTATAAAAGAAGGTGAGTGTGAGGTGGTGAGAGTGAGGTGGTGAGAGTGAAGCAAGGCGGGAGCTCTATCAAGGGTTTAATCCCTTTGTAAACTACTTCTTCTTTTGAAGTGCTAAAGCCATTGAGTGGCTACTTTCCCATGGACGTAGCCCACATTGGGTGAACCACGTATATCGTGTGTACTCTCTCTCTCTCTCTACTCTATAATCTCTTGTGTGTGAAATCTATCTCTCTCCATTAAGTAATCTACTCAAAAATCTATTTAGCTACGTCTTATTTCCTAACAATGTGCACTGCTGTAAGAACATCTTCCCCCCAAAACTCTGGAGTAAGCTTCGCCATAGACATCATAGAGACAACTCGCTCTTGAAACGTACGTTTCAGTCTTTCAGCTATCCCATTTTGTGTAGGTGTGTATGGAGCAGTAAACTGCCGTCGAATGCCTTTTCTATTGCAAAAATCCTTGAAATCTGTGGAGACGTATTCTCAACCATTGTTCGTGCGAAAAGTTTTGAGCTTTGTTCCTGATTGGTTCTCAACCATGGAAAAGAATTTTTGGAATGTCAAAAAAACTTCTTCCTTATGCTTAAGGAGGTACACCCACACCTTTCTGGTAGAATCATCTATGAACGTGAGAAAGTAGTTCGCCCCCCCTAGAGTTTTATGTGGCATTGGACCACACAAATCACTGTGCACTAAGTCTAGAGGGTCGCCTAGTTTTTTATTCAATGGCAAAGATGTCAACCTAGTCTGTTTGCCATATAGACAATGCTCACACATTGGAAAGTCCATGTAATCTAACACAGGTACGTAGCCAAAACGCTGAAGTGTTTTCATTTCCTTTTGGCTAATATGCCCTAGCCGACTATGCCACAACTCAGGAGATGGTAGCTCGGCAACATAGATAGAGTGTTCGTCGACACTCAAAACAAACAAAGAGTACAGGGATCCATTTTTATTACCTTTCATCATGATAAGGTTGTTCTTGCGGATCAGCCAAGAACGATTACCAAAAATTGTAGTGTAGCCAAGATCATCCAATTGCCCTATCGAAAGCAAGCTTTTCGTAAGCTTGGGCACATGTCTGACATTCTGCAACACAAAAGTAGTGCCATTATGCATTTGAAGTTTCACATCACCAATGCCAATAATATCAAGCTCATAGGAATCACCAAGCTTGACTATTCCATGCATGGATGCATAAGAGGAAAACCACTCTCTATGCGGTGTGACATGAAAACTTGCACCAAAATCAAGGATCCAATTCTGTGCATAACATTCATCCTGTGCAACCAAAGCATCTGGAGTGAGATCTGAAGTGAAAATGAGAACATCTGAGGCATCTGCGGTCACCTCGGCATGAATCTCTGTGGGCATAATGAGCATCACTGGAGGAGGAGCATCCTCTACTGCAATGGTAGGTATGGGAGACTCAACAATATGGAGCTCCTCAATTTTTACTGTACTTTTGCTTTTTCCAGAATTATCCTTTTGCATGTTTTTTTGATCTCTTAGGAAACTGCGACAATCCTTTTTGTAATGACCCTTCTTGTGGCAATAGTAACACTCGACATTTTTGGCATTGCGGTCTCTACTTTGGTTCCTGTGTCTGCTAGGACTACGAGAATTTTGCTCTCTACTTTTGCTTTTGTTTTGTTCCTGTCACGGCCTCTTGCCTTTGTTGAACTGCCAGCCATATATGCATCTCCATGACTAGCATTATCGAGAGATTTACGACGAATCTCTTCAATGAGAGCAACGCATCTGTGACAACATTGAACTCTAACTTGCCATTCGGAGCTGAATTGCTAATGGCTGTGCAAAAGATATCCCATGAACTGGGTAGAGAGCATAACAAGAAGATAGATTTGAGTTCATCGTCAAACTCCTTAAAGCCCTTAGATGTCAGCTGACTAAACAAGGAATTGAACTCATTTAAGTGACTAGAAACTGTGCTACCTTCTTTCATGTTGAGCTTCATAAGCTTTTTCATGAGAGAAACCTTGTTGGATGCACTTTTGCTCTCCCATGCTGAACATAAGCTATCCCAAAGTTCCTTGGTTGTTTTCTTCCCTATGATAGTGAAGAAGACTGATTCGGCTAGATGTAGACGTATCATAGCCATGGCTTTTGCATCCAAAAGCTCCCATTGAGCTTGTGTATAATCATCATCCTTTGCGTGCTCTTTCAACGGTTCTGAGAGGCCTTTGTTTATCAAAACATCTTTCATGCGCTCTTTCCACATGGTGAAGTTGGTGCCATCGAACTTTCGAATGAAATACTCCTCCTTTTCTGAAGAAGAAGCCATCGCTGATAAGAGGGTTTGAGAGGTGCCAAACTATGGCGAGACGCTGTAGAAATTTGGGCAGAGGAACCTTTGTATCGGGAATAAAATCTCAACCGAAATAGACTCAAAAGTGTTAACTATGGAAGTCACAACTCGCGGAAAGTAAATCCGGCAGAGTCTCCTTTGTATGAGGAGTCAAAACTCAACTCAAAATGCATATAATTGTGCCAACTGCACTAACTGGGCATCTGCTGCTAAAGTCTTTTTTGGTCTGTCAACTCTCCGGTGTAGGGTTCTTCACATCTATAATAGAGATCTTGCTCCCCATTATTATATTTGTATAGCCCCACATAGATGTTATCAGTGTTGATCCTTGTAGTTTCATTCTCTCTTCTTAACCTCGCATCAGGGAAGTTCATTATTGGTGCTTTCTCCTCAAGTTCTTCATCTACTTTGGCTTTGGTGCCCATCAATCCCCACTTGTCCACAATGTTAGGGTTTAGGACTACCAAGTACATGGTACCCTCGTCATCTAGATATCTATCTCCGCTATAGCTCACAGGTACTAAGTCCTTGAACTCACTAGGTCCATCTTCTATCTTCACACAATAGCGGTCCATTCCATCCTTGTAGATCTTGGCACCTTGCTCATTGTCGTACTGATATTTTATGAACAATAGCTTCATTGTGGCGGAAGGTCTTGATGATCCTGCTGCCATATTTTTTCTGTTGTTCAGGTTCAGGTGTTCCAAGTGTTCGGTGAAAATCTTGTAAGATCTCTCCGAAGAAGTATCAGAGACACTTCCTTCAAAGATCAGCTGTAATGGTTGCACCCAACTTTGGTTTACACTTCCCTCGGTTGATATGACACTTGATGGTTCCCCTTGTTTTGGTTGGTTATTCTGGAGGTTCCTGCCCGATCTCAAATTCATCAATTCCCCTAAAGGACTTTAACTTTTCCGTCTCGGCAATTTGTTTTCCCCAAGTTTTTGTGGTCAGAATTAATCCAAACTGATTGATACTTGGTCAATTGTTTAATCTTGTCAGTTGGACAACTTCTGTTTCAACAAGTGAGAATTTTGTTGCAGTTATGCTGAAAAAGACATTATACGCGTATGATGTCTTTTTTCACAGATTTAGACTATTTTGGTTATGCTCACTCTCAGTAGGCCCCTTATGCTCTTTCCACTCACAAAATTCAGTTTGAACTCTGTTTGAGCAAGTTATGGCTAATTTAGGCTTTTCTTGGCAATTTTCCGCTTTTGACTTGTTTTTTGGGTCAATTGTGATCCAAATGGGATGAAACTTGAAATATAACCTCTAGACAGCTATTACAATGGATCTGTGTTAGCAAAGTATCAAAATATGTCCAAAATTAGGTCAAAGACATCATACGCATATGATGTCTTTTTCATCAATTTGGGTCAAAACTTGATATTTATGCTTCCTACAGTGCTTGTAACAATCTTGTCAGGTCAGATATCAAAAATAAGCAGTGGATGTGCCAAAAGACATTATACGCGTATGATGTCTTTTGTCCAAAATTTTGACTATTTTTGGTTTTAAGCCTTCTCCAATGTTTATAATTGAGTTTCAAGTATTTTTGTCAGGTTTGAATGTAAAAACAAGATCTGAATCCAAAATTTCCTATTCTTTGCGTTTCTTGGACTCCGACTTGTCTTTTCGGGTTTCTTTGAGTGTTAATGCTCTTGTTTTAAGTTGAAATTAGGGTATAACCCCCCTTTTGAACACTCTGGTAAAGTCAAAATTTCTGTTTTGGTCTCTGTTTGGTCATTTAGACATCATACGCGTATGATGTCTAAAGTTGCAGATTTCCAATTTTTTGGCACAGAATCCTTCCTAAAGCTTTCTCAAGTGCTCAGCAACTCCCAGATACACAGAAAATTTCTCTGACTTTTGTTTATTGCAAGTTTCACTACTAACTTGACGGTTTAGTGATCTAACATGCAATCAACCATATCAAGCAAATACTCCAATGATTATAAGCTCTAGATCAGGATCAAATGAAGTCCTACCTAAGCTATTTCTAATCATAAAATGGGTTTGGTAATTGTGACTTTAAAGATATCCACTGTCACTCACGGACTAGCAAATTCTTCTTCTATCAACAACTACTCAACACCAACAAAACAACAAACAAATCTAAGCTAAACTAAAAATACTGTCAACACGGAAGACCCAGGAATACCCCACTTCCTAGTATCTCTCGAGATCTTCGGAGTCCACCACTCCTAGATTTTTTCTAACTAAAGTATACAAAGTAGTTTATACGACTCACCTCGTAGGATTAGTCTAAGGTCACCTACTTAGGGCTCTCGTCCCCGGCAACGACGCCAAATGTTAAGGCGGTTACGCCGCTAGCGGAAGCTAAATAGCGAGAACTCAACCAACAACAGAATTTGTCAGACGAGGACGAAGCTTGACCCGCAGGCGCATGGAAACAACTAGGTGGGTGTCAAATCACCTACTCGACCTTCTAATGACAATCACTACTAAGGAAATCAAATCTAAGTTCTAAAATACGCAAGTGACTGAAATCCGTACTACGAACGAATGCTATACGAAACAGGATCTAGAATCATTGAATCGATCTCAAACTCAAGGGGAAGTCTATGCACTAGGTAAGAACAACACCCTAAAGACTTGAACTGCAAAATCAACCTATAATCACTCCGTGCGGTAAACGCGTATGAAGACATGCCGAAAAATACAGGTGACCGAAACTTGACCCCGATGGTACTAATGCGTAGCTCTACTCGTTGTGGTTCTATAGATATGCTGCATGCTCTATTCCGACACACGAGTTGGAAGAGAACTCACACCGAAGCTCGTAGGAACTTACCACACATAGAAGCCTATAGCGCGCACTCTTGGTATCAGTGCGTAGCTCTCGCCGTTGCTAACACAATGGCGGTGTCGCTTCTCCAATGGCGGCTCCGTAGCTCCTGTAGCAAGTAGATAAGACTCTCTCTCTCTCTCTCACTCTCTCTCAGACACAGTCACGGTGCTCAAAAACTCCCTTTGATTAATAATCTGAATCCCCCTTAGGTTACAAAAACTTTGGCTTATATACCTCAGCCTTGGAGTTGAGAACATCTCTAACTAATTACATCAGCAAGTGAAATTACTTCGGGATTACAAGCTGGAAACTCAATTGAGTCCCGTTATTTAATGAATGGCTCAATTCAAAATCAATGTCGGAAAGACATTTATTACAATCAATGGTTACAAAAATGATGAGTGTGAGCAAAAATGTGGGTGTGATCCTCTGCTGGCTCGCTCAACAGAGAGAGATTAGAGAGAGAGAGAGTACAATATACATGGTTCATCCAATGTGGACTACATCCACGGGAAAGCAGCCACTCATTGGCTTTAGTACTTTAAACAAGAAGTAGGTTACAAAGGGATTATACCCTTAATAGAGCTCCCGCTTTGCTTCACTCTCACCACCTCACACTCACCTTGTTGCATCAACTTCACACTCTGAAATGTGTGTAGAAATGGCCTCCTTTTATAGGCCAAAAGTGCTACCCTCTCTCATGAGAGGCAGCCGTGTGTAGCCACCCTGGAGAAGACAAGCGTGCCTTTGAAATCGGCCATTGGCCATTGAAATTAGCCACCGGCCACCAGCCATTGACTACCGACCACCGGCTAAACGATCGGCCGTTTTTTTACCACTTTTCGGCCGCCATCCGGCCATAATGTTCCAGCGAAGGCCGTGAAAATTTTGGTTTCCGGCGAGTAATTTTTCTCACACACGATGGCTTCTCCTCATAATGGGGGCCTTACAAATGTGCCTTTTTAATACAAAAAATTACAAGGGGTAAATCAGGCTCCATACTTAGCGAGAGAGAGAGAGAGAGAGAGAGAGAGAGAGAGAGAGAGAGAGGGAGAGATCTTAGCTTCAATATGAGGGCCCACAGAATCTCTGAGAGCTTGAATAAGATGGCTCAAGAGAGCTATGGAAAAATTGGCATAAGGGCAAGCTACGAGCTTGGGCTCAAGGGAGAGATATCTTAGGAGTTATGGATATGAAATCTTCTTAATGATGGCAAGACGAGAGCAGATATGGTGGTTTTGGCTATCCCATTGATAACCCCCCCCCAAAGAGTTTTTTTAAAAATATCACCTTGGTTTTATATCCTTCCCTTGCATGGTAACTTTCCTTTCTAAATATGGTCAACCACTAGCGTTGCCGCTAGTGGGACCCACCGTGATGAAATGGCAATCGAAATTTGGGACAACACATAATTTGATGCCAACGATGCCAAAATGGGGCGCCTTGCCAATATCGTCATTTCTCCCTTTAGCGTCAAAGTCAACCGCGTGCCGAGTCACCCTGGGGGAGCTTAAAATGGCCTCCTCTCTCCTTTCGTTTGCTAACTGCATGCTAGGGCACCATTTTTTTCTTGTTTAATTCACATTGTTTCCTCTTTACATGACCCTAGTGGGCGGCCATTGAATTTTTTGCGCGGCCTTGAGTTACATATCGACTGGAGCATTTCTTAGCTCAACGTCTTAAATTGCCTTACCACTGGCATGTTGGGAATACCTTGCAATCAAATTTGATTCCTCTAGCATTTTAATACTTTTCAAATTTCAACCGTTAGGCAGGAACTGATAACCGCATCTTTCTCCGAGCCCCTTCCCTCATTTGGCATAAGTGATTGCATTGAAGAAAGATCTCTCCTTCATGTCCGGTTGAAGGATACAAAGTCTTCCCATGCTTATCCTTACTCAATGCATTCCAAGTGACAACATTCCCAAGAGATATCTCGCCAAGAACTTTATGTGATTTGGTAAAAGCATCACATATGGCATACATATCAAATAAAGCATTGCTAAGAAGAGTCTCTACTTCAACAAATGCACCGCATTTGTCATACTGATAGTCAAGGCAATTCCAAGAGTAGCTTGTTTTTCCCAAATATCAACTTAAACAATGCCAAGCACAACCTTAACTACTTCAACACAAATTTCCCCTACTCATGGATGTTTGTGCATAAAAATTTGATCTAGCCATAAGTTGAGCACGGAATGCCCGATTTGAGCCCTGTAAAGCATATGTCGTAGCCGTGCCAAGCACTAGCAACCAAATCTCTATTACGCCTAATTCAACTTTCCCAACACACATCCCGAGAACAACAGAAATAGCCCCTAGAAAATACCAAACTGCCCATAACTTTTCCATTTGGACTCTAATCAGTGAGCCTTAAAGACAAGCTTGTAGACCATTCCAAATACTACCATTTTGGCCTATAAAACCGCATTTTAAAAGAATCACTATAGCTTGACCTACAGTCACCAAACTTTGTTTCGTGGCCCCAAAATCCACGGCTAGCATACATTTCAATCAACCTAATGTCATAAGAAAATATGACATAGATCATAAGGTTGTTAAAAGTTTAAAAATGCATGCAGATCCTTGTCTTTCATCTCATGCCTGCAAAGAGGCACAACAGTGCAGTGGCCAACCAGGTTGCAAATCCAGATAGAATCTATCGTGGTGGCAACATGGCAGATGTAGATTGGGAGTGGGCAATGCAAGAAAAGAGTGAGCAAGATACAATGGGCTCATCCCACAGTCAACAGCCCAAAGCTCGTGCCAGGCAAACTCCCACGCACTATGGTTCGGGAGGCAAAGCGGCTTGGAAAGATAAATATGTAAGTTATTTTTAATTGTGCAAGTTTGGATAAGAAGGTGTTTTATCTTATTTATTTTTTTGGTTATTGTTAGGAAAATATCACTCTGAGCCATCCTACTAGAGAGATGGTAAAGCATCAAGAGAGACACATCGTTTGATACTTGGTGATGGTTGTTGGAAAACCGTCATATCTCTTGCGAACAATTCAACTCAGCATTCAAACATTGCAAGTGGTAAGTCATGTAGATATTAAAAGTTAATTTGGGTTATTGATTTATCTAAATTTTTTTTGGTTGGTGTAGTGTCAAAGCGATCCAACGTATGTAGCTCACGACGAGGATGAGGAGGACAACAAAGAGGATTAGAATAGATATATATTCTTATGTACTCCTCTTCTTCAAGTGAGGATGTGGCACAAAAAACCTCATATTTTGTATATAAAACTTATTTGAAAATTTGGCTTTATTTGTAATATTTCTATAGTATTCTTCTTTTTTGCCTCAATTTATAAAGTAAGGTATGAGTTGTAATTTTAAAGTTTACTATTATATTTTATACATTATTCAAAATGCAATTGATATTTCATATGTTTTATGAAGGTCAAAAGTAAAGTGCTCATTCGGGCCACCTAATTTTGGGTGGCCAAAATGAACATCTTTATTTTTGAAAAGCTGTATAGCGGTATATATATAGTAGCAAAATATTATCGTAGCTATTATTGTGTATATTACCGATAAACCATTATTGCATACATTCCCGCCTCTATCACCGCACACGCAAAACTTTATCTTTCAAATTTCTTTTGTTAAATAGCGAAAATGCTGGCGGTTTTGGAGTTAGATCTTTAGTGTAAGAAGCCATGAACTCAAAAATCCAATTCTTAGCAATGGTGCAAACTACAAAGCGGCGAGTTGAAGGGGAAGTTGAAGCGTGAAAAGTAGTGCTCTCCTAGCAATTCCGCAGTGACGCAAATTTTCCCCCACCCTAGTGCGTATCCAACAAGCTCCTCTGTGTGCACTTTAGTGCAGGCCGCATTCAATCCTCCTCCGTGCAGGCGAGCATTCCCACAGTCTCTTCATCGCGACTCAGCTTTGTAGGCGCAATTTTCCATGACCTGACCGAGAGAGAAAGAGAAAGAGAGCGAGAGCATGCATGCACCATGCCAAGCCTTCCACACCCTGTTACCCTTCTCCCCTTTGAGCTCTTATACCAGTGTGAGAGACTAGGGACTAGCACATACACATCTCCACCCAACCATGCCTAATATAGGCCCTTGGCGTGCTAAATATAGGCCCCTTGTATCACATGTGTGTCCTAGCCCTTGGCCCCGGTCCACTTACCCTAGGATGACACAAAAGGAAAATCCACTAGCCTTTGCCTTGTAAGCCAACCCAATTTTTCTTTATCAAAAACCCATATGTTCTAGGTGTTTCCATAAACCAAATTACAAAAGATAATCAGTATCATCACCAACCACATGGGGTTTTCCAAAGCAGATGAGGGATTATTTTTAAAAGACAAACTACGTCAATCAAAGGTGTCAAGAAATCCAAAGCTAGGCACACCATGTCAGATCTCATAACCTATTTTGAGCAAAGGCCAAAGTATCAAGCTAGGTTCCAAGTATTGCCCTAATTCAAAGTAGAAATTGAAAAATAGCTCCAAATAAGTAGAATAGTCAAAAAGGGAATTTTTCCAGCCTTTCCCTTGTAAGCCAAGCCCCTTTTCATTTATCAAAAACCCATATTTTCTTGGTGCTATCATAGACCAGATTACAATAGATAACTAGAATCACCACCAGCACCAAGGGGATTATTTTTTACAAAGCAAACTAGTTCAAGCAAAGGTGTCAAGAAAACCAAAAGCTAGGAAGAAATGTGAGAGCTTATAGCTATGTTCTACTAGAGCAAGAATCCAACATAATAAGGAATTCTAAGAGCCAGTATCTACAAAGGTCGTCAAAGCACTACATAGTCACTATACCTATACCTTCATAAATAATGAATTTTAAGAGCCAGTATCTACAAAGGTCATCAGAGTAGTACATAATCACTATACCTTCATACTTTCTCAAGTATCCAGATTCCAAAACCAGACAAACAAGTATTAGCAAGCCATCAAAATCAGATGCTTAGCATTCATAAAGTAATACAAACTATTCCAAACTAGGAGGCAGCACCATAGGTCAGTCTTAGAGTCAACACCTATGCTAGAGGGGTAGAATCATTAAAAGAAAAAACCACGTCAATTGTAAACCCATAATTGCATACACATCAAAGTTCAAACAGATTCACCAAGTTAAATTGCAAAAAAACCACCTGCTTTGCTTGCCCTACCAAAACCAAAGCAAGAAGAACCAAGCAAGAAGTAAGAATTTCATTTCAAAGGTAGTCATTACAACAGTTTTTCAATGTTGCATCTTCTATAATTTCCAAGTGGATGAGAAGAGAGTTCAGTAAGACCTTCCACCCATTGTGAGGTAACCAGCGAGAAATTACCCAGCACCCCCGATAATAAAGCATTGTTTTATCTATTTTTTAACAACATACCATAGCCATAGAGAATTGCAAGAGTAAAAATAAATCACTACATGAGTATCTGAAGTAAACGTCTGGAGAGGAAGCCCCTTCCATAAATTCCATGAGTATTCCATGTATCTTCAAATTTCAGTGAGCCAATCACATCCATACCATGCTCTCTCTCTCTCTCTCTCTCTCTCTCTCTCTCTCTCTCTCTCTCTCTCAAAGCATGCTGATTACATTCTTGCAAACATACTATATGCGGATGCATGCTAATTATGTATATCCAAAAGAACCTAAGAGAGGCATTTTATTGGAGCATTAAACATGAGGTATGTACATAATGTTTATACCAGCTCTACACAAGGGGTGCTAAGTATCCAGGGGAACAAGAAGTTAGGATAGGCTAAATCATTAGCAGAAAGTAGTCCAAAAGGGAAGTTAGTACAAAAAGCACAAAACAATAGCCAAAACCCAAATTTCTGACTAACATGTGTTATTTTTGTCCAAAATTGCATTGAACCTCACCATCAGACTTAGGACAATCTCTAAAAGCAGGTATATGTGTCTCATCCCTTGATCCAAAAATGATAGATCGGGATCCATGTTCCTCCTCAAAAGTAGAATTTGCCTATATAACCATGACCCTATGATCTTTCCAAGTTTGGAACTCAAAACCTCAACCAAAAGCCAAATCTTGGCTTAAGACTCTTAAAATTACTAAATCTTGCTTAAAGTCCAAAAGCTAGTGGTCCAAATAGCAAAAAAATGTACTCGCATGACCTCCAAAAGTGGGTCTTGCCAAAAATGATGGATAACGATCCATGTACCCCAACTCAGAATTGCTTGCGAGGCTCTACACTTGTAAATAGAGACAGTTTATGTCTAAGTGTAAAGTTTGGCCAAGTTGGGATGAATATTGCATTGTTTAATTTTGTATTATGGCCAAGAAGGCCTCCCCAATCTCAAAAAAATGAAAACTATTTCAAAACATTTCAAATGCATAATTGAAGGGTGGGTTTAGCAAATGAAGAGTCCAATGGAAATGGAAAGTCAAAAGATTTTTCTTGTCCAAATAAAGAGGTGGGCAAACGTCACCTTTCTTCTAGCTTTATATTCTTTAGATTTTTCTTGTCCACATAAAGAGGTGGGCAAACGTCACCTTTGTATTCTTTAGATTTTCTTTGTAGTTAGGTCTCCCCAATCTTAGAAAAATAAAAATTCTCTCAATACATATTAAGTGCATAAGTGAAGGGTGAGTTTAGGAAATAAAAAGATAGATGAAAGTGGAAATTCAACAGACATATGAAGGTGGAAAGTCAAAAGACGTATGAAGATAGAAAGTCAAAGGCTTTCTGTGTCCATATAAGTAAGTGTTTCTCTTCTCCTTTATTTTTCCTTTAGTGTTTTCTTCTCTTCAAAGTGTCCTCTCTCTGTCTCTCTCTCTCTCTATCTCTCTCTCTCTCTCAATGTTGCATCCGTCTTTTATAGCAAACAAAGTTGTAGATCTACATGCTTTGTCATTGCTCGTGGCTACGGACTGTAAACTAACACATGACTCTTGTTGTTGTTGAGGGAATCTTTGAATTAGGAATACCTTTTATTTTTTTTGAAGTAATTAGTAATACCTTTTAATTTTTATGGGTATAAGGGGTGAATTTATTTGTTTTGGAGCCATTAGGATTAGGAAATGCATATAAAACCAAGTTATGGTCATCAAAGAAAAAAGCGGATTTAAGTCATCTCCTTTTAGTGGTTTTTTTTCTTTAGATTTTATGGGTATGGCGGTGAATTTATTTGTTTTGGAGCCATTAGGAAATGCATATAAAACCAAGTTATGATCATCAAAGAAAAAAGTGAATTTAAGTCATCTGCTTTCCGATAAATTTTGACAAGCTTCTAATCACTTGAAAATCTTAAATTTTATGGTATGCATTGTGAAAGAATGAAAGCTCAAAGGGAGTGGGAAGGCTCCAGAGATACTCAAGAAAATCAACTACCTTAATATAGACCAGACAACAATGTCTGATCAGTGATTCATAATCCTTGGTCAGGGACCATGGAAGTACATGTACCAATTGTGGACCAAACATCAACGGGGAGGCTTCAAGCATAATTTTTTATTTTTTTTGAGCCCTAGATAGTAATACATTGTAAATCCCTAGAGATGAAAAATGTACTTCATCCCCAAAAGAGCTACCCACAATAGATTGAATCCATTGGGCTACATTCTGAGCTGACGGGATACGACTGAGAAAAAAGATTATGATGTCCTTTTGGAGGACTTTTTAAGTGGGTACACAATAGATGGAAGCTTTATTTCAAAATTAAAGGTAGGGGGACTATTTGATCATATCTTCTTGCTTTCCACAAAATCATCATACAATAATAAAAAACGAACTAAAATTTCAAAGACTCTTGATGTAAAATGTGCATCTCGTCTACAGAAATATGTTGCCTTTTGTTCCCATCAAGAACCGTGTCACACCAATTGTAACCAAGCTGATGTGCTCCCATTAGAAGGAATCACTTTGTCTCTCTCCCCCCCCCCCCCCCTCTCTCTCTCTCTCTCTCTCTCTCTCTCACACACACACACACACACACATGTCACTTTCATGTGTGGCTTAATGTTCTGAGAATGGATACTTATTGATATTTAGCACTACATGGATGGTAAAAATTAGTTAAAAAGGCTTTACATAGGACATGGATAACAACTAATAGGTTCGTTGACACCTATAATACATGTTCAAAGCTAACAAATCTTTTGTCTTGTTTATATGGATGCACGTGAGGATTCTATTTTTACTTAGGATCTTTTTGGCTTTGTTGTCTTTCACTGTCGAGTCGAGCCTGACCTCTTTCACTTCTAAATAAGTTGTTTTTCACTATCTTATATACAAAACACTAAAATGATACCTCATTCTCACTATGATGTACAAAAATGAATCAAAGATTGAGTTGTTTTTGTGTTAATTATTGTCCTTTGTTTAAAGCCATCTATCTTTTGAGTTGTTATGTTCTTTTGTGTATAAGTCTAAAAACAGTAACAAACACACACACACACACACTTTTGTGATTATAACATTGATGGTGAGTACTCTACCTAGCCACACTTAAATATTTGCTAGATTAGGCACTATTTTTGGTTTTTACACTTGTACATTGAGCCTAAAACCTTGAAAATCCTCCATACTGTGTAAGCACCCTCTTGAGATAAAGATGCATTTAAACTTTCTCGTTTTAACTAGTGGAAAGACAATGTCTCCCTCTAACAAACTCATAAGTCCTTGCATCATTTGAGTCTTTATTGTGCCTAAATTCTGGGACTTTATCTAAGTTGCCTAGCTCCTCCAGACTGGATAGTTAATCTCTTTGACCCTTACTATGTAGCTTGTTAATGCCATGTTTCCCCCTTGGGAACCTCTTTTCCCTCATCAAATTTACATGGCTTGAACTAGGCGGGACACTCCCCTACTATCATTTTTAGGAGGTTGCTTGGGGGCTTGGGTAAACTTTAACTTCCCCTTGACTCTCTCTCTCTCCTCATTTTTTCCCATGCATGATTTGTGCCGACTCTAGTGAAAACTCTACAACTTGCGGACTTGTCTCCCCTGTTGGTATACTTGCAATGCCCACCTCTCTAAGTTTTGCCACCACAATATATGCTGCACAGTTTGTAAGGCCCCCATATGATGAGAAGCCAATGGTGCACATATATTTGGTGGATTCTAGCTATGCACGCTGATGAGATCTCTATTTGTGATCGTGGGTGGTACGGAGCAAATTCAGGGGCAACTTTGGGGGCCTCGGTGGCGGAAGCCTCCGAGGCTTTTTTTTCCCTTCGCCGGAATATGTTGGCCGGATGACGGCCGGAAGACAATCAGAAAATGGCCGTCCGGTGGCTGGTGGTCCATGGACTTTGGTCGGTGGTCGGCGGCCGGTGGCGGATTTCCTTGGCCGGTGGCTGATTTCTAGGAGGACTTGTCTACCCAAAAGCGGCTACACATGGGCACATGGGAGAGTCCTACTTGGACTTGGCTATCTAAGGGCGGTTGCACATGGGCGTTTAGAGGCTCCCTTACAACTATATAAGGAGGCCTTTTCATGAGTATTTTGGTAGAATGGTGTGCACACTTGACGCACACAGCACATCCTTGTGTAAGGATTATTAGTCCCTTGTATTCACTTGCTCTAGTTGTCTAAATCGCCATCTAAGCTCTACCTTGACATCAATTTGTATAGTGTGCTAATCTAAAGTTTTTGATTTGCCACTAATCTACTTTGCATCGTGTCTCTCTCTACTCTCCTTGCTACTAGATCCTTATTGTATTCCGCATTTCTTACATGGTATCAGAGCTATAGGTGCTCGTAGCTAAGAAAGTACGAGAAGTACTTGTATTACTTTGCAAAATCAATCATGTCGGCGTCTTCAAGTGCCGTTGTCGGTGCTACTCCGCTTCTCATTCGTAACCAGCATTCACCGAAGGAAATCTTGACGGCACCAACTACACATTGTGGAAATTCAAAATTTCTGCAATTCTAGATTCATATGAATTGTTGGATACGGTGTTGGGGTCAAATGGTGCAGACCCGGAGCCCACTGCAACAAATGATCCAGCAAATCCAAGCGTTGTAATTCCCCCGGATGCTACTCTTCTACGTGCTTGGAAAAGAAGGAATGCAGATGCATTATGCACCATTGTCATGTGTGTAAGTGATTCTGTCCTCACTTTGATTCAGCATACCACTAAAGCACATGAAGCTTGGAACATATTGGCTTGCCAATATGAGGCGCACAATAACACCATAATTCAAAATCTAGAAAATAAACTTGCTACTGAGAAACTTGTTGATGGAGAGAAAGTGGAGGCCTTCATCAAGCAGATTAAGGACCTCCAAGATCAATTAGCTGCCGTTGGTGTGGCTATTTCTCCAGAAGATTTAGCTCGGCGCTGCATTCGCATACTTCCAGCGAGATATGATGGTCTCGTTACGGCACTCAACACTCAGGTTCGTCCAACCCCTCTTATGTTTGAAGAACTAAGTGCAATGTTGCTTGAAGAGGAGCTACGACTCAGAACCAGGGATGGTGGAGGTGATGCTGCCTTCACAGCCAATGCAAAAGGCAAGGGGACTACGTCAAATGCTTCTAAGAAGAATCCCAAGAAGAGGAAATTTTCAGGTAGTTGTTTTTACTGTGACAAGAAGGGTCATGCTGTTAAAGACAGTAGAAAGAAGAAAGCAGATGAGAAGAACGGCACCATGAAAGCTTCTTGGAAGGAAAGAGAATCGCCAACAATGCTGAAACAGACCTTGAACTATGGGCTGTCATAGAAGAGGTATG
This sequence comes from Adiantum capillus-veneris, assembly GCF_014529385.1. Lineage (NCBI taxonomy): Eukaryota > Viridiplantae > Streptophyta > Polypodiopsida > Polypodiales > Pteridaceae > Adiantum > Adiantum capillus-veneris. The sequence continues at coordinate 32,385,656 of NC_140947.1, forward strand.
CTCATCAGCACAAACTCCGCTTGTTGATGGTTCTTGGATTCTAGATAGTGGTGCATCCCGACATATGACTAGTAAGAAAGACTAGTATAGTTCCTGGAAGCCTCTACAGGAACCCATAAGTGTAATTGTTGGGAATAATTCCAAATGTCCAGCCGAAGGGTCTGGGACAATTTCTTTTTTAGCAGCTACAGGTGAAACTAAAGAGCTCTCTAATGTGTTGTACGTGCCTCAAATCAAGAAGAATTTGTTGTCCATTGCTGCAATCACTGATCGTGATCTTGAAGTTCGTTTCAAGAAAAATGGAGCAGAAATCTTGGATTCTAAAGGCAACACAGTGGGAAAGGGTGTAAGGACAACAACCTCTACGAACTTTCTGCACCTACGGTCACTACAGAAAAAGGTACAACTCAATTATGGCATGAGAGATTTGGTCACTTAAGCATTGTTGTGCTAAAAGAGATGCAAAAATCTGGGATGGTAGCACATTTGCCTCAAATCTCAGAGATGAATGAAGTTTGTGAAGCTTGCATGATGGGCAAGCAACAAAGAAAGGCATTTCCACAAGAGAGTAGTAATCGAGCTCAGTCTCCTCTAGAGTTGGTACACGCAGATCTCTGTGGAAAAATGTCTACATCCGCTTTAGGTGGATCTTTCTACTTTCTGGTGTTAGTCGTCGACTTTAGTAGAAAGATGTGGGTGTATTTCATTTGTGAGAAGTCTGAAGCTTTTGGAAAGTTTAAAATGTGTCAAAAGCTTGTAGAAAATGAAACAGGAAAGAAGGTAAAGAAGCTTCGCACAGATCGAGGAGGAGAATTCATCTCAAATGAATTCAACAATTACTGCAACGAGCATGGCATAAGACGATACCTTACTACATCTTACACACCACAACAAAATGGTGTTGTGGAGCGTCGCAATCGGACGGTGGTAGAAATGGCAAGGTGTATGCTCAAAGCCAAGGGTATGCCAGATTCCTTTTGGGCTGAAGCAGTAAGTACAGCAGTGTACATTCTCAATCGAAGCTACACAAAGGCTTTGAAAGGGAAAATGCCTCAAGAAGCCTATTCTGGTAAGAAACCTTCAGTCTTGCATTTCAAAACATTTGGGTGTTTTTGTTATGCTCATATTCCTGATTCTCAAAGAACAAAGTTAGAAGCCAAAAGCAAGAAGTGCGTATTTCTTGGATATAGTGAAGAGTCTAAGGCTTATAGACTCTATGATCCAGAGGCAAAGAAAATACTCACAAGTCGGGATGTGGTATTTGAAGAAGGGCCACATACGGTGGAGAAACCAGGTTCATCCACTTTCTCATCAAATGAAGAAATAACTCACCATGTGCCAGACCAAAGTCAGGTAGAAAATCAAGAGGAGGAGTTGTCTGATGATGACTCAAATAAATCTAACCAACCTGTTGCAGCATCACAGGAAAAGCCACTACCAAAGTGGGCTCAACAGCTTTTTGACGCTCGAAACCCTCCTCAAGTTCACAATCCTCGTGAAGAGGAGGGGGGTTTGCAACGGTCAAAGAGAATAGAGGAGAAAAGGAGAGCCTCCCAACACATCGTGAACATGGCTCTCATGACAGAAATTGTGGGCTCTGTGAAGGAGCCAGCCTCCGTCGATGAGGCCATGGCTGATCCAAAATGGAAGGAAGCGATGCAGTTTGAATACGACAGCATCATAAAGAATGACACTTGGGAAGTAGTGGATCGGCCTTCAAAGAAGAAAGTCATTGGCACAAAATGGGTGTACAAGCTCAAACATAAATCTGATGGCTCTTTGCAAAAGTACAAAGCCAGGTTAGTAGCATAAGGATTCTCTCAAGTCGAAGGGTTTGATGTTAGTGACACCTTCGCTCCCACAGCTTGAATGACAACTATTCGTCTTGTGCTTGCTCTTGCTGCTATCTATTTATGGGTTGTTTACCAAATGGATGTCGTGTATGCATTTTTGAATGGAATTCTCAAGGAGGAGGTGTATATTGAGCAACCACCAAGGTTTGAGACACCCCATACAAAACAGAAGGTTTGCAGATTGAAGAAGGCTTTATATGGCCTGAAACAGTCTCCAAGAGCATGGTATGTCAGAATTGATAAGTTTTTAAAAAAACTTGGCTTTAGAAGAAGTGCTTCTGAAGCGAATTTATATGTACTTAGAGAGAATGGAAAACAAGTCATTATTATCTTGTATGTTGATGACTTGATAATCACAGGTGATCACAAAGAGCTCATCCAACAAACTCGTGAGAGTTTGAGTTCTGAATTCGAAATGACAGACTTAGGTTTGTTGCATTATTGTTTGGTGATTGAGGTTTGGCAATCCTCAAAAGGCATCTTCATCTCTCAACAAAAGTATGCAACAGAGATCCTAAAAGCTTTTGGCATGATAGATTGCAAACCTGTGAGCACTCCAATGGAGGTAAATGCAAAACTCTCCATGGAAGATTCTTCTCCCTTAGTCAACATTAAAAAATACAGAAAACTTGTGGGAAGCTTAATTTTCTTGTGCAGCACTAGGCCGGATACTTCTTTTGCAGTAGATGTTTTAAGCAGGTTTTCCAACCAACCAAGAGAATCTCATTGGAAGGCACGTATGCGAGTTCTTAAGTACATCAAAGGTACTTTAAGCCATGGCATTTCCTATGGCATTGGCACAAATACTCTTAGTGGGTATTGTGACTCTGATTGGGCAGGAGATTGTGACTCTAGAAAGTCAGTTTCTGGATTTTGTTTCTCACTTGGTTCTGGAGTGTTTTCTTGGATCAGCAAGAAGCAGCCAACCATCGCTCTTTCTTCAACGGAAGTAGAGTATAAAGCTGCTTGTTGTGCAGCTTGTGAAGCAGTTTGGCTAAGGCGAGTCCTCATGGACTTAGGTGTTTCTCTTCATTCAGCAACAACACTTCAATGCGACAACCAGAGTTGCATGGCGATTGCCAAGAACCCTGTCTTCCATGCACGCACAAAGCATATTGAGGTTCAGTATCATTATGTTCAAGAGCTAATTGAGGATGAAATTGTGGAGCTAGAGTATTGTCCTACTGAAGATAATTGTGCAGATATCTTCACCAAAGCTCTAGGGAAAGACCAGCTACTTCGACATCTTCATCAACTTGGAGTTGGCACATGGCCAACATAGAGCATCTTCGGGTGTTTGAGGGGGGGTGTTGGTATACTTGTAATGCCCACACCTCTAAGTTTTGCCACCACAATATATGCTGCACAGTTTGTAAGGCCCCCATATGATGAGAAGCCAATGGTGCACATATATTTGGTGGATTCCAGCTATGCACGCTGATAAGATCTCTATTTGTGATCGTGGGTGGTACGGAGCAAATTCAGGGGCAACTTTGGGCGGATACCCCCGAGACTTTTTTTTTTCCCTTCGCCGGAATATATTGGCCGGACAACGGCCAGAAGACAATCGGAAAATGGCAGTCTAGTGGCCGGTGGCCGGTGGTCCATGGTCTTTGGTCGGTGGTCGGTGGCCGGTGGTCTTTGGCCAGTGGACGGATTTCCTTGGCCGGTGGCCGATTTCTAGGAGGACTTGTCTACCCAAAAGCGGCTACACATGGGCGCATGGAAGAGTCCTACTTGGACTTGGCTATCTAAGGGTGGCTGCACATGGGCGTTTAGAGGCTCCCTTACAACTATATGAGGAGGCCTTTTCATGAGTATTTTGGTAGAATGGTGTGCACACTTGACGCACACAGCACATTCTTGTGTAAGGATTATTAGTCCCTTGTATTCACTTGCTCTAGTTGTCTAAATCGCCATCTAAGCTCTACCTTGAGAGCGCATGGGTGGATGACGCCATCAATTTGTATAATGTGCTAATCTAAAGTTTTTGATTTGCCACTAATCTACTTTGCATCGTGTCTCTCTCTACTCTCCTTGCTACTAGATCCTTATTGTATTCCGCATTTCTTACATCCCCCTCTCCTCTTGTCAAATTTTGATTTTGCGACAGTTTATGCTCCCCAACAATTGTTGCATAGTGCTCTAGTATGGAAGGAGTTTCTTTCTTATCTTAGGCTACATAACTCTTTCCTACGTAGTGATTTCATTAATGTCCTATATCTAAAGTACAAAGATCTACATGTCACATTCATACCTTGGGGCTTGGGATGATCAGGTACCTGATTTGGGTTTGTTGAATTTATGGTGTTGTGTTTGCCTGCATGATTTAAACTTCACTTTTGTTCATAATGCATTTAAAACTGGTCAAATTGTATTTGCTTCATGCTAATCAATGTGATGATTATGTCTAAATTGTGGATAGATCGGACACACCTACTATTGAATCATGCCCTTTTATGGATGGGCTTGTATTTTGATATGCCTTGTGATTCTATATTGGCGTCTATGTCTTGATTGCTCATATTGAAAAACAAATGCTATTAAAAAGAAGGTTCTTCATGCATTACCGCTTTATCGTCAAGTTTATGAGGGCATTGATATTGCATGATTCCAGTTTGTTCAACTTAAGCAAGCAATTAAAACTGATATAGGAGGTTTGTATGCATGAGATTTGGGAAGCAGTCTAGCATGCAAAACAAGCTTGTGAATCTTTCACTATTAATGCTCAACAAAAGCCTCACCCAAAGAGTGAGCAAGATCTATTATTATAAGCAAAGAACGTTACTATGTTCAATGAGCAATTAAACTATGAAAATGAATGACGGCTTTACTAGATAAAGGGTGCTCCTCTAAACAAATTGTCAAGGGTTTGCAAGAGTCTAGACAAAAATAAAATATTCATAGGGTCAAAAATTTGGATGCCCGATGGTCTAATTATATGCAAGGATTGGTTGATTGCGCTCAACTCTACCTTTCTTCTCTTTTTGCCACTACTTCGAATGTCTCTTCAAATGTTTTGGATGGTCGTCGTGAATTTTTTCAGTTTGTGCAACCCATTATCTCTCTTGGTGATGCCATGGCTTTTCCCCAAGAAGCATCCATGTGAATCATTTTCAAATTGGTGCCCTATCACTCTCATGCCAATTATTTATAAGTCGGTTACCAAGGTGTTAATTTATAGAATTAAGGGTTTTTACATGATGGATTGCTTCCTTCTGAATATGGTTTCATCCCTCGCAAGCAGATTAATGATAATTTGGCTAATGCATATATTGGCATGAAATATGCCAAATATACTAAACAAGACGTGCTAGTGCTTTACGTTGATATTGAGAAAGCCTTTGACACTACTAGTTGGGATTATCCTGGGATTATGTTTTTGTGACTATGACACAATTAGGTTTCGGAATGACATCGCAATGTGTAGTGTACTAGCTTTATAGTGATAGTGATGCTTCTTTGATACATGGCTCCCAGCTTATTGATGGTTGGAATTTACAAATATCTATTAGACAAGGCTACCCCTTGAGTGCCATATTTTATGGTGTGGCTACCCATCCTTTGCTTTTGCTTGCATGTTTGGATCATTTGGTGACTTCTAGTGCATTACATGGTTTGCATTGCCAGATGGTAAATCATTTTTAGCACAAACTTATGCTAGTGATTCTTTTTTTATGCCTCGCAACATGCAATCAGATGTACATAGGTTAATGGAAGCACTGGAGTTATTTGAGTAGTTTGGTGACCTTTATGTTGATTTTCAAAATTTCAAACTTTTAGTCATTGATGTGCAACCCTATATAGTTTGATTTAGCCAATTGAAATTCCTTCATGGGCACATGTGGTCCAGCATTCGGGACACCCTTTAGGTTGATATGTCTCTTGTCAGTAAATGATTCAATGGGTGATGCAAAGGTTCAATTAAAAAGTTGTTGTCATCTTTTGAGCCTTTCCTTCCTTTGGATAAGTCAAAAAGATTGGCAGATTGGAGCCCTATATCGGGCCACCCCTACTCATGGTCCTTCGTCTCTGCCTCAGATTTCCATGCATTCAATCAACGCTTTCCTCCTTCCTAGACTATGGGTTTATGATTACGCAAACAACACTTTGACAATGCACAAGCCTTTGTTTTGGTGGAGAAAAAACAACTCAAGCTGATATGGAGCAATAAGATGCCTTTTGAATGTCGGTTTTTTTTGTGGCACTGCTTGTTTGTAGTTCTTCCAATTGGGTCTTTTTGGCAAGGTGCCATGTGACATCCTTTTTGTTACATTTGTGGTGCATCTACCAAAACAGTTCCTCATTTATTATGGAGTTGTACTGCCTGTTGCAATTTGTTGGATCGTACAACAAGGCTTCTTCGAGATCGTTTCCCTTCTATGTTTTTTGGGAGACATTTTTGGCTGTTTCATTTTCTTGCTTCTGCTCTCAAGTCACCTGCTTTTATTGGCATGACTCCAATATTAGGCCATGTGGATGAAGGCAGCCGAGAAATTGGTCTGCATTTGGTGAGTCACCAATTCAGACATTGTCTTATGTTGCAGCAGTCTCTTTATATCGTCTATCTCTACAGGAGATTAAACCATTACTAAATGCCCTTTTTTCTGACTTGTTTTGACAATGCCTTTGTTCACTATGAAGTTCAGAATCTTGCATACAATATACTCTAGAGTTTTCCTCCTGAGGTTTTGCACTAGTAATTTAAAGCGATTTATAAAAAAAAAGTCCGTCAATTACACTTGAATATGTTCGACATCTGAATACGGAGTACCCTTACTTTCATGTATCAGCACAAATTAAAGATGTCCTTCACTTTTCAATACACATGGACAACATCAGTTCTCATCCATTCTTCTCTCCCCTTCTTCCATACACAGTCTGGCAGTAACAATGGAATGTACTGGTACATACAGGAGGCTCTTCTATACTTGACGTTGAAGCTCCATACAAATTCAGCATAAACAAGAACAATGGTATGAGTAGCTAGACTCCTTGCCTAATTGAAAAGTGTCCCAAACGAATAGAACAGCAACATTTTTCAGCACATCATTCTGAAAGCCTACAAGATGGGCACTCTGATACTTCAATGCTTACTCAACAAAGAGCTTCACACTTTCCTGAGAAAAAGGCCATAAATCAGCTCAAGAAAATAACTAGCCCGATTAAGCCTAAAGGCAAAAGAGCCACATATCACCCATCCCTTGTGCGACCATCAGCTCCCTTCATAGTGGCAACATCCTTACTTAGCACTAAGTATAGTCCATACGGTGCTGCTGCTTTGAGGCACTACTCTCCGACGACGGGGTGAGGGAGAAGTACGTACCCTTGCCAAGCAAAAAAGCCACATATCACGCATCCCTATGTTTGAAGCTGACCAAACGGTCATATGGATCCCTTAACCCACTGTAAAATCACCTGGTCTGACCTCCCTTCATAGTGGCAACATTCTTACTTAGAACTAAGCATAGTCCATAACGGCACTGCTTTGAGGCACTGTTTTCCGACGACAAGGTGAGGGAGAAGTGCCCTTGCCTAGCAAAAGAGCCACAAGCGAAAGGGCAATAAATCAGGACAATTGCCTCCTATTCTCCCTACAAGATCCCTCACAAAAACCAGGATAACTAAGAGAGCCTCCCCCTTATTCTCTAGAAGCAGAAATATTAATCACCAAGTGCCTCACATCAAAGAACAAATTTTTTGGTTTTGTCATCTGGCCTCCTGCAGCCAATCAGAGTTCTCTTCGCAAGCTCTTAAAAATAGTGAAGGTTTACTTGAGAAAGACATAAAACAAAGAGTCCTTGAAGAGGTGATGGAATTCTTACAGTTAATGAAAATTTACATTGCAAACCTCAACTTCCAGAATGACAGCATTCTCATTCTTTGCTGAGGTCCGTATAAAGAATAGGTTTCCGTGCACCACTTCAGAAGAAACATCCAGTCATATAAATGATTGTCGGGCAGTGCTGTATACATGCTGGGAATTCATCTTGAACTGATTTGCCAAAAACAGCGTAGCGAGTCACCAATCTACCCCCAGCGAAAAAATTTCATGGCACTCGCCCTGTAGAGATGTTTTCAGCCTTGACCTAGCAGCAGCATCCAACCTCAAATAGGAGTACAACATCCTTGTGATAATCCAGCTTGCTACAAATGCTTGGATACTTTGGCTTGTTGGCATGAACTACTGATCTCTCTGGAAAACGCAGCGGACCTCTGTAAGCTGATCATGCTGAGTTATGGCCCAAAATTTGCTGAACACCTGGAGCTCATGATGGTCATGGAAATAAGAGCCTGGCTGACCACCTTGTTAGCAGATCAGGCCGGCCAAGACGATAGATTCAGAATTTCAAGCTTTGTAACTTCAGTTACAAACGTAGACTCTCTTCGACAGACCATGTGTTGACCCTGACGTCGACCTCCAAATCAAGAGGCCGTAGGACTGCTGACAGAGGAAGAAGTAGAAACAGGTTTAGTAACGATGGCTGAGGCAGTTGCCGCAACTGCAGCAAGTGAAGATGCCGTGGTAACCGAGGCCTCTTCTAAAGTCCTTTTCTTTGCAACCAGATTAAAAGCTTCAATAATATCACCCTCCTGCCACTCATTGTAATCATCCAGACCAACACCGCACTCCAGACCGGCAACAACCTGAGAAAGCAGAAATATTCAGAAATATCCTTCGCACTAGTTTTCTTATCGTTGCCTGGAGTTTTATACACATTTCTAAATGGTAGCATACCTCCTTTGCCAATTCTTTCACTCTCCGTAATGATACCAAGTTGCCAGTATAAACAACAGCACTGCCTCGCCGAATCTTGCAGCCACAACCTTTAACAAGCTTTCCCTCCGTCACCATGCAACCAGCAACTTTGCCGCTGCCACTAACAAATATAGCTCTCACTTCAGCCTTGCCTATGGGCACTTCCTCCTGTTGACAACAACACAACACAACAAAGCAAGTATCACCCAGCTCAGCATCATCAGAAAGCACCTCATGTCTAGAAGCACAAACTTAAGGTCTCATGTGTCATGGCACTCGCAACCCTTTAGCTAACAAATCTCTAAGATTTCTGAGTCTTTGCCCTAGCCATGAGAACTTCAAAGAGATTAAACTTGGCAACAACATCAACAGAACCATTACCTGAACAACATCAAGTAAGCCCTCCATAGCATCTCTGATGTCATCAATAAGCTCATAAATTACTTTGTAATGCCGTATCTCAACACCTTTGTTTTCAGCATACGTCTGAACTGCCGATGGCGAATCTACATTGAAGCCAATGATGACACCCTCACTAGCAATAGCCAAATCAACATCACTAACAGTGACATCTCCAGCCGCTTGCAGGAGCATTCGCAGGTTCACTGTATCTTGTGGCAAAGTCTTCAAAGCTTCTCGAATCGCCTCCAATGTACCCTGTTATTGGCATTTAACATCAGCCAGAGCCTACATTTTGACCAACTTATCGACAAAGCAAATGTGTACATGCTATGTAGCGCACTGACTAGACCAATATGTAATACATTTAAAATAATTTTTCACAAAAAAATGCTAGTTTGGACTTTAATAACATGCACACTATTTTGTTTCTAGCATTACAGATTATTACTAGTGGGAAGCACCAGGAAAATTGACAACGTTTAATAAATAAAAATATGTGTGCCTAGTCCCAACGAGAATTACATAGAAGCAAATTACCTGTACATCTGCCTTTAGAATTACATTCAGTTGATGCCTTTCCACTCCTCCCTCTTTGCCTTCAGCAACAGATGTAGCAAGTGATGCTAAAGTCACCTTCCCTTCAGCTGCCTGAGCTGCAAGCCGAGTAAGTCGAGTAGCCTCTCCACATTTCTCAGCCCGTTCACGAGCAGCCTCTAGAGAATCAAGAACCTCAAACTCCTCCCCAGCAACAGGGACACTGCTTAATCCGAAAACCTGCAAAACGATTGCTAGTTGACATGCTAAAGTAGAAGTACTACGGCAGTCAATGCAAACTCTGCGGTAAGCAATTCACTATTAACCAACCTGCACAGCCGTGGAAGGTCCAGCTGTCTCCACCCGATCTCCAGAGTGATCGAGCAAAGCACGCATCTAAATGATTAACATGTCCTTGTGAGTAAAGCTATTTCACCATAAATAAACGACATATGAAAGCTGAAAAAGGCACTCACCTTACCATATGCCTCACCACAGAGAACCACATCACCCTTTTTCAGCGTGCCATTTTGAACAAGAAGAGTTGCAAGAACTCCCTTTGTTTTGTCAAGTCGCGATTCTATAACGGTTCCTTTGGCACGTCTATTTGGATTAGCCTTCAGCTCTTGAAACTGGTGCAATACAAGAGGCGCTTATGAACAGTCTATGACTTCGAGCAATGCATTGAGGCAGGGAAGGGATATGCATTCTTACCTCTGCCACTAGCATAACAGTCTCTAAAAGGGAGTCCACATTTTGACCTTTGAGAGCACTAACCTGAGTCATTATAAAAAATACATGAGTCCTAAAGCAAGAAGATTTTGAAAACCTGTTCCCCATGAGACACAAATTACCTGAACCATAGGAATATCACCACCCCAATCTTCTGGCATCAGACCAATTCCAGAAAGCTCCTGCATGACCCTTGCTGGCTCTGCCCCATCCTTGTCAATCTGTGGTTTGCGCAGACACAAACACGCTGTACATATTAGCAATCAGACCACACATATATCTACTTTAAGAATTAAAAGATAGGATGAATATCTCAAGACATGCCTACAGTCAAAGACCTTAGAGCAGTTAAAGAACACACATAAAGAACACACATGCACACGCGCACACATGTCCCATACAGCATAGTTTCTTCCATTCATATCCATATGGCAAACGCATGTGGGTATGGAAGTATGGTTTCAAACCGTGGAACTCGAAACCTATGTGACCCTAATTATATTCGGAGGATTACAAACAACTCCATGGTCAGCACTCATAGCACCATAGAAATTAACTTGAATTTTTCTATCCAATTTGGGACAAATAAGACAAAAAAAAATTCATAGGGGTATGAAAATAATTTTTCATACCATATGTTTCAGCTAACTATACAAGTGTGATTGCAACTATCACACACACACACACAAACAAGAACACACAGAGACCCCTACAGGTTAAGCAGCTAGGAAATTATGGACATAACAAATTGAGGCTGGAGGGCACTTTAAGACTGATTAAAACTGCAATTATGAACCAGGTCACAATGGTCTAAATTAAATCCACAGCATTCTTTTTCAAACAGCTTCTTGAGACAAGCAAGCACTAATGCAGTCGAGCCCCCAAGGTAATGTCAACCTCAACAAATTTCTCTTAAAAACAAAGTGTTCCAAAACTGTACACAAGCAAGGCCTTGAATCAGTTATCAGATTCAGAGGCTACCATAAGGCATGATTCGATGGCCATTTTGACTGCAGCACTGCAACCAAGTATATGGTGGCAGCTTGCAACACAGAAGCTATAGTGTATAGTGAACCATGGTGCACATCATCAGAATCAATTAATTCACAGTGACAAGGATAAACAAAGAACTAAGCAAGACAAGCCAGAAAACTTTCTTTTAAGCCTTCCTCTTTGCAGCATAGCTCATGAGTCTACTAGCCATCTGAAACAGAAAAAAGAAACATGCAGCCAACCAACCTTGTTGATAGCTACAATGATTGGGACATTGGCAGCCCTCGCATGTGCAATGGCTTCCTCTGTCTGTGGCTTGACCCCATCATCCGCAGCAACAACAATAACAGCAACATCTGTGACTCGTGCACCACGAGCTCGCATAGCAGTAAATGCCTGGACATCAAGATACAGCATCAGAAACTCGATGTGAGACAGAGACTGCTTCAATCCACAGATCAACAAATTTACCTGATGCCCAGGAGTATCAAGGAAAACACAAGATTGCTCCTCTCCATCAACAATGACAGGCACTCTGTATGCACCTATACCTTGAGTGATGCCTCCTGCTTCACCAGCCGCCACCTGCCAAACAACAAACCAATGGACTTTGCTATAGAAAATTGTCCGCAACCCAGTCCTGACTATAACTGACATATTGAAGAAGAAGATAATGAGAAAAACCTTTTACCTTGGTCTTTCTGATATAATCCAGTAGAGATGTCTGAAACAGGTGTAAGAAAGTCAAACTATGATCCACCAAGCCACATTAAACCACTTGTGAAACTTGAATTAAAATCACCCACCTTTCCATGATCCACATGACCCATGATGGTTACCACTGGTGGTCGCATTTGCAGATTGTCAAGATCATCTTCATCCAGGAACTCAGTTTTTTTGGCCATATCTTCTAGCTTCAAAGAGCCAGCCTCTACAACTTCCACACCGAACTCCTCGCAAACCAACTTGATAGTTTCCTCATCCAGTGTTTGATTCACGGTTGTCGCAATGCCTTTTAGGAAAAGGGTCTTGATAATCTGCGAATCGTTCACGGCCAGCTTTTGAGCCAAATCTGGAACAGACATCCCTTGGGCCCCAATCTCTAATATATCTACTTTCACAGGTGCAGCAGCAAGTGCCGCTTGCTCTCGGGCAGCTTTCCGGGTTGCTTTGGTCATCTTCCTTCCACCCCTACGAGTTCCGACAGCAGTACCTGGTATATCTACATCCGCCGCATCATCAGGCTTACTTGCCTTTGTACCCACTCTCCTTTTCAAGCCATCTGTGGAAGAAGATTTCTTTCGCCAATCTTCCTTACTGTCCTTCCCCTTCGAAGCACCTGCTTTTCCTGCCTTCACAGGTCCAGGAAAAGGATCAGCAGGTGCTGAAGCTGCAGGCTTACTGCCAGCCTTTCCTGCTGTGGCTGACCTTCCTGCCCCAGCACCCTGATCCTTTGCTCCTATATCCTTTAAAATGACCTGTTTCTTTTGAGGCTGCTCTTGGTTGGGAAGTGGCTTTAGGGGTGGTTTCAATGGTGGTCCTCGTAGCTCTGGTCTTTTTACTTCAACTTGAACCGGTGATGTTACACTAGGAGCATTTGCCATTGTAGCACTACCACTACCTTTTTCCATCTCAACAGACCCGGATGCAGTCGCGTCAGCTGGTGGTGGCGTTTCCAATCCTACACCTTTCCGCCATGTAGACTTAACAAACCGTGTACTCTCTTTCTGAGCCGCAAACATCTTTTGCTCTTTGAATGATGTCTTCTGCTCTTTCAATTTCTCTGCTTTCTCAAGAATTTTCCCAAGGGAATCAACAGAGCTCTTTGCAGTTGCTGAGGTGGTATCAGACTTACCAGGGCTATCTCCTGGGCGGAAAACCTGTCGATACGAGGATTCACCAACCATGGGTTTTGCTCCATTGGGCCGGGTTGGGCGCGTGTTATTTTCGACTGGTTTTCTCGAATCAACAATAACCGGACTGGGCCTAGGGGATGGCGGAGGTCGAGGACCTGCAACAGGCCTTGGAGAAGGTTTCAAAACAGGAGAATCTGGTGTTGATGATGTCTCTGGAGAATCCAAACTGAGAGCAGGAGAGCTGGATGTGGGTTTTACTTCAATGTCTTGCTCAACCACAGCCGTAGTGACTACACATGCAGTAATGAATCTCTTTTTGCGTGTAGAGGCGTGCGCTTTGTGGGTAACACCCTCCCCCACGAACTCCTTTGAGCTAAGCAAAGAGTAGTTGGAAGCGAATTTTCTTGGGTGAGTATGGGGGGAAGCTTGAGACGGAATGCTTACCTGTTGTCCAATGCCTTTCTGAAAGTTCACCACGTGCTGGGCGGCAGCGGCAGCTGTGCAGAGGGCAGCCATGGCGGCCTTATCTTCGTTATCGAAGTCTGCGAAAAAAGCCGAGTGGAAACCTGTAAAAGAGAAAATGGAGCTCCCAGGTCCCTTAAACTGATCGAGAGAAATAAAATTTCTGATACGCAGAAGCACTTCTCCTCGTCTGTGGATGCAATGGCACCCAAGTGAAGGAGGCCAAAAGGGTGGGGGAGAGGCAGTCCACGTGGCTATGAGTTTTCTGTAGAGGATCAATGATTTATCGAATGATCTGTAAGCTTACACTGGTGTATTTGGTCCAAATGCAAAATGGTAATTGTAATAACCTAATTATGCTTAGTGGTCTAGCTTCATTAACTCTTCTCTTTATCCCCACACATCTACATGGCCCACACCTTACAAATTTTATTGGATATAGAGATGGCTTTTACATTGGGGCAAATTCTTAAGGCCTTGGTCACCCATGTTTCCTGGCACACCCCACCCCACCACACGCTATAGAAACCAAACAAATAGGCGAAGAAGAAAAACAAAAAGACAAACAAAAAATAAAGTAAGACTTATAATATAAAATAATAGAAAAAGTTAGATCTTATAGTAAATGAAAGTAAAGAAACAACTCAAATAAAACAAATGGAGAGAATCAAAAATTTTGATTGCCAACTTGATACAATGTGATGGCATTGTCCACCCATGCACTCTCAAGGTAGAGCTTAAATGGTGATTTAAACACCTCGAGTTGATAATAGATACAAATGGCGAGGGTTGGAAACTCATAACATGGGATGCTTTTGGTGGTAGAAGCATGAGTGGTTTGAGCGACATTGATTGCACACCATCCACGACCACTGGCCATGACGACCATCAATCGGTAGACCATCGGCCATTTGCAAGGTAGGAACTCTTCAAGGTATCTAGCCCGAAATACTTAAATGCACAAGCAAGGAAACACATTGTTGGATACATGATATGTTCAATTTTTCACTTCTACAAGGTATGCCTCGTGATTGGAGTACAACTTGGATCAAACCTTTACATAAAGGGGGAGATGTAAACAACTACCGAACTATACTGGTTGGTTCTCTTATAGCAAAGTCGTTTGGACGTGTCATGGAAATGAAGAAGTGAACATGCTCAAAAGAATGGCAAACGTGCATATGGACATCCAAAGAGGGAATTGCACTCACCATTACACGCTCGAGCCCATCCCATTGTCACTTTGAGTATTGCCTCCATCTAGCTCATCTCTCATTCTCTATGATGTGAGATAGGGCGTTGGAGCATCGACAAGGAGTCTCATCCACTATGCACTTTATGCCTCCAAAAAGCTTGCGAGTCTGAGTATCTTACTAGCCTACTGTTGGGCCACCTTTTAAATAAAATACAATATATGAGAATATTTCCCTATCCGAAAAAAAAATTGCCCCCACCTTTGCTCATCTCCTCTGTCGGCCCCGCCCTCGCTTGTGCAGCAACCCTCTGTTGTGCTCCACCATGCCCATAGTGATGCATGAGTGCAAGCTAGACTGCAGGAAAAAAATAAAACCTTCCCTTTACCCCCTCCCCCCCCCCCCCCCCCCCCCCCCCCCCCCCCCCCCCCCCTCCCCTTCTTCAAAACACACACACACGGTATACATATCGGCCACAGTATCGCCGAGCACGACACTTTCTCTAGGAGCCCCTGACTACCAAATCAACTCCCTCCATTTGCCTCCTGTAGTGAGCTCCTTCCTCCTCCTCCAGTTCTTTCCGTAGATTGCTACTTCCTCCTTCTTCTCCAACTTCCTCAACATGCAAGTGGATATATATATATATATATATATATATATATATATATATATATATATATATATATATATATATATATATAGAGAGAGAGAGAGAGAGAGAGAGAGATAGAGAGAGAGAGAGAGAGAGAGAGAGAGAGAGAGATGCAAACTCAAGACAGAGGCTCCTTTTACTACTTTATGCGATTTGGGGGGGCGGGGGGGGGGGAGAGGATTCTGTTGCAAATGATAGCATCTTCGTAGATTTCCATTGCTTTTTTATTGTTTTTATGATGTGAGATAGGGCGTTGGGGCACCTACAAGGAGTTTCATCCACTATGCACTTTATGCCTCCAAAAAGCTTGCAAGTCTGAGTATCTTACTAGCCTACTATTGGGCCACCTTTAAATAAAATACAATGTTTGAGAATATTTCCCCATCCAAAAAAAATTTGCCCCCACCTTTTCTCATCTCCTTTGTCTGGCACACCCTCCCTCATGCGACAGCCCTCCGCTGTGCTCCACCATGCCCATTCTAATGCACGAGCGCAAGCTGGAATGCATGAACCCCCTCCCCCCCCCCCCCCCCCCTCAAACACACATGGTTTACATATCAACCACAGTACTGCCAAACACAATGCTTTCTCTAGGAGCCCCTGACTAGCAAATCAGCTCCCTCCAATTTGCTCCAGTAGTGAGCTCCTTCCTCCTCCTCCAGTTCTTTCCTTACATTGCTACTTCCTCCTTCTTCTCCAACTTCCTCAACATGCAGGTGGAGATATGCAAACTCGATACAAAGGCCCCTTTTACTACTCCATGTGGTTGGGGGGGGGGGGGGAGACGATTCTGTTGCAAATGATAGCACCTTCGTACATTCCCATTGTTTTTTTTTTCTTCTATCAGCTGGTACCCCCTACTTGAGCACTTTGATGTCACTCCAAGAAGCCTTCATCCACCTTGATCATATGCTTTTTTGCTTTACTTCTTGTTGCTATCTGTTCATCTACTCTATCTTATAAGTACTTATTGGAAAGAGAAAGACGAGGAGAGAATTTTAGCTCTTGCAAGCACACATGCACACAATCAAGAGAGCACACAATGGAGATGGATGCGTAAAGGTGCTTTTTATTTACTACTCAAAATCATGATAAGGTCTACCAAACATAAGTGGGAAATACAACATAATAAGAACTATGTACAACGGTCAATGTGAAACGGCTAGTGAGTCAGTGAGCAAGATAAGTGGACATTGCTCTCAGTAGATAGAACAAGGTGGAGAAGTCTAGTTGTACTATTAAAGGTGATGATCCTCGTGGCCACTACCTTGTGTTAGTAATGAATGTAGGCGAGAATTCGTTGAGGTGTACCATGTGCTCATCTTAATATCTCAATGCCCCCCTCAACCTCAATGACAGCTCTTGTCATAATAACTAATATCTAATTCTCCTAAATGATTTTCTCATGTTAAACTTATCATTTAATATGGGGAATTGCCAGGGGAGAAAAAGCTAGAATATTGGTTAAGCTGGCAGACCAGACATAGTAGGGATCCAAAGGAGGGAAACTAGGGATCCAAAGGGGGGGCCATCTGCAAAAGAGCAATGTGCAACAATGGGCTTTGAAGACCCTAAGGTTCAACCCATTAAGACTTCCAAAATGCTAAGGTTTCAAAATTCAAAGGTTGTGTCCAATGGCCAACCTTAGAAAGATTGGATGCTTAGTGAGTGTGCCAAAAAGTCTTCCAAAACTCCTACATAGAAGGGGGCGAGCCCTATAAGTAGGGGATGAGAGAGAAACACACACACACACACACACACACACACTCACAGGCTCCCTTTACACAAAGGGAATAAGGGACACATGTCAACTCCCTAGGCCAATTGCCCACAAGGTGCACTCAAATCCAAGTGGATGGCCATAGAGGTGGACCAATGAGAATTAGGCTAGAGTAAATCTAGTTTAATTCATTTAAAAACACTTAATAAAAGAACCAATAAGAATTAAGCTCTCTAGAAGAATATTGGACAGTCTCCCAAGGGGTCCAATGAGCATTCAGTAGGCCAATGGCTTGCCTGCTTCCTATTGGCCAAAAGACAAAGGGGTCCAATGAGAGTTTAGTTGCATTATTTAATTACCTAAAGCTCTCACAAAAGGGGGAAGGGGAACACATGTCACAAGGCTATCACCGATGCTTCCTAAATCCTATTGGCTAAGCTTGGAGAGGTCCAATGGGAAGCTAGGAAGAGGATTTAGCAAGAGGGGTTGACCAAGAGAGAGAGGGGGCTGAATTTTCAAAGGCATTATCACACACACACTCACACACTCTCATGTGTGAAGCAAGAAGACTCTCTCTCTCTCTTTCCTTCTCAAGCTTTAATGGAAAGCTCATCACCTACTCCAAGCTTGTGAGAAGGGAGGCCTACACCAACAACTCTTGGCTTTGTGATGCAAATCCAACCAAGAGCCAAGCTTCAATGCATGCTCATCTCCTCTACCATGCTAATTACTAAGCTATGCTAGGCTATTATGAATGATTAAGTGAGGAGATATACTTCTTTCTCATAAAACTACTCCTTCTTCCTCTCAATCTACTCTCATACCCCACTAGCTCTCACCATCTTCGAAGGTGTATGAGGTCTTGGGTCTGAGACCGTGAGGGAATTGATGTTGTGTTTTATAAGTGTTTGCTTAGTGCTTGAAGCTTCCATCTATTATAGAATTGACATTTTATTATTTATTGCAGTTGACAGGTGGAAAAGACTAGACCCAGCTTGGCCTATGCAAATGTATTTGTATATCATGTAGATTTTATTATTCAAGTGCTCTTTTATGAGCTTTGGCCATTTATGACCGGCCGGCCAGTTTGTAACCAATTTGACCATTCAAGAAATCTATAAAACACATACGTGCAAGAGGGAAACGGTACTCTTGCACGGGGGGAGATTGCACACAGTGCTTGTGTATCTCTTCTCTCTTCTCCCCTCTTCTCTCTTGTCGTGGCGGTTTCAAACAAAAAAAAAGGGCGGCCGACCTGCAGTTTCATCTGCATGCCACCCACCATGCAGCTTTGCATCCACAACCAGCGATTTTCAGTGGTTCCCAACTGCACCAGCTAAAGAGCGGCCCATATATCATCGCTATTATCAGCCACCAGAGAAAACGGCGCTCTCACTCTCTCTTCAGATGGCTGCCCGAAATTGGTTGCGCACTACTCAACCGCCATGCAAGCCCTTGTCAGATAGCCAGGCATCCACTCTCTCTCTCTCTCTCTCCACAGTAACTGCCTCGAGCTCTCTCTCCACCACTCATCCCCCACGAGTTGTTTTCCCTCTACCGCCGTTGACGTCCACTCATCTTGGTGCCACTCCACTGCATGGCGGCCCCTGCCTACAAGGCATGCCAATTGCCAACTCAATAACCTGCATTCAAGAAACCCAATTTCTTTTTGTTGGCCCTCGTGGGTTGGACTGTTGGGGGGCATGGCTGTAACCATCCATCACAAGCCCCTTCTGCAACAGCAGTAACGCAAGGCCAAGAATCTCCTTTGCGCTTCAGCCCCACAACAGCGCAGCACAGCTCCCTTCATCCCCGCTTTCGAGCATCCTCGAGAATTGACGCGTCTTACACTGGTTACTTATTGGCAAGATTTACCGGCACCATCGACCACCTCTTCAACGTTCCAAGAATTCTCCATCTTCCACCAACAACCATGGCTTTGTCTTCGCCCAACGACACAACTGATGCCCTTGACACCCTTCGCTCCTTGCAAGATGAGCTCACACAACTTCGACAAGACTATGACCGCCTGGAAAACCGCTTCCGAAGGCTGGTAATTTTGTGTTAGTAATTTGCAATGAAAGAAAAGAATCTCCAGTCTATCTAGAATTCAATTTAATATTAGTGTGTGATTATACTTTTTAAGATGTACAGTGCTAGCACAATGACTTGATAATTGGAATTTGAAAAGAAAGTAAACAAGATTAAAATAGAAAGTTATCCATAACCTTGCTGAAATTGAAATAAAAAAATAAAAAAATCTTGCTAAATGACTCGCATATTTTTCTACTTCTTAGTATAAAAAAAAAATTGCTCAACATGCCTATCTTTATTACATTCACCACACATTTTGGGAAATATGACTATGTGTCCCGCCAACATGCACCCACATGAGATTATTTTCACTACTTATCTCATGTCCAATCATTCAGATAGAGCCATGCAGACAAGAATGGACACTATTTTCTTTTGAGTTTACTATAAGCATATCATTAACCACAAATCGGTGCTTATTCGACTGCATATACTAACCCTTTTATACAAGATAGGGCTACCCCATCTTCTTACATAATCTAAGCAGAATAATCCCATTTTCTCATCAATCAAAGACAAATCATGGTAGGCCTTGGTAAGTAGTCAACATACTTTTATCCCTCATATCGAGTTGTAATGATTCCACCACAATTTTATTCTTACTTCTCTTATCTTGGCCCATTGAAACAACTTAGACTAGTTTGAGTCTTGCATTGTTTTTTATGTTCGTTTGTGGCATTAGTGGATCTATGCGAGAACTGCAAAGTATTTCTTCTTGCCAAGTTGTCTCTCATTTCAATTTCAGCAAGGTTATGGATAACTTTCTATTTTAATCTTGTTTACTTTCTTTTCAAATTCCAATTATCAAGTCATTGTGCCAGCACTGTACATCTTAAAAAGTATAATCACACACTAATATTAAATTGAATTCTAGATAGACTGGATATTCTTTTCTTTCATTGCAAATTACTAACACAAAATTACCAGTTGCAGTACTCGTACCTCTCCCCATATGCTACTAATGGAATAAATACAGGATACCCTCATGGAAATTTTATAGAGATGCTTTGTCAATAAGCTATGTAGCTACTCCAGTGAGCTAAGGTGCTTTGGGATATTGCACAACAATTTGTAAGTGCTTTGATATACTGCATTGTGTTGTCAACAACATAGTAAATATTTTTTCCTTTATGTCTTGCCTAGTAGTCCATTGGTCACGCACACACAGATTCGCCGATCTAGGCAGTGTGTAGATACTCATCTTGGTGCAGATCCACCGATTTAGGCAGCACATTGAAAATTACAGATTCATGATTTTTAAACAATACCAAATGTAGATTTGCCGATTTAGGCAGCATTAGTGCAGATTCGCCGATTTAGGCAGCACATCATATTGGTGTAGATTCGTCGATTTAGGCAACACCAATCACAAAATCTTGCTGCAGTGGCTGGCCATCACTGTAACTGGTATGATTTTGTTACCCGGGTACATAATGAAAGTGATTTGGATTTGGACTTATATTGTGCAATTGAAATTGGAATTGGATTGGGATTTGGTATCTGGTGATTATTACGGCAGTGTTTATGTGATGAGACTTGACATTATGAGATTGATGATGAGTGTGACCAATGATATCCTGATTAATTGGGGTATGACATATACTGCTTATTCTAGTGGTATGGGACACTAGAATAGGTAGTATGCGGATTACGGCAGGCATAAGCAATGTTGTCTAATTTTATGAATTTTTTACTATTTGATACAGATTTCTAATCATTGTTTTTTGACAAGTATACTGAGGACAGTTGCTTTCCAACGGAGAGGTATGTTATAGAATTGACATTTTATTATTTATTGCAGCTGACAGGTGGAAAAGACTAGACCCAGCTTGGCCTATACAAATGTATTTGTATATCATGTAGATTTTATTATTCAAGTGCTCTTTTATGAGCTTTGGCCATTTATGACCGACCGGCCAGTTTTTAACCAATTTGACCATTCAAGAAATCTATAAAACAAATACGTGCAAGAGGGAAATGGTCACTCTTGCAGGGGGGGAGATTGCACCCAGTGTTTGTGTATCTCTTCTCTCTTCTCCCCTCTTCTCTCTCGTCGTGTCGGCGTAGCACTCCGCTCTAGGAGGTACGCCTGCACGTTCTCCCCCGTTCTATCTCGCTCTCTATCTCTCTCTGTTCGTGTTGTGTTGGACTATGGATTTGTGCGAGTCAACAGGTACATAAATTTATTCGTTTATGTCTTGCTATGCCCTATTTTGAGTATTTTGCAGGGCTCTCTACGCTCCCGTCTGTAGCACCATCTTCATTGCACTAGCTAGTTATTGAAGGAACACAAAGAATTGTATTGTAAAATGTCTCCCTTGATGGGGGAAACCTATAATACAAAGCCTTTTGGAGGGTGTGTGCGTTTGTCACACGTGTCAATGCAAGGGACTTGCCGATACACTAAGTGCGAGCCACAAATGGCTCCAAGCACACAACTAGACTAATCTAGTAAGCTCAAGAGAGCAAGGGTGTGTCACTCACCGCCCTACGCTTGCCTTCATGGAGGATTCCTCGCCACGAAGAAGAAGGAGTCGCCGCTACGCCGTGCTCAACCGCTTCACCGTCGCAATGCTCTCTCTCTCTCTCTCTCTCTCTCTCTCTCTCTCTCTCTCTCTCTCTCTCTCGCATACGCACACACACACAAGGAGACGAAGAAGAAGAAGATGGAGATGGAGCAAGAACACTCTTCAATTGCACAAATGAGAGAATGAGAGATTTTTAGGTTTAGGTAACTTTTATATGAACTCGCCCCATTCACACTTTGGCGCCCATACTTAGCCAACTAACCCTTGAATGTTCCTGTTAGAGTGCGCCTCTCATCGGCGATCACTCTTATGATTTTCCTATTGGACCGACAAGCCCGGTACTTGAGTCTACCAAATAAATAATATAGCGTCTAGCATAGGTGATAGGAATGTGCGTGAGGGTTAACATGTTACCCCTTCCTGATGTAGATTCCATCCTCGGAAGCTATTGAGTTGAAGCTCGTTCGTCGAGGTGGAAGAGCCTTTGAGATGAATGTCCTTAGCCTTCTTCAGTCATTGCAAAATCAAACAACATTGGCACAGCAATTGCATTCTCATATACAATTAAAAAGCATATGCAGTTGTAGACAGACAATTTGATTGGTAACAGGATTTTAAACCATTGTCAGCAATAAACATTAAATTGTAATATAATCCAATGCATAAACAGTTGTAAAGGTCAAAAACTAAACAAGTCTGGGGTCGCTAATTTAACGATCAAAAGACACTATTGATCAACTATTAATACCATGGGTAAGCTTCTCAATTTTCTCTGGTCAATTAAGTTGTTTAATCATGAGAGCCAAGTATTTCATGTTCGAAGGCTAACTAGAGGCTATACCTAGAAGACCTCGTAGTTAAGCTACGAAAAAAAGAATTGCTCATGAAATCATCGCCTGACTTATTTCCTTTTCTTTGACCCCCCAAAGTCTTTTCACAGTGATTCCATTTTGATGTGTGTGCTTATTTTGTATGCCTTGGGTTTTTTGCTTTTCAAGGAAAAGCGCCCACACTGGGAACCTCTAGGACTCTAGTACCATAGGCGATACATGTGAGTGGAGTACCAAATCGAGCTGAGATTTCTCTTCCAGCTTAAGATTTTACATTGTGGCACTTTGATTTTTTTGTTTGTTTGTTTTTGTAACTTTGGGGGGTCATATAACATTGTTACCCTCCCCAGGCTCATCACACTAGTAAACTCTCTTTATAATACTTAAGCTAAAGGTCAATAGGGACTAAACCCTAGTACATCGCACATAATGCTGCCTAAATCTGATTATGAACCTAAGTAACCATTAATTATTAGGAAGGCATTCCCCATATTATTAAGAGAAGATCTCTAACGCCTAGCTTGGTTAAACCAGCTTAGTTGAAGTGCTTGATTTTTAAACCTAGACAAGTGATTATGACAAAAAATTAAATCGAATTTGATGTTTGATACTAAGCAAAGGCATTGAATATTTGCTACCAATCACATTTAAAGCAGACAAACATGGATGTAAAAAAGATAAAAGGCCATGCTAATGGACAAGAAACACCTGTTTGTGTTGATGATCGCGCTTGATTTGAAAAGTGGACGAGAGAAAGATTCTATGAAGGTCCAAATCCTAACAACAACAACACGTTCTTGTACACACTAGGAAACACAAAGAATACCTCTAGGAGGCACATCAGTGGGAAAAAAGATCTTTGCTAATCACTAAACTCTAAAACAGAAACACTCATATCGTACTAATCCTACCTACCCTCCATCACTCGAGTGATGAGGATCAAAGGTGTTTGATGACAGGTTTCTGTTTCAGTGTACCGGATGTGAATGTGTAGGTCTGGTTCAATGTTTTGCCTTTTATTGTGCATACTCATTTGCTAATTGCTCTTGCTCTTTACTATTTTTATTTTTTATGAGTATAAGGCTTTATATATACATTCCCTAAGATTGGTGATTGAGAGGTCAGGGAAAGAAGGGTAAGAGGGAAATAATTCAATAGGCTGACATGAATGAAGACTTCCTCCCTTCCTTGGGTAGGTCATACTGTTTGAAATGTGCTCGTCACCCTTTGAAACCAATTGTTCCATTTGGTAATAGGTGAGGGTTTTGGCCAATAGTTTTCTATTACCTTAGGTGCCTCATTGAGTTGTAAGGGTGGTAAGGTACTCTCCCAGGATTGAACTTGAAGTGGTTCATCAGGTGATCCTTGAACACTGGGAGGTGTGGATTCCTTTGTAGCTTTATGGAGGTCCACTATTGTAGGTGGAGGCTGTGGAGAAGCTTTTACCTCTATGGATGCATTACATGAGGAACTAGAAGCTTCATGGGACTCCCCCCTTCCTGAGCTAGGTGGAACAAATCGTTCTTTCTTCGGTACCCAAACTATCTCTGGAGCGGGTGTGTAGCATTCCGTGATTTTTTTCTTTTCGCGGTCGTTGATTCGTTTTGGAGCTACGGGATTGGGCTCACATGGGTTAGGTGACAAGTAAGAACACAATCTACGTTTTGGCACCCAGATTTGATCATTTCCTTGATAGTAGCCTTGGGCTTCCAAAAGTCGTTTAGGAATCCATTGCCACGTTTCCTTACATTTCTTGGAGCGACTGGGACGTTTCTTACAAGGCTTCTGTTTTTTAGCACTAGCTATGGTCGCTAAAGAAGCTTTAGGGACCCACTTGTATGTTTTCTTCGTTATATTAGGATGAGTCTTGTCAGAAGCTATATGCATTGATTCTAGCATATTTAAGGGTACGAGTGGTGGCATTTCATCCCCCTCAGGTCGTCCCCCTGTTTCCCCAAGTGTCTATGGTTGCTACTAGGTGGACCCAATCCACATTGTCCGACTCAGTCATCCCAGGTAGTACATCCATATAAGGAGAATCTTCCCCAACATCAGTGTCCACTTTACACGTGTAACAATACTTACAATGGGGCCGACTGAACTGTGGTGTCAGATCTATGATCAATTATAAACTTATTTCCTAGGGGATGTGCTCGACCAGTTACAAGATCCACTTGAATGACAAAATCTTGGAACTGTAGGTAGACATGGTTTTTAGACCAGTCATGCACCATTTTTGCTTCGGTCATGAAAGGACGTCCTAAGATCATCTCAGATGCCATAGTGTGCTTAGAGAAATCCATAACAATGAAGGTACTCTTATTTTATGTCCAAAGACCTTGATCTTGAGGTCTTCTAGCATCCCAATAGGTTTAACAATAGACCCATTGGCCATCTTTACTACTATGGTTGTGGTCCCAAGGTGTGGTCTCCCCATAGTTTCCTAGCAATTTTTAGTCACAATGCTAGCCCCAGTGCCACCATCAAGGATTCCCTTCACAGTTAATCCCTTAGTAGTGATTGGTATGGTCGCATTGGATTCATCACCCTCAAAGTATTGTCCCAACTTGTTAACAGGTATTTCTACCACAAGGTTCTCATCTAGGTTGCGTTGTGGATCTAAGTGTTCCTCCTCTATTGGTATCTCCCCAGCTCTATCCATCTGTGCAAATTGTGGTAGCCCAAACTTTAATTCTCCATTGAGGAAAGCTCAAAGAGCTGAGACTAGCTCAAGGTCTTTATATAGTTTGGACATGATGGTGGTTCTAACTTCTGAAGACATGAAATCCATCAATTTGGCAATGTTTAACAACACTTTTTGGGCTTCAGTCCCTTGATGTGGGGAAGATGGGATCTCCATTTCTTCGATAGAATCAGGTAGACCCTCTGTAAACATTCTCTCCATCAAGAAGTGAGTACACCCACTTTTTCATGACTTTAAGTCACTTTGTTCTTGGATGACACTAGGTATGGCTAAGGGTCTATGGACTTGGTGAGGTTGTTGTTGCGTAGGGAACATGGTGTCTGTAATCTGGATCTACCTACGTGCTGGTTTTAGATCCTTTTGGGTATCTTCTACCAAACTCCTTAATTGCTTGACTCGCTCGATCTCCTCTGTAGGGTTTGGATAAGTTCCTATCTTCTTCTTGGATCCTGGCCATTGTAGCTCATGAAGTTCTTCCTTGTTGGTTTCTATCTTAGTGATCGTTTTGGTCTCCATGGTTTCACCTGAATCAGAATCTTCTTCAGCGTCGTTCATATATACGGGGTCGTCCCCAATCTCTATGTTGGTCTTCGAACTAGGGTCTGACTTCGATGCTTTTTTGTGATCTCTTCCTTCGTGTTTTCTTCTTTTCTGAGATTGGGCAATTGATGCCATGTCTCTTGGAGCATCGATCGTGTGAGTACGTTTACTCGTACCACAGGTGTACTTTGTGATGGCTCCTCGGTAACCTCAATCAAGTTCAATGGTGTGATCTTCGGCGCATTTGGATTATTTGGACATTGGGCAATCAAATGATCTATGCCACATCAATTACACATGAGTATCGGCATTGTAGACGTGCTCGCTTGATTGGTTTGCATTAGTGTGGCATTCTTTTGTAGCCTAATAGAACACTCGGCCACACGATGTGGACCTCCACACTCATAGCATTGAAGAGGTGGTCTCTTAGCAGTGTAATTGATATTTTGGCCTCTTGCAGCAAGAGCAGCTACTTGATAGACAGCTTTGACTTGTCCCCAATAGTCCTCCACGTAGTATTGTGGACTTTCTTCAAGCGCATCCATCCCATAGGCAATATTAGGGTCTATATCTTCCTCACAGCCTTCCAAACAAGCAATGGATGACTCACAATCCACTTGATTCACAGAAGTGATTCTTGAATGTGGTGGTTATGGTCCTAGCACTAGAGGTGGTAAGGGTATGTTTGAACAACATTTTGGGCTCTAGGGACCATGTGTTGTGACGTTTGTTCAAGAGGTGGGGCCGACGTCAATGCAGGCACTCGAGGCGCGTCTGCCCATGCTAAGGTTGGTAGCCTATTGACCATCGTGCACTTAAATACTATGCAATCCTTAGCTTGATGACCATACCTCTCATAGGCATTGCCGTTCCCATTGAGTTTTACTCTAAAAGTAGGGCATTCACTGGTACTATGCGGTCCATAGCATACTGAGCACCATTGTCGCTCCCTTCTTGGATACGTATGATTGTTTTGCGGAGCATGATTGTCTCTAAGACTCTCTTGGATGGCCTTGGTGAGATCTACTAAAGTCATCTCAGATATCTTTGGCTCCTTAGCAATAGGCTTTAGGGTCATTGGTTGATGCCCCGATGCTTGCGAGCTAATAGATTTAGGCTCAATAGACACTCTTTCTCCTTGAATCATTAAATTATCCTCCAATTGAATCACATTGGTGGTGAATGCTTCCCAAGTGGTGATACCTCTTATGACTAGGCCATTGTAGATATCCTCATATCGTAATCCCCTAATGAATCTATCAAGCAATTGATTATTATTGAAGTGCTCATTTGGATTACAACGAGAATTCAAATGCTTCAAGCGACTAATAAAGTCTCTCACCGACTCTCCTTCCTCTCGTCGGGCTTTTTGGAGCTGAGAGGCTACACCCCAAAGTACTCCCTCTCGTATGTATTCAAGAACAATCTCCTAAGAGTAGGGTAAATCGTTTTTTCTTCCACCCTTAGGGTTCTATACCAATCCCCTGCCTTCCCACTTAAGGTTAGGCTTAAAGAATCACTCTTATGCAGGTCCTTGTGTTCTCCTAGAGAATCGCATATTTGTTCAAACACTTCGATATGATTTCTCACATCCCCATCTCCACTAAATTTTTGTGTGAGCTTGGCTATTTGTATTGCCTTACTTCTAGGTTCTCTATCAGGCGTGTTACACATATTCTCAGCAATAGATCGACCGATAGCTTAAGCAAACGTTGCCAAGTCACCTAAGTGAGAAGGAACCATGGGTGGAGGTGCTCCAGAGACTACATGTGGAGTAGGTATTGGCATTGGGCTTGGCGCATAGGAAGCCCTTGGATTCCACGTTTGGTACGGTGTTATGCCATGTGGCGGTCCAAAGTTCATATGTGTGGCCCTAGGCATAGCAGACGTCGGATGTGACATGCTAATGCTAGCCGGTATGGTCCCATGGAAATAAGAGCTTGGGTGTTGCGGTTGTGGAGCATAGGTAGTTGAAACAATGGGAGGGGTAGGGACTACATGAGTACGAGGACCTATAGGTATATATGATTGGTACACACTTGTAGGTACTGTTGCAGGCATTGAGCTACCATGTAGTGGTGCTTTACTAACAAATGAGGTCCATGGCGTGTTTCGTGGCATGCCCATCATTGGGGTAGGCATGGTAGCCGCGTCATCAAGGAAAAGATGAGCTAGACTTGGAAAAGTAAAGCTATCACTGGTGGCTCAGATTGCATTAAGACCCCTGGCGAAACAACATACGGGGGATCCATCGGACTTACCAAGGGAGTCTCCATTTGTGATAAGGTTGGTTCTTTAGCCTTCCCTGTATCCAAGAATCTCATGAGACCCGTTGAAGGCATATGGATCCCCTTGTTCTGTCTCTCTAGCTCAATAACCCTATGGATGACCTCACAAACTCTTTGTTGTTGATCCTCCACGCTAGTAGCACCCATTGTGGATTGTAGGACATCTAACCAACCCACGTGATAGGTGTGACCTGTGTATAGGACGGTTAGAGTTTCCGTTTGTAGTTTGTACTCCCAATTCTCATTTAGGAACGCTCCATCTAGGCTTGAGATGCTAGGGGTGTCCTTTGAACTAGATGCAATGTGGCTCTCTATGGGTTGACCCTTAGTGGTTGCTAAGTCAGGAGCACTCGATTGCTCTCCTAGCAAGGATATTGACATAGGAGCTTTCGCTTTTAACTCTCTTCATTGCTCCGCCTTGCGTAAGCTCTCAATTTCCTTTTCCCTAGATGCAATGATATACCGCCAACTTCTTGTACTTCGGCAAGGCTTCTACCATCAGGTAATATAACCTCGGAGGGGAATAGCTGTAAAGAGTCAGGGGGTGCGGTGAATGGAGTATTCACGTGCACATTCTCTAAGGGCATAGGGTCCACGTTGGTCATGAATGGAGAATTTACTTCCCCACCCTCCTCATTTACATCGTTAGCTCCATGTTCGGAGCAAGTGGCTCTACTAAAGGTTTCCTTCAAGCGGCTAAGCACGCTCGGCCCGGACCATGGGCCCATGGCATGCATGTCTTGGCTTGAGCTATAAGGATTAGGCATTGGGTAACCCTCCACGACGTCGTAGTCAGAGGAAGAGTCACTAGCCGCTATGTTTGGGTCTTGGTTTGTACTACCTTGGGTCCCAGCCGATGGCCCAAAACCTAAGGTAGGTGGATATTGAGAACTCGCGTAAGTCGAAATGCTCTCTAGTTGCTCGGCCTCTAGCACACGACCAGAGCGCAGATGCATGTGCCTTTGGCACCCTACAAGCATCGGGGAATAACCTCCAAGATTAACCGCTTACTTTTTTAGGCGTCCATTTTCACTCGTTTTTTTATGTTTTTTATGTTTTTTAATGATCAATTTTTGGATTAGAGCATGTGATAGCTCGAAACAAGCATATCGCTTAGGGGGTTGTGGTGTGCTTTACAGCACAACATTCGGTTACCTGAAGCTTCGTTGGTCCTCAAAAAGGTCAATTTTTACCTATGTGTGAGGCTAAAATACGTAATTTTAAAGGGGCCTGAGCCTGAGCGTGGGCTTGAGCCTGGGCTTGGGCTTGCGTCTGGGCTTGGGTTTGGGGATATTCTCGATCCCGGTCCTATCTTTTTTTTTTTTTTTTTTTTTTTGGGATAAGGTCGCCGCGGCGCGCTGTGTGCGCGAGCACACACACACACCTAACCTACCTACTTACAACTAATACAACTACTGTTACATACTAACACACTACTACAACAACTCATTAGCTAACATAACTACTTATTGTACTTTACACAGAACTAACATTATGGATCTACTACCTTAATCCTAACACATTATCATAGAGAAACCACCTTATGAAAAGAAAAAATACAGTACCTTTCAATACCTTATCAACAAAACAATACACAGCAGCAAAACAAACTTCTTCTCAATACACACACCTTCCTTCTCTACCTTTCCTACAATTGAAATTGCACCACAAAGTAGCATAGAGTGTTACTCAAGCTTAATGCAAAGCATTCCCCGACAACGGCGCCAAAAATGTGCGCATCAGTCGCACGTGTCAATGCAAGGGACTTGCCGATACACTATGCGAGCCACAAATGGCTCCAAGCACACAACTAGACTAATCTAGCAAGTTCAAGAGAGCAAGGGTGTGTCACTTATGCTCGCCTTCGTGGAGGATTCCTTGCCGCAAAGAAGAAGGAGCCGCCGCTGCGCCGCGCTCAACCGCTTCATCGCCGCTGTGCCGTCGTCGCAATGCTCGATCGCACACACACTCTCTCTCTCTCTCTCTCATGCATACACACACACGCAAGGAGATGAAGAAGAAGAAGATGGAGATGGAGCAAGAGCACTCTTCAATTGCACAAATGAGAGAATGAGAGATTTTTAGGTTTAGGTGACTTTTATATGAACTCACCCCATTCACACTTGGATGCCCATACTTAGCCAACTAACCCTTGAATGTTCCTGTTGGAGTGAGCCTCTCATCAGCGATCACTCTTACCCTTTTCCTATTGGACGTACAAGCCCGGTACCTGACTCTACCAAATAAATAATACGGTGTCTATCGTAGGTGATAGGAATGTGCGTGAAGGTTAACAGAGGGGGAACCGACTCCATGTAAATCCGGTCCTCAACTGTTTTGTCAATAGCTTAATTTCTCTCTCTTTTGAAGTATTGTTCATGCCTATCTAACTAGGTGTTATGCTTTTTGTTGCTCTCTCCACCCAAGCACTCTTGTTATGCTCATTAGTAATCTATTCTAATGAAATGCTCACTATGTTTATGCTATTTTCTTCTACACACAAGTTACTAGGCCATTAAATGTTACGTTGGTATCAGAGCACAAGGTTTCTCTTTTCTTGTCAAGAAGGGAGGTCCTCAAGCTAGCTATAAATGGTTGGTATTATTAATTGCAATTGAGTAAGTAGAATAGGGATTTTTCAGCCTTGCAGTGTGCCTGCCTTCGTGCAGATAATGGGGCATCACCGTCGAGAGCTATGGTCTTAATAGTGGAGTCCTACGGGGCTTGCCTACGGCATAACCACTATTGAGCTATTAGAAGCTTGCCAGGAGCCGGTGCCGTTTTGGTGTTGAAAGACCCTCTCTCTATTCCTTGCAATTAATGATATTCGACCCATGGGTACAGTAGCTTGAGTGCTTTTCTAAAGGGATAAAGAGGAGTAGCAACTAGGGCTTGAAGTGCCAAAGTACACCTAAAAAAGTTTACACCTAAAAGTTCTTAGAATGGCTGACAATAGTAAAGACAGTGAAATTAATGTTGATAGCTTTGATTTTGCTAATGAGCAGGCTACTAATGATGCCCCTATTCTTGTTAACTACGTTGTTTCTAGGCTTTAACAAGCCATGGGAAATCCATCCCTCCAAAGTGAAGTACAATGGCAGCTTCGTACTCATGGGATTCTCCAAAATCCCCACCATGATGAGAGAGTACCTAGGAAGCCTCCTTGTGAGACTCCCAAAAGAGGCCTCTCTCCGATTTGGGAAGAAGAAGAGGATCCATACGAAGGGCTCAAAAATTTGCTTCTTGATGACGCATCTCCTTCTCAAAGAAGAACTCAAGAGTCCCCACCAAAGGAACGAGAAAGAAGTGAGTCTCCTGCCACTTCAGCGTAGATGGCTCCACGAAGACAGCAGAAAAAACGCTCTCCATCACCTCCTAAACGGAGAAGACCATCACACACTTCTCCACACCATAATTCAAAGAGGGATGACATAAAACAAGAGAAGAAAAAGGCGAGAAAGAGGTCACCCTCTTCTCCATCTCCTTCATCTTCTTCATCTTATGAAAGTGAGGTGCAGACAAGGAGGACCAAGGAAAGAAAGAGGTCCCCCTCTTCTCCATCTTCTTAATCTTCTTCATCTTATGAAAGTGATGGTGCAGACAAGGAGGATCAAGGCAAGAAAAAGGCGAGAAAGAGGTCACCCTCTTCTCCATCTTCCTCAAATTCTTCATCTTCTGAAGAAAGCGATGGTGCAACTTTTGAACCATCAAAAAGAAGAGGCCATAGGAAATCCTATGCCGCGTGGAAGAGGTTGTCCAAGCTCAAGAAGTTCAAAGAGGGAGGAAAGAGCATCTCTTTCCTTACCTACAATGGCACCTTTGGTGCTACGGACAAAGTCTTGGATTTTATCCAACAATTCGATGCGGTGTTTGGAGATGAGGGCTTCACGGAGTCCTCTAAGCTACGTCATGTAGCTATGCACTTTCAAAAGTCCTCCAGGCAATGGTGGTCTAGCCTATGGGCAAACGGTGAAGCTCCACGAACATGGAAAGCTTTAAGAGCTTCCATTATGAAGCAGTTTTTGGACACCGATGCCAAAGACAAAGTACTCACCAAATGGCGAAGCTCTCTCCCTACGAATCCATTCATAAATATCTAGACAAGTTTTGGGGCTTACATGTCACAGCCACTGTCTTCAAATAGATGGATTTTGGAGAGCAAAAACAACAATTTTGTGTGGGCTTAACTGAAGAAATGACGGCATAAGTCAACTCCCAAAAGCCACGCACTATATGTGCGGTTATACACCATACTATGGTGGCTTCTTGAATCAATTTCCAAACAGGGGCTACGAGAAATCCTAAGCCCACGGAAAACAAGGGTTCCAATGAGCCTAAGGGGAAGGACAATGTCCAAAAGTCTCCTAAGGGAAATTCCAATAACAACAAAGCTAAGGAGAAGGGAGTTTACAAAGGCAAAAATAAACTCTCTCTTGAAGAGCTTGAGTGTTATCTCAAGGATAACCGTTGTTTCAAGTGCGGCGAGCAAGGGCATGCGTACCGCGCTTGTCCCCAAAACAACACCCGCCATGAGCCTCCTAGAGCTACCTTGGTCGAAATCCAAGAAGAGGAAGCTCACCACAAAGGATCTCCTCTATGCCATGCTTGGGGAAAGGTAAGAGAACATGATGCTTTTATTCTCTTTGACCCTGGTTCTACTCACAATTTCATATCCACAGAGTTGGCCACCAAGCTAGGCATCCAAGCTTATCAGATGGGAGATGTCCTACCCGCAGAGAAGCTTCAGTCACTCCCTTAATCGAGAAAATGAGGCTCCATGTCCAAAGCTATGTGGACAAAGAGGAATTCTTTATCTCTCCTCCCAAGCACAAGGATGTAATCCTAGGGGCACCATGGTTTGATCGCATGGCTGCCAATGTTAAATTCCCTGAAAGGAAAATCTACTTTAAGTACAAGAAAAAAGATATGTACATAGATGCCAAAGAGATGGGTAACACCATACCCATTGTACATACACAAGCTTTCAATAAGTCAATAAAGAGCTCTATTTTCATGTACATGATTTTTGTTAAATATTCTCAAAATGAACCTAATGCTTTAGCAAAAGAAAATATAAACAATTAAAAGGAATTAGAGTTATCCAATTTTCTTAAGGGATTCCAAGATGTTTTTATTGAAGACATTCCTTGTGAACTACCTCCTAAACAAGGCAATGATGACCATGCAATTGAACTTCTTCCAGGAAGTTCACTGCCTAATAAACCTCCTTATAGAGTTTCTCAAGCTCAACAAGAGGAGATTATGCGGCAAGTGCATGAGTTAGTTGAGAAGGGCATGGTTAGGCCTAGCTCATCTCCATTTTGCTCACCCATGTTATTATTGCAAAAGAAAGACGTCACATATCGTATGTGTGTTGACTATAGAGCACTAAAACTATCAGAGACAGGTTTCTCGTTCCACGGGTAGAAGACCTATTTGATAAGCTACAAGGGTCCACCTACTTCAGTAGGATTGACCTAAGAAGTGGCTACCATCAAATAAGGATAGTTGATCAAGAGATTGTAAAGACCGCATTTCACACTACGTTTGGTCTTTACGAATACATTGTCATGCCTTTTGGCTTGACCAATGTAACAGCCACATTCAACCTCTTGATGGAGAAGCTATTCAGGCCTCATCGAACCTTCACTGGAGTGTTCTTTGATGATATTATCATCTACTCTAATTCACTAGACGAACACAAGCAACACCTCCAGGTAATATTTCAAGTCTTAAGAGAGAATAAACTTTATGTTAATCGAAAGAAAGGTGAAATTTTCTTGTAAGAGATTTAGTATTTAGGTCACATTATCTCTCAAGATGGCATCCAAATGGACCCATCAAAGTTAGAGGTAATAAAAGGATGGCCTAATCCAAGGAATCTTCATGAACTAAGAAGCTTTATAGGTATATGTGCATACTATAGATGCTTCATAGAAAAGTTCTCACTAATAAAAAGACCATTATATGACCTAACAAAGAAAAACATTAGGTATACATGGTCTACCAAGGAGAACAATGCTTTCAAAAAGCTTATCTCTCAACCTATGCTTACATTGCCGGATCTCTCAAAGCCATTTGAGGTCCAATGTGACGCTTGTGGTGATTGCGTTGGACTTGTTTTGCTCCAAGAAGGGCACGCCATAGCCTATGAAAGTTGAAGGCTCAACCCTGTTGAGCAAGCTCTAGGCATATATGAAAAGGAACTCCTTGTAGTTCTACATGCCTTAGACTCATGGAAGCACTATTTATTGGGGACTCCTTTCATTTTGCGGATGGATCACCAAAGCCTTGAGTACTTCATGACACAGACTAAGCTCTCTGACAAATAAATGAGGTGGGCAAATTTCCTTTCGCAATTTCATTTTCATATTGCTCACATTGCTGGCAAGCATAATCAAGTAGCCGATGCTCTCTCAAGACGGTCGAGAGTGAATGCGGTTTCCATAGCAACTCATAGTGATCTATCTTCTATGATAGATGAATATGCTATTGATCCTGATTTTAGAGATGTGATTTCAGCCCTTGCTCGTGCGACTTGGTTAACACTAATCAATGCTTAATTCTCTTCCACTATGCCTCTCTATGCTTCTTATGATTTCTGATGATGCTTTGATTAGCTAGATCTTAACTAATTAGTGGTTAATCCCTCTCTAATCTTGTGTGATTTCCCTCTTTTGCTTGTGTGTGCATGTAGGTTTGATTGGAGTGTGGTGCTCGATGGATCTATGTGTGTGCGCTTGCGATTAGTGTGTTGCATGATAGGATTAGTGTTGTGTGCGTCTTGCAATCGTTAGTGTGTGTGATTGGGTTGATTAGAGGTGAAGAGAAGTGGATGTGGAGATTGACCTTCATTGTGGCTTAGCTCCTCCATGGGCCGAGAAGCTCACCTCATAGAGTCAACCATTCGTGTTGCCATAATTAGCTCACTAATCGTGTGAGTGTTTCCATGCCCTAGCCGGGTAGCTCATCCCTTCAGATTGATAATTTTGTTGGTCATTGGAGCTATGCAACAATGGGACCCCCAAACATTTGACGCCGTTGCCGGGGATGATGGCCTACGCTAGTGTAATTGTGGCATAATCGGATGTGTTTCCTCACTAATTTCACTCGTGTGTTTATGGTTTTGTGGATTTTGGATGTGTGTGCATGGAGCAATGTGTTCATTATTCCTTAATTTGTCACCATATCTTGCCAATTGTGTGTTTACACACTCTAATTTCACACTAACCCTTTGCTAATTTCACTAATTTTTGCTAGCTTACTAATTTGCTATGAAGGAGTGGAGCTTTCAACCGTTCAATCGATCTTCATTGGAAAGGTAATCAAGGTGTATTCTCAACCTTCCTAAAATCTAAAGACTTGTAGAATTGTGTAGGGATCCCACCATGATGCAATGTAATGTTGATGATATATTATTGCTATGATGCTATGAAATTTTTGGGTTGTTCGTTTTCATGCCGTCGTAAGGCCGAAATTTTTAAAATTTGGTGGCGTATGAATTTGACAAGTTCAATTGTTGATTGGTGATTATGCATTGCTAATTGGGTGCCTAATTGAGTTGATTGCATGCTTGAATGGTCAATTTCAAGTGTGTGTGCACTAAAATCAAGTGTGTGTGCATTCTAATTGAGTGTGTTTATGCATAATTTAAGGTGTGTGTGCACTATTTTGCCTTTGATTGTGCACTTAAAAATCAATGTGTGCTTAATGATTTTTCAATTGTGATGATTGATTTGTGTTGTCATTAATGCCCAACTATTTGTGAAATCACATTGCAATTTTGACAAGATTAACCCTTTTGTGTGTGCACCTAAAGACTGGTAAAAACTGCCAATTATTAGTGTGTGTATGCCTAATTTTAGGTGTGTGTGCACTATTTTGCCCTTGTTTGTGAACCTAAAAATCAATGTGTGCTTAATGATTTTTCAATTGTGATGATTGATTTGTGTTGTGGTCATGCTCAACTAGATATTTGTGAAATCACATTGCAATTTCCACAAGATTTACCCTTTTGTGTGCGCACCTAAAGATTGGTAAAAACTGCCAATTATTAGTGTGTGTGTGCCTAAAAAGTGCTTAATGTGCATGATTAATTCAATTTTTGATTGCATATTTGATGTGCATAATGGTTAATCGCTGCGTTTTTGAGCTCAAAACACGGATTTACACACTTCAAATGCGTCAAATTTTGACTTAATTTTGATGCAAATTTTACCGATTTAATTGCCTACTTTGGATTTTATTGATCAAATTATTTGGCAATTGAACTGATGTGCTTTGTGTGATTTTATTTGGATGGACTAACCCCCAACGTGGGTAGAATTTTCAAAAAAATTTGGGTATTTTTTCGATAATTTTTATAAATTTTTGGTAACTTTTTACTAATTGTTGCTTAATTCCATAAAAAATTAATATTTTGTGATCTTTATGAGCTATTTTGAATGTATGTTTACAGCTTGATTTCGAGCACATTTGGGCCTTTGTTTGTCAAATTTTGAGCGTTCTACTATTTCCGAGGACCAGGTTGATGATTTTGTCGTAAATCGTATTTTTGGTGTGCTTTTTGCATGTTGAAAGTGTTTGATTGTGGTTGTCGATGATTTTCTAAGATTTGTAGAATTTTCGGGGAATTTTTTGGATTTTTTAAACAATTTTTGGGATTTTTTGGTGATTTTTAGCGTTTCGGCTAATTTTCGGCCTATTTTTGGCATTTTTGGACGTTTGGAAATAAAAAATTAATAAAAAGCTGGTTTCAAGTTCGATGTCCGTGCCTTGCAGTGCATAAAAATTCCTCGGTGGATAGATCTTTACGGTCTGCTGGGATAATTTTCGCCGACATTAAAATTCTCTTCTTCTTCTTCTTCCCTCTCCGTGTGAACCTACCCCACACCCACTCTCTCTCTCTCTCTCTCTCTCTCTCTCTCTCTCTCTCTCTTCTCTTACTCTCTCTCCTCCCCCTGCCAAAAGTCCGATTATCAACATTCTCTCACCTCCCCCTCTCTTTCCCTCTCTCTCCTCCCCTCCCAAAAATCACAATTATTTGCTCTATCTCACCTCCCCCTCACTCTCTCTCTAACTCCCTCACTACCTCTTTCTCTCTCTGTCTTTCGGCGCAGGGCGTGAACCACCTCCCTACCCATCCTTGTCTTTTTCAACACACACACACCCTCCCTTCCTCTCCAGAGCACGCTGCCCCACGTGCCTCCTAACTCTCTCTCTCTCCCGCTGTCTCCCACACACACACGCACGCAAACACACACACACACACACGCCTATGCCCTCCCGCTCCCCTCTTCCTCGCTGACAGCAGCCAGCTCGGACCCAGACCCACGCTCTCTCTCTCTCTCTCTCTCTCTCTCTCTCTCTCTCTCTCTAGCCTCTCTCTCTCACTGTCTCACTGCGCGCGCCTTGCTGGTCCACACTCTCCTTCGCGCTGCAGTCCCGAAATCCACGCAGCCCCGCCATGCCAGCGCTAGTCAACGGCGCTACAGGTAAGTCTAGGTAATTTATTGAAAAAAAAAACAAAAAAGAACAATTAAAAGACAAAAAATCCAATAAAAAATAAAAAAAGGATTAGAAAATCAAAAGAAATTATAAAAAGAAAAAAACCTCATAAAAAATAAAAAAAAGAGTTAAAAAATTTACCCCCCAATAAAAGAAAAAAAATCATAAAAAATAGAAAAATTCATAGGAAAAAAACTTCATAAAAATTTCAAAAATTCCATGGATAAATCACAAAAATTGTAAGAAATTCATAAAAACACAATTAAATAAAAAAAGAGTAAAAAAATTCATAAAAATTAAAAAATGGATCTAAAAAAATAAAAATAATCACAAAAAATTCATAAAATCTTCAAAAAACCCCAAATTTTTTTCAAGATCCACTAAAAATTCATTAAAAATCAAAACTTTCCAAAAAAATCGTAAAAACAAAAAAAGTACTAGAAATAAAAAATAAAAAATTCAAAATTTCATAGAAAATTAAGAAAAATAAAAAGAAACTTGCCAGAAAAAGTCAGAAAGAGCCCGAAAAAAGGCAGAATTAGCAGGAAAGCAAAGCCGGGAAGTGTACCGCAAAGCGAGCAAAAATCGAGAACAACAGCCAGGAAAAAACAGAGCAAATTGTGTAAAAGCGAATTTGATCAGCCCGAAAAAACGAGGAAAGAGACCAACTCAAGCCGTTTGA
Source organism: Adiantum capillus-veneris (assembly GCF_014529385.1). Classification (NCBI taxonomy): domain Eukaryota; kingdom Viridiplantae; phylum Streptophyta; class Polypodiopsida; order Polypodiales; family Pteridaceae; genus Adiantum; species Adiantum capillus-veneris. Next base: position 32,423,986 of record NC_140947.1, read on the forward strand.
GGGTAGGCGAACTTCACAATTTGGCACGCTAGAAATTGGCAAGTGCAAGCAATTGCATCGCAAATTGAGCTTCTTATCGGACGAACAGAGGCAACAGTCACGGTAAATTGCAGATTAGGCTATTCAAAGCCCAGATTTTCATCATTTCAAAGACCCAAATCAATTCTGAAACTTTCAAGCTAGAGTTAATCAACTCTTGTGAGTCTTAAGAGCAGTCAATTGCAAAAGTGCTTTGGCTAAAGCAGTTTAATCAAAACCGAGCAGGAGAAATTCTGCTAATCAATACCAAAATCTGCTAGGAGACAGTTTTTACTGAACAAGCCAACATGGACTCAAATCGAGCTGAGAATTCAAGTACAACAGAGCAAGCTAGTAGTAGTGGCAACACATGCACAACTGCAAAACAAAGCAGATTTTACAGCTATATGGCTACAATGGAGATAATGTCTTATATGTAGATTCAAAAGGCATAGATACTTGATGAGCAGTAAAAGTAGCACAGAGCCAAGATCCTATTGATCATACTAAAGCCAGATTCAAAGAACTCCCAGATGTTCACAGACTTCGGTGGAGCCAAGTATGCAAGCTCAAAGATGACGTGCAGATAGAAGTTCAAAAAGTCAACCCAAGTGGTTATCCAAAAATCTGCACAAGCCAGGAAAACATACATTTAGTGCATATGCAATCAGGATCATTGTACATGGATTACAGTGGTTAGATATATAGTTGAGAGCCGGAATTGGAAGATCCAACAGATCAACCAATAGAATCCAGTTTAATTTGAGAACCAAGCCAAAGATGGTATAAAGGTCAAGATGGAGCGTTCTACAACTTGATGCTTAGTGTTCTGAAAGAAGAAGCCGACAACTTGGCAAGCAAAGAAACAAAAGCTCCTTAGTAAGAGCTTGACGTGACAGAACCAAATGAAATACCACGAGTCATGGCACATTGCTCAGATTGTGGATGAAAAGGTGGACATTTTTTTGAAGATTGTCAAAGAAATCCTGACAACAGGGACATATCAACCGCCAAGCAAAGTACAGAGAAAATTGGAAACATGAATCTCGATGTAAGTGCATTTAACTTGTCACTTTTAATGGAATCAGATGATTCTACATTACCATTAGAAGCAACAGTAAAAACAATGCAAGTTCGAAATCAACATAAAGATGCACAGGCACCTGAAAAGCTTAAAATTGATTCTTTGAACAACAAATTCTTGCATGAATTTGGTCAAGGTGTCCAGTATCACCGAATGTTGAAAAGATTGTTAGGTTTGCAAATGATTTTGCATCCACTGCCACAAGTGTGCAATCATTCACGAGTCTAAGGGACACATCAAACAAAATGCTGTTAGCATTGTATAGTACACATAATTCATATGCACACTATGTAGACCAAAAAGGAAAATTGTACAAAAAGGATCAACCAGTGTTTGAATGGCCCACATACCAGCTCATAGAAGTGTGTCCGTGATAGATCAGAAAGGATGGTTCATTTTAGAAGAAAGGATCTATTATAGCCTATCCTCTCTAGAGCTGAAGGATATTACCCGAGTAAACCCAGAAATATGTTCAGAGCCAAACTCCCCTCCATCGAAAATCAAGCTTCGAAGTTGTGACCAAACGAGGATATACTTTGATCAAAACAGTCATAGAAATAGACGAGAGTCTAGCATCTATGATGCCTTGGGTCCTGAAACCACAGAAGCTCATATCGTAGGAGACCCATGGGATAGACAATATCAAGGCAAAGATAATGCTATCTATAGCTTGACTTGGGGAATAATTTGTCAAGTTTCAAGGAGATACATAGGAAACTATGCAGAAGGTTTACAGATGCCAAATGTCAACAGTGCTATCCAAAGTGTACCTTCACAGTCCCAAAAGGTGAGACTAAATCAGAGCCAAAAAATTTTGAACTTATACCAATGAAACATGCTATAGTGATCACCCTAGGAAGGAGGGACCTGTAAATCCATCAAGCTCAGCTTATGTACCAAGAAATGCTACACCAGTTAGAAGCCCTAGAGCTTCTAGCCAACAGACCCCTTCAAGACAGAAACCATTGAAAGATTATATGGTTGTTGGAAGTTTCCAATTAACTCAGATTCCATCAGAGTCTACAAACAAATGCTGCTATGAAGATCATCAAGGACAAAGTTTCAGCTGATCTCCAAAATTCAAAGTTAAAAAATTGACAAATCGAATAGTGTTCAAACAATTACATGTGACCAAGCTCACATATGCATATCAAGATGCACATGGTAACAAATATCAGCAAGATCATGACCTTGTACAAACCCCTATGGATGGCTCAACTGAAGTTAAAGACTATCTGAAGATGATGCAAAGCCTCAAGCTGCCAAAACAGGTGGTAGAAAAGTCAAAGTCAATGGGAGCTAAAGTCCAGAAAGCTACACAAGTCACTACCAAAATCTCCTCCGAAGAGACAGATTTTGCCAAAAAGTACAGTGGATCTATTAAGATCAAAGGTTACCCAGATGTAGGTGGACAATTCTCAACAATTGCAAACAAAAAGTGCAGTATCACAGCCAATGGAATCAACATCGATTGAAGTAGGTGGTCAAAGCAAAGAAAATGCACATAAAGTTCAACCAAAGGATGTTGCGATAGCAAAAGAAGTCAATTCAGACACAAACCCTGAGACGATCAAGTGCAACATTGTTGGTGAAAACGAAGAAAGCTGTCAAGAGAAGTAAAGCTAGATTTTCAATTAGACAAGAACCTCATGTCTTTTCGCACTTGGAAAAGATGTGGCCGACCACAGCTGGAAGATGCTCCTGAATTAGTGAGCATATCTGGAGACAAACGAGCAAAATGCTGGGGAATTATCTCCACCACCATTGAAGTAAGTTCACAAATCATCATAGCTCAACCCTCCATAGAGACACATTTAGATCAAGATGAGACCATGGCAAAAGCAGGACAAAGATCTTCAATAGAGCCAACAATGAGAATATCTATAGTTCTCAGCAGTACAAAAAGAGCAAGTGTCAGATGCAATGCTCTACTAGATAAAGAAGCAAATTGCAATATGGTTGCATACAACATCCAGAGCATTCTAGAGACTACTCATGGCAAGCCAGATAATGGAGAAATCATGTGTAAGCCTACACGTCAAGAAGAAATGGTTGCTACCCTTAACATCCAAAATCATGAAGAGCAGGTAAAGTTTCAGGTGAAGCCTTCAAAGGAAATGCTTGCAGATGTCATCCTTGGACATCAGTGGGTAGATCAACACAAGACATACAAAGAAGATACAATGCTAATACTCTCTTTTCCAAGAGGTAGCAAACAACATTTATAGGTACCGTTAATGCTAGATTTAGAGTTGCAAAAGTCAATCAAAGACAAATCTTATAGATAAAGGTAAAGCTAAAGTGGAACTTCCACTGGTTAGCAAAGAAGGTGTGACATCATATGTCTCTACATCAAAGAACCCTCATGGATCAACTTCTTCAAGCAAATCAGCTTTCAAAACTTCAAGTCAATTGCTGACCCAACAGAAACGTAAGGAAACACCCAGAAAAACAAAGATATATCAACCAAAGTAGTCAAGAAGCAAAGGAAAGTCAAGCAAGTGTTTGTTCCGAGTAGTTTAGTCAAAGTCAATGATCCAGTTTGGATTAAAGATAGGAAATCAACACAGAAAGACAAACACATGGGATGGATAGCATCACAATGGAGCTTAAAAGAACAAGAGTACTATGGAGGTAACAGACAGATATGGGTACCAAAACCGCAGGTTAGAGCATATGAAGCAATGTCAAGACCCTCCCAAGAAAGAAGGCCCACTAGGTATTAACCTCGACAATTTTTTAGGATACCTAGGAAGCAGGTATACAACAGAACAACATCAAAAGATGCTAAAGTCTACCACAACTCTCAAGAGGATACAGAACAAAGACGGATCTCAAATAATGTTCCTCTTAAACAAGGATTCTACACAGGCTATACAAAGATTTGGCTACCAGTCAACCACAAGCCAAATGCAACTACACCAAACATGCATGAAGATCTCAAGAACTCAACAAGACCTACAGCTCAACAAAGTCAACAAAGGAGTTACAAAGGTCCTCAAAAGATTTGGATTCCTAAGTCTTCCAATGCTCCTAGTCAAAAGTGAGATGCCTACAGCCAATAGAGGCCTACAACAACATCAAAGACTCCTATCAATAGGCATAATTGGAGAATCAAATAGATAATGGAGTCTTCATAGTCAAAGAAGGACAACCCAACCGATGTGAATGCACACTCAAAGAAGATAAAACAGATATGGCAAAAGAAACCTTCAATGCCAACTTGGTCCTTCACTAATCCTCTTTTTGAGGATTCAAGCTTACTTTTACCTGAAAAAATGTTTTTAGTAAGCACAAGAATGTAAAAATTCAAGTCGCGATGGTGCAAAAAAAACTCTTTGGCATAGTCAGAGTCGGGCTGCTGAGCCATAAAATGAGCAAAGCATTAGTCCCAAAGCTTCAAGTCATATTAAACTCTGTGCTAAGAGTCATAGTTATTAGGCTTACGCTCAAGCTAGAAGAATTGAGCATATCTAAGTCGTGTCGCTCATGCTGGATGGGATGAGCATAAGAGTCGAAGTCTATTAACTTACAATTGGTGGAGTGTCGTAGAGTCCAACACTCACGCACAGTGCACTGTAAGATGAGATCACGTATCCTTGTCAACGAAAACCATTCTTAAAGGGGTGCCAACTTGCAAAGCCATGTCATACGCTTTTATAGCTACACCATCTTGCTGAAGAACCCCTCAAAATCTTTCTTGCACATCATATTGTTTTCCATGCATTCCTATGTATACATAGATAGGATGTCCCACCATTGGACATATGCATTAGATAGTCTTTTTTTCCATTTGTTTTTTCCCTTTGGTCATCCAGATATTAGACCTTAATTTAGAACCTCATCATTCTACTTCCCTTGTACATACTTTTCATATATAAACAGTAGGCTCATCATTATGCTATTACATTGAACAAATGCGACGTCATCTCTTACATCAGACCTATTCGGACCAATGCAGGTCCACCCGTCCATGATTGACAACCTTAGTCAATCCCCACTTACCACCCCTCACTCACACATGATTCATTTATTTTCTAACTACTGTCACATTGTTTTAACATTTAAAATAATGATTTCTTTTAACTTTCCATCACAGTAATTCCTTGAAGACAACATTGAAGACAACAATGATTTCTTTTAACTTTCCATCACAGTAATTCTTTGAAGACAACATTGAAAGCATTCTTTTGGAAAACAGACATCTTTAACTTAAGACAGGGTACTGTCAATCAAAACATTGTCCATAATAACCATGACCAGTACTCTTCTTGTCTCAAGACCACCTAAGGGTGAAAAAAACGGCACCCATTCCTTATTCAGAAATCCGGAGTGGATAAACCCCCACCCAAGGTTCCGGGTGCCCATACACCAAACCAGTTGCCCATACAACCGGGCGGCTCCCCTACGATAAAAAATGGTATTCTAACTTGACACGGAGTAGAAACTCAACGTTCATGGGGGTAACCGGTTTATCCATGGCTGGAAAGCTATCACTATCATCAAAATATACCAAGGAGTCGAAGGTGTCTTGAGATAAGCTGTCTTAAGGATGATCAATCATATCTTTCCTAATTCAACCAGTTTTAACCCAAACAATTCTTTCCTACATTATAAACAATGCACGTTGGAAGTTACCCTCCGTTTTTGGTCAATTATTCCTTTTCTTATTCTTACTCACTCCTTACATATGCAATGCTAACTTATAAAAGAACTTAAACTATTTAAAGATTTAATTGAATATGATGGGAAACCCACCTGGGATTGATTGGCTATCTACTGCTACGCTGGCGTCTGAAGATTCTCCTCTGTAGGCCTACTACTAGGCCCAGCTTCATCATCGTGTGACGCTCTAGTTATTTTTAGAGTTCTGCCCTCATCATCAGATGTAGGATTGGCTTGGGTCTTTTTAGGTGCCATAACTTCTTATTCCGCTGATTAACCAACTAGAGCTTTGCTCTCTAGTGATTTCTGCGTAGAGGCCTCTCTAGATGAGAGAGAATGTACCAAGGCTCCGAGTCTCCCGAAATTGTGAAGCAAGGGTCATATTTATAGATTTTTGGGCACTCACAGGCTGGAAAATGGCAGTAACTTGCATCCCAAGCAGCCCTACAACTCCAAAAACGCTCCCTGCTGCTAAATCTAGTATGGGAAAGTTTATCATTACCCCACACAGCCCCCAAGATACACATAATCGATTTTCTGCTAGTTTGTTGACTTTTAATGATTAATTTTGGAAATATCTGCAATTTCTAGAACCTTAGGATAAAAACTCTCTAGCAGTAATAATTACTGAAACCATTCAATTTTACTTAACTAATTAAATTCATAGTGTAACCTTTCAGAACCCGTAACTTTTCCAGATTTTATCGGAATTCGGTTCTGAAAAATTATAACCCTAGTAAAGCTCTAGTTATGGTTCCAAAAATACCAATATTTACCATAGTTGGATCATTCTACAGTGTTTTCTTAACAACCAAGTTAATTTGATCAGGCTTTGTACAATTTCTAAGGTTTCAGAAACTGGAAACCTTACAATCACCCAACTTAAGAAATTGAGATGTCCTCATCTCAACCGAATTTGGGGAAACCTTTGAAAAGTGATACTTCGTCCTCCCATGTGGCGTCTTTAGTGGAGTAGTCCTTTCATCGTTTTATATCCACCTTGTTCAAATTCTTTTTATACTATCAAGAACCTCTGTCTCATTTGCTAGATCAACCCTTAATTTTTTTGATTGAATGCTAATTTAGCTTTAAATTCCTTAAGTAATTTGGGAAAGAAAATAATGTATACCATTACATAAGTAACATAAAGTTTTACATTATCGACTTATAGTGGTTTACAAAACTGTCTATTGTTGTTGAGCTCTAGGATTACTAGCTGTAGCCAAGCAAGTGGCTCTTTCATCTTCCTCGTTCATTAAAGTTGGTTCTCCCATGATTGCATAAGCTCCGGCTCCTCTTGCTCTGCCTCTACCTCGTCCTCCATTTCTACCTCATCTTAGATTATCTCCTTGATTTTGAGGAATGGCTCTAGCAGTAGTTCGAGGGTTTTGCTCTTTAGGATAGTTATTTCTATAGTGGCCCATTTGATTGCATCCATAGCACCTAACGTTTGGGAAGGTCTGCTCCAAGTTCACTATTGCAGCTACTCCACGTTGTTGATATCCTTGGCTGAAAGTTCCTCTGGCTCTTCCCCTAAAGTTATTAATTCCATTAAAGTTCCTTGTAGAGCTGGTTCTTGCGGCTGCAAGAGGCTTAGCCCTAAGAAGGGCATCTTGTATTGATGTAGGCCTCATGGCTTCAAGACGTGTACTCAAAGGTTTGTTGAGGCCTTGACAGAAACGGGCAATTTGTTGCTCCATGGTCATCTGAGGAGCATAGTGTCGTAAAGACACAAACTGAGTGTAGTACTCCTCTAATGAAAGTCCTAGCTGGCGTAGACCAAAGAATTCGTTCATCTTAATAGCCTGATGTGCAAGAGGGAGATAGCATTCTTTGATTGCCTGCTTCATTTTCTCCCAAAACGGACTACTCGTGGGATTATCTCTACAATGTTGCTTCCACCAAAGTTTGGCATCTCCGCTGAGACAAAACATATCCAACATTCTTTGGTTTTCCTGAGCAGTTCCTACAGTTTTAAAATAGCCGTCCATAGCGTCTAACCATGCTTCGGCATCTCGCTCTAAATTGGGTCCCTCTCCCTTGAAAGTAGGGAGTTGAACTTGCTTTAGTAGTAATTTTTCTCTTGAGCAATAGTGTAAAGGGTATTTACACGAGTATTTCCCTGAGATTAAATTAGTGGAATTTAGTACCAAATGAAATCTCTCTTACTTATGCTTTTAACTTAAGATGAAGACAATTGCCAATTCATAAACAAAACTGCTTATATCATACCCATGAGAACCATAGTATGTACAAGAGTTAATACATTCCGTGAAGGTCCTACTACGTACAAGGGTGATGACAACCCTATACTAGAATCTTGTGGACTTTGGGTGGATCACATATAGGATCAAAATATACAACATCTTTTGGTCCATTAAAACTAGGGCCTACACCTATGGGCCTAATTTTGCCTGGGTAGATTACTTTAGACACCTGAGCAAACACCCACTAATTTTGTGATACTTGGACACTACCTATTACAAGGGCTTCCTCTGGATTCTCCGTTCCAATGAAAAAGTATACTTCAATCACTTGAAGATCTTCGGCCCATTTGAGTCTCTTCATATTTAGTTCTAAACCTTCTAACTCTCCCGTATCAATGAAGAAAATTCCACCAGATCCTGACCAGCTGATCCTCCAAGTGGAAGGAGAAAATCTCTTATCTAGCCATTTCATCATGCTTTTTCGCATTGAATAGTTTCAGGATAGGCAAGCTCTCATAAACCTAATGTTGAAATCCATGTTGAAATCCATGGATTTGTACTAGGCATGATGGAAATCTTCCTTCAAAGATGGGGATAATTCTCTCTCTTTATTTCTCTCCCTCTTTTCAATTTGAATTTGTCAGAGATCACTTATTTCAACCTAATACCTTAAACTTTTCTCTAGGTCCAAGAACTTAATTAACACATGCTCTGATACCACTTGAGAGATCCCCAACCTGCCAATACCAAGATCGGGATGGGATCCTTGACAGGTCTCCAAGTTTGATAAAAATTAGAGTCTCTAAACAAGAAAAATTCAAGGAATAGACCTTTACCATTGACAATGGATTGGGTCTATAGCCTTAGAAGAAGACCTAGTCCTGTCTCGCAGCGGAAACGGGACAACGTATTAAAAGTCGGCCCTATAACTGCCACAATTGGGCTAAGGTATCCTCAACCAACACTTTGTTCCCCCTAACAGATGTGAGGGCACAGCCGCTGGTGGACTCCTCTTCCAAGTGAAGAAGTTTTCTAAACGTTTTAGTGCGTAGGGATGGATAGTTACCTGACTAATCAGGTCCACCCGTCCATGATTGACAACCTTAGTCAATCCCCACTTACCACCCCACACTCACACATGATTCATTTATTTTCTAACTACTATCACATTGTTTTAACATTTAAAATAATGGTTTCTTTTAACTTTCCATCACAGTAATTTTTTGAAGACAACATTGAAAGCATTCTTTTAGAAAACAGACATCTTTAACTTAAGACAGGGTACTGTCAATCAAAACATTGCACTTGAGAGATCCCCAACCCGCCAATTCCAAGATCGGGATGGGATCCTTGATAGGTCTCTAGGTTTGATAATTAAAAATCAGAGTCTCTAAACAAGAAAAATCGAAGGAATAGACCTTTACCATTGACAATGGCTTGGGTCTATAGCCTTAGAAGAAGACCTACTATTGTCTCGCAACGAAACGGGACAACGTATTAAAAGTCCAAAAAACTATTTTGGCCCTATAACTGCCACAATTGGGCTAAGGTATCCTCAACCAACGCTTTTTTTCCCCTAACAGATGTGGGGCACAGCCGCTCGTGGACTCCTCTTCCAAGTGAAGAAGTTTTCTAAACGTTTTAGTGCGCGATGACGGATAGTTACTTGACTAATCAGGTCCGCCCATCCATGATTGACAACCTTAGTCAATCCCCACTTACCACCCCGCACTCACACATGATTCATTTATTTTCTAACTACTATCACATTGTTTTAACATTTAAAATAATGGTTTCTTTTAACTTTCCATCACAGTAATTCCTTGAAGACAGCATTGAAAGCATTCTTTTAGAAAACAGACATCTTTAACTTAAGACAGGGTACTGTCAATCAAAACATTGTCCATAATAATTATGACCAGTACTCTTCTTGTCTCAAGACCACCTAAGGGTGAAAAAAATAGCACCCGTTCCTTATTCACAATCCGGAGTGGATAAACCCCCACCCAAGGTTTTGGGTGCCCATACACCAAACCAGTTGCCCATACAACCGGGCGGCTCCCCTAGGATAAAAAAACGGTATCCTAACTTATGTAGAAACATCAAGACATGACACGGAGTAGAAACTCAATGTTCATGGGGTTAATCGACTTATCCGTGGTTGGAAAGCCATCATTATCATCAAAATATACCAAGGAGTCGAAGGTGTCTTGAGACAAGCTATCTTAAGGATGATCAATCATATCTTTCCTAATTCAACCAGTTTTAACCCAAACAATTCTTTCCTACATTATAAACAATGCATGTTGGAAGTTACCCTCCGTTTTTGGTCATTAATCCTTTTCTTATTCTTACTCACTCCTTACGTATGCAATGCTAACTTATAAAAGAACTTAAACTATTTAAAAATTTAATTGAATAATGGGAAACCCACCTAGGATTGATTGGCTATCTGCTGCTGTGCTGGCGTCTGAAAACTCTCCTCTGTAGGCCTACTACTAGGCCCTGCTTCATCGTCGTGTGACGCTCTAGTTCTTTTTAGAGTTCTGCCCTCATCATCAGATGTAGGATTGGCTCGGGTCTTTTTAGGTGCCATAACTTCTTATTCCGTTGATTAACCAACTAGAGCTTTGCTCTCTAGTGATTTTTGCGTAGAGGCCTCTCTAGATACGATAGAATGTACCAAGGCTCCGGGTCTCCCGAAATTGTGAAGCAAGGTTCATATTTATAGGTTTTTGGGCACTCACAGGCTGGAGAATGGCAGTAACTTGCATCCCAAGCAGCACTACAACTCCAAAAATGCCCCCTGCTACTAAATCTAGTATGGAAAAGTTCATCATTACCGCACATAACCCCCCAGATACACAGAATCGATTTTCTGCTAGTTTGTTGACTTTTAATGATTAATTTTGGAAATATCTGCAATTTCTAGAACCTTAGGATAAAAACTCTTTAGGAGTAATAATTACTGAAACCATTCAATTTTACTTAACTAATTAAATTCATAGTGTAACATTTCAGAGCTCGTAACTTTTCCAAATTTTATCAAAATTTGGTTCTGAAAATTGTAACCCTAGTAAAGCTCTGGTTACGGTTCCAAAAATACCAATATTTACCATAGTTGGATCATTTTACAGTGTTTTCTTAACAACCAAGTTAATTTGATCAGGCTTTGTACAATTTCTAAGGTTTCAAAAACTAGAAACCTTACAATTAGTGTGTTACATGATATGATTAGTGTTGTGTGCGTCTTGCAATCGTTAGTGTGTGTGGTTGGGTGGGTTAGAGGTGAAGAGAAGTGGATGTGGAGATTGCCCTTTATTGTGGCTTAGCTCCTCCATAGGCCGAGAAGCTCACCTCATAGAGTCAACCATTTGTTTTGCCATGATTAGCTCACTAATCGTGTGAGTATTTTTATGCCCTAATCGGGTAGCCCATCCCTCAGGATTGATAATTTTATTGGTTATTGGAGCTATGTAATGATGGGAGCCCCAACATAGGGTCGTTGTTCTAAGGACCCCATCTCATTCCTATGCTCGCATTGACTCACATAATATTTTGAGCCTGAAATTTGAGATTATTGTCTACCCCTTATTGAAGGCCCAATTTCCCAATCACTAGGGCTTCAAGGTATATTTTTGCTACGGTCCCCCCTAAGGTGTTCTATGTCGCATTTGGGCACATTTGAGGCCTTAGAACTACTAGTTCTATTCTGATGTGCACACAACTAAATAAATAATTATTTTCTAATAAAGAATTTAATTATCTTCAAAAATTGACATTGTTACAAGTTCCTAGGCTCCATAGGATCTCCTACCTTTAGGATAGGTACGATAGTAGACAAACTCCAAGTTCTGGCAGGCCCTCACACACAGCACGATTGAACATCATAGCTAGAAGCTCTACAAGCATATCTCTAGCAGGTATAAAATGCTCGGCCACTAATCCCTCATGATCATAAGCTCTCCTATGCTTCATTCTATCAGTTGCTTTCCTTACCATCTCCGCTGTAAAGAAGACATATGCATGTGGGCATAGCTCTGGTGGATCGGTAGTAGTGGCTACCCGACACTGTATATAAGGATGCTAAATATCGGCCCCACACCTTCGAAGAAGTAATAGCTAGAGTAGGAAAAGATTCATGAAAAAACCACCAAGCCTCAGCCGACTCCTGACTCAAAAATAATTGGTATAACTCTTGCTCAAGGCTAGCCAGAAAGGCCCTCTTCTTCCGACTTACTAAACGCCAGAAGGCAATGCACGACTGTCTATGAGTGATGACTCCCACAGAAACCTCTATTTGTAGTCGGACTCCCAAATCTTTGCACTCATCATACCACCTGTGCATAGTCCTAGAGCAACGTCTCTGCACGAGCTGTGTATGTGGATAAGCCTCCCTAGCCGCATCCTATAGAGTCTTTATCAGAATATGGGTGAGCTCCTCCAAAGGTTGCTCTGAATCTTGTATGCATAGGTGTCTATAGTCCCATGCATGCAAACAGAGAAGTGAAAGTATATCTTGTAAGACCTCCTACTTGTGTCCTTTGAGCTGTGGTGAACTGGAAGGAGATGTCCAATGTCAAAAGAGCATGGTCTAGTGCTACCTCAATATGGGAAAGAAAGCTCGATGTGGCCATAATATAATCCAGTGTGCTAGCCCCATGATTTATGAAGAAAGCAAGTAAACCCGGTGGCTGCTAGGAATCTCTGTAAGACATTAAGTATGGCTAACTCATGTGTGGTGCCTATATCTAGCAAGTATCTCCCATATTCTATACATTTTGTATCTTGCGAGTGTATGTCCAATCCCATGTCTATGGTGTCCAGCTCTCTCAACACCTCCTCCGAAGTATTATAGAAGACTGTATGATGGTTGTCCAGGAGAATGATGTCCCCATCCCTAGAGAACTCCCATATGTCATCATCAAGCACAGAGGAAGGAGACTCTCCTCTAGGTGACGCATAGATTGATGTACTTGGAGCAAAGTAGCATATGGAAATATAGAGAAATCTGCTTGTATCAGCCTTCAATCTCACCCACATGTACTTGACAAGATTGTCTCTCCGAACAATATGTAAAAGCGACTGCAAATCTTCCTTGAAAGGAACCCCCCCCCCCCCCCCCCCCCCCCCATGCTCAAATCTTGCATTTACTCGAAGCCGTCTCCCATCTGTATCCAATTACATGTGGCATCATCTGATTCGGGCCTGCTGGTGAGTCTGTGAAAAGAACACAATAACTCTGTCTCTAAAGCTATCCTCAAAGGCACCCACATCAAGCTTGAGAGACCCATTGCAGTTCCACATTGCTATTTTAAGTTTGGTCCCATAGGTCTATAACCATCATATGGAGTGTCTCTCCATAATGGCCACCTTCCCTTCTCTCTGGAAGGCTATCTTTCCTTTTCCTTTGCTGCCCTAATCTCTGGTGTAACTTCCTGCATGTGGGCAAGCTGTGATAGAGTGAGATCATCACCAAGGAATATGCCGGTCTTCTTTAATGTGGGCCTTTTCTTCAAAAAATCTTTCTTTGCCTCAATAGTGGGAAAACGCAAAATGAGAGCATGTTCCTTCAACATCTCTCCAACACCTTCACTTCTTTTACCGACTCTCCATGACTTTGTGTGTGTTGGTTGATCTATTCCCATCAACTCCATACGCTCCCTTACCCGATGCCTCCTTCCCTTTTCCTTTCTTGGTGACTTCTATCCACTTCTCTCCTTCATCCATCTTCTTCTATGTCATGGTGGTCACCTCCACCCATGTATGCGTCTTTGCTTCATGTTGCTTCTCATCCCCTTTGATCCCATGCACTTGCTCCTTGATGACTTTGAGCTCTTCGATAATTAAGGGCCGGAATTCTCCTTCTTCGAGTTCCCCTCTTGTCTTAACTTCAACGAGCTCTTTTTTAAGAGCCGATACCTCCCCTTTGAGCACGTCGATTTCAGCCCACATGTCCTCCCCCTCCGCTTTCCATTGTTCCTCTTTGCTAGCTTGCTTTTGGAAACTTTCCTTTTCCTCCTTGCAACCTTCCATCTCCTCTTTCCACTCCTTCATCTCCTTTTCCATCTTTGTGAACCATTTGTGTGTGAGTATGAAAGTTGCCCTAGACGTTTTTTGTGTGTGGAAAAGCCATCATCTTGCGGGATGACGGGAGAGAGAGAGAGAGAGAGAGAGAGAGAGAGAGAGAGAGAGAGAGAGAGAGAGAGAGAGAGAGAGAGAGAGATAGAGAGAGAGAGAGAGAGAGAGAGAGAGAGAGAGAGAGAGAGAGAGAGAGAGAGAGAGAGAGAGAGAGAGAGAGAGAGAGAGAGAGAGAGAGAGAGAGAGAGAGAGAGAGAGAGAGAGAGAGAGAGAGCCATTTGAGAATATCTCTTGGCCCACATTGCTTCTCCCCTTCCTGCACATGATACCAATATGAGAGACTCGGGACTAGCACAGAGAAGTGAAAGTATATCTTGTAAGACCTCCTACTTGTGTCCTTTGAGCTGTGGTGAACTGGAAGGAGATGTCCAATGTCAAAAGAGCATGGTCTAGTGCTACCTCAATATGGGAAAGAAAGCTCGGTGTGGCCATAATATAATCCAGTGTGCTAGCCCCGTGATTATGCAGAAAGCAAGTAAACCCGGTGGCTCTGATACCTTGAGCTCTGATACCAATATGAGAGACTCGGGACTAGCACATGCACATCTCCACCCAACCATCCCTAATATAGGCATTTGGCCTGCTAAATATAGGCCCCGTGTACAACATGTGTGTCCTGGCCCTTGGCCCTGGCCCATCTTACCCTAGGCCTTACAGTGGAAGAAGACCTTTGTCAATGAGTTTCCAAAGGAGGGCTTTACTCTGCCGTGCTGGATCGACGATACCCAGTCCTCCCTGAGATCGAGGTACGGTAATGGCCTACCAGGGGACTTTGGCCCAAAAGCCGACTGTGTCTCTCTGACGCCAGAAAGTTCTTGATCATCCTCTCAAGCTAGCTGATGCAAGAACTCAAGAAAATCAAACAAGATGTGATAAATCACATGGTGGCCAAGAGCACCTGGTTGGCCACAACAACCCTACCAACAAGAGATAGTTTCAATGAGCTCCAATGCAACACCTTCGTCCTTATGGCTAAGAGGAGGGGAGCACTCTATTTCTTTGGTGACAAATCCAAGCCAACCTGGCAGCCCAAGTAGCAAATTGGTGTCCTAAGGGATCCAACGAAGGCCCTCTCCATGCATGTAGTCAGGCATGGGAGCATCACCGACCCAAAAAGCCACTCTCTTTTGCTACTTGATCAATGCTCTTGAAGCACAACAAAACACCTATAGGGCCTGATCACACCTACGTAAATTGGACTCACAGCCTTCCAAAAAAATGCTCGAGTCGTCAACAAACTCAACATCCAAAAGCTCCTCTCCCCGAATGAGTAACTGTAGGCCACGTAAACGAACCTTCTGTGAGGCCAGAAATCTACTCATCACCTCTTGTCATAAAATCTAATATCTAACTAACCCAAATGATTTTCTCATATTAAATTGATCACTTAATGTGGGAGAATAAACGGGAACAAGTGTTAAGATATAGGTATGTGCTTATAGATCTATCTCAACACGGGGCCAATGGTAAAGGGGCCCAAAAGGGAGATGGTCTATCAAAGAGCAAGGCTAACCAATGGAGCATAAGACCTTAGG
Source organism: Adiantum capillus-veneris (assembly GCF_014529385.1). Classification (NCBI taxonomy): domain Eukaryota; kingdom Viridiplantae; phylum Streptophyta; class Polypodiopsida; order Polypodiales; family Pteridaceae; genus Adiantum; species Adiantum capillus-veneris. The sequence goes on from NC_140947.1 coordinate 32,439,636, forward strand.
GTTAGCTTCATTGAAGACCTCCAATAAATGTGTGTAAAAGTCCTTTGACCTTAAGTAAGCTAGGGCTGAGCTTGAGGTGGGAACCCGGCCCAAGCTCGAGGTGCTTGTCACGCTTGAGGTGTTTTTCATGCTTGAGGTGCTTGATTAAGATGCTTGAGGTGCTTGACTGGCTCCATGCTTGAGGTGCTTGACTTGCTGCATGATTAAAGTACTTGAGGTGCCTTGAGAAGCTTGCCTGAGATGCTTGTGGGAACACCCCCTAGTTCAAGTGCTTTGTCATGCTTGATGAGTAAGGTGCTTGATCACCTAAAGTCAAAATCATTCCTACAAGAGGGGGGGCGAGCCCTTTTCCTAGGATCTAGAGAGAGAACACCCACTCACACACACAAGGGAAGCCCCAACTTGAAGAGGCAGCAAGGACACATGTCAGGCCCCTACCCATGTTACCTTCATGTGTTGCTTGAAGCCTATTGGCTAAGCTTCAAAGGGGTCCAATGATAAATTACTTGAATTATCTAATTGATTTTTCATTTATCAAGTCCTCTCTCTCAAAGGGGAAAGGGGGACACTTGTCCCAAGGCTACCCATGTTGCTTGTAATGGCTCTTGCTTGTGATTGGCTAGGCCTGGAAGGGTCCAATGAGCTTCAGGCATGAGCTACAAGGGGGGGTCGACCCAAGCAAGCTAGGGGGGTGCCTAGGGGGTATACTCACCCACACACACTCACAATCACTCTCATGGTGTGCTATGCAAAGTGCAAGAGCTCCCTCTCCAAGCAAGTAGAGGTTGAGAGCCTACACCAACACTCTTGGCTATGGAGTGCAAATCCAACCAAGAGCCATGCTTCAATGCTTAAGCTTGCCATCTCCTTCTTCTTCATTACTCTGCTATTATGTATGCTAGCAACAAGAGTATGATAAGTGAGGAACTAATTCTTTCTCCTACGAAACGTTTCTTCTTCCTCTTCCCTACCCTCATTCCCTGCTAGCTCTCTCTCCACCTTCGAAGGTGTTTGAGGTCTTGGGACTGAGGCTTGGGATAGTTAAAGCTTTCTTCAAGTTTATGTTATGTTTGTGGTGCATGAAGCCTTCCATCTTCATGGCATCACCTAGGTCACAAGGAACACAAAGACTGTATTGTAACAAGTCTCTCTTTATGGGAGAAATCATAATACAAATGCCTATTGGAGGGGGGACCGGCTCCACATAAATCCGGTCCTCAATTGTTGTCATGTTCTCTAAACTCTCTCTCTTGCAAAAGTATTGTCTATGCCAAGTTAACTAATTGCTATGATTATGTTGCTATCTTCAATTATGTCTACCGCTATGCTCACAAAATCATTTCTTGAAAGTACTCTCATTAAATTCCGCTATTCTCAAATTGAATAGGCAAATTCCATTACATTGGTATTGGAGCATTTGGTTTCTCTTTTCTTGCTTAAGAAGAGAGGTCCTTAAGTAGCCTATAAATGGTTGATGTTGTTAATTATAATAGAGTAAGTGGAATTGGGATCTAATACCGGTTTTGTTAAGCCCACTATGTGGGGGATGGTGCACACCTCGGGAGCTTTGGACTTAATAATGGAGTCTTTTTAGACTTGCCTACGGCTTTACCATTATTGAGCCATAAGAAGTCCGAAAGGAGCTAGCCCTTGGCAACTCTGCTATGTTAGACCTACTCCTCTACTCTCTATAATTAACCACTTTGAGCCGTGGGTGTAGATACTTAAGAGCTGATTTTCAAAGGCTAAGAGGAGTGGCAACTAAGGTTTTGAATTGCCAAAGCATACACTAAGTACATACATAAAATTTTGTTAACATGGCTGACAATAATCAAGAGAGTAGAATGAACATTGATAGCTTTGACTTTGCACATGAAGGTGCTAATGATGATGCTCCCATGTTTGTGAATTATCTTGTGACTAGGTTGCAACAAGCTATGGGCAACCCTACCTTGCAAGCCGAAGTTACTCAACAACTTCGTGCCTATGGAATTTCCCTTCCTCTCCAAGAGGAGAGAGAGCTTAGGAGGCCTCTTGAAGAGACCCCCAAAAGAAGACTCTCTCCCATTCGAGAGGAGGAATCCAAAGAGAAAGAAAGCAATGAAAGTCTAAGTTCTTCTGAAGATGTGGCTCCACGAAGAAGGCGGTCTAGACGATCGCCTACTCCTCCCAAGAGGAAAAGAGCAACCCATAGTCCTTCTCCTCATCACTCTCAAAGGCAAGAGAGGAAACAAAGGAAGAAAAGGGCTAGGAAGAGGTCACCCTCTTCTCCTTCTTCTTCACCTTCCTTCTCTTCCGATGAAAGTTATGGCTATTCTCCTAGAGAATACAAGAGGGGAGGACATCGCAAATCATTTCCTGCATGGCGAAGGTCACAAAAGCTAAAGAAGTTCAAGGAGGGAGGAAAGAGTATCTCTTTTCTCACCTACGATGGCACCTTTGGTGCTACCGACAAAGTGTTGGCCTTCATCCAGCAATTTGATGCGGCCTTTGGGGACGAGGGCTTCACAGAGTCCTCCAAGCTACGCCATGTAGCTATGCACTTCCAAAAATCAGCTCGTCAATGGTGGGCTAGCCTTCGTGGCAATGGAGAAGCCCCAAAGACATGGAAAACTCTACGAGTTTCCATCATGAAGCAATTTCTTCCAAGCGATACTAAAGATAAAGTTCTTACTGAATGGCGCGGCTTGAAGCTCCTCTCTCATGAGTCTATCAACAAATATGTAGATAAGTTTTGGGATTTACATCTCAAAGCTACTGTTTTTCAAAAGATAGACTTTGCCGAGCAAAGACAGCAATTCTGTGCGGGATTACCTGAAGAGATGGCCGAATATATCAATTCTCAACGGCCCGATACTATAACCGAAGTAATCCACCACACCATGGTTGCTTCACGCATCAATTTCCATCAAGGGGCTAGACGTAATGTCAAGCCCATGGAAAACAAAGATAAAAATGATGCAAAGGGGAAATCCAATGCTCAAAATAATTCCCAAGGCACTTCCAACAACAACAACAATCGGTCCAAGGAGAAGGGAGTTTACAAAGGTAAAAACAAACTCTCTCCTGAAGAGCTTGAAGCTTTTCGCAAGGACCATAAGTGTTTCAAGTGTGGGGAGCAAGGACATGGCTATCGTTCTTGCCCCAAGAAGAATACTCGCAATGAGACTCCTAGGGCTTCCACCATCGAAGCTCCAAAAGAGGATGCTCATTGCAAAGGATCATCACTCTCCTATGCTTGGGGAAAGGTAAGAGAGCATGATGCCTTCATCTTGTTTGACCCTGGCTCTACTCTCAACTTCATATCAATAGAGTTGGCCACCAAGTTGGGCATTCAAGCTTTTGAGATGGGAGATATAGTAACAGCTGATGCAGCTTTCAAGGGACAACAAGCCTCCGTTACTCCCTTGATTGGGAAGTTGAGGCTTCATGTCCAAAGCTATGTCGACAAAGAAGACTTCTTCATCTCTCCCCTCCAACATCAGGATGTTATCCTAGGGGCACCATGGTTTGATCGCATGGCTGCCAACATGAAGTTCCCTGAAAGGAGAATTTACTTCACCTACAGGGGAAAGAACATGTATATAGATGCTAGTGAGCGTGGTCGCACTATTCCACTTGTAAATCCTCTTTCTTTTGATAAATCAATGAAGAGCTCAGTTTCTGCGTACATGATTTATGTCAAAGAGTCTCTAAAAGCTAATAATGTTTCATCAAATGAAAATGATAGGAATCAAGAAGAGTTAGACTTGTCTACTTTTCTAAAAGGATTCCAAGATGTGTTCATCGATGATATCCCTATGGACCTACCTCCAAAACGAGGGGATGATGACCATCGTATTGAGCTCCTTCCAGGAAGCTCACCGCCTAACAAACCTCCTTATCGAGTCTCACAAGCTTAACAAGAGGAGATCATGAGGCAAGTACAAGAGCTGGTAGACAAAGGGATGGTGAGGCCTAGTTCCTCTCCCTTTTGTTCTCCAGTCCTTTTAGTGCAAAAGAAAGATGGTACATACCGTATGTGTGTGGACTATCGAGCACTAAACCATATCACTATTAAAAACAGATTTCCCGTACCTCGGGTAGAAGATCTGTTTGATAAGCTACAAGGCTCTACCTACTTCAGTAGGATTGACCTTAAGAGTGGCTATCATCAAATAAGGATAGTGGATGAGGATATCTTAAAGACCGCGTTTCGCACAACATTTGGTCTTTATGAATATCTAGTCATGCCTTTTGGCTTGACTAATGCACCAGCTACATTCAATCGTTTGATGGAGAAAATTTTTAGACCATATCGAAAATTCACTGGAGTTTTCTTCGATGATATCATCATCTCCTCCAAGTCTTTGGAGGAACATAAGCAACATCTCCAAGTGATTTTTCAAGCCTTGAGGGAGAACAAACTTTTTCTCAACCAAAAGAAAAGTGAATTCTTCCTTCAAGAGATTCAATACCTAGGCCATATTATCTCTCACTATGGTATTCGTATGGATCCATCAAAGTTAGAGGTAATAAAATCATGGCCTAACCCAAGGAATCTACATGAGCTAAGAAGCTTTATTGGTATGTGTGCATACTATAGACGCTTCATAGCAAAATTCTCTCAAGTAGCAGGACCACTACACGACTTAACCAAGAAGAACGTTAAGTTTGTATGGACTGCTAAGGAGCAAAATGCTTTTGAAAAACTCAAAGAGAAGCTTACTTCCCAACCAGTCCTCGTGCTTCCGGATCTCTCAAAGCCATTTGAGGTCCAATGTGATGCTTGTGGTGATTGCCTTGGAGCGGTTTTGCTTCAAGAAGGGCATGCCATAGCATATGAGAGCCGAAGGCTCAATGGTGATGAACGAGTCTTGGGCATTTATGAGAAAGAGCTTTTAGCTGTTCTACATGCCCTAGACACATGGAAGCACTACCTATTGGGGACTCCATTTATCCTACGAACCGACCACCAAAGTCTCAAGTATTTCATGACGCAAACCAAGCTTTCCGACAAACAAATGAGGTGGGCAAATTTTCTTTCGCAATTTAATTTCCATATTGCTCACATAGCTGGTAAGCACAATCAAGTTGCCGATGCACTTTCACGACGACCAAAAGTTAATGCGGTGTCTATAGCTACTCACAATGATCTATCCTCTATGATAGATGAGTATGCTACTGACCCTGACTTTAGAGACATAATGTCAGCCCTTGCTTTGGGGAAGAAAGAGGAACCATTCACCTTGCAGGATGGTTATCTTCTCCACGGCAATAGGCTATGTGTTACCCATTCCCTTCGTGAAAAGGTTATGTATGAATCCCATGCTCCCCCATATGCAGGGCATAGAGGTATTCAACCTACTCTCCGAGGAGTAGAGACGTATTTCTATTGGCCTACCATGAAAGTGGACATACAAGAGTATGTTTCAAAATGTGTAGTATGCCAAAAGACCAAGTATGATAGAGGGAAGCAACCTGGATTACTCCAGCCATTGCCTATTCCAAATTCACCATGGGAGAGTATATCCATGGATTTCATCTTTGGATTACCCAAGTCTATCCATGGGAATACAGGAATATGGACAATAGTCGACAAGTTTAGCAAGCAAGCACATTTTATTCCTGTCAAAAAGACTATTAAGGCACATCAAATGGCAACTCTCTTCATATCTCAGATTTTCAAACACCATGGATTACCCACATCCATCATGTCAGATAGAGATCCTAGAATGACCAATAATTTCTGGAAAGGTCTCTTTGAAAATCTAGGAACAAGATTGAATTTCTCTTCGGCCTATCACCCACAAACGGATGGCCAAAGTGAGATAGCCAATCTTACGATACTCGATCTACTCAAGACTTATGTTACCGAAGTAGATCAACGCTCACAATGGGAAAAGTATTTACCGCTAGTAGAGTATGCCTACAATAATACTGTACATACTTCTACGGGCAAAGCACCTTTCGAGATCATAGAAGGAAGACCTAAAAGTCCCTTGCTACTGAAAGTACATGGGAAGATCTTCGCCGCCGATGAGTATAGCCGTGACCTACAAGAATCTTTTCAAAAGATTAGGGAGGCTATAGCCATCTCTCAACAAAGGCAAAAAGCTGCTGCTGATAAGCACAGAAGAGCCTTAATGTTAAAAGAAAATGATTGGGTCTTACTCAAGTTTCCTAAGGCTCGATTAAGGCAAACGACGGGCAAAAATCCTACGGGCCATCAAAAGTATTATGCTAAACTAGCAAAAAGATACTATGGTCCTTTCCAAATCTTGAAGCCTATCAATGAGACGGCTTATCAACTCAAGTTGCCCAACCATTGGCTTATACACAATGCCTTTCATGTAAGCTTACTTAAGCCCTACAAAGGAGAGCCACCAATTGAACCAATTATTGAAGACCCTCCCGAAGTTGAAGACCAAGAAGAGGTGCTACAACCCGAAGCTATCCTTCGGCATGAAGACAAAGTACTACGACATGGTAAGATTATCCGACGGTATCTTATTAAGTTCAAAAATTATCCTTTTGAAGATGCTAAATGGATGCAAGGAGTACAACTTAAGGATACTATGAACCTTGTCAATGCTTACAATGCTACATTAGAGTAAGCAAATGTACAAATTTCTTTTAAATAACTCATGTTTTTGTCTTATATGACTAGTCCTCTTTTTAATTGTGCACAAATTTAACTAGTATGCATGCTTAGAATCATGTTTGTGATGACGACGTCTCTCAAACACCAAGTAGAATTTGTCACTCTACTATGGGAGAATGAAATGGACTAAAAGAGCAGACATGCTTGTGGCAGCTATGTCTCCCAAGCACCAAATGGATTAGTCATCCATCTTGGAAAGATGTCGTAGGGTAAAAAGGGATCCTCTACCCGCTTAGTACGATTGACTAATGACTAAGACTTTATCTATTCTACCTCATAGTCGAGGACGACTATGATTTCAAGAGAGAGGTAATGTCATAAAATCTAATATCTAACTAACCCAAATGATTTTCTCATATTAAATTGATCACTTAATGTGGGAGAATAAACGGGAACAAGTGTTAAGATATAGGTATGTGCTTATAGATCTATCTCAACACGGGGCCAATGGTAAAGGGGCCCAAAAGGGAGATGGTCTATCAAAGAGCAAGGCTAACCAATGGAGCATAAGACCTTAGGGTTAGCTTCATTGAAGACCTCCAATAAATGTGTGTAAAAGTCCTTTGACCTTAAGTAAGCTAGGGCTGAGCTTGAGGTGGGAACCCGGCCCAAGCTCGAGGTGCTTGTCATGCTTGAGGTGTTTTTCATGCTTGAGGTGCTTGATTAAGATGCTTGAGGTGCTTGACTGGCTCCATGCTTGAGGTGCTTGACTTGCTGCATGATTAAAGTACTTGAGGTGCCTTGAGAAGATTGCTTGAGATGCTTGTGGGAACACCCCCTAGTTCAAGTGCTTTGTCATGCTTGATGAGTAAGGTGCTTGATCACCTAAAGTCAAAATCATTCCTACAAGAGGGGGGGCGAGCCCTTTTCCTAGGATCTAGAGAGAGAACACCCACTCACACACACAAGGGAAGCCCCAACTTGAAGAGGCAGCAAGGACACATGTCAGGCCCCTACCCATGTTACCTTCATGTGTTGCTTGAAGCCTATTGGCTAAGCTTCAAAGGGGTCCAATGATAAATTACTTGAATTATCTAATTGATTTTTCATTTATCAAGTCCTCTCTCTCAAAGGGGAAAGGGGGACACTTGTCCCAAGGCTACCCATGTTGCTTGTAATGGCTCTTGCTTGTGATTGGCTAGGCCTGGAAGGGTCCAATGAGCTTCAGGCATGAGCTACAAGGGGGGGTCGACCCAAGCAAGCTAGGGGGGTGCCTAGGGGGTATACTCACCCACACACACTCACAATCACTCTCATGGTGTGCTATGCAAAGTGCAAGAGCTCCCTCTCCAAGCAAGTAGAGGTTGAGAGCCTACACCAACACTCTTGGCTATGGAGTGCAAATCCAACCAAGAGCCATGCTTCAATGCTTAAGCTTGCCATCTCCTTCTTCTTCATTACTATGCTATTATGTATGCTAGCAACAAGAGTATGATAAGTGAGGAACTAATTCTTTCTCCTACGAAACGTTTCTTCTTCCTCTTCCCTACCCTCATTCCCTGCTAGCTCTCTCTCCACCTTCGAAGGTGTTTGAGGTCTTGGGACTGAGGCTTGGGATAGTTAAAGCTTTCTTCAAGTTTATGTTATGTTTGTGGTGCATGAAGCCTTCCATCTTCATGGCATCACCTAGGTCACAAGGAACACAAAGACTGTATTGTAACAAGTCTCTCTTTATGGGAGAAATCATAATACAAATGCCTATTGGAGGGGGGACCGGCTCCACATAAATCCGGTCCTCAATTGTTGTCATGTTCTCTAAACTCTCTCTCTTGCAAAAGTATTGTCTATGCCAAGTTAACTAATTGCTATGATTATGTTGCTATCTTCAATTATGTCTACCGCTATGCTCACAAAATCATTTCTTGAAAGTACTCTCATTAAATTCCGCTATTCTCAAATTCAATAGGCAAATTCCATTACACCTTTGCATAGAAAATAAATAGGAAGGGGGCAAGAGGGTAGCCTTGTTGTACAGAGTGTGTAAGAATGAAGTGTTTCCCTTGACGTCCTACTAGCAACACCTGACTGTGAGCACACCTATAGAGAGCAAACACCCCTGTGATCCATGCATTTGTAAAACCCATTTTGCGCATAGTGCCCTCAAGGAAATCCTAGTCAACTCTATTGTAGGCCTTCTCAAAGTTGAGAAGGAGCACCACAAGATCCTCTCCTCATAGGCGGGCAAGGGTAGTTGCTTCCCAAAAAGTGAAGATGTTGTCAAGGATGCTGCGCTCCTTGACAAAGCCGGTACGAGTCTCATGTATGATGCTCTTAAGTAGTGATTGAATTCTCACACTTAGAGCCTTTGCAAGAATTTTGTAGACTGCGTTGAGAATGGTGATAGGCCACATTGCCGAATCTCATATGGGGATTCCCCCTCGGAGATGAGGTAGATCAAACCCTTGCTCATGCTATGAGACATCTCCTCATTGCGCCAAATGTACTGGTATGCACTACATAGGTCTTGTCTAAGCACCTCCTTGTACTCCAAGAAAATGTTGGGAGTCACACCATCCTCTACCATGAGGCAACTATTACGAGGGAGTGCTCTGAGAGCCTCCTGAAGCTCCTCTGGTAGGAGAGAACTCAAGCATCTATCACATCTCCTCAGTGATGAAGAGGCAAGGCATCTGTGCCCACACTTTCTCTCTACATGTATCCCTGCACTCTGATCATGGATCAATTGAGAGCAGCTCATGGTAAAAGTTAGTAGATATTGCTCGTATGTCCTTAATTGCTTGTGGGACGGGTGTCTAACCTCACTCCTATCTTATTGCAGACATAGTGAGAACCACGTATATAATTGTCAATACATGGGACGAAACTGACTCAACTAGTGCATAGAGGCTACAAGAGGTTGTCAATCTCTTGGAAACAACAGACAACTCTCATCTAACTCAAGCTACACTCAAATGACAACAATCACCAAAAGCTAGTCGCTAATCGGCAAACAAATCATAACCGTTATAGCATCAAATGACATCCAAACGTTACGAAACTTCTAGGACATGTTTATAAGACCTAAGCACACATGCTTATGATCTCAAATATCACTTTAGGTCAAGTACAAAAATCACGATTATTAACACCAGAGTGAGTTTTTGACGTAGTCGTTTTTGACCCATGATGCATCTAAATGCTTAGCAATGATGCCCCAATACCTCGCCTATACTTATTTTATGATTTTTAAGCTTAAATTCCTACTTATGATGAAATTAAGCCGTGGGTCGATGATGCCAAAAGCTATAGATTACCATGAAATGCTTACGTCAACGCGTAGAGCTCTTACCTACGATTGCAACGCAACATACGACAATGCAATGTGACAACCGGGAAGGCTGTAGGAAGCGTGAGAAGGAGAGAAGTGAGCGCCGTTAGCTCACGCTGTGTTCTATTATCCAAAAACTTATAAATACTTACAAAAATTGGCTTTTATACCTTAGCCAGGGTTTCTGTGGTCAAAACTAATAATCTGGGAGCTCTAACTAAAGATAGGTTGATACAATCTGGAAGCTTGTAGCCCCGACTCATCAATTACACTATTTATCTAGAAAGTAAGAGTTACAATATTCCCGATTTATCAAAATAATAAGTGTTTTAACAATAAAAGCTCCGAAAATGTTATCCGAGTTAGCTTGCTGCTAACATTTCCCCCCTCCTCGACTGTGTCGTTTCTTGACACTGCTTCATGGACTAAAGTAGTCTTAGGGTTGATGGCTGGCAAGGCGGTCTTTAAGCGCATGTAGGGTTTTTTCATATTTGATTCGTCTTTCTTTGTCTGGGACTTGCAAAAACTGCATGGTGACTCTGTTTTTAAGTTCAATGGATGAATAGCCAACAAACCTTGATGTAAGGTTGCTGATCATTGGCCCAAATATCTTCGTTCGCCATGTGAAGAAACCTGTATAGAATGCCTCTTCAAATGCCAACATATTGCTAGATGGCAGAAATATACATCTGGCATAGAAGCCGTAGAGGACTTCTTCTGAAGGATGTCCACTTAAATCATAGCATAGACCTTTATTGCCTTCGAGGAAAGACATTCATGGTGCTCCTGCTTGCGTAGGCTCGTGAAAAGTTTGAATGCAAGTGAGCAGCATTCTGTAGGTCTTATAAAGCATTGCACATGAGAGGTCAGGGAGGCTCTTGAAGAAGGTCATGGCACCCGTTAGGGGTTTTACCATGTATTCTTCCATTGCAGGTCCCTACTCTGGAGATGGTAGTTGTGGGTAATTTAGCCATGTTGACCTCTTCTTCTTCAGTGCATCGTGTGCCTGCCATGTCCTTACCCTTGGTATAAGATAGAATGTAGGGTCCTTTTTTAGGCCTGTAGGTTCTCTTGTGAACAGAATTAGGTATCTAGACTTCTTATTCAACCAGTTTTTTCTCCATTTTGGGTGGATATCATCTAAGCCTTCTGTCTGTATATCCTTGTAAAGTCTTTCCTTAACCTGCAGTATCTCCACTTTTATCAATGGGTAGGGTAGTGATTGCTGATGCCATTGAGAATTGATTTGGTTGGGAGTGAGCTAAGTTACATTTACTGAGTGGAGAACTCTCAACTCCCAATCCATTGCTGCTGTCCATTCAACATCTTCTTCTTGGACAATCTGCTCTTTTAGTGCATCCTCCTCAGCTTTAGAAAGCTGGACCATTGGAACTTGCTCGATTTTTGTGATTGGTACTTGAAAATCCGATTCTCTTGCATGCCCTTCTGACCACTGTGTTTCCATATCAGCAAAAGAGAGTAAGGGTATGTCGATGGTTGGTTGTTCAGAGGTTCCTGATTCATCTCGAGTTTCTGTTTGTCCCTCTCTTAGGAGCTGATGGAATCTCTTTAATTCCTCTATTTTCTTGAGCAATTGCTCTTCTCTTTGGACCCGCATCAATGCAAGGTCTCGTCTTTGCGTTTGTTCTAGCTTCAACTCAAGTTCAAGGTCCTTGTTCCTCTTTTCTAAAGTCTTGTAGACTTCATCTCTTCCCTTGATTGAGACTACAGTTGGGTTTTCTCTTATCTGTCTTAGAAATGCTGCTTGATCATTGATCCACTGCTTAGAGTACTGCAAAGAGGCATGAGCTACATCGAGCTATACTTGGATCTTTTGTACTGATAGAGTGGTGGTTAAAAGTTCATTGGCTACTTCAGTCACTTGTTGATCTTTGCTCTTGCATGCATCAGATAACTTTGCCAGGAGCCTTTCCTAGCTCTTCCATCTCTTTCTGTTGTTTCTCTTTTGCAATTTGGTGTATTGTAGCTTCATTTTTCATCTCTTTAATCTGTCTTTGAAGCAATGATGTTCATTCTATCATCTACCTCTCCTTGTAGAGAATCAATGACTAGTTCTAGCTCTTTAGCCTTGGCACTGCGGCTAAGTGCTGCTGTTCACAACTTATCTGTCATCTGCTGCATTTTCTTTGCATATTCATTCACTTGCATGATGACTTCATCATTTGTTTCCCAATCTTCAGGCTAGGGTTGTTTAGAAGTTTGGGCTGTTTCAGTTTGTGTCTCTTTTGCTGGTGTAGTGGCTTCTGGCTGCAGAGGTGGTTCTACTTCTCCTTCTTGAGGCTTTGTGGATGCCTCAGCTGCTTCTTCTTCGGCTGTTGTAGAGGAGGGTCCTGCTTTAGTGTTTCAACTTCCTTGGGTTGTTCAAAACTTGCTTCTTCCTGTTGTTCAAGCTCTTTTTCTTTTGCTACGTCATCTTCATTGGATTTATTTGTTGGTGAATGCCTTGGGCTAGGCATGGGCTGATCTTCTTGTTCCGTGGTTGGTGACAAGGGTCATGGAGACATCTCCTCGTGGTCGTGAAGTGTCTCACTTTGTTTAGCAGCTTTTGTTTGTCTCTGTTGCTGAGCCGCTTCTTCTGTTGCTTTTCTTTGAGCTTCCTTCAGCTTTCGTATACATCCTTTCAAGAAAATCTTTGGGCTCCTCTAGTCCTTTACTTGCAGGGTTCTTGGTTCTTGGTCCCTTTATATCTCTTGGACTCTCTCGAGGTCTTCACCTGTAGCTTGGTGGATCCTTTCATATGTCTGCTTTCCTCTTTCAAATCTAGCTTTCTTTTGTTGTGGCTCCTCTTGGTGAGCTGCAGCTGCTTTCTTTTTCATTGCTTCTCTGAGAGCTTTCACAACTATGGGCTTCACGGGAACTTTCTGTAGATTTCTCATCTGATTTGGATACTCTCTTTGTCGATCGCGTGGTCCTTGGAGAAGGTTGAGCTGACACGATCCAGTTGTTTTGATCTAGGGCTAGCAACAAATTGTCGAATATTCCAATAGCATGATATGCTATTCTTGTTAGCAATTCTAGAGCACCCGGATATGTGATCTTTCCCTCTTTCTTTGTGCCCTTCAGTGTTGTAGGCACATACTGTGCATGATCTATTTCTTGCATGGTTGTTGACTTCAGTACTTGAGTGAAAGTCGCAACCGCATGGTTTAAGAGGAAGTGGAAATGTTGATGGTAGAGGCGAGTTAGTTCCTCCACTTGCCTTTGGATGAGATCAGAAAACGTGGCAGCAGTATCTTTGGTAAAAGTACCTGTTGTCTTTCTATCTCTTGCCCGCATAGTCATACCTTCTGTTGGCAGCTTCAGTGCCTTGGCCACTATTTCTTTAGTGATCACCACTTCAACTTTTTGCCCTTGTTGATCAGTGATTTGGGCCGACCCATTTTCCTTGATTGAGGATACTTTTTGGAAGTCCAATCCGCATGGTTCCTGATCGTAGAAATCTCTCAACCCTAGCCTTCTGTTGGCTTCCTTGGTGTCTGGCTTTGCCGCTATATTATATACCTCCTTTGGTAGCATTTGCAATTCTACCTAGTGTCCTTCGCTCTTGAATCTGCCAGTGAAAATCGTTGTGTTGTTTTCTTCGAGCCGTTCTTTAGACAAGTAAGTTGCCTTTGCTGTCTTCAGTGAGCTTGGATCTAATTGGTATGGTGGAAACTCTTGCAACTTTTCTTTGTGGGACACTCTTTTCTTTGCCTTCTTGGACGCTTACATTGATCCTGTTAAGTGAACGCCGTGTCAAAGTTAGAAAATTTTGTGAATTCCACTCTGAATGCCCTGATTCTGAATTGCTGACAAATGATGACCATTTTGCTTCAAATCAATTTTGGAGCATGCATAGATGCATAAAAACATGTAGAGATCAAAATCATACAGTCCAGGCAAAATTTGCAAAAAAAGTAAATGATCGCGATTATTTATAGATGGGGATTTTTTTCAACTTTTTACTTTTTTGACATCATAGGCTTGAAACATATTGCATTTAGGAATCTGAGTGAAGTGTGGGCTCATTTGAGTGCAGTGGGTGAAAATGGTGCCAGATTTAGGCTTTCAGACTCTGAAACAGTAGATATAAAGAGATTTTGAGTTTTTGAGATCCAAACTTGCTCAAACTTGATTTGTGGACTTGGGACATCATGTTCTCTGATGTCATAAGGTCAAAGTTGCAAATTGCACCCATTTTGGTGAAAAAGTAAATAATCGCGATTATTAACTTTTTCATCAAATTGTACATTTTTTTTTGCAACTTGGTTCTAGGCATGATGTAGAGTCTGTATGTGAGATATGGGGTGATTTGGATCAGAAAATGTGACAGTTAACTCAAAAATTGGATTGAAAAGACTTTGGTGTGTTTTTTCTACAATTTTAGAGTTTTTCTCGATCATTTTGACTCATACTTGACATTGGCATGTAATAGATGTGTACAAGTGATAGGTGAAGTGAAGAGATCAATTTCAAGCCAAACAAGCACAAAAGTAAATAATCATGATTATTTACAACAGTCACTTTTTTTGCAAGAATTGACAATTTGATGACCTAAACATATTTAATACATCTAAAACAAGTCCTAAAATGAATTTGGTAAAGCTCGATCGTGTCGGCATCACTTTGTGCTCTTGTCGACTTTGAAATCATCGATTTTTGTGACTAGATGGCTTGTAGAGTTGGTTAGTCACTTTTGAAGCTATGGACTTGTCCGCTACATAGTTCTGATGCTACTCATCCAGTTTTGGCCCATTTGGAGTCAGATTGACTTCATATGTCAAATTTGATGCTTTGTAGCCTTCGAGCAGTTTTCTGCTGTTCGAGAGCTTGCGTTGGCTGTTTCCATGAAACCTTCTAGGTACATTGTGTATAGACCCAGTCTATAAGCTCTTTGTGGAGTCAAAATCCAATTTTGGCATATTGGTAAAAACCTAGATTATTTACTTGGGACCCCCTTGCCCCCAGCCAAATGGTCATCTGGTGATATGAAAGTGTTCCATTATATAGGGGCATGCTACAATTCAAGTCTCGTCCAATTCGGTTGAGCTAACTGGTCGCTATGGTCAATTTTGTGTCGTAGGACTTTGTGCACAGCTGGGTTTCTAGGGTTTTAACTTGAGCCTAGACTTGCTACCCGACCATATAGAATTGTTCATTGATAAGTTTAGAACTTACCCCTCATGTCTCGTGTGAGACGACACTGTTAATGCACAACTGTAGACTCCCGAAATCACATGCAACGAAGGCAGAAAGCTCTCTCCTCCAAGAGTGACTAGTGGAAATGAGGTGATTTTGGGCTACTTTGGCTATCTATACTTGGACTCCGCAAACTATTTTTCTCCAAATTCCCCTGTTAGTCCTACTAGGTCTTGAAATCTATGTTAGACTCAAAAATTTCTTCAATCGGATTCCATTAGCTCATTCTGCAAGAATTTGCAAAAGTAGGCCTTGGTGGCCTAGTTTTCTGATAGTATATACACTATTTACACTCATTGAGGAGATGTTATCAGTTAAATTTCCCTTGTTGATGATTTTGTAAGGACATTATTAGGTAATTTTGCAAAAAATCACACGTTAACATCCCACTCTTTCGTCCTCTTCAAACATTGCCCTTAATTACTTAGTTCCCTTCCACCCCTCCTAGATGGCATACTCCGGGACGAGTGTGTGCATGGGTTGAACAATTGTGTCTATGCATAGCCTTGGTTGGCTCTACCATGCTTCGAAGATCAATGCGACTCAAACCATTATGATGTGCAAGAGTTGGGTCTTGAGTAATTAACTCAAGGGTTTCTGTGGTCGAGGTTTCCTATTTCTGTTTCCCAAAGAGAAAATCTTGTAGCTTGTGTGCTCTTTGCTTTATTGTACCGCCAGGATGCTTTGGCACATGGAATTCTTGAGCTGTCGATATTAATGATGACAATGGTTAAGTTTTAACTCGTCATTCGTACCTTGGTTTTTCTTTGATAAATTGTTGTTGTTGAGTGTTTTGAGTATTAACTCTCCATTGCTTCATCGACTATACAATTTGCGGAGAAGATAAGTGCTCCTTTTTCCTCCAAATCGATCTTGTGTTAGGTTCCCTGCTTGAAGATGCTCTTCTTTGTGTTTTTAACTTTGGAACCTTCTTTGGTACAATAGATGATGTTTTGGGTACCTAAATTTGAAACGGCTTGTCCTTGAGTTGTGTTTTTGGTACCCAGATATACACGACTCCTTGCATGCTACTTGTAGCATTTGCTTGTCTATAGGATGGAGAAGATTGATTGCTTCATGGTTTGTTCTACTGGTAATCTCTTTTCCATTCTTCTTTGCTTTGTGCAATTGGAACAATGAGTTGTCCGCCTTTAGGTGATAGCTTGAGTTGATTGGTGTCCCAATCTGGTACTGCCTTGGACATCCGCATCCATGAGATTCCAAGAATCATTATTTCATTCATGTGTTCATCTGGTAAGCATACAAATTGATGAGGGCATGAAAATCCATGTACTACCACATTTAAGTTGACTACTCCAATGCCGATGTTGGGTTCTTGTTGCATCCTTTGATGGCCGATATTCTTGATGTCAAAGACTGATCCGTTGCTTTCTTGTACGTGGAATAACTGACTGCATTTACTCAAGCTCTTGTATCAACCAATGCATTTGTGTTATGATTGTTGAGCTGTACGTTGATGCGAAGGTCCATTCCATCTAACCATTCATCATCTGTTGACATTGCATCCTTCTGCAATTCCCATAGTTGTTCATCTAGTTTCACAATGTTGATGGGAATAGGTATTTGTTGACTTTTCAGAGTAGCTTTCCTTTTGAGTACTCTAAGCTGAGCTTCCTCTTGAGCTTCATCCATGACTTTCTATCGTTTCATCTTTCTATGCTTTGCTGCATGCATCTTTTCTAGCAGTTCATTGATTAGTGGAAAATTGACTTCTTTAAACGGCATCCACTAATCCAATTAGCCATTGGTTCACCATCTAGGATGGACAACTTAACTGCTCCACTTGGGGATACATCTTCAATGATAAATGGTCCGTTTCCCTTTTTCTTAAACTTGGGAATGTGTTGTTTAAGGGAGTAGATTAAAACTAAGTCCCATGTTTTTGAAGATTTTTGTAACTAGATGGGAATCAAAAAACTGTTTTTGTTTTCGCTTTTGTGCATAGATGTGAGCTACAATTGTTAGCCTTTGCTCATCAAGATTTTCTAAATCTTCAAGCCTCTCTGACAATTCATGTCCAGCCCACTCGAGATCCTTAGCTACCCTTAGTATCGGCAATAGAAATTCTATCGGCAGTATGGCATCAAGACCATAAATAAGGTTAAAGGGTATAGCATTTAAAACTGGCTTAGACAAAACTCTACAAGCCCAAAGAGCGACATGGAGATTCATTTCCCAATCAGTCTGTCATGAACTAACCACTTTAGTCAGTACCGAGCTAAGAATTTTATTCATATGCTCAACTTGTCCATTTGCTTGTGGATGATAGGGAGCCAATTTGTTATGGGGGATGACCATAAATTTATTAAGCAGATACTCAATTACCTCATTGAGGAAATGTGTTCCCCTATCACTGGCAATTTCTATTGGCAGTCCATATCTTGTGAACACATTCTCATACAAGAATGCGGCTGTGGTTCTGGAATCATTCTTTTGGGTTGCCTTAGCCTCCGCCCACTTGGTCAAATAGTCTGTAGATAGCTACAATGATATATTGAGCTTGGTTTCTATAAGTAGGTGGTTGTATTGGCCCAACAAAGTCTATACCCCATTTTGCAAAAGCTCTAGCCCCCATCATTGGTCTTAAAGGCATACTATCTACACGGGTTGTCATTTTTTCTCGTTGACATGCATCACACCTTCGAACATATTCTTTGGCATCTGTAAAAAATGTTGGCCACGACATGCCTACCACTAAGATTCCTCTTGTGGTGATTTCACTAGAAAAGTGACCTCTAGCTAATCTAGTATGTGTTTGTTCTATAATGGGAATATATTCATCTTCATTTGCACAAATACATAGATGTTGATCCTTCCCTCTTCAATACAATTGGTTTCCAATAAGAGCATAGTCTCTTGCTTCAGTTTCAATTGCTCTTTGGAGGCGTTTACTCATATCCTCAGGAAATGTTCGGCTTGATAAGAAAGTAACCAGATAGTTACTCCACTTAGGAACGAGTGATATTTGGAACAATGTCACATGAGATATGGGTGCTTGTTTCTGGCATTGAGGATATCTTTTTACAAATGAGTGAACATCACTTCTCATAGTTGGCCAAAATACTCCAAGTCTCAAGATCTGTTGCATAGTTTGGTCTTCCGCAAAGTGAAATCCCACTATGGTAATATGTGCTTGACTTAGGTATTGGGTTTTCTCTTCAGGATTAATACACAAAAGCAATATTACATTTTGATTTCTTTTGTATAGCCTTCCAGCTAGTAATTGATACATAGACAATTGCTCAATTAATGTTGTTGTAATAGGAAGTGGTATTTGCAAATCCACTTGAGCTATGGTCATCAATGATACCATATTTTTTGACCATCGGAGTATCATTTCCACGGAGAACAGATATGTAGATCATCGTCTACTCCCTTTGGTGGTTTGCTTGAAATAATCCTTGATAAATGTAATGCTCTTTGGTGAGTGGTGCCCTTTTTCACAACTACAATGAAATCAAATTCCAAAAGAATGATGAACCATCTCACTATTCTTCCTCTGTTGCATGGTTTGTTGACCAAGTACAATAAGTCTTGGTGGTCTACAAAGAGCACAAACTTGTTAGCTAATAGGTAATGTCTATACTTTTTTACGGCATAGATAATTCCTAATCCTTCCCTTTCGCTGGTCGTATAGTTTTTCTCTACCATATTCAACTGTCTACTAGCATAAGAAATAGGAAAATCAAAATTTTCGTCTCCTGGTTGAGCTAGTATACACCCAATGACAAAATTGGAAGCATCTACATGTATGTGGAATATCTTATTCCAATCTGGTGCTTTCAATATTGGGGCTGAAGTGAGAGCTTGCTTAAGCTTCATGAAGGATTCTTCATACTCATCAGTCCATTCAAAGAGTGTAATCAAGTTGTACATGGGTTTTGTAATTATAGCATACATGTAAATGAATCGTCTGTAATATCCACAAATGTCCCATGAAAACTTGAACCCCTTTGCCTATTGTCGGTCTAGGCAATTCAACAATAACATGAATTTTATTCATATAAGTAGGCTATGCCATTTTTAGACACTATATGTCCAAGAATTTTACCTTGTCTGCCCATACATGTGCACTTTTCAGGATTTAAGCAAATCCTATAAATTCTACATTTTTCAAAGACATTTTTGAGGTGTTCAAAATGATCAGCCCGGATTGATGAATGTACACATAGATCATCCATATATACTTCCAAGAAATTTCAAATATATTCCTTAAAAGCATGGTTCATCAATCTTTGAAAGGTGGCAGGAGCATTAGTTGACCTAGAAGGCATAACCCGATAGGCAAAAATACCCCATTCAGTTGCAAAGGCCGTTTTATGTTGATCTTTGGGGTCAACCAAAAGTTGATTGTATCCCGAAAAGCCATCTAAAAATCTATAAGCTTCTTTCCCTTCAACTCGTTCTAAAACATGGTCAGTGATTGGAAGAGGAAAGTTGTCTCTAATGGTAGCTACATTCACATTCTTGAGATTGACACACACTCTTAATTTTCCATTTTTCTTAGGTACTACCACAATTGGAGACACCCAATCTGTGTGCTCAATTTCATAATGAATTTGGCTTCCTTGGGATTTTCTATCTCTTCTTTGATTTTTCTGGCAAATGTTTCATTATAAGTATATGGCCTTTGTCTGCTTGGTTTTGCATCATCTCTCATAGGTATGGTATACTGACAGATTTTTGGATCAACACCCTTGAGATCCTTATAAGACCAAGCAAAGATATCATGATATTCTTTTAGTAAGCTTAACAAAAGCTCTTCTTCTTCTTTTGTCAGGTTGTTTGCAATGTAGGCAGGTCTAAGCCTCGAGAGATTCACTGTATATACAAAATGGGACGCCTACTGCGAGTGGACAACTTTGATAAAACCCCTATATAAGACTCATTTATGGAATATGACCCCCCTTTCTACACTTATACGACAATCAATGAAGAAAACTATCATACCCCTATCTTACATATAAAAGTTAGGTCTCACATGATCTAATTGAGTAAAACTAGTCAAGGAGTGTGTAGCAAAGTGACTGGAAACGTACTAAGGAACCACTTCTATTGATAACTAGATGTACCTTCAATGTATCTTAGTTTGACTTTCAAACTATGTACCCAATCAGCCCGCACTCTTACTACTCGTCCAATGCAAAGCTGGTGTAAATCAACCCTTGAACTGCTCCAAATCAGCCCTTATCTATGACCGGATTGATGCAAAATTTGATGTGTGGCTTGATAAAAACACTTCTCCAAAATTCATCCGAGTTCTATTTTACATTGGTGACCAATTGTTACAAGTAATTAACGCGGGTCTGGTCCCCCCCACCCCATAAATATGATACCCCCTCTCTTATTTTTAAGCTTGGGAGATAAATTATTGGGGGCCTGCCCCTAACTTATACACTTATGTAACTTGTAAATAAACCCCTCTCCCCTGCACTTATGTGGTGTGGTAAGTTTTTCATGGTGAATCCCCCGGGATCTAGGCCCTTCTCTTGGTTCGGCCAGATCTATCTTTTTTGCATTTTCAGGTCCTTCGTAGGACGCGTTCCGTTTTCCTAGTTCCCTAACAGGTTGTTCGATTATGATCTTTTGGTCTTGGAGAGTATATTTCTTGTAATGGGATGGAACAATCATTACATCCTTCCTTCTCGGTGGTTTCCATTTCAATGGTATACATCTTCTTTAGAGCTTTCTTCAACTCTTGATATTTCTTTTTTCGTTCAACTCATGTCATGGTTGAATCCTTGTCCTGGTGTTTTGGTTTTTCTTGAGTTTCCTTTCTCATTTATCTCAATGTTTTTGATATTTCTTGCTTTTCGTTGAAAGGATATCTACCAGTAATTTTGTCTTTGACACAATCATGTCCATCTATTGAGGCGGTCCGGGGCGGGCAACAAGAAGAGTGGCCTCTAAACACCCTTCGAGGCTCCCGTGCTGATCAATTGGGGCTGGGGCAAGCACAATCAGATACAACAACAACCCACAGCCCGAAACTAAACAAGAAAAGGGGCATCACCTAGTTGTAGATGCGAACTAGGACGCACGTAATATCTCATTGTACTCAAACGCACAAAGAGAGGGGAATGCAAGATAGCCACACACACCAAACACAAATATTCACCACGCTAGAGAGAGGTAAAGCGCACAAATCAACTTGAGCAACTCAGTCTTAGCCTTAAAGACTAGATGCACACAAAGCTTGATGAGAAATAGAGAGACAACACAAAACTTGACCTTGTTGCCAATACACAAATTGTCTTAGGGTCACGGGAGCCCTCTCACTGAGCACCCTCTTACAATTGAAAGTTTTGGCAAACAATTCAACAAGCCCTCAAACCACCAAGCATGAAATGGCACAACAAAGTTCAAGGACAATATACCTTCAACCACCTGATGAGCCAACTTATCAAGTCAATTTGGAGAGAAGAGTCGTAGTTGCAGCATACAATTGCACCCAAAACTATGAATCTTATTTATGCACAAGAGTAGGCTACAAGTGTGGTGAAGAGTATGGCATACACTCCACTCCTCTAGATGGCATAACTAACTTCAAGCTTCTCCATGCACCTATGTGTAATGATGGAATAGAGCACTCACGATGCACACACTCTACACAACTAGGCTTGAAGAGTGGTGTGTTATGTGTTGAGAATGGTGTGGTGTAGTGTGATCATGTGATGTTTTACAAGGGAGAGAAGGGCTCTATTTATAGGTTTTAGAAGCCCCGATTAGGATTAGGCCTAATCAAGTTTATTTGAAGGAATAAAAGATTATGCATATTTTTATTTTTTTTATGAGGGTGGGTCTCTCTTGTCCTTTGAGTCACATGGATGTGGGCACAAGGGAAGAGAATTATTGAGGATGAAAGGAGAGAGGATTGAGTGAATAATTGGGGAGTGCCTACTCTAGTAGAGGGTGCATTTTACAATAAGGTTAGTGGTTAGTAGTTAGTAATTATCACTAAAAATATTTACAAAATCATTCACCAAATGGTGAGATATATGATTAGAAAAGTTAGAGAAGGGATGAGCTTGTAAAGAGAGGTTGAAGCTTTGGAGAAGTTGACATTCACCTCTTTACAGCACCGGAAGAAGAAGCAGTCAGCATGGCGAAGCAGCGCGTGTCGATGAAGGTATGTTATTTCAAACCTTGGAAAATTCATGATAAAAGCCTTCATTTGCAGAGGTTATCCTTGGATTTTTGTTGATTTTTTGAAGTTCTTTACAAAGCTGAAGAGAGTATGGTAATATGGACATATATGTAGAGAGAAAGGGGGACACATAGGGTGTAGAAATGGAGGATGAAGGCTATGGAGGTGTGAGAGATATGGCAATGGTGAAGAGGGTGAATTAAGACATGGGAGTTGCAGGTTTGAGAGTGGGAAGGAGAGGGAGGAGTGTGTGTGAAAGATGAAAATGATAAAGTGGAAGAGGGAGTGTGGCTGCATAGCATGGGCAAACTGGGGTCCACCAATAAACTCATAGCTCACAGCTCGTAGCTCAAAAAAAAAAGAACAAATTTGAGGTGAAAGTTCAACTCACGAGCTACAAATTTTGTTTGTATCACCTTTTCAAATTCGGGGAGCATGTGATCTTTAAAAATTCAGCAAAACCGACTGTTTTTCCACTGCACAAGGTCCTTGTGAGGTCCTTCTTTGGATGATTCTTTTGAATACCTCCAAGAGTGAGATCCCCATGGTGCATGCATGCATGCCACATACCCTTGACCTTATTTGGTAGGTCTATAATTGAAGATATTGTTGAGATCATGATATAAGTGAATAGTACAACTAAGAAAATCAAATATTGAGGGGTCTAAAAAAATATGTACATGTCAAATATAAATAATATAGGTGGAAAAAATATAAAGGGGTCAAAATAAATCTCTCTCATTATAAGTCTACCATAAAAAGATGAATATTTTTGGTGGTCTAATTTATGAGAGTAATAGAGAATAGATGCAGGAAGGAAAAAATGACAATAGTGAAAAAATATACACATAAATAAACTAGTTTTTTTGGATTTTTGTTGGGATGGAGTTACACCAAAAATAAGAGAAGCTTGCATGAAATTATTTTTATATGGAATAAAGAGTATGCAAGATGGTAAGAAAAAATATGGTAATGTTGAGTCAATGTACATAGCATAAATAACACACCATAGGTAGAAATATTTAAATAAATACCAAAATAATTATGAAAAATACTTTTATTTCGGCCCTATATACAATGAAATATTTACACACAAATGGGCCATAATATACTTATATTTTTTTATTTTTTTGGCTCAACTAGCCCAGTGACTAGCTAATTAAGGGTTTTTAAGAAGATATGGGAAAAGTCCCCTAACTCACACACACCTATATACAGTGAAATGGTAGGGATAGCCACAGTGTTTGGATGATTTTGGTAGGGTGGGTTAACTCACTATGGCATTTACAGAGATCCGAAAAACTGTTATCATTAGCCCCCCCTTTAGATAATGGTACATTCATGTATCATTTATCCGATCATACAACATGTAGATTGTGTAACGTCTGTCTTTGTCTGCTCTCATTTTTTAAGAACCTTTGTTGTATGATTAAGAAACCTTGTGTGATATGAAAGGTTCTCAGAGCGAATAACAGGATGTAATGAAGTGATGGAGTAAACCTTCTCCATTGAGAAAGTTTCCATAAGCACCCCCCAGGATCAAAGATCTTGAAATTTCTTTCCCAAAGAGAGATGTATGGTATGGAATCACTTACTGATTTCGGTTGAAGAAACTTGTAGATTTTATTGTTGTCCATCATTGCATCTATCACTATGAATGTGATATAAAAGATTGGTTGCTCTTCCTCTTGTGTAAAGTTGATGTATCTGCTATGATCTTCAAGAGCTTGTATGAGCAAATTCCTGAACTATAGCTCATAAATTTCATTCAACCCGAGTAGGCTCATCAAGTCAAAAATTCTATGACCTTTATGGTTTAGGAAATCTTGATCCATGCTTCCAACTGCTATTGGAAGATATTGCAGATAGTTTACCACATCAGTAGATAATAGATGAAGGTTTCTATTGCTTCCAACACATTGGAAGAGAATAGATTTTGGTACTGATTGATGAAATATCCACATGTAGCAATCAACAAGTTTTTCATTTATGATGAAGACCAGAAGCATCACAATGTGCGACCTCCTTACACCAAAGAACCAAATGAAGAAGGTTTGGAAACATCCGTTCATCACCAAGTATTCGTGTCCTCTTCCACTTAAGAAGGTATGGTGCCCCCGATGAAAGGTATATGTGAAGAGAGGAGAAGTTGACTTTGAAGAGGTGAAACCCAATGTGAAGATGATTTGGGCTTCAAAAGCTTGGACTTTCTTGCTAAGAGATTGTCCCATGAATGACGAGCCACCCACTAAAACACCATTGGAGAGAATGATACCCCTCTGACAGTTTCCTTTTATGATTTTATTTTTTTCTACTCTCCCATGTTCTTCATCCCCTTCTAAGCCCCCCCTTTGGCAAGGTTGTAACTCCTCACATTGTACCACCTCAAAGGTTGATGGATTACTGTTTGATTTTGTGAAAACTTTGGCTTTTTGCATGATAGGTTCCTCCATGCTTAATATACATGGGTCATACCAATGCTTTTCAACATCCTCAAACACTTCTTTAAGATTATCCTCACATGGATTCAACTCACACTCTTTTGCTTTGTTTTGGAGTTGGCATTCCATGTACACAATTATCTCTTTATGATCAATGTGGTCCATGATCTCCCCACCTATGATTTCATCTTCTTCTTCACTCTCTTCTTTTAGACAAGATACACTCTCAGAACATTCCATAAGATCAAGGTTACCTTCAAGGTCTTCATTCTCCATAGAGTCATGTTGCACGAAAGCTTCGTCTGCTTGGACTAGAAATTGATCCTCCGCCAAAAGATTGGATGCATCCATTATTGAATCATCAATGCCATTTGAGATATCTTGTGTCGATTTTTGCATGCTTGTGATAAAGGTAAAAGAAAGAGATTCCACATTTGAATCTTGGCCACACACTTTAGCACTTGAATAATCACTTGGCATGTAATTAACTTCTTCAACA
Organism: Adiantum capillus-veneris; assembly: GCF_014529385.1. NCBI lineage: Eukaryota > Viridiplantae > Streptophyta > Polypodiopsida > Polypodiales > Pteridaceae > Adiantum > Adiantum capillus-veneris. The sequence continues at coordinate 32,464,854 of NC_140947.1, forward strand.
TTTGTCGGAGTAGAAGGAGACAAGTATGGCAAAGGAGATGACTCCTTTATAGAAACACTTTCATGATGGTTGGTTCTTCCAGCATGATGGAAACCATTTTTGATGTAGAAGTACTTGTGAAACTTCCTTCGGGCAATAGTGACCGCTTCTTCAAAGGTAGAGGGTCCACTACAAGTAACCTTAGTCTTTAGGAAAGGAGACAAACTCGAAATAAATTGCTCCATTTTTACATAATCTTGAAATGTAGAACTAAACCCACGTCCTCCCCATTGACGAGAAAAAATATCCTCATAAGCATAGTAGTCTTCACCATGTTGTTGAAGTCTCCCTAATGAAGCCCATGCTTTCTTCGTTGTTGGAAATTTAGAGAATCTGGTCTTCAAAGCTTTGGAAATTTAGGTATACCCATCTTCAATCTGAGAAGACATACTCCAAAACCATTGCTCAGCATTGCCTCTAAGGCATAGCAATAGAAAATCCCCTTTGTCAATGTCATCTCTTTTACCAAGGATACGACAAACCATTCTAAAATCAACAAGAAAATCATCAACATCTTCTTCTAGATTTTCGAAGAAGATTGGGATATCATCAAAGGTATAGCGTGTCACAGTCTCTCAATGCTAAAACCACACAAAGATTAGTTCCAAACAATCATTTTCTCTCATGACATCAACTAACTATACAAAATTTTGAAAGGTCTCATGAATTCTAGATTCTTATGTGAAAATGTTTTTTTCCTTTCTTATGTTATGCTAATCCAAACCATATTCTAGATCAATTTTTGTTGCATTGAAATTAAACTCAGTCATACAAGTTTTCATGATTCATATAATCTTCTTGATTATGCTAAATTCAAGCATTCATGCAATACAACAACAATAAGCACAAAGCCAGTTCCTCCGTGGGGGCACCAATTTGAGGCGGTCCGGGGCGGGGCAGCAAGAAGAGTGGCCTCTAAACACCCTTCGAAGCTCCCGTGCTGATCAATTGGGGCTGGGGCAAGCACAATCAGATACAACAACAACCCACAGCCCGAAACTAAACAAGAAAAGGTACATCACCTAGTTGTAGATGCGAACTAGGACGCACGTAATATCTCCTTGTACTCAAACGCACAAAGAGAGGGGAATGCAAGATAGCCACACACACCAAACACAAATATTCACCACGCCAGAGAGAGGTAAAGCGCACAAATCAACTTGAGCAACTCAGTCTTAGCCTTAAAGATTAGATGCACACAAAGCTTGATGAGAAATAGAGAGACAACACAAAACTTGACCTTGTTGCCAATACACAAATTGTCTTAGGGTCACGGGAGCCCTCTCACTGAGCACCCTCTTACAATTGAAAGTTTTGGCAAACAATTCAACAAGCCCTCAAACCACCAAGCATGAAATGGCACAACAAACTTCAAGGAAAATATACCTTCAACCACCTGATGAGCCAACTTATCAAGTCAATTTGGAGAGAAGAGTCGTAGTTGCAGCATACAATTGCACCCAAAACTATGAATCTTATTTATGCACAAGAGTAGGCTACAAGTGTGGTGAAGAGTATGGCATACACTCCACTCCTCTAGATGGCATAACTAACTTCAAGCTTCTCCATGCACCTATGTGTAATGATGGAATAGAGCACTCACGATGCACACACTCTACACAACTAGGCTTGAAGAGTGGTGTGTTATGTGTTGAGAATGGTGTGGTGTAGTGTGATCATGTGATGTTTTACAAGGGAGAGAAGGGCTCTATTTATAGGTTTTAGAAGCCCCGATTAGGATTAGGCCTAATCAAGTTTATTTGAAGGAATAAAAGATTATGCATATTTTTATTTTTTTTATGAGGGTGGGTCTCTCTTGTCCTTTGAGTCACATGGATGTGGGCACAAGGGAAGAGAATTATTGAGGATGAAAGGAGAGAGGATTGAGTGAATAATTGGGGAGTGCCTACTCTAGTAGAGGGTGCATTTTACAATAAGGTTAGTGGTTAGTAGTTAGTAATTATCACTAAAAAATATTTACAAAATCATTCACCAAATGGTGAGATATATGATTAGAAAAGTTAGAGAAGGGATGAGCTTGTAAAGAGAGGTTGAAGCTTTGGAGAAGTTGACATTCACCTCTTTACAGCACCGGAAGAAGAAGCAGTCAGCATGGCGAAGCAGCGCGTGTCGATGAAGGTATGTTATTTCAAACCTTGGAAAATTCATGATAAAAGCCTTCATTTGCAGAGGTTATCCTTGGATTTTTGTTGATTTTTTGAAGTTCTTTACAAAGCTGAAGAGAGTTTGGTAATATGGACATATATGTAGAGAGAAAGGGGGACACATAGGGTGTAGAAATGGAGGATGAAGGCTATGGAGGTGTGAGAGATATGGCAATGGTGAAGAGGGTGAATTAAGACATGGGAGTTGCAGGTTTGAGAGTGGGAAGGAGAGGGAGGAGTGTGTGTGAAAGATGAAAATGATAAAGTGGAAGAGGGAGTGTGGCTGCATAGCATGGGCAAACTGGGGTCCACCAATAAACTCATAGCTCACAGCTCGTAGCTCAAAAAAAAAAGAACAAATTTGAGGTGAAAGTTCAACTCACGAGCTACAAATTTTGTTTGTATCACCTTTTCAAATTCGGGGAGCATGTGATCTTTAAAAATTCAGCAAAACCGACTGTTTTTCCACTGCACAAGGTCCTTCTTTGGATGATTCTTTTGAATACCTCCAAGAGTGAGCTCCCCATGGTGCATGCATGCATGCCACATACCCTTGACCTTATTTGGTAGGTCTATAATTGAAGATATTGTTGAGATCATGATATAAGTGAATAGTACAACTAAGAAAATCAAATATTGAGGGGTCTAAAAAAATATGTACATGTCAAATATAAATAATATAGGTGGAAAAAATATAAAGGGGTCAAAATAAATCTCTCTCATTATAAGTCTACCATAAAAAGATGAATATTTTTGGTGGTCTAATGTATGAGAGTAATAGAGAATAGATGTAGGAAGGAAAAAATGACAATAGTGAAAAAATATACACATAAATAAACTAGTTTTTTTGGATTTTTGTTGGGATGGAGTTACACCAAAAATAAGAGAAGCTTGCATGAAATTATTTTTATATGGAATAAAGAGTATGCAAGATGGTAAGAAAAAATATGGTAATGTTGAGTCAATGTACATAGCATAAATAACACACCATAGGTAGAAATATTTAAATAAATACCAAAATAATTATGAAAAATCCTTTTATTTAGGCCCTATATACAATGAAATATTTACACACAAATGGGCCATAATATACTTATATTTTTTTATTTTTTTGGCTCAACTAGCCCAGTGACTAGCTAATTAAGGGTTTTTAAGAAGATATGGGAAAAGTCCCCTAACTCACACACACCTATATACAGTGAAATGGTAGGGATAGCCACAGTGTTTGGATGATTTTGGTAGGGTGGGTTAACTCACTATGGCATTTACAGAGATCCGAAAAACGGTTATCATTAGCCCCCCCTTTAGATAATGGTACATTCATGTATCATTTATCCGATCATACAACATGTAGATTGTGTAACGTCTGTCTTTGTCTGCTCTCATTTTTTAAGAACCTTTGTTGTATGATTAAGAAACCTTGTGTGATATGAAAGGTTCTCAGAGCGAATAACAGGATGTAATGAAGTGATGGAGTAAACCTTCTCCATTGAGAAAGTTTCCATAAGCACCCCCCAGGATCAAAGATCTTGAAATTTCTTTCCCAAAGAGAGATGTATGGTATGGAATCACTTACTGATTTCGGTTGAAGAAACTTGTAGATTTTATTGTTGTCCATCATTGCATCTATCACTATGAATGTGATATAAAAGATTGGTTGCTCTTCCTCTTGTGTAAAGTTGATGTATCTGCTATGATCTTCAAGAGCTTGTATGAGCAAATTCCTGAACTATAGCTCATAAATTTCATTCAACCCGAGTAGGCTCATCAAGTCAAAAATTCTATGACCTTTATGGTTTAGGAAATCTTGATCCATGCTTCCAACTGCTATTGGAAGATATTGCAGATAGTTTACCACATCAGTAGATAATAGATGAAGGTTTCTATTGCTTCCAACACATTGGAAGAGAATAGATTTTGGTACTGATTGATGAAATATCCACATGTAGCAATCAACAAGTTTTTCATTTATGATGAAGACCAGAAGCATCACAATGTGCGACCTCCTTACACCAAAGAACCAAATGAAGAAGGTTTGGAAACATCCGTTCATCACCAAGTATTCGTGTCCTCTTCCACTTAAGAAGGTATGGTGCCCCCGATGAAAGGTATATGTGAAGAGAGGAGAAGTTGACTTTGAAGAGGTGAAACCCAATGTGAAGATGATTTGGGCTTCAAAAGCTTGGACTTTCTTGCTAAGAGATTGTCCCATGAATGACGAGCCACCCACTAAAACACCATTGGAGAGAATGATACCCCTCTGACAGTTTCCTTTTATGATTTTATTTTTTTCTACTCTCCCATGTTCTTCATCCCCTTCTAAGCCCCCCCTTTGGCAAGGTTGTAACTCCTCACATTGTACCACCTCAAAGGTTGATGGATTACTGTTTGATTTTGTGAAAACTTTGGCTTTTTGCATGATAGGTTCCTCCATGCTTAATATACATGGGTCATACCAATGCTTTTCAACATCCTCAAACACTTCTTTAAGATTATCCTCACATGGATTCAACTCACACTCTTTTGCTTTGTTTTGGAGTTGGCATTCCATGTACACAATTATCTCTTTATGATCAATGTGGTCCATGATCTCCCCACCTATGATTTCATCATCTTCTTCACTCTCTTCTTTTAGACAAGATACACTCTCAGAACATTCCATAAGATCAAGGTTACCTTCAAGGTCTTCATTCTCCATAGAGTCATGTTGCACGAAAGCTTCGTCTGCTTGGACTAGAAATTGATCCTCCGCCAAAAGATTGGATGCATCCATTATTGAATCATCAATGCCATTTGAGATATCTTGTGTCGATTTTTGCATGCTTGTGATAAAGGTAAAAGAAAGAGATTCCACATTTGAATCTTGGCCACACACTTTAGCACTTGAATAATCACTTGGCATGTAATTAACTTCTTCAACATTTGTCGGAGTAGAAGGAGACAAGTATGGCAAAGGAGATGACTCCTTTATAGAAACACTTTCATGATGGTTGGTTCTTCCAGCATGATGGAAACCATTTTTGATGTAGAAGTACTTGTGAAACTTCCTTCGGGCAATAGTGACCGCTTCTTCAAAGGTAGAGGGTCCACTACAAGTAACCTTAGTCTTTAGGAAAGGAGACAAACTCGAAATAAATTGCTCCATTTTTACATAATCTTGAAATGTAGAACTAAACCCACGTCCTCCCCATTGACGAGAAAAAATATCCTCATAAGCATAGTAGTCTTCACCATGTTGTTGAAGTCTCCCTAATGAAGCCCATGCTTTCTTCGTTGTTGGAAATTTAGAGAATCTGGTCTTCAAAGCTTTGGAAATTTAGGTATACCCATCTTCAATCTGAGAAGACATACTCCAAAACCATTGCTCAGCATTGCCTCTAAGGCATAGCAATAGAAAATCTCCTTTTTCAATGTCATCCCTTTTACCAAGGATACGACAAACCATTCTAAAATCAACAAGAAAATCATCAACATCTTCTTCTAGATTTCCGAAGAAGATTGGGATATCATCAAAGGTATAGCGTGTCACAGTCTCTCAATGCTAAAACCACACAAAGATTAGTTCCAAACAATCATTTTCTCTCATGACATCAACTAACTATACAAAATTTTGAAAGGTCTCATGAATTCTAGATTCTTATGTGAAAATGTTTTTTTCCTTTCTTATGTTATGCTAATCCAAACCATATTCTAGATCAATTTTTGTTGCATTGAAATTAAACTCAGTCATACAAGTTTTCATGATTCATATAATCTTCTTGATTATGCTAAATTCAAGCATTCATGCAATACAACAACAATAAGCACAAAGTCAGTTCCTCCGTGGGGGCACCAATTTGAGGCGGTCCGGGGCGGGCAACAAGAAGAGTGGCCTCTAAACACCCTTCGAAGCTCCCGTGTTGATCAATTGGGGCTGGGGCAAGCACAATCAGATACAACAACAACCCACAGCCCGAAACTAAACAAGAAAAGGGACATCACCTAGTTGTAGATGCGAACTAGGATGCACGTAATATCTCATTGTACTCAAACGCACAAAGAGAGGGGAATGCAAGATAGCCACACACACCAAACACAAATATTCACCACGCCAGAGAGAGGTAGTATTCATTGCTTCTTATCGTCTAAATTGATTGAGAAATTAAATCGAGAAGTTAAAAGACTTGTGGACTTAACTAGTGGTAATAATAGTTTCACGAAAGAGTTAGTAGAAAATTTGTTTTTTTTTCTTTGAAGAGTCAAAATCATAAAGATGATTTCTATAACATAAACATTGATACGCATGATGTTATCATTGGTATCAATTAGATCATTGAAAATCATGTTTTGATTGATTGTTAAGAAAGAAAAATATATCTTTAATCATTTGATGATGATAAGTCACACTCTTTGTGGAAAGAAAGAGATTCTAAATCTAGTTTTGGCAATGGAATTGATACGGTGACTTAGATAAGAGTGTGAGACGTTGCTTGTGTTTGCTAACGAGATTAAAGAGGATTCTGGGAATAAACAGAAAGGGGAAAATCCAGAATTTGTAGAGGATCTCTTACATGAATTTAAGGATGTGTTCCCGGACGATCTTCCTGGTATGCCTCCGCCTAGAGCGGTAGACCACGCCATAGATCTATATCCAGGAGCAACACCTTATTCAAGGGCTCCATACAGGTTCAATATTGATGAGCTTAAAGAGCTCAAGATACAACATGATGACCTAGGGTTTCATTAAACCTAGTGTATCTCCTTGGGGTAGTCCTGTGTTATTCCAAAAGAAAAAGGATGGTACATATAGGTTATGCATTGACTACAGGGGGTTAAACAAACAGACCATTAAGAACAAATATCCTCTTTCTCACATAGATGAATTGCTTAGCCATTTGAGTGGTGCCACAATATTTTCAAAGGTTGATCTTCGTTTTGGCTACCATCAAATCCGCATTAAGGTCGAGGACATTCCAAAGACTGCTTTTCGTACACGTTATGGGCATTATGAATTTACAGTTCTTGCTTTTGGTTTAACTAATGCACCAGCAACTTTCATGTGCTTATGAATAATATTTTTCACCCGTATCTTGATGACTTCATTCTGGTATTCTTGGATGATATTTTTGTGTATTCTACGAATGAAGAAGATCATGCATTGCACTTAAAGAAAACATTTGAGGTTTTGCGTGAACATAAATTGTATGCCAAAGCAAGTAAGTATTCTTTTGCAAAGGATCAGATTGTGTATTTGGGAAGAGTGATTTCTAAAGAGGGGATTCACATTGATCTTGATAAAGTTAAGACTATGTTAGTAAGAGATGTAAGAAGCTTTATGGGTCTAGCACAATATGAGAGAGCACACATTAAAGATTTCTCTAAGATAGCAAGTCCTTTGACCGAATTGACCAAGAAAGACAATAGTTTTGTGTGGACTTCTAGCTGTGAGACTGCTTTTGAGACCTTGAAGGCTAAAATAGCGGAAAATTTTGTTTTAAAAGTTCCTGAGATGGGCAAACCATTTGTTGTGTCCTGTGACGCTAGTGGTGAACAATTAGGTTGTGTTTTGACACAAGAAGGAAGAGTGGTTGCATATGAGTTTAGGAAATTAAGACGACATGAATTGAACTATGCAACACATGATCTAGAATTGCTTGCTGTTGTTCATGCATTGAAGCATTGGCGTCATCTCTTGCTTGGTGTCAAATTTGAATTGCGTACTGATCATCAAAGTTTGAAGTATATTTTCACTCAGCCATTGTTAAACAACAGACAAAGGAGATGGATTGAATTGCTGGCTGAGTATGATTTTGACTTGAAGTATTTGTGTGGGAAAGAAAATAAAGTTGCAGATGCTTTGAGTCGTAGGCCCATGTGTAATTTGTTGACTGTTGTGCGATCCAATTTGATTGATGAGATACATACTGAAGTTGAAAATGATTCCTTTTATATGCCTATTTTGAAATTCTTGCGTGAGAATATTGGTGAGATGTATGAAAACAGATATCACTTGTATAAGGGAAATCTGTATTGTTATGACCGCTTGTGTATTCCTGCAAATTCTTCTTTTAAGAGTCAAATTCTGCATGAGTGTCATAATTCACCTTTTTCTGGTCATCCTGGATTGAGTAAGACATATGAAAAGATTAAAAGTTCATTATTTTGGCCACATATGAAATTGGATGTTAAGAATTATGTGCGTGAATTCTTTCAATGTCAACAAGTTAAAATTGAACATAAGAGGATGCCTGGTGACCTTCAACCCTTAGACATTCCTTTACAGAAGTGGGAGTCTATATCCATGGACTTTATTATTAGACTTCCTACTACTCGTGGAGGGTATGACTCGATCTTTGTGGTGGTAGATAGACTCACAAAACAGGCTCACTTCTTTCCCGTGAAAAATAACTGATACTGCATTGACCATTGTATACTTGTTTAAGAAAGAGATATTTCGTTTGCATGGCATGTCCAAGAGCATAGTGTCTGACAGAGATTCTAAGTTCACTTCTCATTTCTGGAGAGCGACTTTTGACTCTATAGGTACCCAGTTACGCATGTCTAATGCTTTCCATCCTCAAACCGATGCGGAAACGGAGAAAGTGAATCGTATTTTAGAAGATATGTTACGAATGTATGTCAATGAAAACCAATCTAATTGGAATGAATATTTGCCTTTGGTTGAATTTGCATACAACAGTTCATATCATTCATCTATTAGGATGACTCCGTTTGAGGCAATGTATGGCTATAACTGTCCCACACCTATACATTTTCTTAGCTCGAGGAATAAGGTAGAACTGTCACGTGAGATGCTTGAGAAAATGGATAACGAGTTGGCCAAAATCAGGGGGAATATTAGAGAATCTCAAAAGAGACATAAACTGTATTATGACAAGAAACATCGTGTTGTGGAGTATGAAACTAGTGATATGGTTTTCTTAAAGGCCATTCCTGAGAAGTATCATTTGATTCTTGGAAAGGATAGAAGATTGTCTCCATGATTTGTTGGGCCATTTAAAATTTTGAAGCGCATTGGTTCATTACCTTACAAATTGGAATTGCCTTCTCATGTTAAAGTGCATCCTGTGTTTCATGTGAGTATGTTCCTAATGTGCATCATGTTTTACAAAACAACTCTAAGTTGAAAGATGACGGACCATTGACTGTAGAACCAGACTTAGTACTAGATAGGCGTTTTAAACATCTGAGAAATAGAGACATTGTGGAAGTTTTGGTTAAGTGGCAGAACTATCCAGTAGAGGATGCATCATGGGTTGATCTTAGTGTTTTGCAAAGAGAATTTTCCTCTCTTTAGACCAACTGTGAGGACAAAGTTAATTTTGATAAGGGGAGAATGTAATAAGACTAGTCTTTGAAGTTCTTAAAGTCGAAAAGAATGTAGTAGGGCATATCTTTCGTTAGCGCGATTTGAAAGATTGTTGAATAGTCTATTAAATAGAGCTTATACGAATGAGTTGAGATATTAAGAGAGAACATATATTCTTTTTTTTAAATAATACACTAAAGACGGATTTGATAAAGATTAATGAATAACAGTTAGTCTGTCTATGAACAGTAAAATTGAGATTTTTATTAATATCAATGTTTTATATTTATGTGTTTTGGCTTAAAATGCATGGGTAGGCTTAAAATAAGTTGTAAAAGTAGTGGAGACCCAAAAATAGAGGTTTTATGAGTCGCGACCTAAAAGTTGCGTCTTTAGCCAAACAAAGACGTTTTTTGCAATTCTGTCCACGAAGCCTTGTAGACCAAACCTATTCACGTCGTTTTGAGTACCTGGATCGCTCTGTTCAGAGTTCGTTTGTAGAAGTTATGATGAAAACAAACAGAAGGCAGCAGCAGTGTAGTATACACAGGGACAGACAGACATACAACATCATACAACTCTCCCTGCTATCAACTAAGAAGCGGATTGTTTCTTCATGGTAGAGTATTGCAATTGAGATTATGAAGGTATAAAATTATGTTTTTTTACTTTGATTATCATGTTGAATTGGTTGCACGAGTATGTTCTTTTGACTATTTTGTAGGCAATGCAGAAATCAGTTTGTGAAACCGGATATGTGCAAAGTGTCATGATAAAAATCTAACCTTTACGGATCGCTTAGCAATCACGTTCTTATCTTATTCTCGCAGGTATACTTGGTGCGAAAATCGAGTTGATTGAACGCCTAAAAAGCGACTATTTTGAGAAGCCGCGTGCTTTTTGAGGAAAAGAAGGATTAAAGAACGACGGATGGTGCGTTTGGGGAGGATTCACCGATCTCTCTTCTGCGAGTGTGAGTGCGAGTGTGAGTGAGACGCTGCATGCAAGCGAATTGAAGCTTGGGGGTGGTCGGGAGGTTCGAGCTCCGTACAACGGAGTGCGCCCATATTCAATTGCTCCTCTGTTGTATCAAAACTCTACAAAGATTCATCAATACAAAGATCTCTTTCTCTATCTTTTGCTGTCGATCGCTATTATTCGGTTCCGGTGACAGTGAGTGCCGCATCAGTCCATCTACCAATTCACTTAGTTATCAATGGCCCAGCTTGAAGAAATGGAAGAGTGCCACATTTGTTGTGAATGCTGTAGCAGGAAGGTGTGATCTACTACAAAAATGAACGAAGAGGCCCTCCAATAGTAGCGACACAAGCGCACATACAATGTGTGCGATCAAAAGGTTCAATGAGATGAGCATCTACGGTAATTCAATCGACACATTCACCATCGTCAACATCTCTACCTTCTCGACCGTAGCATAATCTACCATGTCCACAGGGCTTCAACATCTTCCCCTCCCTTCACGTGCGACTCTTACAAGATTGTGATCCCCTTATATGAAACAACTAGGATCCACTCCTCAACTTCCTTTAACATGTCTGTTGTCCTCATGCTCGAGCCTCTCCACTACCTTGTAGAGTTGTCCCACCCCTATTAGGTTTTACTCTATTTTGTAAAATTTGAACAAAGTGAAATCCTACTGCGCACTTGTCTGAGCACCCCACATGGTACCCCCCTCCAAGGGGTGACTGGGTTGTTGACTGCTACAATGTACAACTTTGACACAACGTTGTTGGCTAGGAAAGGAAAATATGAGTGTCTCCATTCATTGGATTTGGTTGGGCAAGCCACGTCTATAAGTGATATGGGGGCAGAGTAAAGGGATCAACAAATGCGCCTCAATCTGCAAGACAAGCAAGATCCAAGATGTTGGATCGCCACAATAGGGGGGCAAGACTTTTATACATATGACCTCGCATCATGCTCAGGGACACGTGCTAGCCTAGCTGGTTAAGATAGAGTGCCTCGAGGTAGGACATCTGGGGGTCGAAGGGCATCCGTGACGTAGGGGGAGCGCTAGTATTTTTGCAAGACCAAGTTTGATCAACGACAAATTAAACCTCCACCATTAATGCCTTCAAGTGTCATATAGCGACAAGGTTGGGCAAGAAAAGGCTAGAAGCCTGTTGGAGTTACACTAGCTAAGGCAAGAAGGTCAATCGTAATCATTTTCATCAACAACCAGATAAAGGAGTCCGTGTCAGAGTGGACTCTTTCTGAGAATTTTTTGAGTCCTCTTTTTGAGTTTTCAAGGCAAGTTGCGGAGACGAGAACCTTATCAACGAGGGCTTCGTGGGCACGAGCCGGGGAGGTGATGAAGATCATGCTGATAATGATGACATGAAGGGTAAAGATAGGGCCTACATGATTGTGAAGGCACATGGAAGGAGGAATTTGGAAAGAATGAACATGAAGTCCTCTCTCTCTCTCTCTCTCTCTCTCTCTCTCTCTCTCTCTCTCTAATATAAGCATAGAGCTTGAAAAGGAAACTGATTACATAACTGATAGGTGATTTCTGAAAAAACCATATAGAAAGAGTGTCAATATGCAATATCACAAGCTCTATTATTATTGTTGCATCTCTCAAAAGAATTCATCAATACGAAGACTGCATGTCCACACATTCCTATAGTCAGCAAGAACGACAACGACACCGATGTAATGCACTTAAGCTGAAATTGACAAATGCTAGCAGGAAGGCAAGCTCCTTCTTGGGGGAGCCTAATTATTTGGAAGTAGCCTTGCAGCATTTAGCCAAGCAGTCGAGAGCATCAATCGAAGTATGACTTGTTTTGCAATACACAAGGGCGATGAGTTTTGTTGCCGACCATGGCTGCAGCAGCTGCATGACGATTAAGCTTGACGAGCATGCGGCTACATATCTCTCTCTCTCTCTGAAAAAAAACTTCAGAGAGTTTTTTTTCACAGAGAGAGAGAGAGAGAGAGAGAGAGAGAGAGAGAGAGAGAGAGAGAGAGAGAGAGAGAGAGAGAGAGAGAGAGAGAGAGAGAGAGAGAGAGAGAGAGAGAGATCACGGGTTTGTCTTTTTTTGAAGCTTAAACTAAACGAGACATTGCAGTTGCATGATGATTGAGCTTGACGAGCGCACGGCTACAAGAACTTGTTCTGCAATACATGAGGGGGATGAGCTTCGTCGCCGGCCATGGTAGCAGCTGCATGACGGTTGAGCTTGACGAACGCGCGGCTACATATCACTCACTCTCTCTCTCTCTCTCTCTCTCTCTCTCTCTCTCTCTCTCTCTCTCTCTCTCTCTCTCTCTCTCAAAAGAAGAAACTCTCTAAAGGAGTCCGTGCCAGAGTCCGTGCTGGCACGGACTCCTTCTCAGAGTTTCTTCTTTTGAGGACCAACTGAAATGATGCAGTTATACCTCCTTGAAATCATGTTGGGCATCGAGCACAGCAGCTTGGTGTCGCCAAGACTGGAGACAAGTCAAGAAATGCTCTTGCACTGTCTCCACATGTAGATTTTGCACAGCGCTAGAGTTGATGCTGAGATTGGCTAGCTCGCGCAATGCACGATGGCTGGCCCCTTGGAGGGTAAGCGTTGGCCCCAGGATCCTGCTGAACACCTTTGGGTCATAGCCCTGCACTAGCTTGGCATCGTTGCTCAATAGAAACTTGGTGAGCTCAGGATCCATCGACACCACTTTCGGCCGTCCCAGCAGATGAGTCTTGAACACGTGCCATATCTGATCGTGCATATGACATGTGAGAGAGAGAGAGAGAGAGAGAGAGAGAGAGAGAGAGAGAGAGAGAGAGAGAGAGAGAGAGAGAGAGAGAGAGAGAGAGAGAGAGAGAGAGAGAGATCACGGGTTTGTCTTCCATAACTACTTCAAGCTTAAAGTAAACCAGACATTGGCATTTTGGCGAAGAAACATTTTGCTTCAACAGCATATAAAATGCATTTTCTCTCATAGCGTCTGCAATATGGGCTCAAATCATCTCATTCTACCGACAACGAACTCGCCAGGATTCTCTCCCACGTCCAATGTCACTAGAATGCCCTTGTGCACCAAGACGGCTGGCTTGCCTAGAATGCTGTCAACCCTCCTCAAAGGAGAGTTCCACAACGTCAGCTAAGTTGAAGAGAAAGCGGAAAAAGATAAGGTGGAGAACAAAGTAGATCTAGTCAGCTATGATCTCTCGTAGTGTAAAGATTTTTTCATGAAGATTCTCCAAACTCGACATTCTGTTGTAAAGATGTTTTGTATATATATATATATATATATATATATATATATATATATATATATATATATATATATAGAGAGAGAGAGAGAGAGAGAGAGAGAGATTGTGACTATCATCGGAACAATAAGCAATCTGTTTTGAGCTCTTGGTTTGGCAAGTCCCTATGGTGTGCAAAACAGTGCGTTGTTGATACAATGCAATTCTTTCCCTCATTCAGCTAGCAAGATCTCCATACCACCTTATCTTGAATAGACACAAGCTCAAAAGATATTGAATTTTGCCACAAAAAATATGACCTTCCTAACGTCTACTAGATTTTTCAAAGAATGATCCGAAATGGAAAGGAGCCACATCTTCAATCTTTGTGAAAGAAGTTGTTCAATTGATGCATGAAGCGGGATGTGATGTGCAATTTGGATGCCAACCTCATATTATGAAGGCCAAAGTTGAGTCTCCATAAGGAGGCCATAAAGTTGAACCTCTATGAGCTACTTGGCATAGATTTTTCTATAGTTAATATCAAGGCCAGTACCCATGACAAGGTGGATAGCTTAGGAGAGAATAGTAGCATTGCTACCCACAACGTTGTGTTATTGACGATGTCGTGGGATATATGTTCGCTACATGAGCCGAGCAGGCGGCGTTGGGCCTCTGGCTGTGGGAGGTGTGAAAGAGAGAGAACAAGAGACACTGACAGCTCTGCCAATCACCACAATCATCAATTAATTAAATATAACTTTGAGTACAACTTGGTATTTAGCCAAGGCGGGCTGTTAACAACACCGTCACTTGGATCAACTGCTAACTAGGAGTTTAAGCTCCTGTTTACAGGATTAACTGGGCCGTTAACGACACCGGACTTAACAAAAGACTAATTCAATCTTTAACGGATGACGGTGAAGGAATTTTTCCTGTGCCGCTCTATCTGCTTCTAATACCTCGCGGATTCTGCAAGCTTCAATTTACTTCATTGCCTCGATCATCAAGCTTTGATTATTGCCAAATATTGTGCAGCTTCTTACTCCTTATGCTTTGCATTGGCTTAATTGCCGCTCATAGATTTCAACTTCTCCTTTAAACCACTTGCTCGGACTGCCTTTGGTGCTCCGCTTCAATCTTCTTTCCTCCTTGCAAGCCTCAAGCCTCACCCTCTCGCTTCCTTAGTCGAGAGGAAGAGAGAGAAAACATAGTCGAGAAATTCCTCCCTGATGTCGAGAGGAAAAATTCCCTTGCTTCTTTGCTTAAATCCAAGAACGAGCTTGTTTGTTTGAGAACGAGATAGAGAGAGAGAGCCTCCTTGTGCCTGCTCCTTTTTCACTTGCTTTGCTTACTGAAGAGTAGCCGAAAACAAACGCGAGAAAAGGGGAGCTTGCTTGCTCCGAGGTTCTTCCCTTTGTAACCCTCTTCGCCTTCGCTTCCCTTCCTCGTCTTTTTTCTTGCGTCCGAGCTCTTCCCTGCGTTTTTTTTTTCTTTTTCTTCTTCTTCCTTCTCTTTCTGTTCTTTCTTTTTCTTTTCCTCTTCTTCTTCTCTTCTCTTCTTCTTCTTTTTCTTTCTTTCCTTCTTCTCTCCACGGCGCCTCCTTTTTTCTTCCTCTTCCTTTTTCTTCTAAGCTTGCATGACTTCCCCTCTTCTTTTTAACTTCTCCCCTTCTTAAAAACAAGACTCATGCTTTTCAAGAGGCGTCATTTCCGACATGATACTCTTCAAGTACTTATGTGCTTCCGTACGAGCACCACATTTAACGTATTTAACTTACAAAGCATATCCATTTGCGGTATTCCTTGATTGAAGCTCAAAAACCCCAGATGGCACTCTGATCGAGCCGACTAGACTGGCACGAAATTGATCCCCGAAGAATCTTAAATCGCTAATATCTTGGCAAACCGGAACTCCGATCGCTGATCTGAAAAGACCAACATGCTCCACAAAGTGAGCACTTTAGGCCCGTGCATTCATTTCATTTCTGTCACCTCAGCTGCTGCAGTTGTCCAATCCGGTACGGATCTGTAATCGACTCAAACTTCAATATATCATAACTTCTTTACCTAGGTCCAATCGACGAGCCGTAAAGACATGCTAGTAGATC
This sequence comes from Adiantum capillus-veneris, assembly GCF_014529385.1. Taxonomy (NCBI): domain Eukaryota; kingdom Viridiplantae; phylum Streptophyta; class Polypodiopsida; order Polypodiales; family Pteridaceae; genus Adiantum; species Adiantum capillus-veneris. The sequence goes on from NC_140947.1 coordinate 32,480,681, forward strand.
ACTTCAAGCAATGTAGTTCTAGATCATAATCTCCCATCTGTGCTCACTTCAAGCATAATCATTTTTGACATCATTAAGGCATCTGTTGGCCCTTTTAAGCTGCATCTGGCATATATTAATCATTAAACTTGACGTGTTATCAAGCCCTCATCACTGCTCACTAAATGTGTAGGCTTCAAAGAAGCTTAGCTTACATTTCTTTGCCCTTTTTCCTATCATGGAAGCGGAGCTGCGCGAAAACGAAGGAATAAGCAAACAAATGTATAGTAAAGGTTTGTAGGCTTTAATGGCTATTTATGTTTACCAATTAATTATTGATTAAACAATTATTGTGTGTGTGTGTGTGTGTGTGTGTGTGAGAGAGAGAGAGAGAGAGAGAGAGAGAGAGAGAGAGAGAGAGAGAGAGAGAGAGAGAGAGAGAGGCTAGCACCATAAGAGACTAGCAATGGTGATGACGTTTATTGTTTGGGTTTAGAGAAAGCTCTTTCTAGAGAAGAAATATACATATACTTCAGCAAGTCGCTTAATAACTTTGCTCAGTTTTTAGCTTGTTCGGATAAGTTCGCTCAATGTTTGGTAGAACTCAAAATGAAGACAAAGAAGAGTTCAATGTCGATGTATTTCAATGCACTATAGACAAAATAGAAGAGAATATGATAATAGATGTGGAAGTTGAATTACAAGAAGACCCACAACACTTGGACTTAGAACCATAGAACAACTTCACAACTTCAATATAGCTTGAGAGTAGAATGAAGATTGTGTCAAAAAATATTATGAAAGAGCTTGTATTCAATGTGTTTTGATCATATACAATGCTTCATAATAGCAATTATACATATTCTATCGATCTTAATTTTTATGCTCAGAACTTGCATCTTCGTCACCAAATAGATTTCTAATTGTTAGGGGTATCTTGGCGGGCTTGCTTGAATTTATACTCATTTCCTATGCCAAACATATAATATTTTCCTTGTGGAATATCTTGTGAATAGATTACGCATTGGCTACTATTTTGCATTGAACAAATTAAACAGACGAGCTGATAATAATGACCACATGTCAATGTATTGTATCCACTCCATCCATCAAAATTCTTGTAGCAAACTGAACATTGAGAAAATGAAGATGCATCCGAAGCAGACGAGGGGACCAACTCTGGATGCAGGACAAGGTGAGTAATGTGTGTCCCTTGTACAAGCGGAGAATTCACACTCTGTGTCAGATTTTGAATATCTTGGCTTAGCGATAAACAATTTTCTCCATCTGGACCTGTGATGGTTGGGGTGTTTGGGTGGCTATAGAAAGCCGTGTTATTTTTTTATCTTTCTCTATCAGCAGCTGTGTAGTGTAAATATCTTTCTCCTTTTTTATATGTAGGTTGGCCCCTTCAACTATCAATGATAGCTCATCTTGGGTGAAAGTGACACAACTCTCCTTGATATCATGGGTGGCAACAATTATCTCCTTCGACAAAAAGTCTATTGGTTACTATTGAACAAAATGAACATACAACATTTTTTCAAAATATAACACACAATATGCATTGTGCAGTGGATGGCCATAAACTTCCAAGTAGATCCTCTCAACATTTTCTTTGATAGCTTGATAGAGGCACTTAGATACCTTCCACCATCCTTTCTTTATCTCCGCATCCTCACATGGCCATATTGTTTTAATCATATCCTTGGTCACTTGTTTATTGATATCTTTCCATTGCATGTGGTTTGGATTTGCCCACTTTGATAGTCGTCGAGCAGTGCGCGTTGCTTGCTATGCCAACATATCGTGCGCTAGAGATTTCATGCGCTAAAATGCATTAACAGCCACTTGCAATTGATCATTTGGCACTGAGTGTACCACAAACTTCTTCTACATTGGCCATAGTATCTTAGAGCTACAATGGACAAATTGACAAATATTCATTATCTTTGACAAAAATATATTCTCACAATTCAATGGTCTCACAGATACACAAAGACAACAGTCTCATCCACTACAAAACACATTGTAGGCCCCTTCAATCAAATCACAATTGATGCAAAAAAAAAATCACAACTGACTGAACCAATTGAAGCACAAGACAAATGACTAAAAATAATCGATCCGATTGAAATACAAGACAATTAATCAAATTGAACTACAAGATAATTGACTAGAGACATATAAATTCAAATATACTTCCAATGACTCAATGAGGTGAACCACCCCAAATTCAGATAATAGGCTTCAATACAAATAAAATACCCAAACAACAAGACAATTGTATAGCACAAAAATGTTCAGGCCAGGTAAAAAGATGGTGCAAGTTCAACAAGCGCTCGCTTGACAGGATTAGAGCCTGTCTTTAAATGTTCTTTGAAAAAGACCAAAACATCTGATGCATTTCTTCTAGCTTCTCTCTCTCTCTCTCTTAACTTCATCTAGTAATAGTCTACTTTTATCTAAATAGCCCTTATAACATCTTGATCAGGGTGGTAAAATACTTCTTCTGGGAAATAAACTGTCCTAGCTGCACTCCAAAAGTCTATCAACATGTTGAATAGATATCCTAATGCATAAATGTTGCTTTCCTTTGTGTACGCATCTACACACCATCAATCATATATTCCTAGATCAATCCACGGTCCCTTTGCAATCTCTCTTTCCCTCCTTTCTATGCCTTCAAAACTACAGGGTCAGATTGCCCACTTGGATGCATATAATTATTTGATATGCACATGGATGGAATTCTAAGCATCATGTCCCAATCAATGGTAACAACACGGGGTTTATTAGTGCGAGTAAAGTCCAACATTATGTTGAAAGGGTGCAAGTCACTGTGCACTATACTAGCCGAGTGAGTAGCAGCAATGCAATCAATTAAAGCGTGTAAGATTGCTTGCATCTGCTCAATCACTACTTTGATCCGTGTAGTCTCTATATCTGGTAAGTGCTAATTTGCTGGTGGGAGTAACCTCCAACCGTGTTGTAACCTATGCATGTGGCGTCTGAATGCTCCGTGGGCGAGTGGCAAGTGACACATCATGTCTCTCAAGGTGCCCCGAGTGTAGTATGGAAATATCGTGATCCAGGGAGCTTCGCTAGTAAAGAAAATGCATCTTACAATGGAGGGGTGTAGTGTTTGCATTCCTTGCTATGTCTAAAAGCTATCAAATTTTTCCTCATCTCCTCCCTTGTAGCATTTTTCCACATATGTAATGTGCTCTGGAAAGAAAGAGACGCCTTTAATGGCGTATAATGTGCACACACCAAAAGAGCATGCTCCAACCCTTGTACCTTCTACCAGGGCCTGATGGGGAATGCCAATTAGATGAGCACACTGGACATTCAATGCCATGTGTATCATTGTGCCAGTGCCGCTGGCATCTGATCGGCCACCCATAGCTGCTTGTGCATCTTGGGCCATCTTCAATCTCTTAGGGAGAAAGCTTGATCCTGAGCTTTCACCCGCTTCATCTTGACCTTCTGTTCCTCCCATAATTTGTTCGAGAGCTCTAATTTTTCCATATCGCAAGTGGAAGGGATATCTTCCTTTAAGTCTCAGCAATAGACTTTCATATTGCCCAACACTGTCCTAACCTTATGGTGTGGGTCAAATTCTCGAATCCCTATTGGAATCAACAACTCATATTGGCCTTCACCTCGTAGCCTACACTCTGTGTTCTCCCGTATAGTGCTAGTGAGAACTTTAATGAAGACGCCACTTTTACTAACCTGATGTACGCAACCATCTGCACATGATGATATTGCCAAAATACATTTTTTTGAATGTCATGCATAATAATTTTCTTTTGATCTAGCATCATTTTTGCATTCAACAATAAAAACAACATATCAAATACAATTTCATGGGTGCAACTTCACTAACACTCTCACACTAGTTCAAACAAACCATAACCATGACTTGAAGACTTTAAGAAATGTGCACGATTATATTGATACACATTCGATTTAATTTTCACCTTAAAATGCAATGTTTACTCGTGTAAAATGCAGAGCAAACAAGTAGCTTTTAAGAACTTCATCCAACAGATCAAACAATATAGGTTAAAAACCTGAAACATTTCAACATATTGTGAATTTATTACTTATATTTTGCACGTTGCACTCTCACACTAGTTCAAACAAACCATACACTGACAAGACTTCAAAAAATTATGCAAGATTATATTTATTCAGGTTGATAATCATTTTGACTTCAAAATGGTATGTTTACTTGTGTAAAATATAATAAAAGTAACTCCTAGTAAAATTGTCCAGATCTAACTAAACATGTTAAATCCCAACAAAATTCAAGATATTCCGATAGAACATAAGACCTGAGTTTATATTTTGCACGTTATCACAATTCACTTAAAAGAAATGCCTCTTAGAAGATACATGTATCGTGATGTACATATTGCCAATTTTATTTTAGCTCATTTTTCAAAACATTGAAAGTATACAAACCAATCATAAATTACAAAGAACATCTTGCTCTTTAAAAAGATAAAAATGAATATTTAAGATGCAAATTGTGTGCATATACTTTTTTACATAGAGAAATAACATAGTGTGAATATTACTTATGTAAATGTAGCATTTAAAATACCGATGATGATTGATGAATAAAGAATTCTTTTGAATATGATTAGCTAGTATACATTTTCATAAGAATAATTAAATATGACAATATTGAACAATTCAAACATTTGTATATGAAATACTCTTCACGGTTGCGTTACCAACCAAGTATTTCCTATACTTTATACTTAAAAAAATGAATTGCACATGGAGATACAAATTATATGGCGTTTGTACGGCCAGGTTAACAACTTGAATGCCACATTTATGGAAAAAAATGCTTCTGACAAACAACACTCAATTAGCCTCGTTATCGACCGAGTGCCACTCGAGTCTAAAGAGAAATAATGGCTTGCATACATCATATAGCCGCATTACTGACGATCGATGCCCATATGTTTGTTTTGAAAGGGGAAGGATACTACACTATAAGGATACTAGAATCACCGCATTACCGACGTAATACTCAGACAGTGAGCCAATACTTACCACAACGACACCATATTCCCCGCGTCACTGAGGTGATGCCCCCGTGGTAATAATTGTTCTGTAGAATAGCTTGCACACACACTCAAATTGTGTGGTAAGGTACCTTATGACTCCCGTGTAATATGACAAAAGGCATGCCACCACACAACGCATACACCCCCACACACACACACACACACACAACACATACCCTGGTCATGTGGTCAGGTTCTCCACTACTGCAGTGCAGTGCGAGGTAGATCACGCTCCCACACAACCCCCTCTCTCCCTCTCTCCTCTCGACATACCTGTAAAGGCGATCATCAATCTCTCTCTCTCTCTCTCTCTCTTACACACACACACACACACACACACACACACACACACACACACAAGATGGATCAAGAAATAACACCCAACGGGTCCGATTGGGGCCCTACATATATTATTTACTAGGCCCGTTGAGATTTTGGGTTTTTCCAACGGACGGGCTGGAAAACTGGACTAGCCTGGTGGGCTTGCGAGGAAAACTAAATAGCTTGACAGGCTTTTTATGGGTTTCCAGGTTGCTCTTAACCGGATTGTTTGTGATCATGTTAATTGTGATTATGTAAATGTGTCAATAAGACCTTGCAATCACACAATTTTTTTGGTAATTACGTAAATATTAAATCCTTGGCAAAAGATTAGCTTCTCCTTGTTGACCACCTTTGTAAACATGTCTGCTGGATTTTCACTTGTATGCACCTTTCCTAGCTTTAATTATCCCTCTTCCAAAAGAGTGCGTATGAAGTGATATCTCACCTCAATGTGCTTTGTCCTTGAATGAAAGGTTGAGTGCTTCGCAAGATGGAAAGTTCTTTGTCTATCACTGTACAAGACACAATTGTCTTGTTTGAATCCAAGCTCTTCTAAGAATCTGTGAAGCCACATAATTTCTTTGCTTTCCTTTGTCATTGCTACATACTCTGCTTTTGTGGTAGAAAGCTGTGCCTCCAACCATGAAGACATAACTAGTAGTGCTCTTTTGAGTATCTTTGTCACCTATCATATCTACATCAGCATACCCTTACAAAAAAACATCAGTTACTCCAAAATACAAAGCATTTGTTGTTGTCCCTTTTGAATACGTAAGTATCCACTTTACAACTTGCCAACATTCTCCACCTAGATTGTCTATGTAAAGAACTTGCCAATGTTCTTTACCTACTTACAAATCCCACTGTATGTGCAATGTTTGGCCTGACCATAGCATATATTAGAGAACCTACCACTGGAGCATATAGAACTTTAGACGTATAGGCTATCTCCTCTTATGTCTTTGGACACATATCCCTGGTTAGTTTAAAGTGACTATCCAAAGATGTAGAAACCGATTCTATATCTTGCATTGCAAACCTTTCTAATACCTTCTTGATGTAATCCTCATGAGATAGATTTTTTGTCTTCTTCATCCTATCCCTTGATATCTATATACCAAGTATTTTCTTTGCAACACCTAAATCTTTTATTGAAAAAGATTTAGACAGCTCCTGTTTTAAGTCTTTGATGTCCTGCATGTTAGCACTTGCAATCACATTTCATCAGCATACAACATTAGGATGATGAGCTTCCCATCTCCCAAATTATTTGTGTAGACATAGTGATTTGAGTTGCATCTTGTGAATCCATGATCTAACATCCATTGATTGAACTTCAAGTACCACAATTTTGATGATTTCTTTATATCATACAAGCTCTTCTTTAATCTACAAACCATTTCTCCTTACCCTTTACTTCGTACCCCTTCGGTTGAAACATGTAAATTTCCTTCTCTAAGTCACCATGAGGGAATGCCGTATTTACATCCATTTGCTCAAGATTTAAATCATGAGCAGCCACAAGGCTTAACACAAGCCTAATTGAGTTCAGTTTTACAAAAGGAGAAAATATTTCATTTTGAAGCCAACACCTTTCTTTAGAGAAAACTCTTTTACACAAGCCTAGACTTGTACCTTTTCTTCTTGCTTTCTTATTTGGATTTATGTTGCATAACTTCTTTGTATGATTCTGGATCTCTAAAATGCAAGATCAAGAGATGGTTGAAGGAAAGAATGAACCTTTCTAGAGGTCTACTTGCTCTTGTAGATCTTTGGGAAATATGTTGAGGCTCCTCATTTGGTTGATGTTGTTGCACACTGTCATCCTTTGCACTCCTTGAGTATTCACCATCCTCAAGCTCCATGTACTCATCATCTGTTTCTTCTGTTGTGTTCTTTCCAAGTAATCTTTGTGCATATTTTGTATCGTTGAAAATTACATCCCTACTTCTAAAGATTTTACCATCTTCAAGATTCCATAGGCGATACCCAAAGTCACCTTCTCCATAGCCAATGAAGAAACACTTTTTGGACTTTGTATCTAGCTTTGACCTTAGGTTTCTATCTATGTGTATGAAAGGCTCACACCCAAATACTTTAAGAAATGCACAATTCATCGATTTATCTGTCCATACCTCTTTTGGAACTTTCCGATCCAATGCCGTTGAGGGTGTCCGGTTGATTAAGTACACAAACATACTTACTGCTTCCGCCCAAAGCTCAAGCAATAAGCCTGCATGTAGACACATGATTTGTGCTCTCTCTATGATTGTCATGTTCATCATTTTTGGAATTGCCATTATGTTGAGGTGTCCTTTGGGTTGTCCTTTGCCTTTGAATGCCATTGCTGGCACAAAAGGTTTCAAAAGCTTGGCTACAAAATTCACCTCCATTGTTGGATCTGAGGCATTTAACCTTGGTATCTGTTTCATTCTCCACAAAGGCTTTCCACCTTTGAAATATGGAAAACACATCGTATTTATTTTTCATTACATAAACCCATGTTTTTCTAGTTGCATTGTCTATGAATGTTACATAGTACAATGAGCCACCAAGGGATGGTGTACTTGTAGGACCCCAAACATCAGAATGAACCAATTCAAGTTTTTTATTTTTCCTTTCATTTCCTACTTTTAGAAATTTTACCCTCTTTTGTTTATCACAAACACAATCTTCACAGAGCTCTAAGTCCACTTCTTTCAAACCTGATAGAAGCTTCTTTGATTGGAGGATTTGCATTCCTTTAGCACTCATATACCCAAGATGATAGTGCCACACCTCACTGCCAACTTTTGTAGTTGTTGCACAAGCTGAAGATTGCGTGCTGATAATACACAAGTAAAGTGTACCAATTTTCTCCTTTGGCAACCACCAAAGATCCCTTTGAGGTCTTTCAATATTTGTTTCCGAGTGCAATGTTGTGACCTTCATCGTCCAATTGTCTTGTAGAGATTAAATTCTTGGGAAGAGAAGGAACATGTCTAACATCTTTAAGCTTCCATTTATTTTCATTACCAGTTTTGTCACAAACTATACCTTTGCCGATTATTTCACAAGCTTCATCATCCCTGAAGTATACATACCCAGAATTACCTTTGGTGTGATCTTGGAAATGCTACTTGTGCGGTGTCACATGAAATGAAGTCCCGAAATCTAATATCCAGGAATTAGACACATTGTCTAATGAGAGAATTAGCCTCAGCTTGCTCTACTTTACCTACCGGCCTCCAATGTTGGCTTGTTGTCTTGAGACTCCAACTCCTTCTTCTTCTTAGACCAACAATCCTTCTTTACGTGGCCCTTCTTGCCATAGTTACAACATTCAAGAACTAACTTTGTGCGTGACTTTCTCCGCCTTGAGCGATCACGACCTTTTGGTTTTTGAATCTCTCCTTAGGCCTTCCTCTTATTTCCACTGATAGTGCAACACTTGATGATTCACCTATGCTTCTCCTTTGCATTTACTCGCTTAGAGGAACATCCACAACATCATCAAACTTAAGAGTATTTGTGCTAGAGATAGAGTTACTTACAGTCATCTCACAAGTTTGTCCCAACTATCCGATAGAGATAACAGTGTAAGGAGAGCTTCCACTTCATCATCAAAATTGACTTTCACCAATCGAATTTGACTTATGTTGGCGTTAAATTCATTTATGTGTTCTACAATTGAACCATTCTCTACCATCTTTAGATTGAACAAGTGCTTCATAAGAAATACCTTATTGGATGCCGATGGTATCTCGTAGAGGTTGTGGAGTGATTTCATCAAGTTCTCTGTGGTCTTCATCTCCCAAACGTTGAAGGCCACTGTTGATGCCTAGGTTAGCAGGATTGTTCCTAATGCCTTCGGTCAAGGACACTCTATTCTACATGTGTAATCATTGTAGGCTTCTTTGCAAGACCGCCTAGTGACAAATAGAGGTCCTTTTGATAGAGATAGTCTTCAATATGCATCTTCCAATGTTGCTAGTTCTTGCCGTTCAACTTCTTAATCTTGAACTTCCCTTCCTCCGCCATTTCTCACTAATTCAAGATCCTTTATAAGAGAGATTATAGAGTAGAGAGAGAGAGAGAGAGAGCACACATGATATACGTGGCTCACTCAATGTTGGCTACGTCCACGAGAAAACAACCACTCAATGGCTTTAGTACTACAAAACAAAAAGTAGATTACAAAGGGATTATACCCTTTTGGAACTCCCACCTTGCTTCACTCTCACCACCTTACATCCACCTTGTTGCATCAACTTCACAATGCTTTACCTCTGCAATCCATTTTTGTGTGTAGAAAAGGCCTCCTTTTATAGGACAAAAGGGTTTTTCTTTCTCATGAGAGGCAGCCGTGTGTAGCCGCCCATGTGTAGACGAAGTCCGAGTTGGACTCTCCAATGCGACTATGTGTGGCCGTCCTTGAGAAGAAAAGTTTGATTTGAAATCAGCCATTGGCCATTGAATTTGACCACCAGCTATTGACTACCAACCACCGGTCAACCAACCAACTGACTGGCCATTTTTCGACCACTTTCCGACCGCCGTTCGGCCATAATATTTTGGTAAAAAAGAATATCCAGGCTAGAGATTGACCCTAAAATTTTTTGTTTTTCAGTGAGTGATTTTCTTTCATGCACGATGGCTTCTCTTGATAACGAGGGCCTTACAAATGTGCATTTTTAACACAGAAAAATACAAGGGGTAAATCATGCTCCATACTTAACAATAAAAAACTATCCCAAGAGACCTTAAAGATCTCTCTACCAAGAGAGTTGAACTCAAGACTTGTTATTCAAGAGGGAAATGGAATAACCAATCTACCATACTTGGGTGATAAAAAGATTATACTATTTTCCTCTTTTTACAAGTGCACACACACACCAAGGAGAAGATAATTTCAACATCGTAGAAAACTATACCAAGAGACCTATCTGATGAGGAGATTTGAACTCAAGATATATTATTCAAGAGGGGAATGGCATAACCAATCTACCACACTTGGGTGATACAAAGGTTATACCATTTTCCTATTTTCATTAGTGCACACACACACCCAAGGAGAAGACAATTTCAACATCATAGAAAACTGTCCCAAGAGACCCTAAAGATCTATCCAAAAAGGAGAGTGGAACTCAAGACCTATTATTCAAGAGGGAAATGGCATAACCAATCTACCATAGTTGAATTATAAAAAAGCTATACCATTTTATCTCTTTATTAGTATACGTGCATGCTCGCATGCGTACACACACACACACACACACACACACACACGAGAAGAAGATAAATTTAATGTAGTAAAAAACTTTCCCAAGAAACCTTAAATATCTTTCCTACAAGTAGTGTTAAACTCTACACCTCTTATTCAAGTGGAAAATGGCATGCTGATTCTACCACACTTGGGTGATAGAAAGGTTATACCATTTTCCTCTTTTTATTAGTATAGACACACACACAAACACACCGCACATGCACACAAACACACCCCTGAGAAGAAGAAAATTCAAACATCGTAGAAAGCTATCCCAAAAGACCTAAAAGATGTATCCAATAAGGAGAGTTAAGCTTAATACATGCTATTTAAGAGGAACAAGGCATAACCAATGTACCACACTTGGGTGATAGAGAGGTTCTACCATGTTTCTATTTTTATTAGCACACACCCACACCCACCCACTCACATACACCCAAGAAGAAGAAAACTTTAACACACACCCACACCCACCCACTCACATACACCCAAGAAGAAGAAAACTTTAACATCATAGGAAACTATACCAAGAGACCTTAAAGATCTATACAATAAGGAAAATTGAACTCAAGACCTATTATTCAAGAGGGAAATGACATAATCAATCTACCACACTTGGGTGATAGAAATGTTATACCGTTTTTCACTTTTTTTAGGACACAAACACACCCAAGAAGAAGAGAATGTGAACGTTGTGTAAAACAATCTCAAGAGACCTTAACGATCTATCCAATGACAAGAGTTGAGCTCAAAACCTATTATTCAATAGGAAAATGGCATAACCGATTTACCTCACTTGGGTGATAGAATGGTTACACAATTTTCCTCTTTTTGTTAGCGCACACCCACACCCACACCCACACCCACACACACTCGTGAAGAAGATAATTTTAGCATCAAAGGTTACTACCTCAAGAGACCTTAAAGATCTATAGGACAAGGAGAATTGCACTCAAGACTTGTTACTCAAGAGGGAAATGTCCTAACCGTTCTAGCACACTTGCATGATAGAAAGGTTATACCATTTTCTTATTTTTATTGGAACACATACACACACACCCGAGAAGAAGAGAATTTAAACATCGTAGGAAACTACCCCAAGGGACCTTAAAGATCTATGTGACAAGGAGAGTTGACCTTAAGACCTGTTATTCAAGAGTAAAATGGCATAACTAATCTACCACATTTTGGTGATGGAAACGTTATACAATTTTCCTCTTTTTATTAGCGCACGCAAAGACATACACACACCCAAGAAGAAGAGAAATTTAACATCATAGGAAACTATCCCAAGAGACCTTAAAGATTTATGTGAAGAGGAGAGTTGAACTCAAGACCTATTATTCAAGAGGGAAATGGCATAACCAATCTACCATACTTGGGTGATAGAAATCTATACCATTTTTCTCTATTTATTAGTGCACACACACACACCCGAGAAGAAGAGACTTTTAACGTCGTAGGAAACTATTCCAAGAGACCTTAATGATCTATCCAACGAGAAGAGTTGAACTCAAGTGCTATAATTCAAAAGAAAAATTTAGTAAGCAATCCATCACTTTTGGGTGATAGAAAGGTTAACCATTTTCCTCTTGTTATTAGCACACCCCCCCCCCCCCCCGCCCCCCCCCCACACACACACACACACACACACACGCACACACACACACCCAAGAAGAAGATAATTTTAACGTCATAGAAAACTTTACCAAGAGACCTTAAAGATCTATCTTACTACGAGGAGAGTTGAACTCAAGACCAATTATTCAAGAAGTAAATGGCATAAACAATCTACCACACTTGGGTGATAGAAAGGTAATGAGGGCCGTCCAACCGAAACACCTATCTCTCAATGAGGATCTTATGTCCTTATAATCAATGCAAGTATGCTGTACAATGGACAAGACGGGTTTCTTTGCAGCACGTTCACAAATTTGGCGAGTTCGATCCATCTATTATAGATCTAGAGGCTAAAAATCAACCGATTTTGCATAATTCACAATCCAGTGATACAAAAGTGGATTTCACAATATGAGGATGCAAAGCAAGAGCGACAAAGGGCACGGATCGAGTGGAGACGGGGAAGACGACCAGCAATGCACTATCCGACGGGTCTGGAGAGCCTACCAACATCCATAAGCTTAAGATGGTTGCACAACCAATTGAAAAGCACACAACAGTGCGGTGAAGAAGTGATTGAGGAAGAGTGGGAGTACTCTTGGGGTTGCGCGACCAAGGTAAGTTTGCAATGTACGACTAGTGACTTTCTAGATGTTTGAACGGCCACTCATAATCTTTGTTGATTGTAGTATAAGTCATACACATCAGCATGGTGTAAAGATCAACATTTTAGGGTGGAACGGATCGACAAAAAGCGTTTTACTCAAGATTGTGGAATCATGGCAAAATTTGAACAGTCTAATCGATGACGGTCCTCTGATGCAGATCCTGTGGTGGCGGAACTCACTTACTTCGGCACGCTACAAGAGATTTTGACGATCGATTATAGAGGATTTTTTGTCGACTTGTCCGACGTACAATGGTTCAAGATAATCATGGAGGGTCGCAACGTTACTGTGCGTAGAGGAGAGTCTAGTTTTCTTGAGGTGGATTCAACTAAGAAATGGACTGACCTAAGAGACACTTTCGTGCTACCCGAGCATTGTGAACAAGTAAGTATGTAAATAGTTAACATCCCATTTTAGAATTTATGTGCTTGGAAGCTCTCATGTAAGTTATGTGGCTCTGGCAGGTCATATTTCATCCTACAAAGTCTGCATCAAACTGGTGGTACGTCATAGAGATAGCCCCTCGTAGTGCACGGATGTATGAAGGCTACCATGTCCCAATCACATCGGCATCAATGGAGGAGATCGAAGAAGATGCTCAGTCAGAAGCCGTTGACTGCCAGATGAACATCAAGCTGCTACTCTCTATGGGGTGCATGTAGAGGATCTACAAAATGAAACGGAGGACATATGTTTAAACGGAGAGATCTATATAGATATAGGAAGTTATGCTGAGCTATGCAAGGATGAGAGAGAGACCTCTTAAAGCCATAAATATTGTATTTGAACAATTTTGCTACATTTTGTAAAAGCTCTGGCTCTCTAAGTACCTTTCATGTTGTATAAATCTCTTTTGATTTTGCGTCATTGCGTCATTGTATTTATATGCGTCATTGTGTCATTGTATTAAATGGGATTTGTGTCCACCACTACAAGAGGTACTTAATTAACACTAGGTTGGTAACCTAACTGGACGTAAAAGTGTCCTTTCAGGGTTTTGAAAAAAACCTCCAAAACCATAGTAGATCCACTCATCACATGGAAAAAATAAGAAACTTGTAAAATTTCTCATCTTTTGGTCATACCAAGCCTCCAAAGTTGACGGACTAGTACATTTTCATCAAAACAGTCATTTCTTACGTTTTGTTGCATAAAAATAAGATTATGGATTTTTGCAGGACTTGAGATAAATTCCCTAGTTAACTTCAATGGGTTGGTGATCAGAACATATGATTGCTTCTCACTCACTATTTTTTGTTTTGCCAAAGGAAATAGGTACAAAAAAGTTGAATTTTTACCATTCTGCAAACCTATCATCAAAGTTTCTATAGCCACGCTCAATACAAATAATATATGCATGTTTTCTTAGTTCCCTATTGTCCTTTAGGTTCATAAGGAGCCATGGAGCGTATCAAAAGAATAATACATCTCTTACCAAGGGGAATCTTGGGGACAAAGATGAAGTGCTAAATACAGCAAACATGAAAAAACTGGGTTCAACATTATGAGTTGTAGAATCCCATAAAAACTATTCAATATCTAGCCAAATTTGATCCTTATGACTAGATATGGTTACTACCTACAAAATGCATGTAGTTGTCACAAGAAACTAACAATATTGAAAAAGCTATACGTGATATACTAGAATGTTTCGTTTTCTTTTATAATTGAAAAAATCAACCATCGTTGTCTACTATACAAAATAGGGTATTAGGTGCCCCAGAACTCAAGGAATATTAGCTTTATGTTACAATATGCGACATAGAAAATCAAAACTGCATTTGGATATCATGAAATCCACCAAAAAAATCATTGAAGACCTAAAATTGGCTAAAAAACAGGATTTGATAATTTTTGTAATTTGGTCATAACTTACAACTTTAACATTTATTTCTCCCTAAAAGCATCAGGACATGTTGAGGACTACTAGAGATAGTTCTCTAGCATTATAGACCTCACAAACATAAATTCTAGAGTGGTATAGTTGCAAAAAGTTGAAAAAAGCCAAAAACAGGACCCGTTTTTTCACACAGTTTAGGTTGTGAAATGTTGTGCAAGGACAAGGTTAAAGATGGAATTGATATTCCAAAAAAATGTTGAGTTTTTTTCAGCTCATGAGACAACTTTTTAGATAGATAGCACCTCAAAATCCATTTTGAAACTCTTGACATAATTCAAGGAAAATGGTCACTTAACAGGACATAAAAGTGTCCCATTACCAACCTAGTGTTAATAGTAGCGACGCTCGTAGTGCGGGCTCAAATGTGAAAAACCACGGTGTCGCTATGGGCCTCGCTAAATTACAAGTAACTTAGCGATGCCTATAGCGACGCCGATAGCGACGCTCTCAGGGCTAAAAAAAGCAACTGAGAGCATTCGAAAACTCAGATCTTAGATCTGAGTTTTCGGCACGCGCTCAAGCAAGCAAGGTAACGCGTGCTCTCCCTCTCTCTCTCTTTCTTCTCCACACACACACACACACACACACACACACACACACACACACACACACACACACACACACACACACACACACACACACACACACACACACGAGGAGAGGAAGGAGAGCCAGGTATGCTCCTTCCCTCTCCTCACTGTCATGTTCCCTTCCCCTCTTTCTCTCTCCCTCTCTCTCTCTCTCTCACACACACACATTGTGTTTTTGAGAGAGAGAGAGAGAGAGAGAGAGAGAGAGAGAGAGAGCACGAGCATAAACAAAAAACGCACACACATGCATAAACAAAGAATGCACATACACATTGAGAGAGGAAAAGAGAGAGAGAGAGAGAGAGAGAGCATGCATAAACCAAAAACGCACACACACATGCATAAACAAAGAATGCACACACATTGAGAGAGGAAAAGAGAGAGAGAGAGAGAGAGAGAGAGAGAGAGAGAGAGAGAGAGAGAGAAGAAGAAGAAGAAGAAGATAGTCTTAACATCGTAGGAAACTATCCCAAGAGACCTTAAAGATCTAGACATGAATTGAACTCAAGACCTGTTATTGATGAGGGAAATGGCATAACCAATCTATCACACTTCGGTGATAGAAAAGTTATACCATTTTTCTCCTTTTTTTATTGGCGTGCACACACACCCACACACACACACCCGAGAAGAAGAGAGTTTAATTTAACGTCGTAGGAAATTAATTAAAGAGACCTAAAGATCTAGCCGATGAGGAGTTGAACTCAAAACCTGTTATTCAAGAGGGAAATGGCATAACCAATCTACCCACTTGGGTGATAGAAAGATTATACCATTTTTCTCTTTTTATTGGCACAGACCCACCCACACACACACACATACACAAGAAGAAGAGAGTTTTAACGTCGTAGGAAACTATCCCAAAAGACGTTAAAGATTAAGTTAGATGTAGACTTATGTTAAATTAAATTAGATTTAGGTTTATTTTTAGTTAGATTTACGTTTTGATTAGATTTAGGTTTATTTATGTTATATTAGATTAGATCTAGGTTTATTTACGTTAGATTTAGATTTACGTTATATTAGATTAGATTTAGGTTTATTTACGTTATTTACCTATTATTGAAGAGGGAAATGGCATAACCAATCTACCACACTTGGGTGATAGAAAGGTTTTACCATTTTTCTCTTTTTATCGTTTAAGATAAGATTAGATTTAGATTTACGTTAGATTAGATTTAGGTTTAGTTAAGTTAGATTAGATTAGATTTAGGTTTATTTTGAGTACACCGAAGGATTATACTACCTACGCGTTTGAGAGTGGCCGGTGTCTCGGTCACTGCGTCAGAGATGCTTAGGAGTGACTCGAACACTACGTCGGGGTCACCTAGAGTCGTGGATGATGAGCATTCATCGGACAGGGTTGCTATAGTTCACGGGAGGGACTTGCCAAAGTGATACGCCTACCTCATCAATCGTATGTCCGATGAGACCATTATGACCCCTGAGGGGAAGCAAGTGATGGGCCGCATACAACAGTTGTGTAGATGTGAATGGGCCTCACACATACAAATACTTCAATGCAAGAGTTTACCACATGTTCAATTACGTTAGATTCAAGATAAGATTTTAGATTGAGTTTTTATATTAGAGTCTAACTTCGAGATTACGGTAAAAAAATTAGAGTTAGACGAACGATGAAAAGATCTACTGTGAAAAGATGTTAAGATGCTGTGAAATGCTACATCTAGAGAAGAGGCAAAGGGGTTTTGTCCACTACATGCACTATCATGTAGACGTGGGTGTGTAGATTTTTTGTACCCACAAATATAGGCATTGACCAATAAAGACGAGATTATAACCCGGTGGTTCTGATCTACGTGCACCTCTAGACCAAGGTGTGCGGGGATTGGACATGACTAGAGAATGTGAGGTAGTTTACAGTGTGAACATAGAGAGAGAGAGAGAGAGAGAGAGAGAGAGAGAGAGAGAGAGAGAGAGAGAGAGAGAGAGAGAGAAAGATGACGAATGCCAATAGAAGATTAAATTTGTTGTCCAGATTATAAGATTTTTGCCCTCATTATGAGTAGTGACGAGGATGTGGGGCCGTCCAACCGAAACACCTATCTCTCAACGAGGATCTTATGTCATTGTAATCAATGCAAGCATGCTGTGCGACGGACAAAATGCGTTTCTTTGCAGCACGTTTGCAAATTTTGCGAGTTCGATGCATCTATTATAGATCGAGTTGTTGCCAATTATAACTCGTCGAACTCTGACGCTGGTCAACAGGTATCTTTCTTGGTCAACTACAACATTCCCCCGTGGTTGACTACGAAGAAGGGGCACCTAGCGGCTAAGCTTAATTGTGTCGGGGCCATATAAAGTGAAGAATATGGATGTGTATCTTCGTCCACTATTGGAAGAGCTACAACAATTGTGGATTGGCATAGAAGTGGCGGATATGAGTCGACACACAGGTCGACGGAATGCTTTGATCAGAGGCATTCTAATGTGGACCATGCATGACTATCCCAAACTAACAGAATGCTCAGGTGATCTATTTACACTCCTCACTCAGACACTATAAATCTTGGTTTTTCTCAAGCTGATCTATTATCATGTGTAAACATGTAGGGCTTCAAACAAGCGGATACAGAGCATGTGTCACATGTGGACCTAGACTGAATGCACGTAGGCGCCCTCATTGAAGAAGCAAATCTACGAAGGTCATCAAGCGTATCTTCAAGAGAATCATGTGTTACACGATGGCTTTTTGGGAAGAGAGTCACCGAGGATGTCTGCACAAGCATGGTTAGAGCAGAAGGAGATCTGTGATGACGGATTGCCCCCAGGGATGAAAAGACTATCTCTATGGTACGAGTTACCATACTAGCCCCGACTCATGATTAATCACTTGCTCGATCTAATGCACATATTCAAGAATGTGGGTAATCTACTATGGGATCATCTGACCGACAAGAAAGATACTTTGGGAGCCACGGTTGACCTTAGAAATGTGGATCATATGGAGAAATATTGGCCGCAAACAACGTCCAATGGATTGGTAAAACTCCCTAAAGCACCATGGATTTTCACAAGAGCCCAAGAACGCAAAGTAAAAGAGACCATTCGATCTTTGCGACCCCCACTGGCGTATTGCACTCGCTCCGAACGTGTTTTACTAAAGAAGAAAGCTTACCGGTTTGAGGTCACACGACTGGCATAAAATGTGTCAGGTATGTTCATAGTGGAATATATCATAGTGGGAATTGTGTAACAAATTCGTGTGTGGACTTTAATATCATTGCCGCACGTGATTTGCAGTTTATTTTACCGGTTGCATTGAGGGACGTTTGTCTCTTGACGTTCGTAACACAATTTACAAACTTGCGAAGTTGGTGCAATGGATCTAACAATGTACGACTAGTGACTTTCTAGATGTTTGAACGGCCACTCATAATCGTTGTTGGTTGTAGTATAAGCAACATGGTGTAAAGGTCAACATTTTAGGGTGGAACGACCGACAAAAAGCGTTTTACTCAAGATTGTGGAATCATGGCAAAATTTGATCAGTTTAGTCGACGACGGTCCTCTGATGCAGATCCTGTGGAGGCGGAACTCACTTACTTCGGCACGCTACAAGAGATTTTGAGGATCGATTATAGAGGATTTTTTGTCGACTTGTTCGACGTGCAATGGTTCAAGATAATCATGGAGGGTCGCAACGCTACTGTGCGTAGAGGAGAGTGTGGTTTTCTTGAGGTGGATTAAACTAAGAAATAGACTGACCTAAGAGACACTTTCCTACTACCCGAGCATTGTGAACAAGTAAGTATGTAAATAGTTAACATCCCATTTTAGAATTTATGTGCTTGGAAGATCTTATGTAAGTTATGTGGCTCTGGAAGGTGATATTCATCCTACAAAGTCTGCATCAAACTGGTGGTACGTCATAGAGGTAGCCCCTCGTAGTGCACGGACATATGAAGGCTACCATGTGCCAATCACAATGGTATCAATGGAGGAGATCGAAGAAGATGCTCAGTCAGAAGCCGTTGAGGTGGTTCTAGACGAACATCAAGCTGCTACTCTCTATGGGGTGCATGCAGAGGATCTACAAAATGAAATGGAGGACATCTGTTTAAACAGAGAGCTCTATATAGATATACCTTCCATGTTGTATAACGCTCTTTTGATTTTGCGCTCACATCCTGGGCAATCCATGGCCACATGTAGCTCCACCACCAGGTTTTTCGACTGCAAGATTTGATTGTGCTCTCTCTCTCTCTCTCTCTCTCTCTCTCTCTCTCTCTCTCTCTTTCAATTGAAAATTCCACGTTATCGACTTGCCTCTTCCATCACTCAAGTTGAATAGAAGAAGAACGCAACATTGCGTCATTGTATTTAATGGTCTTTGCGTCCACTCCAGGTACGTATGCTCTAGGTATGTTCTCATAAGCAGGGACGACGAGCACCTCCTCTCTCTCTCTCTCTCTCTCTCTATCTACTTGTCCATGGTTTCTACTCCATTCATTCAATATTAAGAGTAATGTTGCAGGTATGGATAATGAGGAGTTTCTTTCTTCTTTGTCACCCCAGCAGAGACAGTGGTACGTGGAGCGTCATCGCTCTGGTGCACCATCGTGCGTTCCTACTCCATCCGCATCTCCCTCTGTTTTGGAGTCCTCAGTGCGCTCCAAAGCTTCAGTGTCGACGAGACGATCTTCACACTCGTCTAGGTGCCGGCGCTCTAGTGGTGGCGGTGGTGATTGTCGTGGGGATTCCGCCGCCGATGCTTCGACACCGCCTCGTGTTCGACGAGGCTCTTTACCCTCCCCTTCCTTTTCCGTCTCGATACCAGCCATGACATCGCCATCAACACCAGGTTTTGCGCGGTTGACTGGCGTTGCTAATGGCTACACACCACTAGCTACTCCTCTTGGAGTCACTCCAGTGGACACTCCTCGCTTTGGGGCTCAGACTCCAGTGAAGACACTTGACGTCCGTACCCCCGGCGACATGCCGCTAGAGACCCCTGCCAGGACACCCAGGTTCACGTGTCAGCAGCGAGAGGGCTTGCCTTACTCCGTCGACTTCAGCGGCGGCATCATCTTGGATGATGAAGGCAAGAAGGTGATTTTGCGCATGCGTGGTCTTTGCTCTCAGGTGTTTAGACACTACATACTAAACACCAGGAGTGAAGTACCGAATGATTTAAAAGACAGAGTCATCAGCATGCTTCATGACGAGTTTCCCGTTCCAACACGGGATGACTGCTTCAATGAAGACGTGATGAATGTTCGAATGCGCGAATACTGTAAGCACAAGCGTTTCGAAGTGCAAAAAGCAATCAAGCATGGGTGGAACAGACCAAATTGACTGGCCAAAGAAGATTGGAAGAATGCAAAAAAAGCAGCGCGCGAGAATCCCGACAAGTGGAAGCAACAAAAGGAGGCAGCCAGAGCGCGAGTAGAGGCAGGGAGCTCGCACCACTTGGGGAGCGACGGGTGGGCATCATTTGAGGCCGATTTTGTAAGTGTTTTCGCATTTCTCTCTATGTTTGATAGTTTAGGGTTTATGGGTTTTTAAATCCTAACATAATGGATTCTTTGTATGTTTTGACAGTTGTCAATGACAGGACGTGATCCCACACCGTACGAGCGTGAGTACGCAGGCAGGAAGGGCTTAAAGGCCCTTATGGACATTCTGAGTTCTCACGACGGCATGGTTAGTGTTAGGGTTTATTCTTTTATATTTGTTGTATTGTTTTATAAACGTCGCTATATGTTTATACTTACAAAAAGCTGTCTTATTGTTTTTTTTTTGCAGAATCTGACAGATACGCCGCTTGGACGTGATGAGACATCTAATTAGACGACGTCAGTTTAGCCATAGCTAGATAGCATTAGTTTCCTTTTGTCATAGCTTATGTATTATGAGACGACTTTTATACGTCTTTTTGAAAACCATGTATATTTTTTAAATAATGACAATGGTTTGTAACTATTACATTTGCAAAGTTTAACAATCAAGTGATTTTGCCTATGTGTACAATTGTCATTCATTTACTTTCATCAATTCACACTTGTTAGTTTTGTATCTTTATTTTGCAAACAATATGTACTATGGATGATGGAGTTAATGGTTATATTGTCTTGTGGGTGACTATTTTGGGTCTATATCTACCTTTGTTTTTAAAAGGTGAATCAATTAATGAAACATTCAATATGGTTGATGGGTGGCAGGGCATTCAATGCCCTGTCCCACCAAATTTTTTTCCTCTCGGGCGTCCCTACGAACGTCCCTGTATAAGGCTCTGCAGCGTCACTATGAGCGTTGCTATAGATGGCTCTGCAGCGTCACTATGAGCGTTGCTATAGATGGCTTAGCAGCGTCGCTATAATCGTCGCTATAGACGTCGCTATATAACGACGTTTATAGCATATAGCGACTGTCATAGCGACACTTATAGCGACGTCTTCATATCGATGCTGGTAGCGACGCTCTTAGCGACGTTGGGGGTTATAAAAAACCAGTGTATTTTCGTCGCTAAAAGCGTCACAAGAGAACACAACCTCTTGTAGTGTATATCAAGAGACCTTAAAGATCTAACTGACGAGGAGAGTTGCACTCAAGATCTACTATTCAAGAGGAAAATGGCATAACCAATCTACCACACTTGGGTGATAGAAAGGTAATACCATTTACTTGTTTTTGTTAGTGTGCTGCACACACACACACACACACACGTGAGAAATGAAAAATTTTAACGTTGTACGAAACTATCCCATGAGACCTTAAAGATCTATCTGACAAGGAGAGTTGAACTCAAGACCTGTTACTCAAGAGGAAAATGGCATAACCAATCTATTACACTTGGGTGATAAAAATGTTATACCATTTTCCTCTTTATATTAGTAGACACACAAACACCCCGGCACACACACCCAAGAAGAATAGAATTTTGACGTCGGAAGAAAACCATCCCAAGAGATGTTACATATCTATCCAATGAGGAGAGTTGAACTCAAGACCTATTATTCAAGAGGGAAATGACATAACCAATCTACCACACTTGGGTGATAGAAAGGGTATAACATTTTTCCTTTTTTATTAGCACGCGCGCACACACACAAGAAGAAGAATATTTTAACATCTTAGGAATCTCTCCCAAGAGACCTTAAAGATCTATCCAACGAGGAGAGTTGGACTCACGACTTGCTATTCAAGTGAAAAATGGCATAAACAATCTAGCACACTTAGGTGATATAAAGGTTATACCACTCTCCTCTTTTATAAGACGCGCGCACACACACACTTGAAAAAAAAAAGAATTTTAACATTGAAACAATACCAAGAGACCTTAAATAATAGTTCTTGAGTTTGATTTTTCTCATCAAATACATCTTTTAAGGTCTCTTGGTATAGTTTCCTATGATATTAAAATTCTCCTCTTCTCGGGTGTGTGTGTCTATGGGTGCATGTGTCTGCTAATAAAAAGGGGAAAATGTTACAACCTTTCTATCACCCAAGTGTGGTAGATTGGTTATGTCATGACAAAGTTGTGGACTTAGTTTTAATGACCAATGCCTAAGGCAAACTATTGGAAATAGTGTTGAAGAAGGGGTTGGAAATAGTGTTGAATAAGGGGTTGGACCTATGATGGATATTGAAATCAAAATCCCCTTGGTATATTAGAATGTAGCTTGAACAAGTGGCGGAGCAAGTGGTGGACCTTGAAACCAATAGCCCTTCTCTATATTAGCCTTTGTAGCTTAGACAAAGTGTGGACTTAGTCTTAATGGCCAATGCCTAAGGCAAAGTATTGGAAATAGTGTTGAAGAAGGGGTTAGACTTGTGATGGATATTGAAATCAAAATCCCCCTTGAATAATAGGTCTTGAGTTCTACTCTCCTCCTAGGATAGATCTTTAAGGAATCTTGGAATAGTTTTCTACGATGTTAAAATTCTCTTCTTCTCTGGTATGTGTGTGTGTGTGTGTGCGCTAAAAAAAGAAGGAAAATAGTATAACCTTTCTATCACGCAAGTGTGGTACATTGCTTATGCCACTTCCCTCTTGAATAACAATTCCTAAGTTCAGCTCTCCTTGTCTGATAGATCTTTAAGGTCCCTTGTCGTGTAGTTTCTTACAACGTTTAAGTTCTCTTCTTCTCGGGTGTGTGTCTGTGTGCTAATAAAAAGAGGAAAGTGATATAACCTTAGTATCACCCAAGTGTGGTAAATTGGTTATGCCATTTCTCTCTTGAATAATAGGTCTTAAATTCAAGACGGCTTGTCGGATAAAATCCCAGTTAGATTTTGAGATTGCCTTGAAGAAAGCCGGGTAAAAGCTTTAAATTTTGACCTAAAAACCGGGAGAATTTCAAGCTTGCCCTTATTTTCTTCGATTAGGAAAAATTATTTTTCTAGCCCTGGACAGGTTAGCCGAGGTTGCATGAATTTCTCCAACATTTGGGACACTCATGTATGACATTTTGAGGTTGAGACCCAAGATAGTAGTTGTAGTGGGAGCATTTGTAGTTGGCATTATCATTTGTACGGTGACTAACACTAGCATGATGTAGAGTCAAGATATGCAGACCATAATGAGATATTTGAAGGATTTTCATACACGCTTGAGCACAGATATGCAAGCTCGTCTACTACTGCAGCCAATACAACTACATGCGGAGAGAGTGAGTGAGCTAGTGGGAGTAGGTGGACAGAGTCTCTCACCTATGTCTCTTGTATATACTAGTAGTTAGCTAGTAGGTACACTTATCAGCACCTGAACCCCGGAGCCAGACACTTAGGATGTGGCTGCCCACTAACTTACTAACCCTATTCTTTCATAGATAAGGAATAAGGGAGTCTTACTTACTACCTTGGACATGAGGTCTCCCCTAACCCATACAATTTCTCTTCTTCCTCACGTCACTGCACTTGCACACTTGTATGCTCCGCACCACGCACTCATATGCTGAAAAAATTGTATCATAGTCCTACTCAATGTTAACTTGGCCTCCACCCACTTAATATGAGCTTCATCTACCTTTGTGCTTCTCGTCTTCCTTAGTGTCATTGAGCGGCATAGTCACGCTCTCAAACATCAAAGTAGACTGAGGTGACAGACTGGAAATCAGAGCGGATTGGTACTTGTGAGAAATCTAGTATTTCATGCTCGCACAAAACAACGTGAGGTGCATTACCATTACATCAAGGAGGACTCCTTCCGAGGGATATGAGTTTTGTTTGCGTGTGTTTACCTTGTGAGGAGTTCATAGCTATTTCCAATGCCTTGGGCTTACTCCAAGCACAGTCTATAATCTTAGTACTTCCTTGTACATTACGTGTCAACATTGAATCGGCAATTAGGCTTATTTTGTTTCAATAGTAGGATATATGGACCGGTAGGAGATTTTTCTCTATGTCTTCACGATAAGCCTATTACTCTAGAGTTTAACTACTACGTATTGTGCACACTCGACCTTCTCTTTTGTCTCCAAGCTGTGTGCACATTCTTTAAGTGATTGGTAATTGGATGATCAAGTACGCGAAATAACTATAGTAGTTTTGAAAAGAGCAAGAAACCATATTATATAAGTCAATTTAAATGGTTTTAACAAGGTTCTAGCACTAGTTTGTTACCAACATAGAGTGTTTCTTACTAAAATGTCATGTAAAGCCAAAAC
Organism: Adiantum capillus-veneris; assembly: GCF_014529385.1. Taxonomy (NCBI): domain Eukaryota; kingdom Viridiplantae; phylum Streptophyta; class Polypodiopsida; order Polypodiales; family Pteridaceae; genus Adiantum; species Adiantum capillus-veneris. Next base: position 32,505,732 of record NC_140947.1, read on the forward strand.
CATAAGAAGCTCAAAATTCCTTAAAAGTATTTGGAAAGTTGACTTCTTAGAATTCTAAGCTTCCGTTGATGAAGGATTAAAAACATTAACTAGGATACTCTCCTAAACTTACACATCATATTCTCGAAATAATCAAGATTAGAAAAACGTGAAGCTTTTTTATGATATATATATGTCCAAGCTTCGGATATCAAAACAAAACTTAGTGTATTTTATGGAAAGTCATCTTAATCTGATACAAAAATCGTATATAACACATCTAAAATTAGTTTAAAACATGTTGTTATATAATTTCAAGATAAATCATGGTATATTTGCATATGTGGTGCTTAATTAGTGCTAAAGATAACCAATTTTGATGTTTACACAAACTACAAGTTGGATACTTTATGAGATTGCAGTAAAACATCAAGTATTCGCCTCCTTGTTTAGCATTTTCAAAAAAATAAGCATTCGTTTCTCTGCAAGTTACAAGGATTTTGAACATGAATTTCATTTTATATTAGAAGGGATTTATGGATGATTTATGGACACGTAAAATAAACGCCTTTAAGAAATACACAAAGAACATTACAAATTATACCATAAATCTCTTACTATTGCATGGATTTTACAATGGAATGATTGTTGTTTCAACCTCATACCCAAGATGCATGAGAAGAAAGACTTAATAATATTGGCATAATAACACAATCACAAAAACAAGTGATAAAATCACCAGGCCTGCTAATGAGAAGCACATCAATCTAATCTAGCTTTACCAAAAACATTTATATCGAGCTGAAAGGTTTCTTTCTCACAAAACCATCATCGATATATAATCAAATCAAGGATTACTGAGATGATAAAAGCAACACAACACATACGTTGATGTTTGGATGAAACAAGGCCAGTTAGGGAGGGCATATGGAATTTCTCATGCAAACCCATTTTTGAAGAGCATCAACTTCTCCAACTAATTAGGATAGAAAGCATAATTGTGATGGAATAGGGTTGCTTACATCGTTGGAGCCCGGTTAAGAAGCCTCAGAGTGTTCAAGTTCATGATCGCCATTGCAACGAGTGGACGCTTGAAGACGTTGAAGGTGAGAAGCAAGCTCTCCACGCTACAAAACCTGTAAAAACTTCTTTTGGAAATCTCTGGAAGAGCTTGTTACTCGCCACAACAGAGGGAGGGAACAACACGGAAGATGAGATGTCTCACTTGATGAGATACTTAACCCGACATACATAAATCTAGAGGCAATAATGTAATCGACTTGTGTGAATGTGCCATGTATGTGTGTACGTGGTGTGTGTGTGTGTGTGTGTGTGAGAGAGAGAGAGAGAGAGAGAGAGAAGAAGAAGAAGAAGAAAGAATTTTAATGTCGTAGGAAACTATCCCAAGAAACCTAAAACATCCATCCGACAAGGAGAGTTGAATTCATGACCTGCTGAGAGAGAGAGAGAGAGAGAGAGAGAGAGAGAGAGAGAGAGAGAGAGGTGGTCTACCTACACGTGTGTGCATATTGCAAATTCTTCCAGCCATCAATGCTCACATGCAAGCTGGTAGCTCTCTCCAACAACAATAGCACCAAAGCAAGGATGCATTGTGTAGCCTCCATGGAGGTGAGACTCTCTCTCTCTCTCTCTCTCTGTGTGTGTGTGTGTGTGTGTGTGTGGGTGGAGTGGGAGTGGTGAGCGCAAGGTGTCGTGAGCTAGGATGTTACCAAGGATGTGGGTGGTGGGAGGGAGATGAACAGGCGGAAGGAGATGAACCAGGTGGGGGGGGGGGGGGGGGGGGGGGGGGGGGAGAGAGAGAAAGAGAGTACACAGACTCTTGAAGAAATGGCCACCATGGCTACACGTACTCTTGATTGATTCAATTTGCATCCACTAATAATCAACGTCATTTCCTACACACAGGCTCCTTGTCTATGGCAGAAGTGACCTCAGTTGCCACCCCAACTTCCACTAAACTTCCAAAATGTTGCAATGGAACTTGGAAAATGCTGAGATCATGCATAACATACCAATGGCATACCCTCATACCTCATTGATGCCAAGGAAGGTCTGATGCTGCCATGCATTTAGGACTCATAATAACATGATGTCATAGCTCCATAAACTCGGCATACTTGAGGACTAAGAAAATTGCAATTGAAAGAGCTCAATTGGTACTCGAATGATAACCGTCAAATGGATATACGAACATGCTCAAGTTCAATACAAATCTGCATATCAACTTGTACCATATCTCTTAAAATGCAAGCCAGACTACTTAATGACCAGAATGAAGCCTAGCAATTTCTGTTTTAGATAAACCAAAGTGTTCCATCAAGACAACTAGTCAACCAAACCGGTAGTTTACAAGGCATATAGATATGTGTAGATTTGATAAATTACACAATATCTAACTAGTCACAACTTACAAAACTTTGACTGAATGAAATCTGCTTGTCTTCTGATCCCAAGAGTCATATCAAAAGGCATCTGTACATGCACATAAATGCTATTTTCTTTACTTGATCCTATAAGAGTTATATAAGAGATCATATCCATATCCGTGCTCTTCGTATGTACACGATAGAGGTGTAGTTGGGTATGCATATAAGTAGGTACACGCACACATAGGCGCGAGTCCATGAAGGAGTAAGAGCCCCAACAATCATTTCTTTCTACACATAAAACACAGATTAGTACGTTTAGTAAACCAAGACCTGCTGTCTCCATCTTCCAACTAGAGCTCCAAGAAAACTATTTCACCAACCCACCTTTCCTATCACAATCAAGGAAGCAGAACTTAACTACAAACCTCCACACAATGAATTTACTAACAAACATGCCATGTCTTATCTCTTGAATGTGCACACAAGCACGATGATTTGACCAGACGAACAATCTAGCTTGCTTGTAACATTACGAAGTAAAAACCCTCCAGAAGCACTAGATAATAACCATTTTTTTGGTGACGCCAACTCGAACATCCTCCTTTCTTGCTAGCAAATGTAAATTTGAGGCATTTGGCAGCGCTTTTCACCAACATGTTCGGTGAAAAAAACAGCATTTTTCACCTGCGTGTTCAATGAAAAAAACTTGAAGCTCACAGCTTTTAGCCCAAAATATTCCCAAGGACACTCAGAAACACGAGTTTCAATTTTTATCAACAATGCTAGCCACTAATAGCTTTATGTAACGATGCTCTCAGCTACAAGATCGGGAAGAATGACTTCAAGAATTCTACTCGCGCTACGATGGTGTACAAACTCTTGTAGTCTTTGTTTAAGAAGTGAAGCTCTTGATCTCAACGACTGCCCATTTTCCACATCCATCAACAATGTGGTTGCCTGTGCAAATTGGCAAAAGCTTCTTCTACATCCCCTGTTCTTACCAGACCCAACTCCACCCCAACTTTCCACACATTGACCACATACCAACAGTTGGTAAAGTGGTCAAGAAAATGAGGCCATGCCAGAATAGGAACACCCATGCTCAAGTTTTTGAGTGTCCCTCCTATTGCAGGATGCCCAAGAACCTGGACCTGTGGCACAAACTTCGCTACTTTCCAAAGCTTTAGAAATCCATGTGGAAGAACTTGCCTCATCTTTCATGGTCGCATCACCCACAAAAATGCATGTTGCTTTTCCATGAGCCCTAAACCCACCTCCTCCACCTATCTCTTTGTCCACGACACCACATTTCCTAAGCATGAGTACAATACAAATGAGACAGCCTTTGTGCTCAGCCATTCCACTACATCCTCAAAATCTTTTGCAGATACCAATTCAGATGGCTTTTCTTTCGTGTAAGGCTGTGAAACAAGAGGGCCAACTAGCCACAAAGGAATCTCTATCTTACTTTGCAAAACCTTGATGGGAAGACTTTCCAAGCTTTCAAGAGAATTGATGAAGATGCATGATGCCTCTCTGAATTGTTGAAACTGCTTAGTAAGATTTTCATGCAAAAGAAACCTCCGGTTTTGGCCCTCAACGGATTTGACATGGTGAGGAAGATGATTGGTAGGTAAGGATGACAATCCTAGAAGAAAATCTTTACCGGACCTGGGGCAGTGTCAAGATCGTCTGAAAGGAAAGCAAGAAAGCAAATTATATACAACCTGGAAGGAGTGCAATAAAAGGGCAAAACCAACTTCACATAAGACCACAATTTCGACACTCTTTGTATTCTTTGCCTCACTATGAACTGGACACCTAGTTCATTAATCCATACAACAACACTCTGTACATACCTTCAATGTCATGCGATGACCAAATGGAGCTAAAACGAAGCTCAAACATGAAAGTGAAGGCCTTCCAACTGCATGGGCGGTCATGATGGAGGCAATGACAAGAAACTTAAGTCTGAATCAACCAGCGCGGTTCACATAAATTCATTCTCAGCCTCCTCCAAATGACAAGGAATTCGCGGTCCATCTGATGCTAGTGAGTTGTGGTCAAAGCTGTGGCTGAAAGAGGTTAAACCCTTCCATAAGGAGGTGGTCAGTGTGTCCTAAGATCGTAAAGATGGCGACTGAGTGAGGCCACAAGATGACTCAAGGCAGCCACATCCTGGGTCCAGGGGAGAAAAGAGGGAGAAGGGGAGGTCGACTGCAACACACAACACAGAAGCTTCTCCAATGCGGGCCCACAGCTCTTACCAACTCTGTGTGATAAAGAGATGCGGTCGAATTCCATCAGGAAGACCTTCAACCTCCTCTTCCTCTTCCATTGTTGGGTAGTTGTCTTGTTGCTAATGCATCCTCTGTGACTACAATCGTTTCCTGGCCCTGCTCTGCTGCTGATTCTCCCCCTCACCCTCTAGGTACGACTCCTCGTGTCCCTCTTTGGTAGTTGTCTAAGGCGATCCTCATGCCTAATTAACACCACTTCTGTCAGGTGGGATCTACGGTCCCTATTAATTGGGGGTGGCGGGATCAGTTTTTCACCGCCCGATGGCGGTTTAATCTCTAAGTGATTACCATGTGATCACAATTAAAGTGAACACCAAGTAAATTTGATGTGAACATCAAGTGATCGCCAAGTGATCCCCATGTGAATCCCAATCGACATGTGATCACCTTGTGACCCCACCCATTACCAAGTGATTACACTGTGACCTCCACTATCCCAAAGTGATTGCAGTGTGACCCCGTCCATCCCAAAGTGATTGCAGTGTGACCCCGTCCATCCCAAAGTGATCTCCAAGTGAACACCATGTGATCTCCACCCCGTCATTTTTGCTATATGATTCTATGTACACACCTTCATTTCAAGTGGTGTGCGATAGCTTAATGGGAGAATTGTGGCTTCCGGTTGTGTAGGTGGTGGGTTCGAGTCGTAGGGGCTCAATTGGCCGGAATCCTTTTATTCTTGAGAATAGATGGACGGTCCACATCGTTCGAAGATGTTGGACCATAGATCCCACCTGACAAAGTGGTGTCAAATAGTCCCGTGGTAAGGCGATCGCAGAAGAATTGTGTGGTGACGAATGTGACGCGGATGCCCTGTTGAAGTAAAAGGGTGGAAAGACGTAGCAGAGGATTGATGTGGACCAAGACTGGATACGCACACAACTGCGTCCAATGTGTGCCCCCACATCAAAAACACCAGGCCATCGTTAGATTTACACACTCTTCAATTAAATGAGTGCGCACTGTATCAAAAATTTCTTGAAAATACAACTAAACCTTTTTTTTTTCTATTTTAGTCAGCAAAAAGAGAAAGCATCTCTATAGCCTTTGCCCTTTGCAGGCCAAAAAATGGTTGAAAAGGGGACACTACACTATCCCTTTAAATTAAACCATCTAACAACAAAATTGATGTCATAGTAGGCATTTTGGGTATAAGCAGATGTGCAGGTACTTGAGTAACATGGTTTCAGTATGAACATTAAATGTGAGGATGATATAACTTGGTCATTTTTTAAAAGAATTATTGCTATTACTAAGAAATTAGTTTTGAAGTAGAGCTTATCTTTTCTCACTTGAGCACCTTATTGTGTTTTATCCCTCCTTTGGCACGAGCTCTATGTGCTTTTGCAGCTATAGTTTGATAGTGCTACTTGTGTCTATGTTGAGAGTGATAACGCTTTACTCTGTGGTAAGAGCTCTCATCAATCAATGAAGTTGGCATGTAATTTGTAAAAGTGATTCCTTTGGCAAATCGGAGGCCCTTCACTATCCACTTCTTTTCTTCTCCCATTTCTATTGGAGAGACAAAACATGAATGTTCGTTCTTGTGCCAACTAAAATAATGAAACTTTAGATGGCATGATCTCCCATATACTTTATACTTTATACTTCCACAAAGGAAACAATCCACTAATTCTTTGCAAAGTCCAAGAGTCCTAGCAAACCAGATTTGTGAAATGCCTATACAAATTTAGGCCATGGTCATTATGAACAAGCAAATCCATAAAACATCTACCATTTTTGCTACAATCCTCGGCCAAAGAAGCTTAAAGCACTACTAGCTCCTTTTTACACTAAGAAACACAAGCCAATGTCGTTTCATAAATATGTAATCCCACTATCATTACTACGTGCAAATCCAAAGGAATAATTACGTGCAATTCAACAATTTAAAGCTATCCAAGTGATCATAATTTCACCTACAACTTCCAAAAATCAACAAGGTCCAAATGATCAAGCTCATCAACCAAATATTTGATTGGGAATGACATGCTAAATAATGAAGCCATTTTCCAGCCCATAAACACAAGCAATTATGGAGCAAAGAGCCGAGCCCCTTGTATAGACACACATTCTCGTCATTTTTGAATCAATCATTTTGTCAACAAACGATGCACTTCTCTATACCAAAGACATTAAATGGTGAGGCTTATGCTTCACAACCAATAGGCTATGGATTCAAGTACCCTAGTAGGGAGAGCTAAGTTCACCAAGTGAATTTGTCTTGTTAAGACATTTGCTCTTGGACATTCAGCTGCAATTCTCCTCCTTAAGTGGATTACACAAACACAATAACTTGCTCCTTAGCTTAGCACATGAGGGATGCTTCTGTGTTTCCCTTCCCCAATGTAGGTGTGGACCCAAGAATGGTAGATTAGATATCTTGTTTCCCTTTGGTATTGAGTTCAAGACTCGTTGGATAGATCTATGATGTCTCTTGGTAGTGTTCCTATGATAATAAACTTTCTCTTCTCTTCGTTTCTCTTCTTCTCTAGCCCAATCAATGTTTAGTACATAGGCATCATACAACACCAGCACCACCACCATCATCTCTTCCATGGGTTAACCAAACTACCATAGAATTTTCACACTTGGCTAGCAATTTGAAGGCAAGTCAATGTTTTAGGGTAACCTAATAAAACATATCTTTGCTAACATCCAAGCTACCATGCGTCTTACAATGACTTAATACAAATCGCAATTCGAAAACGTGCAGCTTGCCTACAAGGATAGAATGCAATACAATTGATACCAAATTTAAACATCCGGTCCAGTAAAAAAGATCCATCATACAATGATGGTGCTCAAAAGTGGGGGTCACACCTTGCAATGCCATGGTATCGAACAAAGTGCATCCTTTGTGTGCTACGCCCAAATGATTGCATGCAGAGAGAAGTGAAATAGATGTGGTTTCATTTGGTCTTAGACCATTTTACCACATATTAGCGTAGCATTTCATGGCTAGCTTCACATCACCATGTAATGCATATCTCACTATCAACCTCATCCAAATCACAACGCTCCGAACTGGCAACGACATGAGCAAGACATTTGCATCCTCAAAGCTGCCACACTTTGCATACAAATCGGTTAAAGTGATGCTACAAGCATGTCCGTGTTGAAGCCCCCTCTATCACAAACCCATAAATCAAATTGGTTAACATTAATGACTCTAGCAATGTACATGCTTTGGCCAAATTCACAAATGTCACCTTGTTCGGCTCCACCTGTTGTTGCATTTGCTCCATGTAATCAATGGATTGCGTAAATGAAGTCCTTGAGTCTAAAGTTCAAGCATTTTGCACAAGGAAATACATTCCAGTGGAAAATTAAACATGCTATCTAGGGCAAAATATAAAGATGAAGAAGAGATGATTGATGAGAGTGATATTGTAGACACAAAGTTCTATTTTATTTGCTCATTGGCTATGCACTATAAGTAAGTTGTGGATTTGGTGAAAGTACCTTTCAAACTTTGGCTGATGAGGTATTCGATTCTTGTAAGAGAAGACTAATTAAGTTTAAGGGCGTGCATTGAGAACTAAAACCACGGAAGTTTTGGGTAAGTTCCTTCTTGAAGATGTGATCTGTTGTTATGGCTATCTGGAAAAGATACTTGTTGATAGGGGTGAACTAGATGAGTTCATCTCTCCTTGTCAAATAGATCTTTATGGTCTCTTGGAATAGTTTCCTATGACGTTAAAATTCTCTTTTTCTAGGGGGTATGTGTGTGTGCTATTTAAAAGAGGAAAATGATATATCCTTCATATCACCCCAGTGTGCTAGATTGGTTATGCGATTTTCCTCTTGAGTAATAGGTGTTGAGTTCAACTCTCCTCGTCAGACGAATCTTTAAGTTCTCTTGGGATGTTTTTCTCCGATGTTAAAATTCTCTTGTACTCAGGTGTGTGTGTGTGTTTGTGTGTGCTAATGAAAAGAGAAAAATGGTATAATTGTTCTATCACCCAAGGATTGTACATTGGTTATTCCACTTCCCTCTTCAATATCAGGTCATGACCTCAACACTCCTCTTCAGATATATTTTTAAGGTCTCATGGTGTAGTTGCTTACAACATTAAAATTCTCGTTTTCTTGGCTATGTGTGTGCGTGCTATTAAAAACAGGAAAATGGTAAAACCTTTCTATCACCCAGGTGTTGTAATGGAAATGGCCTATTTACTTGAGAGTAGCGGAAATTAGAGAAAGTACTTTTGTGAGCATGGCGAGTGAACATAATTGATGGGAGAAACATAAACATAGCATTTAGTTAACTTGGTATGAACAAAACCTTTTCAAGAGAGAGAGTTTAGAGAACATGACAACAACTAAGGACTGGATTTAAGTGGAGCCGGTCCCCCCCTTCAAGAGGCATTTGTATTATAGTTTCTCCCATCAAGAGAGACTTGTTACAATACAATCTTTGTGTTCCTTGTGACCTAGGTGATGGAATGAATATGGAAAGCTTCAGCATCACGAGCATAACATAAAATTTGTGGAAAGCATTAACTATTGCAAGCCTCAGTCCCAAGACCTCAAACACCTTTGAAGGTGGAGAGAGCTAGCAGGGAATGAGGGTAGGGAAGAGGAAGAAGAAACATTTCATAGGAGAAAAAACTAGTTCCTCACTTATCGTCACTCTTCTTGCTAGCAAACATAATAGCATAGTAATGAAGATGGAGAAGATGGAAAGCTTAAGTATTGAAGCATGGCTCTTGGTTGGATTTTCATTCCATAGCCAAGAGTGTTGGTGTAGGCTCTCAACCTCTCTACTTGCTTAGAAATGGAGAGGGAGCTCTTGCACTTTGCACAATACACAATGAGAGTGTGTGTAGTAAGCGTGGGAGAGTGTACCCCTCAAGCAGGCCCCCTACTTGCTTTGATTGAGGCCCCCTTGTAGCTCATGCTTGAAGCTCATTGGACCCCTCCATGCCTAGCCAATCACAAGCAAGAATCATACCAAGCAACAAGGGTAGCCTTGGAACAAGTGTCCCCCTTTCACCTTTGAGAGAGAGGGCTTGATAAATGCTGAGACAATTAATTAAATCTTCTAAATGATCATTGGACCCCTTGGGTGGCCAACCAATAGGCTTTAGGCACGTCATGAGGGCAACACAAGGAGGAACCTGACAAGTGTCCCTTTTGCTTTCTTTGTACCAAGATTGCCTTGTGTGAGTGTGTGTGTGTTCTCTCTCACCCTCCTTCTCTCTCATCCCCCCTCTTGTAGGGCTCGCCCCTCCTTGTAGGGATTGATGATTGACTTTTTGACACCTCAAGTCCCTCAAGCTTAGGCCTGGTTCCCACCACAAGCTTGGCACTTAAGCTCCTCAAGCTTGGGCCGAGTTCCTACTTCATGTTCAACCCTAGCATCTCAAGCATGACAAGCACCTCAAGCATCTCAGTCATCAAGCATGACAAGCACCTCAATCACCTTAAGCTTGGACCAGGTTCCCACCTCAAGCTCAACCCTAGCTTACCTAAGGTCAAAGGACTTTTACACTAACCTTTGGAGGTCTTTAATGAAGCTAACCATAAGGTCTTTAAGCTCCATTAGCCAACTTGCTCTTTGGCAGATCATCTCTCATTTGGGCCCCTTTACCATTGGCCCCAAAAGCACATGTCTATATTCTAACTCTTGTTCCCGTTTATTCTTCCACATTAAATGACCAGTTTAATATGAGAAAATCATTTGGGTTGGTTAGATATTAGTTTTTATGACATTATCTCTCTCTCTTAAAATCCTAGTCGTCCTCAACTATGAGGTAGAAGAGATACAGCCTTAGTCATTAGTCAATTGTTCTTAGCGGGTAGAGCATCCCTTTTTACCCTACAACAAGGCTTTCCAAGATGGATGACTAATCCATTTGGTGCTTGGGAGACATAGCTTCCGCAAGCATGTTTTTTTAGTCCATTTCATTCTCCCAAGTAGAGTGACAAATTCTACTTGGTGTTTGAGAGACGTCGTCACATCACAAACATGATTCTAAGCATGCATATTAATTAAATTTGTGCACAATGAAAAAAATAACTAGTCTTATAAGACAAAAACATTGGTCAGTAAAATAAATTTGTACTTGTGCTTACTCTATGTAGCATTGTAAGCATTGACAAGGTTCATACTATCCTTAAGCTGTATTCCTTGCATCCATCTAGCATCTTCAAAAGGATAAGTTTTGAACTTAATAAGATACCGTCAAATAATCTTACCATGTCATAATACCTTTTCTTCATGCCGAAGGATTGATTTAGGTTGTAGCACCTCTTCTTGATCTTCAACTTTGGGAGGGTAATATTTGGTTCACTTGGTGGATTGCCTTTGTAGGACTCAAGTAGGCTTACATGAAAAGCATTGTGTATGAGTCAATGGTTGGGAAACTTGAGTTGGTAAGCCATCTAATTGATAGGCTTCAAGATTTGGAAAGGACCATAGTATATTTTGGCTAACTTAGCATAATATTTTTGATGGCCCGTAGGATTTTTGCCCGTCTTTTGCCTCAATCAAGCCTTAGGAAACTTGAGTAAGACCCAATCATTTTCTTTAAACATTAAGGCTCTTTTGTGCTTGTCAGCAGCAGCTTTTTGCCTTTGTTGAGAGATGGATATAGCCTTCTTAATCTTTTGAAAAGATTCTTGTAGGTCACGGCTATACTCATCCCGACAACGAAGATCTTCCCATGTACTTTGAGTAGCAAGGGGCGTTTAGGTCTTCCCTCAATGATCTCAAAAGGTGCTTTTCCCGTAGAAGTATGTACAGTATTATTGTAGACATACTCTACAAGAGGTAAATACTTTTCCCATTGTGAGGGTTGATCTACTTCGGTAACATCAGTCTTTAGTTGATTGAGTATCGTAAGATTGGCTATCTCACTTTGGCCATCCGTTTGTGGGTGATAGGCCGAAGAGAAATTCAATCTTCTTCCTAGATTTTCAAAGAGACCTTTCCAAAAATTATTGGTCATTCTAGGATTTTTATCTGACACGATAGATGTTGGTAATCCATGGTGTTTGAAATATGTGATATGAAGAGAGTTGCCATTTGGTGTGCCTTAATAGTCTTTTTGATAGGAATAAACCCATGCCATTTTCCTCGAATTATAGGTCTTGAGTTCAACTCTCCTCCTCATATAGTTTTCCTACGATGTTAAAATTGTCTTCTTCTCGAGTGTGGGTGTGTGTGTGCGCTAATAAAAAGAGAAAAATAGTATAAGCTTTCTATCACCCAATTGTGGTAGATTGGTTATGCCATTTCCCTCTTGAATAACAAGTCTTGAGTTCAAATCTCCTTGTGTGTGTGTGTGTGTGTGTGTGTGTGCGCGTGCGCATGCATGCTAATAAAAAGAGGAAAATGGTGTAACCTTTGTATCACCCATGTGTGCTAGACTGGTTATGCCATTTCCCTCTTGAATAACAAGTCTTGAGTTCTACCCTTCTTGTTCTTGTTTAAGGACTCTTGTGATAGTTTTCTATGATGTTAGAATTCTCTTCTTCTTTGGTGTGTGTGTGTGTGTGTGTCTTTGTGTGCTAATAATAAAATGAGAATGGTATAACCTTACTATCATTCAAGTGTGGTAGATTGGTTATGCCACTTTCCTCTTGAATAAAAGCTACAGAATGCAACTCTCCTCGTCGGATAGATCTTTAAGGTCTCTTGTGGTGTAGTTTCTTATGAGGTTGAAATCCTCTTCTTCTTGTGTGTGTGTGTGTGTGTGTGTGTGTGTGTGCGCGCACACACACACTAATAAAAAGATGAAAATGGTATAACCTTTCTATCACCCAAATGATGTTGTAGATTGGTTATGCCACTTTCTTCTTGTATAATAGGTCTTGAGTTCAACTCTCCTCGTCGAATAGATCTTTAACGTTTCTTGAGATGGTTTCCTTGGAATTTTAAAATTCTCTTTTTTTAGTTGTGCGTGTGTAGTTTCCTACTAAGTTAAAATTCTCTTCTTCTCGAGTGCGTGCTCGTGCGTGTGTGTGTGTGTGTGTGTGTGAGTGTGTGCACGTAATAAAAAGAGAAAAATGGACAGTACACAATAGGAGGTGGTGACTACGAGGAGATTTGTCATGATATAGACCCAAGATTAATCCCAAGAGGAGGTTTTGTCGTGGGGTTTTCCCAGTAGGTAGGGTAAACTAGAGTGTTTCTATATATGCCCCCCCCCCCCTCGCTAGTACTTTTGGCACATGATCAGCGAGTGGATCTTCCAATGTTTCAGAGATACTCTTTCTCTAGGATTGTGTGGCATTTTTCTATCTCCTCTCTCCAACATTTTTATGTTTTCTTTCTCTCTCCCAATTTTCTAGAGATCTGTCTTCTTTCTCCTAACGCTTCCTTCTCCCTTTGCCTTGACACTCTGCATGACAAGTTCCCTTGCAGTTTGCACACCCGTGCCCATTTGGTGGGCAGTACACAGTAGAAGGTCGACTACGAGGAGATCTGTCGTCATGTTATAGATCCGAGATCAATCCCAAGAGCACCCAGTTCACCCTTTTCTATTGCCCCCCCCCCCCCTCCCCCCCCCCCCCCCAAGGGCCCCCTCTCTATCTCTAGAGAGGCATTTGCTTTAGATTGAAATAATGCTGATATGATGATCCTAGATGTTGACATGTTGATGGGATCCTGCGGTAGGTTCTTGGATTTGTGAGATTAAGGGCTGAAAATGCAGAATGCTACAGAGACTATTGGGGATTCGCAAAAATAGGAGGCTATGGGCTGATCTGCTATGGTCGATGTCAAGGGTTCTAACGACAATCTCAAAAATGGAATGAAATTTGAAAATGCTTGTTGATCTGCTACATTTGGGCTAGATATAGAAAATGCTGGGTGATCTGCTACACTTGGGCTAGATCCAAAAAATGCTAGCTGCACTGCAAGTGCCTGGGCTGAATTTTATTGACGCTAGGGCTTTTGTTGTCGCTAGGGCTGATATGGTGCTGATGGCTGAAAACGTTGAAGGTGTCCTGCATGATGGAAAAATGCCAAGGGGATGAAGGTGCTCATGAGAAAACACTAGGGCTCGGTACTGCTCTGAGGGTGGTGTATGCTCATGGGGATATATACTTATCTTTGAGAGGTGATCCTTGGGGTTACTTTATATAGGTCATGCAGGTGAGGTACGGAATGGTACTTCAAAACCCCATGAATTCGTTTATTGAGAATGCAGATGTCACTTATTTATAAATTAGCCTATAAGTAAGAGGTGCTTCATATGCGGTACTTTACCTAGGCCAGGGTACTAGTGCTACATTCCTCAGTGCCTGCAACTAGCAAACATTGATTGTGCTCATGTGCAATCAAAGGATATGCAACTACTCTAAAGTGCCTAGATATGCATGTCTTAAGGAGAGGCTCACATGGGTGCCAAGAAACTTCCTAGGCTGTCCTAAACCCTAGAAGTAGTAGTTAGCTTGCCCACATGTATATAGAGTTAGATGTGCACATGACACTAAGGATTTAAGTAACTGCCAATCACCATCTTTAGGAAGAGAATGGGATCTAAGAGGGCCTCTTTATTTGGAAGTTTAAGGAAGTCAAACCGTTAGTATTAAGAAAGTAATCATAGGAAAAATTGGAATTCAAACATGCAAAATGGGTAGTTTATTTGAATTCAAATCCCCCCCCCAAAATGGAATTTAAAATCTAGCAGATAAAACCATATCATGTTAGCATGTCTATGGAAAGAGCTCGATAGATAGATTACAGATCTATGATATTCGTTCAAATTGGAGATCATGTATGGGAGTTATGGAAGGTAAAAAAAACATAAAATTGTCAATCTCCTTTTTTGGGGGAAACGTTGCATCCTTTGACCACTCTTACACATCTCTTAAACACCCACCATTCTTGCACACATGGCGTATACCTATTTGTCAAAATGTTAATCACATCCATAAGATCATGGAAAATAAAGAGGCCCTCCTAGACCCCATTCTCTTCCTAAGGATTAGAGATTTTGAGACTTTAGAGCCAATTTGGGAATCATCCGATGTCTTAAAGATTTGGCCATATGGAAGAATTTCAAACTATTTTTTAAATGCCAAATACTTCCACAAGGGAGTACTTGAAAAGCTCTCTCTAGCCATTCTCTCAAAATAGCCATATGGTCAAATATTAATCTTGTTTTGAAAACAAGAATTGGGGAATTCCCAAATCCACTAATATGGTGTTGGGGCCCAAACGAATTGTCCACTAGGAAAGAGAGAACTTATGGGAGTGTTTATAGCATTAAAGTGTGATAAAGAGTACTTGATTGGGACATCTGTTGATGTGGAGACTACTTTCTTACCACTTCTTGGGATGATTACAAGCTATTCAACACCTAACATTTCTATGTTAAGATGGATTGCATAAATGAAGTCCTTGTGTCTAAAGCTCAAGAATATTGCAAGGAAATACATTCCAATGGCAAACATGCTATCAAGGGCAAAATATGAAGATGAAGAAGAGATGATTGATGAGAGTGATGATGTAGACACAAAGTTCTATTCTATTGCTCATTGGCTATGCACTATAAGTGGGTCGTGGATTTGGTGAAAATACCTTTGGCACTTTGATAGTTGAGGTATTCAGTTCTTATAAGACAAGAATAAGTTAAGTTTAAGGGCGTGCATTGAGAGCAAAAACCACACAAGTTATAGGTAAGTTCCTTCTTGAAGATGTAATTCGTCACTATGGCTGTGTGGAAAAGATAGTTTTAGATAGGGGTGGACTAGATGAGTGAATCTCTCCTTGTCGGATAGATCTTTATGGTCTTGGGATAGTTTCCTATGACGTTAAATTCTCTTTTTCTAGGGGGTATGTGTGTGTGCTATTTAAAAGAGGAAAATGGTATATCCTTCCAATTACCCTAGTGTGCTAGATTGGTTATGCCATTTTTCTCTTGAGTTCAACTCTCCTCGTCACACGAATTTTTAAGTTCTCTTGGGATAGTTTTCTCCGATGTTAAAATTCTCTTCTACTCACGTGTGTATGTGCGCGCTAATGAAAAGAGGAAAATGGTATTATTGTTCTATCACCCAAGGATTGGAGATTGGTTATGCCACTTCCCTCTTCAATATCAGGTCTTGAGCTCAACACTCCTCTTAAGATATATCTTTAAGGTCTTTTGGTGTAGTCACTTACAACTTTAAACTTCTCTATTTCTTGGGTATGTGTGTGCACGCGTTATTAAAAAGAGGAAAATGGTAAAACCTTTCTATCACCCAAGTGTGGTAGATTGATTATGCCATTTCCCTCTTTAATTATAGATCTTGAGTTCAACTCTCTTTCTCAGATAGATCTTTAAGGTCCCTTGGTAGTTTCCTATGATGTTAAAATTGTCTTCTTCGGGTATGTGTGTGCGCTAATAAAAAGAGAAAAATGGTATAACCTTTTTATCACCCAGATGTGGTAGATTCGGTATGCCATTTCCCTCTTGAATAACAAATCTTGAGTTCAACTCTCCTCGTTGTAGATCTTTAAGGTCTTTTAAGATAATTTCCTAAGACGTTAAAATTTTCTTCTTCTTGAGTGTGTGTGTGTGTGTACGCGTGTGCACACACACTAATAAAAAGAAGAAAATGGTATAACCTTTCTATCACCCAAGTGTGGTATATTGGTTATGCCATTTCCCTCTTGAATAATAGGTCTTGAGTGCAAATCGCCTCCTCGGAGAGATTTTAAGGTTCTTGGCATAGTTTCCTACGACGTTAAAATTCTTTCTTCTTAAGTGTGGGTGTGTGTGTCCTAATAAAAAAAAGAAAATCGTATAACCTTTCTATCACCCAAGTGTGCTTGATTGGTTATGTCATTTTCTACTTGAATAACAGGTCTTGAATCCAAGTCTCCTTGTCGGGTTGAGGTCTCTTGGGATAGCTTCCTTCGACATTTAAAATTTCTTTCTCGGGTGTGTGTGTGTGTGCACGCTAATACAAAGAGTAAAATGGTATAATCTTGCTATCACCCAAGTGTGGTAGATTGGTTACACCATTTCCCTCTTGATTAATGGTCTTGAGTTCAACTCTCTGTTGGGATGGTTTCCTCCTACTTTTAAAATTCTCTTTTTTTAGTTGTGAGTGTGTAGTTTCCTACTAAGTTAAAATTCTCTTCTTCTCAAGTGTGTGTGTGTGTGTGCACCTAATAAAAAGAGAAAAATGTGCAGTACATAGTACGAGGTTGACTACAAGGAGATTTGTCATGATATAGATCCGAGATCAATCCCAAGAGGAGGTTTTGTTGTGGGGTTTTCACAACAGGTAGGGCAAACTAGAGTTTTGTCTACATGTGCCAAAAGTACCAGCAAGGGGGGCATGTAGACAAAACTCTAGTTTGCCCTACCTGTTGTGAAAACCCCACAACAAAACCTCCTCTTGGGATTGATCTCGGATCTATATCATGACAAATCTCCTTGTAGTCGACCTCGTACTATGTACTGCCCATTTTTCTCTTTTTATTAGGTGCACACACACACACACACTTGAGAAGAAGAGAATTTTAACTTAGTAGGAAACTACACACTCACAACTAAAAAAAGAGAATTTTAAAAGTAGGAGGAAACCATCCCAAGAGAGAGTTGAACTCAAGACCATTAATCAAGAGGGAAATGGTGTAACCAATCTACCACACTTGGGTGATAGCAAGATTATACCATTTTACTCTTTGTATTAGCGTGCACACACACACACACCCGAGAAAGAAATTTTAAATGTCGAAGGAAGCTATCCCAAGAGACCTCAACCCGACAAGGAGACTTGGATTCAAGACCTGTTATTCAAGTAGAAAATGACATAACCAATCAAGCACACTTGGGTGATAGAAAGATTATGCCATTTCTCTCTTGAATTATAGGTCTTGAGTTCAGCTCTCTTTCTCAGATAGATCTTTAAGGTCCCTTGGTAGTTTCCTATGATGTTAAAATTGTCTTCTTCGGGTATGTGTGTGCGCTAATAAAAAGAGAAAAATGCTATAACCTTTTTATCACCCAGATGTGGTAGATTCGGTATGCCATTTCCCTCTTGAATAACAAATCTTGAGTTCAACTCTCCTCGTTGTAGATCTTTAAGGTCTTTTAAGATAATTTCCTAAGACGTTAAAATTTTCTTCTTCTTGAGTGTGTGTGTGTGTGTGTGCGCGTGTGCACACACACTAATAAAAAGAAGAAAATGGTATAACCTTTCTATCACCCAAGTGTGGTAGATTGGTTATGCCATTTCCCTCTTGAATAATAGGTCTTGAGTGCAGCTCGCCTAGTTGGAGAGATCTTTAAGGTTCTTGGCATAGTTTCCTACGACGTTAAAATTATTTCTTCTTAAGTGTGGGTGTGTGCGCTAATAAAAAAAAGAAAATTGTATAACCTTTCTATCACCCAAATGTGCTTGATTGGTTATGTCATTTTCTACTTGAATAACAGGTCTTGAATCCAAGTCTCCTTGTCGGGTTGAGGTCTCTTGGGATAGCTTCCTTCGACATTTAAAATTTCTTTCTCGGGTGTGTGTGTGTGCACGCTAATACAAAGAGTAAAATGGTATAATCTTTCTATCACCCAAGTGTGGTAGATTGGTTACACCATTTCCCTCTTGATTAATGATCTTGAGTTCAACTCTCTCTTGGGATGGTTTCCTCCTACTTTTAAAATTCTCTTTTTTTAGTTGTGAGTGTGTAGTTTCCTACTAAGTTAAAATTCTCTTCTTCTCAAGTGTGTGTGTGTGTGTGCACCTAATAAAAAGAGAAAAATGGGCAATACATAGTATGAGGTCGACTACAAGGAGATTTGTCATGATATAGATCTGAGATCAATCCCAAGAGGAGGTTTTGTTGTGGGGTTTTCACAACATGTAGGGCAAACTAGAGTTTTGTCTACAAGTGCACCAACCCCCCCCCCCTTGCTGGTACTTTTGGCACATGATCAATGAGTGGATCTTCCAATGTTTGGGTGATATTCTCTCTCTAGGATTGTGTGGCATTTTTTTGTCTCCTCTCTCCAAATTTTTTATGTTTTCTCTCTCTCCCAATATAATAGAGATCTCTCTTCTTTCTCCTAGTGCTTCCTTCTCCCTCTGCCCTGACACTCTACACGACAAGTTCCCTTGCAATTTGTGCACTCGTGCCCACTCAGTGGGTAGTACACAGTAGAAGGTTGACTACGAGGAGATTTATCATGTTATAGATCCAAGATCAATCCCAAGAATAGGTTTTCTCATGGTTGCAGACAAGATCACCACCCAATTCACCCTTTTTCATTGCACCTTCGACATATGACCTCCCCCCCTTCTTCCAAGGGCCCCCTCTCTATCGCTAGTAGAAAGGCATTTGCTTTAGATTGCAGAAATGCTGATACGATGGTCTTGGATGTTGAGATGTTGATGGGATCATGCGATAGGTTCTTGGATTTGTGAGGTTAAGGGCTATAAATGCAAAATGCTAGGGAGACTATTGGGGATTAACTGAGGAGCCTATGGGCTGATCTGCTATGGTCAATGTCAAGGGTTCTGATGACAATATGGGAAATGGGCTGAAATCTGAAAATGCTTGTTGATCTGCCACACTTGGGCTAGATCTAGAAAAGGTTGGGTATTCACTACACTTGGGCTAGTTTCAAAAAATTCTAGCTGCACTGCAATTGCTTAGGCTGAATTGTATTGATGCTAGGGCTGATATGGTGTTGATGTGGCTGAAAATGTTGAATGTGTCTTGCATGACGGAAAAAACGCCAAGGGGATGAAGGTGCTCATGAGAAAACGCTAGGGCTTGGTACTGCTCTGAGGGTGCTATATGCCCATGGGGATATTGACTTATCTTTGAGAGGTGACCCTTGGGGTTACTTTATATAGGTCATGCAGGTGAGGTAGGTCAAGGTCCTTAAAAACCCCACCACTTTGTTTATTGAGAATACAGATGTCAGTGTATAATATATTAGCTTATAAATAAGAGGCGCTTTGTATGTGGGGCTTTACCTAGGCTAGTGTACTAGTGCTACATTTCTTGGTGCCTACACCTAGCAAACACTGATCGTGCTCATGTGCAATCAAAGGATATGAAACTACTCTAAAGTTCCTAGGTGTGCATGTCTTGAGGAGAGGCTCACAAGGGTGCCAAAAAACTTCCTAGGTGGTCCTAAACCCTAGATGTAGGAGTTAGCTTGCCCACATGCATATAGAGTTAGATGTGCACATGACACTAAGGCTCTAAGTAACCGCCAACCACCATCATTAGGAAGAGAATGGGGTCTGAGAGGTCCTCTTTATTTGGCAGTTTAAGGAAGTCAAACCATTAGTATTAAGAAAGTAATCAAAGGACAACCTTTGAATTCAAACAGGCAAAATGGCTAGTTTATTTGAATCCATTTTTTTCCCCAAAATGGAATTTAAGTCCTAGCGGGTAAAACCACATCATGTAGCATATCTATGGAAAGAGCTCAATGCATAGATTGCAGATCTATGATCTCCGTTGAAATCGAAGATCATGTATGGGAGTTATGGAAGGCCGAAAAACATAAAATTGTCCATCTCCTTTTTTGGGGGAAAAGTGCATTCTTTGACCACTCTTACACATCTTTTAAACACCCACTATTCTTGCACACATGGCGTATACCTATTTGTCAAAATGTTAATCACCTTCATAAACTCATGAAAAATAAAGAGGCCCTCCTGGACCCCATCCTCTTCCTAATGATTAGCCATTTTGAGACTTTAGAGACAATTTGGGAATCGCCAATGTCTTAAAGATTTGTCCATATGAACAAATTTCAAATTATTTTTTAAGGCCGAAGACTTCCGCGAGGGAGTAGTTGAAAATCTCTCTCGAGCCATTCTCTTAAAACTTTGGCTAACATTTGGCCATGTGGTCAAATCTTAATCTTGAAAGTGAGAATTGGGGAATTCCCAAATCCACTAATATGGTCCTGGGCCGAAAGAAATTGTTTACTGGTAAAGAGAGAACTTATGGGGAGTGTTTATAGCATTAAAGCGTGATAAAGAGTACTTGATTGGGACATCTGTTGATGTGGAGACTAATTTCTTACCACTTCTTGGGATGCTTACAAGCTATTCAACACCTAACATTGCTATTTAAGATGGATTGCATAAATGAAGTCCTTGTGTCTAAAGTTCAAGCATATTGCAAGGAAATACATTCCAGTGGCAAACATGCTAGCAAGGGCAAAATATGAAGATGAAGAAGAGATTATTGATGAGAGTGATGATGTAGACACAAAGTTCTATTCTATTGCTCATTGGCTATGCACTATAAGTGGGTTGTGGATTTGGTGAAAATACCTTTGGGACTTTGGTAGTAGATGAGGTATTCAGTTCTTTTAAGAGAAGAGTAATTATGTTTAAGGGCGTGCATTGAGAAAAAAAACCACAAAAGCTATAGGTAAGTTCCTTCTTGAAGATGTGATTTGTCGCTATGGCTCTGTGGAAAAGATTATTATAGATAGGGGTGAGCTAGATGAGTTCATTCCTCCTTGTTGGATAGATCTTTATGGTCTCTTGGGATAATTTCCTACTAAGTTAAAATTCTCTTTTTCTAGGGGGTATGTGTGTGTGCTATTCAAAAGAAGAAAATGGTATATCCTTCCTATCACCCCAGTGTGCTAGATTGGTTATGCCATTTTCCTCTTGAGTAATAGGTTTTGAGTTCAACTCTCCTCCTCAGACAAATCTTTCTCTTGGGATAGTTTCTCCGATGTTAAAATTCTCCTCTACTCGGGTGTGTGTGTGTGGATGTGTGTGTATGTGCTAATGAAAAGAGGAAAATGGTATAATTGTTTTATGAGTCAAGGATTGTAGATTGGTTATGTCACTTCCCTCTTCACTATCAGGTCTTGAGCTCAACACTCCTCTTCCGGATATATCTTTAAGATCTCTTGGTGTAGTTGCTTGCAACATTAAAATACTCTTTTTCTCAGGTGTGTGTGTGTGTGTGTGTGTGTGTTATTAAAAAGAGGGAAATTGTAAAACCTTTCTATACCCCAAGTGTGGTAGATTGGTTATGCCATTTCCCTCTTGAATTATAGGTCTTGAGTTCAACTCTCCTCCTCGGATAGATCTTTAAGGTCCCTTGGTATAGTTTCCTAAGACGTTGAAATTCTCTTCTACTTCAGTGTGTGTGTGTGTGTGCACGCGTACGTGCTAATAAAAAGACGAAAATGGTGTAAGCTTTGTATCACCCATGTGTGCTAGACTGGTTATGCCATTTCCCTCTTGAATAACGGGTCTTGAGTTCTACCCTCCTTTTTAAGAACTCTAGGGATAGTTTTCTATGATGTTATCATTCTCTTCTTCTTTGGTGTGTGCTTGTCTTTGTGTGTGTATGTCTTTGTGTTATAAAGAAAAAAAGAAAATGGTGTAATCTTACTATCATTCTGAGTGTGGTAGATTGGTTATGCCACTTTCCTCTTAAATAACAACTACCAAATGCAACTCTCCTCGTCCGATAGAACTTTAAGGTCTCTTGTGGTGTAGTTTCTTACGATGTTAAAATTATGTTCTTCTTGTGTGTGTTTGTGTGTATGTGTGTGCGCATGCGCTAATAAAAAGAGGAAAATGGCATAACCTTTCTATCACCCAAGTGTGGTAGATTGGTTATGCCATTTACCTCTTGAATAACACTACAAGAGGTACTTAATATTAGCAACGCTCCCAGTGCGACGCTCAAATGTGAAAAACCACGGCGTCGCTAAGTCGCTAAGTTACAAGTAACTTAGCGACGCTCATAGCGACGCCGTCAGGGGTAACAAAAATAACCGAGAGCGTCCGAAAACTCAGATCTCAAATTTGAGTTTTGGGCACGTGCTCAAGCAAGGAAGGTAACGCGCGCTCTCCCTCTCTCTCTCTTTCTTCTCCACACACACACACACACACACACACACACACATAAACACACACGAGGAGAGGAAGGAGAACTAGGTATGCTCCTTCCCTCTCCTCACTCTCATGTTCCCTTCCCCTCTTTCTCTCTCCCTCTCTCTCTCTCTCTCTCACACACACACACACACATTGTGTTTTTGAGAGAGAGAGAGAGAGAGAGAGAGAGAGAGAGAGAGAGAGAGAGAGAGAGCACATGCATAAACAAAAAACGCACACACACATGCATAAACAAAGAATGCACACACACATTGAGAGAGGAAAAGAGAGAGAGAGCATGCATAAACAAAAAACGCACACACACATGCATAAACAAAGAATGCACACACACATTGAGAGAGGAAAAGAGAGAGAGAGAGAGAGAGAGAGAGAGAGAGAAAGAGAAAGATATAAAACAAAGAGAGAGAGAAAGAGAGAGAGAGAGAGAGAGAGAGAGAGAGAGAAGAAGAAGAAGAAGAAGAAGAAGAAGAAGAAGAAGAAGAGAGTCTTAACATCGTAGGAAACTATCCCAAGAGACCTTAAAGATCTAGTTGACAGGAGTTGAACTCAAGACGTGTTATTCATGAGGAAAATGGCATAACCAATCTATCACACTTGGGTGATAGAAAAGTTATACTAGTTTTCTCCTTTTATTGGCGTGCACACACACCCACACACACACACCCTTGAGAAGAAGAGAGTTTAATTTAACGTCATAGGAAACTAATTCAAGATACCTAAAGATCTAGCCGACGAAGAGTTGAACTCAAGACCTCTTATTCAAGAGGAAAATGGCATAACCAATCTACCACACTTGGGTGATAGAAAGGTTATACCATTTTTCTCTTTTTATTCACACACACACACACACACACACACACGAGAAGAAGAGAATTTTAACATCGTAGGAAACTATCCCAAAAGACGTTAAAGATTACGTTAGATGTAGACTTACATTAAATTAGATTTAGGTTTATTTAAGTTAAATTAGATTAGATTTATGTTTATTTTTAGTCAGATTTACGTTTGATTAGATTTAGGTTTATTTACTTTAGATTTAGATTTACGTTATATTAGATTAGATTTAGGTTTATTTAGGTTTATTTACGTTAGATTTAGATTTATGTTATATTAGATTACATTTAGGTTTATTTACGTTATTTATCTGTTATTGAAGAGGGAAATGGCATAACCAATCTACCACACTTGGGTGATAGAAAGGTTATACCATTTTCCTATTTTTATCATTTAAGATAAGGTTAGATTTAAATTTACATTAAATTAAATTTAGGTTTATTTAAGTTAGATTAGATTAGATTTAGGTTTATTTTGAGTACACCGAAAGATTATACTGCCTACGCGTTTGAGAGTGGCCAGTGTCTTGGCCACTGCGTCGGAGATGCTTAGGAGTGACTCGAACACTGCGTCGGGGTCACCTAGAGGCCTGGATGATGAGCATTCATCGGACAGGGTTTCTATAGTTCACGGGAGGGACATGCCAAAGTGATACGCCTACCTCATCAATCGTATGTTTGATGAGACCATTATGACCCCTGATGGGAAGCAAGTGATGGGCTGAATACAACAGTTCTGTAAATAGGTTTTTTGACACACTGTAGTCTGTCATGGTCTCTTGGAGGGATCATGATAAAGCCTCTAAGATTATCTTATTGCGACGTTGCATCGGGGATAATCCCATCTTGATGCAAACTCTTGCTACGTCACTTTGCTGCCACCACCTATCTGGATTGGTCATCCTCTCCTCCCTGATACAAGAGACGATGCTTGGATGAGGAGACGCATGCGCGACTACATGAGGAGAGGAGTGGAGGGGTATCAGGGAGGAGAGGACAACCAATCCAAATAGGTGGTGCAACAAAGTGACGCAGCAAGAGTTTGTATCAAGACGGGATTATCCCATCACCTGGGGAGTGGCGGCTGGGCCAACTTCGAGGAGGATTTTGTCCCATCACCTGCGTCATGGATCGACGGGGTGGAGAGGTGAGAGTATTAAACTCTTGCATTGAAGTATTTATATATGTGAGGCCCATTCACATCTACACAGCTAGTAGCCCCATTCGTATGTCTTTTACCCTTCAATGGAGCGAATCACCATATGTTCAATTAGGTTAGATTTAAGATAAGATTTTGGATTGAGTTTTTATATTAGAGTCTACCTTCGCGATTACAGTAAAAAAATTAGAGTTAGACGAATGGTGAAAAGATCTACTGTGAAAAGATGTTAAGATGCTGTGAAATGCTACAGTTAGAGAAGAGGCAAAGGGGTTTTGTCCACTACATGCACTATCATGTAGATGTGGGTGTGTAGATTTCTTGTACCCCCAAATATAGGCATTAACCAATAAAGACAAATTATAATCGGGTGGTTCTGATCTCCGTGCACCTCTAGACCGAGGTGTGCGGGGATTGGAAATGACTAGAGAATGTGAGTTAGTTTATAGTGTGAACAAAGAGAGAGAGAGAGAGAGAGAGAGAGAGAGAGAGAGAGAGAGAGAGAGAGAGAGAGAGAGAGAGAGAGAGAGAGAGAGAGAGAGATAAAAGATGAAGAATGCCAATAGAAGATTAAATTTGTTGTCCAGGTTATAAGATTTTTACCCTCATTATGAGTAGTGACGAGGATGTGGGGCCGTCCAACCGAAACACCTACCTCTCAACGAGGATCTTATGTCCTTGTAATCAATGCAAGCATGCTGTGCGACGGACAAGACGTGTTTCTTTGCAGCACGTTCGTGAATTTGGCGAGTTCGATCCATCTATTATAGATCGAGTTGTTGCCAATTATAACTCGTCGGACTCTGACGCTGGCCAATAGGCAGCAATCTTGCAACCCAATAGACATGTTCGCAGGCGCTTTGGTCAAGCAGCATATGTGAGGCCACAAGATGTAGCCTCTGACAGCTCGGGGGATGATCATGTAGACCACATTCCCAATGAGGCAATGTTTGAGCCCAAGATTGATGAAATGATCGAGATGATCATGGATTCAGAAAGGCTTATCTATGATGATATGAAAAGTGAAGCCGATACGCCATTGTATAATGGAGCACGTGTGTCTAGATTGAAAGCGCTCCTGGTTCTTCTCAACATGAAAGCAAAGTTTGGATGGAGTGACACTAGCGTCACAACACTTTTCAGGTGATCTATTACAATTAGTTTACTTTAATAAAACTCTAAACGTATAATGATCTGATAGATTTTTACACAATTATACCGTATTTTAATGTTGTGTAGATTGCTCAAAGAGCACATACTATCAGCTGATAATGTGATGCCAGATTCTCGAGAGGAAGCAAGAAAGATTTTGTGAAACTTGGGGATGGATTACAATTCAATCCACGCTTGTCCTAATGACTGCATTCTTTTCAGAGGGGAATACATAGACATGGAGAAGTGTCCGAAATGTGATTCCGAGAGATATCGAGTAGATCTCCACGGAACAAAAATTCCGCAAAAGGTTTTGCGACATTTTTCTCTGCTTCCTCGCATCAAGAATTTCTTCGAATGTAAGTCCATGGCCGTCCTAACATCATGGAATGAGGAGAATACATCTTCGGATGGTGTGCTACGGATTCCTGCAGATTGCGCAGCCTGGAAACATATAGATGGAACATGGTCGGATTGCCAGGGAAGCTCGAAATTTGCGCTTAGGCCTAGCTATGGATAGCGTAAATCCATTTGGTCAAAGATCAACATCTTACAGTGTATGGCTCATTGTCATCATCAATTACAACATTCCCCCGTGGTTGACTACGAAAAAGGGGCACCTATGGCTAAGCTTGATTGTGCCGGGGTGATATAAAGTGAAGAATATCTAGATGTGTATCGTCGTCCACTATTGGAAGAGCTACAACAATTGTGGATTGGCATAGAAGTGGTGGATATGAGCCGACACACAGGTCAATGGAATGCTTTGATCAGAGGCATTCTAATGTGGACCATGCATGACTATCCTGGACTAACAGAATGCTCAGGTGATCTATTTACACTCCTCACTCAGACACTGTAAATCTTGGTTTTTCTCAAGCTGATCTATTATCATGTGTATACATGCAGGGCTTACACTGAATGCACGTAGGGCACCCTCATTGAAGAAGCAAATGTACAAAGGTCATCAAGCGTATCTTCCAGAGAATCATGTGTTACGCGACGGCTTTTTGGGAAGAGAGCCATCGAGAATGTCTGCAAAAGCATGGTTAGAGCAGAAGGAGATGTGTGATGACGGATTGCCCCCAGGGATGAAGAGACTATCTCTATGGTACGAGTTACCATACTGGCCCCGACTCATGATCAATCACTTGCTTGATCCAATGCACATATTCAAGAATGTAGGTAATCTACTATGGGACCATCTGACCGGCAAGAAAGATACTTTAGGAGCCAGAGTTGACCTTAGAAATGTGGATCGTATGGAGCAATATTGGCCGCAAACAGTATCCGATGGATCGATAAAACTCCCTAAAGCACCATGGATTTTCACAGGAGCCCAAGAACGCAAAGTAAAAGAGACCATTTGATCTTTGCGGAACCCCACTGGCTTAATGCACTTGCTCCGAACGTGTTTTACTAAAGAAGGAAAGCTTACCGGTTTGAAGTCACACGACTGTCATAAAATGTGTCAGGTATGTTCATAGTGAAATATATCATAGTGGGAATTGTGTAACAAATTCGTGTGTGGGGCTTTAATATCATTGCTGCACGTGTTTTGCACTTAATTTTACCGGTTGCCATTGAGGGGTGTTTGTCTCTTGACGTCCGTAACACAATCTACAAACTTGCGAAGTTGGTGCAATGGATCTCACAAAAGGAGATCAACGTAGACTCCATACCATTCGCCAAACTAAACGCTGCGGAGGTTGTGTGCATGTTTGAGAAACATTTTCCTACTACCATGCTAACCATTCAGGTGCATCTTCTTGTTCACATAGTTGATGAGGTGGAAATAGCTGGCACAGTACATTCCAGATGGATGTTCTTTTTAGAACGTTTCATGAAAACGCTCAAGGGATATGTGCGTTAGAAGGCAAGTCCAGAGGGTAGCATGGTAGAAGGTTGGTTGGTATCAGAGTCCCTAGTGTACATTGGAGAGTGGCTAGACGGATTTGATAAAGCCCGGGACACGCTATGGAAAACCATAGATGATGAGCGCATATCTGGGATTGTCATGTGCAATCTCGGTGTTGAGAAGAAGATGAAGGAAGATCTAGAGGCTAAAATCAACCGATTTTGCATGCTTCACAATCTAGTGATGCAAAAGTGGATTTCACAATATGAGGATGCAAAGCAAGAGCGACAAAGGGCACGAATCGAGTGGAGACGGGGAAGACGACCACCGATGCACTATCCGACGGGTCTGGAGAGCCTACCAACATTCATGAGCTTAAGATGGTTTCATAACCAATTGAAAAGCGCACAACAGTGCGGTGAAGAAGTGACTGAGGAGAGTGGGAATACTCTCGAGGTTGCGCGACCAAGGTAAGTTTGCAATGTACGACTAGTGACTTTCTAGATGTTTGAACGGCCACTCATAATCTTTGTTGATTGTAGTATAAGTCATACACAGTAGCATGATGTAGAGGTCGACATTTTAGGGTGGAACAGATCGACAAAAAGCGTTTTACTCAAGATTGTGAAATCATGGCAAAATTTGAACAGTCTAGTCGATGACGGTCCTCTGATAAAGATCCTGTGGTGGCGGAACTCACTTCCTTCAGCATGCTACAATTTGAGGATCGATTATGGAGAATTTTTTGTCGACTTGTTCGACGTGCAATGGTTCAAGATAATCATGATGGGTCGCAACGCTACTGTGCGTAGAGGAGAGTTTGGTTTTCTTGAGGTGGATTCAACTAAGAAATGGATTGACCTAAGAGACACTTTCGTACTACTACCCGAGCATTGTGAACAAGTAAGTATGTAACTAGTTAACATCCCATTTTAGAATTTATGTGCTTGGAAGCTCTCATGTAAGTTATGTGGCTCTGGTAGGTGATATTTCATCCTACAAAGTCTGCATCAAACTGGTGGTATGTCATAGAGGTAGCCCCTCGTAGTGCACGGACGTATGAAGGCTACCATGTTCCAATCACAGCGGCGTCAATGGAGGAGATTGGAGAAGATGCTCAGTCAGAAGCCGTTGAGGTGGTTCTAGACGAACATCAAGCTGCTACTCTCTATGGGGTGCATGCAGAGAATCTACAAAATGAAACGGAGACATCTGTTTAAACGGAGAGCTCTATATAGATATATGAAGTTATGCTGAGCTATGCAAGGATGAGAGAAAGATCTCTCTTAAAGACAGAAATATTGTATTTGAACAATTTTTCTCCGTTTTGTAAAAACTCTGGCTCTCTAAGTACTTTCCATGTTGTATGATGCTCTTTTGATTTTGCGGTCACATCCTGGGCAATCCATGGCCACATGCAGCTCCACCACCTGGTTTTCCGACTGCAAGATTTGATTGTGCTCTCTCTCTCTCTCTCTCTTTTTCGATTGAAAATTCTGAGTTATCGACTTGCCTCTTCCATCACTCAAGTTGAATAGAAGAAGAACGCGTTCTGTTGCTGCTAGCCTTTGAACATTCCAAAGCTACAAGCACCTTCAAGTTCTATGTCAAAAAAGAAAGAGATAGTTCGGATTCTTGTACGATTCTCCGTTTTGAACAATTTTGCTCCGTTTTGTAAAAACTCTCGCTCTCTAAGTACCTTCCATGTTGTATAACGCTCTTTTGATTTTGCGCTCACATCCTGGGCAATCCATGGCCACATGCAGCTCCACCACCTGGTTTTTTGATTGCAAGATTTGATTGTGCTCTCTCTCTCTCTCTCTCTCTCTCTCTCTCTCTCTCTCTCTCTCTCTCTCTCTCTCTCTTCGATTGAAAATTCTGAGTTATCGACTTGCCTCTTCCATCACTCAAGTTGAATAGAAGAAGAATGCATCATTGCGTCATTGTATTTATAAGCGTCATTGCATCATTGCGTCATTGTATTTAATGGTCTTTGCATCCACTCTAGGTACGTATGCTCTAGGTATGTTATCACAAGTAGGGACGACGAGAACCTCCGCTCTCTCTCTCTCTCTCTCTCTCTCTCTCTCTCTCTCTCTATCTACTTGTCCATGTTTTCTACTCCATTCATCCAATATTAAGTTTAAATGTTCGTGTGTTTAATGCAGGTATGGATGATGAGGAGTTTCTTTCTTCTTTGTCACCCCAGCAAAGACACTGGTACGTGGAGCGTCATCGCTCTGACGCACCATCGCGCATTCCTACTCCATCCGCATCTCCCTCTGTTTCGGAGCATTCAACGCGCTCCAAAGCTTCGGTGTCGACGAGACGATCTTCACACTCGTCTAGGCGATGACGCTCTAGTGGTGGTGGTGGTGGTTGTTGTGGGGATGCCGCCGCCGATGCTTCAACACTGCCTCCTGTTCGACGAGGCTCTTTACCCTCCCCTTCTTTGCTTTCCTCGACACCATCCATGGCATCGCCATCGATACCAGGTTTTGAACGGTTGACTGCCATTCCTAGCAGCTACACACCACTAGCTACTCCTCCAGGAGTCACTCCAGTGGACACTCCTCGCTTCGGGGCTCAGACTCCAGTGGAGACACCTGACGTCCGTACCCCCGTCGACACGCCGCCGGACACCCAGGTTCATGCGTTAGCGGCGAGAGGGCTTGCCTTACTCCGTCGACTTCAGTGGTGGCATCATCTTGGATGATGAAGGCAAGAAGTTGATTTCGTGCATGCGCTGTCTTTGCTCTCAGGTGTTTAGACACTATATACTAAAGAGCTGGAGTAAAGTACCGAATGATTTAAAAGACAGAGTCATCAGCATTCTTCATGACGAGTTTTCCATTTCAACACGGGATGAGCGCTTCAATGAAGATGTGATGAAGGTTCGAATGCGCAAATACTGCAAGCACAAGCGTTCTGAAGTGCAAAAAGCAATCAAGCATGGGTGGAACATACCAGATTGGCTGGCCAAAGAAGATTGGAAGAATGCAAAGAAAGCAGCACACGAGAATCCCGACAAGTGGAAGCAACAAAAGGAGGCAGCCAGAGCGCGAGTAGAGGCAGGGAGCTCGCACCACTTAGGGAGCGGCGGGTGGGCATCATTTGAGGCCGATTTTGTAAGTGTTTTCGCATTGCTCTCTATGTTTGATAGTTTAGGGTTTATGGGTTTTTAAATTCTAACATAATGGATTCTTTGTATGTTTTGACAGTGGTCGATGACAGGACGTGATCCCACACCGTACGAGCGCGAGTATGCACGCAGGAAGGGCTTAAACGCCTTGATGGACATTCTGAGTTCTCGTGGTGGTATGGTTAGTATTAGGGTTTACTCTTTTCTATTTGTTGTATTGTTTTATAAATGTCGCTATATGTTTATAGTTACAAAAAGCTGTCTTATTGTTTTTTTTTGCAGAATCCGACAGATACGCCGCTTGGATGCGATGAGACGTCTGATTAGACGACGTCAGTTTAGCCGTAGCTAGATAGCATTAATTTCTTTTTGTCATAGCTTATGTATCATGAAACAAATTTTATACGTCTTTTTGAAAACCATGTATATTTTTTCAATAATGACAATGGTTTGTAACTATTACATTCGCAAAGTTTAACAATGCAAGTGATTTTGCCTATGTGTACAATTGTCGCTAATTTACTTTCATCAATTCACGCTTGTCAGTTTTGTATCTTTATTTTGCAAACAATACGTACTATGGATGATGGAGTTAATGGTTATATTGTCTTGTGGGTGACTATTTTGGGTCTATATCTACCTTTGCACTTTTTTTCAAAGGTGAATCAATTAATGAAACATTCAATATGGTTGATGGGTGGCAAGGCATTTAATGCCCTGCCACCAAATTTTTTTCCTCTCGAGCATCGCTATGAACGTTGCTATTTAAGGCTCTGTAGCGTCGCTATAAACGTCACTATGGATGGCCTGCAAACGTTGCTATAATCGTCTCTATATAGCGACGATTATAGTGACGCTTGTAGCGTCTGTTATAGCGACGTTCTCGTATCGACGCTCTTAGCGACGTAGGGGGTTATAAAAACCCAATGTATTGCCGTCGCTAAAAGCATCACAAGAGCACACAACCTCTTGTACTATAATAGGTCTTGAGTTCAACTCTCCTCGAAGAGATCTTCAAGGTCTCTTGTCATAGTTTCTTATGACGTTAAATTCTTTCTTCTTAGGTCTGTGTGTGCATGCTAATAAGAAATCACCCAGCTATGCTTGATTGGTTATGTCATTTTCTACTTGAATAACAGGTCTTGCATCCAAGTCTCCTTGGCGGGTTGAGGTCTCTTGGGATAGTTTCCTTTGACATTAAAATTTTCTTCCTCGTGTGTGTGTGTGTGTGTGCAAGCGCTAATACAAAGAGTAAAATGCTATAATCTTTCTATCATGCAAGTAAGTGTGCTAGATTGGTTACACCATTTCCCTCTTGATTAATGGTCTTGAGTTCAACTCTCCTTGTCGGATAGATCTTAAACGTCTTTTAAGATGGTTTCCTCCGACTTTCAAAATTCTCTATTTTTAGTAGTGCGTGTGTAGTTTCCTACTAAGTTAAAATTCTCTTCTTCTTGAGTGAGTGTGTGTGTATGTGTGTGTGTGGGCGTGTGCACCTAATAAAAAGAGAATGATGGTATAACCTTTCTATCACCCAAGTGTGCTCGATTGTTTATGCCATTTCCCTCTTGAGTAATGGGTCTTGAGTTCAGCTCTCCTCGTTGGATAGATCATTTACGTCTCTTGGGATAGTTTCCTATGACCTTAAAATTCTCTTCTTCTTGGCTGTGTGTATGTGTACGCTAATAAAAGTAAGAAAATGGTATAACCTTTCTATCACCCAAGTGTGCTAGATTGGTTATGCCATTGCCCTCTTGTATAATAGGTCTTGAGTGCAACTCTTCTCTTTGGATAGATCTTTAAGCTCTCTTAGTATAGGTTTCTATGACGTTAAAATTCTCTTCTTCTCTGGTTTTCATGTGGGTGTGTGTGTGCTAATAAAAAGAGGAAAATGGTATAACCTTTCTATCACCCAAGTGTACTAGTTTAGTTATGCATTTGCCGCTTCAATAATAGGTCTTGAGTTCAACTCTCCTTGTAGGATATATCTATAAGTTCACTTGGGATATTTTCCTATGACGTTATAATTTTCTTCTACTTGTGTGTGTGTGTGTGTGTGTGTGTGCGCGCGCGCATGCACGTGCGTGCTAGCTAATAAAAAGAGAAAAATGATATTATTAGGGCCAAAACCGACTAAAAAAGGGTTGTTAAGAAATTGGTTAACTTACTAATTAGCAGAGCCGTCGATGATCAAAACGGCTCCAAATTTGGCCGTTTTTGTTATTTAAAGTATATATGTGCAATTTAAAGCGTATCTAGGTATATATCTATAGCTATTCAAAAAGATATCATTTTCTTCACATTCATTTGTGGCTACCTCAAAATTTGCTCTCATTTACTTCACTTGGCAGCAAATAGTTGTTTTCACTTTTGAATCACAAAATCTCTTTTTTTTCTCTCTGACCTTTCACGAGCTTTCTCTCTTCTTTTTTGATGCTAAAATCTATTCTACTACGTTATCTCCATTATACTTTTTATGTGCTCTTCATTACTTACAATGAGTAATACATCTTCCATTAGTGATAACCGCAAGTTTCACTTGAATATTAAGCTAAGCCAACAATATGCTACTACGCGGAGTGTCTATCAAAGACCAGTTACAATTACAAATGAAACACAACACCTTCACAATGAAGGAAAGAAACACATTGATCTATGGATAGATGGAGCTTGTATCCATTGGATCCTAGCACTGGAAGGTGTCCATCTTTTCACACACCTCATGATTTATATAATATTTGTTGGAGATGGGATTGATGGCTTACTAGGATATAGTTCTAGGCTATCTCATTTACACATTGATCATACACAGTACATTCAATATCTCAAAACTGCTCTATCTTCAAATGCAACAAGAATTTTAGAACAACCTGTAAACCAAATAGCGTGTCTAAAACAAGAAATTTATTAGCTTCAGACTTTAAAAGAAACTCCAATAGGATTAAAAGCACGAGTAAAACAAATGAGAGATGTAGTAAACTTAACAGAAGGTTCTAAGTAAATAAAAAAAAGGTTAAAGATTACTAGAGAGCATGTGACCAACCTTTTAGGATTTGATATGTCCAATGTTCAAGAAAGGGTGAGATTCTTGAATGAGGTAATGAGCAAGAGTGATATTTTGAAACTTTTGAAACTTTCAAAAAATTGAACCCAAAAGAAATTGGTATCTCAAAATTTACTAAAAGATCTGGGTTTATGGGTCCAACCTTCTTAAATGCAAGAAGTTTGTGATGTGGGGGTGAGTAGAAGGGGTTGTAGGGCCATCTCTAAAACTTGGTTTCAGGTCCTTAAGTATTACAAGATTAAAGCTTTTGGATTTCCTAAGCCTCACAATTTTGGGAAAGTAAGGACTTTGTTAAACAAAGAAATACCCAAACATTTTGGAGAGTACTATCATATAGAGGGAACAATGCCATACAAAAAGCAGAAGAAAAAATCTTCTTTTGAGTATAATGTTTTTAATAACATTTGGATGAGTATTAAAAAAGTTCAATCTGATATGATGAGATACTTTAACATGAGAGAAGTAGATTGTGAAGGAAAACTTATATTTGTTATGAAATCGGATGAGGCTCCAATTCAAAAATGTCAAAAATGGAAAGAGTATCCATATCCCTAATGAATAGAACATTGGATTATAGCAAGGGTAAGCTTGATTCTCCATACCACAAATCTCAATCATAAATGGAGCTTTGGTGGATTGGAGCAACTCAAATACCAGTAGAAAATCACAATACATTGAAATGGCTCTTTTTGCAGGCTGATATCCCTTCTGTTAT
Source organism: Adiantum capillus-veneris (assembly GCF_014529385.1). NCBI lineage: Eukaryota > Viridiplantae > Streptophyta > Polypodiopsida > Polypodiales > Pteridaceae > Adiantum > Adiantum capillus-veneris. Next base: position 32,540,165 of record NC_140947.1, read on the forward strand.
ACACAACCAAAATGCAAGTGAACAACTCCATGTAGATGGCATGGGTGACTTCATTGTAGAATGGCACTTGAGTGTTGACCTAAAGGCACTGAAGTGCATGTTTGGTGTATGTGGAAGTGCCAATACCAAGTATCCATGTTTGTATTGCATGGCAAGCACTAGAACAAAAGGATGGATTGCAGAACATTAGGTTGGAAAACCACCATCGAGAAATAGTGTGAACGTCATCAACTACCCATTGTCTTCTATTATTTGGGATCCAATTCTAGCAATGGATTTAAAAAATGTACATATATGTTCAATGCATGCAGAGATTATAATCTTGGACAAATTGCTTCAACTCCATCTTGATTATGCATATTCTATTAAGCCAAGTAAACTTGCAAACGAGTGCATAGAAAAACCCGAGGATTTGCTCTCTTGAATGGGTTTTCATGGTGGTCAAGTGCTAAAAATAGATCCTACTCTTTCAAAAGTAACAGGTCATGTTTTGCAAGATGTTTCAATGGGTGGAGAAAAATCCAAAAGATTTTTTAGCAACCATGACATCAAACACGTCATTGCTATGTGGAACTGATGGAAGGATCTTTGTGTAAAACAACCGATGTCAAAAGACAACCAGATGTAGTTAACAAACACATGGAAGTGTGGAAGAAGATCGACAATTTTTTGAAAGTTTTGAGACAACAAGTTAGATCTATTGCTTATGCAGATGACTTTAAGAAGGAAATAAAGCTTTTAATAATTGCTATCTCAGATGCTTGCGAAGAAAAAGACATCACATATTACTTGGTGAGTATTCAATTACGTCTTAAAGTCTGGATAGTTATTTACATTGCATCTTATGAGTTCAACTAACCTTTTTTTAAAATTTTAAGCATATTATGTACTTGGATGGACCATATTTTCCAAAACAAGGACCACTTGCAGCATGGAATACTCAGGGAATGGAAAAATCTCATTATCAAGCAAAACTTCATTTTTTAGATGTACAAGAAAGGGAGGGGGACAAAGAAGGAGCAATGCACTAAAGGAATTTTCAATTGGTTCTATAGGAGGCAATTACAACGGATGAGATCAAACAACCATGCTGCTCAACCACAAATAGAGATTAATGCTTCACTTTGAAACTTTGTACCGAGTCTTTCTAAAAAGATCCAAATTAAAAAAAAATGCATTTTTACACAAAATGTTGTCAATTTTGATTCTTTTGGTATCACTAGGCATGTCCCCCCTATATCTCAAAAAATTTATTCTTCTATAGCCCCCATGAAGGTTGACATTTGTCTCCTCAGTTGCTGCTGCTGCATAACTAGATTAGCAAAGAAAGTATCCTGCTATTGACACATTGAATCCTGCAACATACCCAAATATTATAAGTGTTGCAGCTCTCTCAAGTAGCATGATTTTGTTTGCATTGATTTGAAGGGGAGTGTATCCCAAAAAACTGTGACAATATCTTCAGGGCAAATATTGGCAACTTAGGATCTTCAGAATACTGCATGTGAAAGGCACAAAAGGTGGCACTATCCAATGTAGGCATCTAGTGCATGAGAGAGGAGGCATCCCTTCTTGAAGTGCCCTCTATTTCTTTCCCTCTTGAGCCTTTAGCTCTCCCAAGAAATTTTTTTTTGTCAAGGAGTTCAATCTGCAAAACAAGAAGTAATGAACAAACTTGGAAAAAAGGGAGATTATAGGAAGGCAGATAAAAGTGAAACTGAATCTACCTTTTGCAACTCATCCTAGGCAATGAATTTTTCTTGAAGAGATTGCATGATCTAGTCATCTCTCTTTTGTCAACTTCTATTTCAACTTCCTTTAACTTAAAGTCTTTGCCAAAAGATTAGGTGCCAAGCTCAACAAACTTCTTCTCAAAATCCTCATCTTTGAGAGTAGGTTTTTCCCCTTCCACTCTTTTCATGCATAGAGCAAGTGAATTAGGAGCAAGAAGAAATAAGTTATCGGATGTCTGTAGATCAAGTGCTTAAAAATCCTCTTTTGACTTTTCTTTTGTGTCAATGAAATCTCTGGCCAGCTCAAAAGCTTTAGAAATGGTTGCAATGTAGTAGTCCTCCTTGATATTAAGCATACATTGAATCTGATGGAAAGGGATATACTCTTTTCCATTCATACAGAAGTAGGGAAGGTTTGGAACAATAAGGGAGGCCTCAGATACCTCTACCTCCTTTGTGGGCTCATTGATGACAATACTAGCTCTACATTGAGCCACATGAAAATTTGAACTCTCTTGCTCCTCAACTACAACATCAATTTCCTCCTCCTCTAGAGCTTCACTTTTCTCAAGCTGCAGGACTCTGGAAACATTTGTATTTGTTCCCTTCTTGTCTGTAGCTTTCACGTCATCACCTTTGCCGTGCATATCACTTTAAGGAACAAAAAGAAAAGAAAGGCAAATTCTTTTGGAACAAGGTTGCAAGGCTTTGAATGGACATGGCAAGAGATTGTTCGTGGGCAAACAAAAGAAGTCTTCTTAGAAAATCTTCCTAATCTCCTTATTTCACAACCTTCAACAATAAGACTCATGTTTTGGTTGAAAAGATTGGTATCAAACTTGAGACTTTGCACCAAACTTGGTACCAAACATCAAAACTGAGCGATGCAAAATAAGCCTTAGGTAAACTCTGCAAACTATATCCTATCACGTCATGCAGGAGGTTTAAGGTGTCAAGGCTAGTGAAAAACTAAGACATGAATGACGCGATACAGGCATGAGGCAGACTCTGCAAGCACTTCTTATCATGTCGTGCAAGACTGGAGGGAAAGGAGGGAGAGAAGATTGGACTAGTGTGGAGAGCCCCTAGGGGGATATGTTGCCTTAATGATGTATATAGGATCTAGAGAGGAATGGAGTTAAAATATGGGAAAGGTGAGCGGATGGGAGTTCTTTGAAGGGGTTAGAGGAGTTGACAAAATAAACTGTAAGAAGCCTTAAAAGAACGATTGTCCATTGACCTAAGTCCTTCAACACCTCCTACTTGCGCCGTGCGCCCGAAACAAGTGATAAAGCACTAAAAAGGGCTATAAAATTTGTTCAAATATGCGTAATTGCACCGTAAAGGATTGTCATGGGATGTGGGAAGGGAAATAAAATGAAAAAGGTCAAGCTTAATATAGGGGGTCCAAAATGACCGTTTGTGACATTGTCACCCATGCACACGTTCCATAACTCCATAAGTAGCTGTATGTACGGTCAGAGGTATAAAAGGTTGATGTCACGTGTTCATTTCTCACCTCTCTCAAAAAATTTAGTCGTGTCGTTTTGTCCTTCCCCCATCCCCCACCCATCTCATCGTTTATCTTCCTCCCATTATGTTTGTAACTTTTCTTTCACGGTGCCATAAGGTGTGGTCTTAGGTAGTGGAAGCTCATTCTATCGCTTGGTTTGGGCATGTGTACTTCCTTCCAACGTGACACTGCATTGTGATGATTTACCCGCATGATGCGATAAGTCATGGTTTATAAAGCTGAAAACAAGTCCTATCGCATTGTTTGGGAAATTTTATATAAAGTGATTACTTTCTTACCATCTACCGGCACAACATGATAGCGCATAGTATGAAACTTTGCAAACACCTCCTATCGCGTTGTTTGGGCAATTTTATATAAAGTGGTTACTTTCCTCCCATCTACCCGCACGATGCAATATTGGATAGTTTAAAACTTTGCAAACACCTCCTATAGCGTTGTTCGGATAATATTAAAGCATGTGATACTTTCATCCAATCTTGTTGCACAACGTGATAGCGCATGTTTTGGAAAGTCCCAAGAACCTCCTATCGCGTTGTTCGATAATATTTTGTGGCAAGGACAAAGCAAGCCCCTTTTCGATTATCAAATGGCAAGGACAAAGCAAACTAAAGGAAAAGTTTACCAAGCTCTGAAGGATTCAGATAAAGATAATGACAATCAACAGAAATCAGCCAATCTAAAGTTTGGGAAGAAAGAGGAAGAGAAACCACTTACACAACCTGGTCAGAGGCCTACTACTAGGAAGAGAATGGATTATCAAGTCAAATCTCTAAGGGAGATAAGGAAAGCACATAAATCTACTTGTCTTCTTATTCCAAGGCTGCCCTTCATTAGAGTTGTCAAAGAGATATTGGATAGATTGGTGAGCATGATTAAAAGAAAAACTTTTGTTTCAGTAAGGTGGAAATATCAAGCCTTGATGTGCCTTCAAGAGGCGCTTGAGGATTTCTAAGTAGACTTTATGAATGATAGCTACATTGCAGCTGCATTTGCTCATAGGGTCACACTGATGAGCAAAGATTTTGTGCTTGTGTCAAGGCTGAGGTACAAGTTTGATAAGGCTTTTGAGACAATTTTTAGTGAGGATCTTAGGGCCTATCAAATTTTAAATATCCCCCCTGCTAGGCAACAGAAGAAGTCAAGGGGTGTCATTGAAGATGTTACACATCAGTATGACACAAGAAAGGACAAGGATACAAAGCAGACAAGGAGGTTGAGAGGGATCAAGACATAATGTTAGAATATTCTATTCTTATAGAGCAAGCAAAAATTTTAAGAGCATCCAAATCTCTCCTTTATGAAAAATTTACAAGCCAAATGGTTGTGGATGTCTTCATGTGTGGGGATGATGAGGTGTACTATGACATATTCCCTTAAGACACCAATATGCTTGTAAACCCCAACATTGAGCTTCATGATACTGTGCTCTTTATCTGTCTCAGGTATGTGTTTCCCTTTTGCTAATTATTACTGCATAGCGGCGCCTACAAGGGCCTCATTGAGGGATGTGTTTTCTTTGACTTCGGGTGTCTTATGAGGGATCTTCCAGAGGCTATAGCTATGCAAATATCCATACTTGATCCTCTAGTGACACAATGCCTATTCAATAAGCAAGGAAGCCTTTCAAGTTTTTTTGAAGAGTTTGGCATGCTAACTTGCAATTACATAATATACCCCTATTTTGAAGGGCAAGTATTAACTCCTAACAATTTTTAATATTTAGTGGTATTCCTAGCTAATTGTTCTTTTCTTGTAGAGGGAATTGGAGTCTTATTATCTTCAATCTTTTGGAGAAAGATGTTATATTCATGAATTCATTTTCAAGTATCCATGGGAGAAGTAAACTGTAAGTTTGAAGTATGATCTATGCTTGATTGCCTATTGTCTTCTTGTAGTGCTGCCAAACTTATTGTTGGTCACCTGAGTACCACAAATAAGGATTACAATATAAAATCTTTCAAGTACTACAATCAAAAAGTGCCTCTACATACAAACTCAACATCTTGTGGATGGAGGGTGCTTGCCAATGCATGGAGATATCTTGAGTCAAGGTGGAGGATGACTACACTCACTGTAAGTGTGCATCTCATGTGCCATTAATTTGTTTCGACTTCTTAACTTATGTATGTACTCATGTTCTTTATTTTGTTTCTCTATTTGCTGCAGTTGCATGAATATCCAGAGTCTTGGGTCACGTGGGTGAGAGAGAAGGTTTTTTCTATGGTTTTGGAAAGATCAATAAACCCAAATGATACAGACTCTTGTATGGAAACAACTACAAATAAAATAGAGTCTCCTTTGCCACAAAATAAAGGAAGAGCCACCAAGTGTTTGGATGCAAATAAAAGGGATCACAAGAAGAAGATCACTACAAAGAAGATCCATAAAAGAAGAGCCCTTCATAGAGGATCCATACAAATAAGAGCCCTTCAAAGAGAATCCATACAAAGAAGAGTCCTACAAAGAAGATCTCTACCAAGAGGAAGAGCCCCACAAAGAAGAAGACCCCTGCAAAAAGAAAACCACATGCAAAGGGCCATCCATTGCACTCACCATTGAAATTCAAGGTTCAAAAAAATCATTCAACTAAGAATAGTAAGGGGGAGGTTCTTGTCTCACCTTTCAAACTACCATTCATGTTGCCAAAGAAGGTTGCAAAGTCACCCAAGCCAACCACTCCTTAGGAGCCCAAAGCACCAACCCTCATACAACCCACTGCCAAGTCCCCCGTGCCAAGCCCTGAGGAGCCCAAGTCACCACCACCTCCTCCTTGTCTGACTTCCCCCCATCTTGAACACAAAAGAAAAAGGGTCTCTGAGGATGCATAATCCTCTCAGGAAAAAAGAAAAGTGGAGTTTCATGATTGATTACTCCACAAAAGTTACGTACACTTTTGTTCATTTTGTCCATATGAACATACACCCTTTGGTGGTTCATACTATTTTTTACTTTAAAATTTAATACCAACTATTCGATTCTTAATTGTGTATCATGGTGTCATGTAAATTTTAAAGAACATAAATAATGATCACAAGGTAGAAAAGGCATGTATATTTGCAAATTGCAATGATTACAACATTGAACTTGTTTTTTCAAGTCCTTGCAAGTGGTTCAAATACAACTCTTTTTGGGGGAAGACATGTGATGCAAGAGGTTGAATTCTCCATCCTTGTGCTCACAAATTCCATCCACTTTGAATCTATACTCAGGAGATGTTTCATCAAGAAACTCAAGAGATTCTCTAATATCCTATAGTCTCCAATTTGTTGTTACTTATAAGGCTTGTATGCTTAGTGTGTGGATGAACTATGACCTCTAGTTCAAACTCTGGACAATTTTTCTCAGAGTCGAGAGGAGCCCAACTACCTAAATTTCTTCTCCATCTCCTATAGTCATAGCCCAAAACTAATGACTGATGACATAGTTGATATGAGATAGACATAGAATTTGGGCTTACTCTACAAGGAATATTATCGCCAATATGGAGAGTTTCTTTGGTATTCCATCCGCTTCCAAGTACATTATCTAGTTCAATCATAAAAAGTCTTCTATTAAGCCACATCGTCTTTGTTCTCTGCAAGTCCATTGTTTTGAAACATGCCACAAAGACATGTATAGCATTAGGAAAAATATGAAACCCAAAAGGGCCTTGTAAGGATCCCTAATTTTAAGGGATTAAGGCTGAAAATGTGTGTGATTTAGGAGACAAGGCCATTGAATGAGGGTATTATTAGAGGATTTTTTTAAGGTTGTTATAGGCTTTTTTTTAGGTTGAAATAGAGGCTAGTGAGGGAGGATAGGTACATTCTCTCTCTACCCAAAAGAGTGGTGGTCCTTATGACAATAACTACCCTCCCCTCTTTCTTTTTCCACATCATGAAGGGCGTCCATAGCCTCAGCCCAAAAAAGCACTTTCTCCAAAAAAAGTAAAAAAAACCTCACTTTTACTCAAAAATATTCCCCAACCTATATATATATATATATATATACCCAAAAATCAATTTTCTCTCGCACAATCTCACTGCTAGACCTGCAAAATATCAAACTTCCCACCTTTTTTTATTTCCCTCCAAAATCACTCTCCTCTCTATTACTCCTCTCTCTCCTACTTTGCAACACACACTCTTCGTCCTTCCCTCTCTCACTCCTCTCCCTCTCTCTTCTCTCTCCTACTTTTCAACACACACTCTTCCTCCTTCCCTCTCCTTGTTCCAGGTCCACTCCATAGCTTTGCTGCTGTTCTCCACCCATAGCCCTCCTCTCCACTCCATAGATCTCCTCTTCACTCCATAGCTCTTTTGAAGCTTTCCATCCCATAGCTCTTCACTCCATAGTTCACCTCTCCACTCGGTAGCTCTGCTGCAACTCTCCACTCTTGCTTAAGGCCAACATTATTCCCCTTGCCATGGAGCTAGGTGTCATTACAAACCTCACATCCACAACAAGATCATCAAGTTTAGAAACAGTTTCTCTACATGTTCGGTTGTCAAAGGACTTTGCACCCTCAAAGCGTCATTACAACAACTCCGTGATGCAAGTCACACCAATGTGGACCTTTGGGTACATGGTTGTCTCTACCCTAATGATCTAGTCATCAATGTGTATCCAACATTCAATAGCCTTGCTTCATTCTTACAATATCTAGGTAGAGGGGAGCAAGGTCTTCTTGGATACTGCAAGCAATTGTCGACTATTGGAGCTGATAGCACACAATTATCTTTGCATCGATGCCAACTTCTTTCCCATACCACTAGTGGATTTTGCGAAGGATTGTTCATGCAGAGGAGGAAGTGGAAACTCTTAAGCTATATGTGGAAGATAAGGATACTAAGATTGCGAATCTTGAAGATGTTGGGATTAAAGCCCAAGTGGCCTCTTATACGGATATGGCCGCCCGCCCGCCTAACTCACTTATCACTAACTCTTTGTATATACTTGGAGTGGATAATAAGGTTTTGGAGATAACTCTTCAAACGAACTTCTCTGCGTACTGTGTAAGCTCTCTGTGTATCTCTGTGTGTGTGAGTCGATCTACGCTCCGCTCCGCGACTTCAATTGGTATTAGAGCGAGGTTCAGTGCGATTTTGCATAATCGCACGCACACGCACTTTTCAGGCAGATTCTGGATCCGGAGCTTAGAAATTCACACTCGGTGTTCCGGGAGCATTTCCATTAGGTTACCTGGGGTTTTACCCCACTTTCGAAGCTGTTTATGCCCTCAGAATTTCGTCTGAGCACTACATCAGAAGATAGGTTTCAGTAGCAAAGAAACCCGTCTCGTGTAGACTGCTAAGCAGGAGGTGGTCGGCATCAATATCGGCATCGACATACATCACTCATTAGTCTTCAATGCATCATCTATAGACCAGATACACATATATATCATCAGATATATATATTGCAGTTTGCATTGCTACTTCTTGTGCTTGCCAGGTTCCAGGGGAGGTGTGGCCATACCATGGCTTGACACCACTGGCATGTATTGCAGATTGATGTACTGTGATTGTGGGTCTGCTAGTTGTGAGTCATGCTAGCAGACAGATCGCCACAACGGTCATAGGACAATGATTGGTCTATTGTAGGGTGTATGCTAGTTCTGGGCAGTTTGCTGAGCCATTTGAGAGGGTCGTGTGTGAGGTTTTTTGAAGCCAAGCACTGGGGGTTGTGGGTTACCCAGTGTGAGGTGGATTAGGTTGCTGGAGTTCCCCTCTACACGCATCCTCTTCGGTGACTTTTATCCCATAGGATGTATGACTTTGTGTAGACACTGGATTGCATCTTATGCGTCAGGCCGTTGAGGCATTGTTCTGGGTTCAGTCTTGAGACAGATATAGGTTCTGTGATCGCCCAGACAGGAGACAGTGTATGCTCACAGGATAGCATATTACAAAGATTTTTAGATTTGTCACTGGTCAGCTATTTATGGTTGTTTTTGAGCTATCTTTTGGTTTCCAGAGCTCAGTTTATAGGGAAAACTCTGTCAAAAGTTTTCAAAATACCGACAGTTCTTGAGGAGAGGTGTTCAGCTTGTTGTTTACAGCTTGTTTATTGTGTACAGAGGCCAGTTTATAGGGGAAACTCTGCCGGATTTTTCCCAGGAGTAAACAGTTTGGCAGACATGGCATCTTCTCAAAGTGAGACTCTTTACAACATAAAGAAGTTGGATGGCACAAACTTTCCATTCTGGAAGAAGCAGATTTGGCAGGTTTTGGTGCAGAAAAAACAAGTGAAGCCAGTGAAACTCAAATGGGAGAGACCAGAAGGTATGGCTGAAGATGAGTGGGAAGAGCTTGACGAGTTAGCTTGTTCCACAATCATGCTGACACTGGCAAAAAATGTTTACTTCAACGTAGCAAAAGAGACTACAACGTATGGCGTATGGCAAAAGCTATGTGGTATGTACAAGAAACAAAGTGCTGCTTCTCAGATTTAGTGGCTCAAGAAATTGGTGGATTTGAAGATGAAGGAAGGGACAGCCATGTCAAATTATCTCAATGAATTTCACACAATTTTCAGCCAGTTAACAGCACTAGAGATAATCTTTCCAGATTCAGTGAAGGCTATGTTTCTCTTAATCACTTTGCCAGACAGTTGGGATACTTTTCGTACAGCATTAAGCAATTCTGTCGCGCCAGAAGGTCTTACAAGTGACAATGTAGAAAGCAGCTTGCTCACAGAGGAAGTGAAAAGGAAGAACATTGACAAAGGCAAAGGCAATAGTGCTTTGGTCGTTTGAGGGAGACAACAGTCTAAAGAGAAGAAGGGTAAGAAGGCACAAAACCGAATTAAGTCTTGTGACTCGAAGTCAAAGGATGACATAGAATGCTACCATTGTGGCAAGAAGGGTCACATGAAGAGAGACTGTACGAAGTGGAAACAAGAAAAAGGCAAAACAAAGAGTTCTGAGCAAGATGAAAAGAAGAGTTCAGTGAAGATTGAAGAGGTGAATGTCACAGGATCTGGTTCAAACAATGATTCTGGTATAGCAGCTGGTGACATCTTCCTCACAAGAAATCTTGATTCTATTTTCTTGACTGCAGAGGATGGACATGCTATGAGTGATTGGATTATAGACTCAGGGGCATCTTTACATGTTTCTCCACACAAAGAGTGGTTTACATCATATGTGACTACTAAAGATTATGTCAGACTTGGAAATGAAGAGGTTTGTGACATACTTGGAGTGGGAGATGTGCAATTAAAGTTTCAGAACGGCTCTTCTTTATGGCTCAAGAATGTCAAACATGTTCCAGCAATCCGAAAGAGCTTGATCAGTACAGGGAAGTTGGATGGTGCGGGTTATGTGACAGTTTTTGGGAACAGCGCTTGGAAGATCTCCAAAGGTTCGATGACTGTAGCACATGGCATCAAGTCAGGAACTCTATACACTTTACATGTTTTAGAGGTTAAAAACCATGTAATTAATGTGATTGAGCAGCCAAGTGTGTCACTGTGGCATCGTAGGCTGGGACATATATCAAAAAGAGGAATGGAACTTTCTCATTATGGTTATTTTCCTGGTTTTTCATTTCAAGATTTTGAGTTTTGTGAGCATTGTGTTTATGGTAAGCAAACCCAGGAACCGCATAGATCAAAGAGGAATCGTAGGGACGAACGGTTAGCTCTTGTGCACAGTGATCTATGCGGACCAATGCCTAGTTTGTCACTAGAGGAATCGTAGGGACGAACGGTTAGCTCTTGTGCACAGTGATCTATGCGGACCAATGCCTAGTTTGTCACTAGGGGGAGCAACGTACTTTTGTACCTTTATAGATGACTATTCTCGCAAAGTATGGGTTTACTTCTCGAAGCACAAGGATGAGGTGCTCAAGGTCTTTAAGACATTCTTGCAGCTTGTGGAGAATGAGAGTGGTCAGAAGCTGAAGTGCTTGAGAACTGACAATGGTGGAGAGTACGTTTCCAAAGCTTTTCAAGACTTTTGTGAAGCAAAATGGATAAAGCGGGAACTTACTGCACCATACAATCCTTCACAAAATGGAGTTGCAAAACGTATGACTAGGACCATACAAGAGAAGGTCAAAAGCATGTTGTCAAATGCTGAGTTGCCTGATGGATTTTGGGCGAAAGGAGTGGCTACAGCAGTCCATTTGATCAACAGGTCTCCTAGTAGGGTTCTGGATAAGAGTGAAGTGGCCGAGATGCTATGGACATGCAAGGCACCTTTGTATAAGCATCTCAGAGTCTTTGGTTGTGAAGCTTATAGCCATATTCCTAAGGAGTTTAGGAATAAGTTAGAACCAAAGAGCAAGAAGTGTATATTTCTTGGCTACGGAGAATCGGGCAGATGGGTTACCGGCTTTGGGATCCTGAGTCCAGAAAAGTTATTCGTAGCAATGATGTGCATTTCAATGAAGCCAAGTTTCACGCTAAGTCAGAGAAGACAGAGGAGATCATAAGAGTTGTCTTCAGGGAAGATAGACCTAGTGTTAGCACATCAAGACAGCATGGTCAGGCTCAGGAACACCCTATAGTGGCTAGAGAGGCAGAATCAATTGTGGTGAGACGTCCTGAGCGTGTCTCCAAACCACCTGATCGTTATGTGCCACCTCTAAATTATGTCATGCTCACAGATTGCGGAGAACCATCTTGTTACAAGGAGGCATTACAAGTGGTTGACTCAAAAAATTGGCAGTTGGCCATGCAATCAGAAATGAACTCGTTGCATAAGAATCAAACTTGGAAGTTGGTTCAGTTGCCTAAAGGTAAAAAGGCATTACCATGCAAATGGGTGTATAAGAAGAAAATTATACCTCATGATAATAAACCCAAGTACAAGGCACGGCTTGTTGCTAAAGGATTTAAGCAGCAGCAGGGTATTGACTTTGATGAAATCTTTTCTCCGGTTGTCAAGATGACTACTCTGCGGTGTGTACTTGTGTTGGTTGCTAAAGAAGACATGGAACTTGACCAGATGGATGTCAAGACAGCGTTCTTGCATGGTGATCTTCAAGAAGAAGTTTATATGCAGTAGCTAGAAGGTTTTGTTGAGAAGGGCAATGAAGACTTGGTGTGTCAATTAGAAAAGACTCTTTACGGTCTAAAACAGTCATCAAGGGAGTGGTATCGTAAATTCTACTGGTTCATGCTCTCTTAAGGCTACAAATGTAGCAATATGGACCATTGCCTCTACACTAAGCGAGCTAAAGATGGTAGTTTGCTGATTTTGGTCCTTTATGTGGATGATATGTTAATTGCCGGGAAATGCAGGGATGAAATTTCAGCTCTTAAGTCAAAAATGGCAAAGGTTTTTGACATGAAATACATGGGTGAGGCAAGTCATATACTGGGTATGCGTATCCAACGAGATAGGTGAAAGAAAATGCTTTACTTATCTCAGGAAGAGTATATTGACAAGGTGTTGCAATGTTTCCATATGGAAAGGGGAAAGGCATTGATGACACCATTGCCGTCATATGTGAAACTAAGCAACCAAGATTGCCCACAGTCTGAGGTGGAGAAGGTTGAAATGGATAAGGTGCCATATTCGTCTGCATGTGGGAGTTTGATGTATGCAATGATTGCTACACATCCGGATATTGCATTTGCAGTGGGAGTGGTTAGCAGATATATATCAAATCCCGGGAAGAAACATTGGGAGACAGTGAAAGGTATCATGAGATACTTAAGACATACAAAGAGTATGTGCATATGCTATGGTAGTCAGGATTTGAGTGTCAGAGGATACACTGACTCAGATTATGCAGGAGACTTGGATAAGATCACATCTACATCGGGCTATGTCTTTACATTGGCTGGAGGTGCCATATCATGGCGATCTCGATTACAAGATTGTGTTATGCAGTCTACTACAGAAGCTGAGTATGTTGCAGCAAATGAGGCATGCAAAGAAGCTATTTGTCTTGGTAGATTGGTAGCAGACTTGGGAATCAAAGTAGATATGCCAGAGTTATATTGTGATAGTCAAAGTTCTATACAATTGGCAAAGAATCCAATGTTCCATTCGAAGACTAAGCATATTGATGTGAAATATCACTTCATTAGGGAAGTACTTGAAGACAAGCTGATACAACTGCTGAAGATCCACACCAAGGAAAATCCTGTTGATCTACTCACAAAGGGACTTCCAAGAGAGGGCTTTGTGCATTGTCGTGAGTTATTGGGCATTGGATAGATGGCAGCCATGTAAATCTTTGTACATTTATGTTCATAGATTTATAGTTACTTAAAGTGCCACATTGGACTTTAAGTGGGAGGTTGTTGGGATTAAAGCCCAAGTGGCCTCTTATACGGATATGGTCGGCTGCCCGCTTAACTCACTTATCACTAACTCTTTGTATATACTCACATATACTTGTGTGAATAATAAGGTTTTGGAGATAACCCTTCAAACGAACTTCTCTGCGTACTGTGTAAGCTCTCTGTGTATCTCTGTGTGTGTGTGTGAGTCGATCTACGCTCCGCTCCACGACTTCAGAAGATAATATTCTGCATCTTAGAAAGATGCCCTTAGCTGCAAAGGAATGTAGGGGGAGCTTCAATGCCATAGAGACTTTAGCCCCCGAAGGTGGTGCTAGAAAAAGAAGGGTTACAGCTACAAGGTACAGTTTGCTACACTTCAATCTATGCTTCCGTGGTAGCGTTTTTGTCGATTCTTGTAGGAATTTTGTGGTAATTTTTTTGTTCATTCTTGTAGGAATTTTATCCAAGAGCTGTGTGGTGGCCACAGCCAGGAGGATCGCATCCATTTTTTAAGTTTGTGCCTTAAGAAATTGGATGTCATAGCCCTTTTATGAGCACCAAAAGCAGACCATTTAAACAATGTTGTCACAAAGGAACTAATGCAAAATTTTTCAAATCTTGTGAGCAATGTTGATGTACAGAAGGCTTGTCATGAAGTTGGAATTAGTACTACGAGATACATTGCCTGATATGGTCTCCTTAAGGATGCTTTAAGGGAAAGAGTAATTACTGAGAATGTTTTTCCTGTACCACTTAAGGTCAATCTTGCTAAGAAGGCCTTGAGCTAAGATGTGTACTTTTGAATAGGAGGCTATTTGCACATAGAGGAGATAATGCCATCTTTACCAAGCGGTCAAAAGGAGTTAAGAAACGTGCCAATGCAACCGTAGGTGCAGATAGGGTGGACAAGGGATTTTCTTACTCAATGTCAAATCATATTTTTGTTGATTTGAGAAGGCTTCAAATGAAAATGATACATTTTAACGATGTACCAGCTAATGGTGAGGCTATAGTAATGCAGTCTTTTTTTTTTCAAATTATGGTTTTCCTTTTGTTATGTTGGACATTTTGCAGTGCTAGGTTCAAAGTTGGTGTTTTTGCTCAAGCTAGACGAGTGTTAGATTGTGAAGAAAGAAAGGCTAGAAAGGTTGAGTATTACTCTCATGAACGAGGCATTATTTCATGCAAAACGTACAGCTATGAACGAGGATTGTGCACCATCTTTCAGTGTGCAATTGGAGAAAGAAATTTTGTGGCTTGGTGATATTGAGGTTCCCAAGGAGATCCATGCAATGCTTTCTTGGATTTTTGAACACATTTCATGGAAAGCAGATGTCATTAAGGCACAACTAGCTGGGGAAAAACTCCAAGTAGATGGCATAGGGGAGTTTGAAGTTGATTGGCACTTAGGTGGCAATTTGAAAAAAATCAAGTGCATTCTATGGTGCAAACAAGGGGAAGGAGCTCTATATCCTTGTCCACTCTGCGTTAAGGTCTATAAGGGGATTGCATGCAAAATCGCAATAGTCGATGAAATAGAGGAAGATGCCAATTCACAAATCACATGTGTGTGGGAGCATTCGGTGCTATGATGTCTTGTGCCTAGAGGAGCCCAATCATGCCACAAAAGACAATGAATGAACCCTATAATTAACTTCCCTCTCAAAAATGTGCATTTTTGCACACGTCATGCTTTTATGCACATCTTTGATCATTTTTTAAAGCTTCATATTGATTATTCCTTCAATGAAGCCTACGGAGAGGTCGCTTAATGCTATCTCAAAAGTGGAAGGGCTCTTAAATTCAAAAGGTTATCATGGGATTAGTACGTCCATTGTTGTGTAGAAGAACAATGCAAGCGCTCAGGAAGCGGCCCAACCAGTGTCCATGAGTGGACTAAAGACAAGGCACTTTTTGAAGAGGGTTCACTCCAAGGAAAGTAGTGTTACTATTGGAACATCAAAATTTGAAGTTGAATGGGAGTTGTGGAAGGATCTTTGCAAGTATACAACGGACAATGATAGCAATGCAAGTGTTGTGCTTAGTCGACAACATGCTTGGGTGGTATTCAACAAGATAATGAAGATACTACAACTTGCAAGCACAACCAGTGAGCAACGACAAGAATTCCAAAATTTGGTGGTGGAGTTCACAAAGGTAGTCATCCTCATGGGGTGAATCAAACATTACACACTATATGGTGAGTGCGCTGTTCCAACTTGGTCTGTACTATGCTTTAGTTTTGACCATTGATGTATTGTGGATCTATGGGCAACACATCCTCTATTCCCATGTTCCATATTTTATGAACATGTATTGTTCATTGGATATTTGGAGCATGCAAGGTATGGAGAAGTCACACTATCATGCCAGGGGTGTCTACTTCAAGAATACAAGACATGGAGGGGGTTTAGTGTGCTCATGCTATCTTCAAGAAATACTTTTGATCAACCCAACAATCCCAGCCACCTCCCAAGCACCATTGAAAGTCAAAATTCTACAAGAAGCTGCAGAGAGCATATACACAAGGAGCTCAGAGGCACCCACAACATCGACCTCAAAGAGCACAACGATTTTATTGAGCGTTTTCTGAAATTCAGCATTACCTGAAGACAACGTATTTTCTTATTAGGAAAGCACCATTTGCACGGACAAGAAAGTGCTACAAAGCTACAACACAGAGCTTTGGATGTCTGCAATTCCCCTCGAATCAATTCAAGAGGCTGTAGAGGCTTATTTGGTCAGTCTCTTTGAGGACCCGCTCTTATGTGCTATCCATACCAAGTGTGTAACAATCATGGCCAAGGACATGCCACTTGCACATCGCCTAAGGCATGAGTGATACCCTCTGGTCTCAAAACCTCTTTTTGTAAGCAACTATTGTATTGGAATTATGTAAGAAGTATTTGTATGAGTTGAAGCAATCTCCTCGTGCTTCGTATGAGAAAGCTGACACTCATTTGGTCAAACAAGGCTTTTGTAACAGTCCAACAAAAAGCACATTGTATGCCAAGCGTGAGGGTGATGTACTTCTGATTATGGTTCTTTATGTGGATGATTTGTTGATCATTGGTCCCAATGAGAAACATATTTTTGAATCTAAAGCTGATTTGAATGCTACTTTCAAGATGAAAGATTTGGGACTGTTGCATCATTACTTGGGCGTACAATTTAAGCTGTGTGATGGTGGTATTGCCTTGTGTCATAAAAGTTACATAGAGACATTGTTATGTAAGTTTGGACTTGAGGATTGCAAACCTATTGTGTAAGATCCCCAGGAGCTAGAGACCTGGATCCTCCACCCAACCGCCCATACTTATAGGCTCTTAGCCCTAGGATCCCTTGTCCACACTGCTAGCTGGCCCGTGGCCGGGGTCCGTGACCCCCCTTAGGGTAGGTCCCTGCCTGTAGGACCCGTGTCCTGACATTACTGCCCCCTTTGGAAGAGTTTTCGTCCTCGAAAACAGAAGTGGTGGTATCTTCATAAGAACACTAATGTTTTCCACCGTGGCATCCCTCATGGATCCAACGGTTTGTTGAATCGGAACCCGGTTCATTGGGAGGTTCAATGAAATCAAGAATAACATCTTGATTTTCCACATTGTTGTCCCTGTACAACCGTCTTGGTTAACCGACCCATAACCAACATAATGTGAAGACTCCATTTAAAACTCACTTGAGTATGTGAAACGAGTTTTCATAACTAAGAGGTGTCTAAATGCATACCCAGGTTTCAGACTTTCTGAAGGTACTTGAATGTGCACTATAACCTCGGCTCATGTTTCCATGAAAGTACTATGCTGACATACTCATCAGCAGTAACCAAGTCCTTGACTTGCTATGGTTTCTTGCCAGTAGCCAACCTCATCAAAACTGATGAGGTTTCTTGCCAGTAGCCAACCTCATCAAAACTGATGATTAAGGTTGATAACTTGAGAATATTAGGCAGAGACTAAAACTAGCCGTAACATGCCTTTCATCATATGAAGCAAACTCCAAACCAGAAAGGTAACCGATCCAGTTGTTTCGCTTCTTGCTAATGTATGTACTTAGCATATCCTTTAGCATGGTTTACTAACGTATGCACTTTGCATATCCTTTAGCACTAAATAGAATGCTTGTAAGCTGCCCATCCTACGCGGGATGAATAACAACAGTAAGGGTGAGGTACTTCCCCCAACCACTTACAGACAGTCTTCCACGACTGACGATAAACCATGACTCAAACATTGAGTAGCCAGACATATACTCGATATGGAATGGAGACAACCAACTAGGTTGAAAGCAGATTGGAGTTTCAAGCATCCAATCACAAACACCCTTACTTAGCCATCACCGTGTATGGCAGGGTGTAAACTCATACTAAATCTACAAGATAAATTGCACTGACAGTGCAAAAAATTACATAAACAATAAAGTCCATGAATTTGCATGCCGCTCCGAATAAATTTGTGTTAAACACTAGGGCCCATAACACCTAGTGTGCATGCATTTAACACAAACATATCCGAACTGCAATTCCATGACGAGACTTTCCACTATACTTACGTGAAAATCTTGCAACAAAAGTTGGACCATAATAGAATGTGACAACCCGGTCACACCTAGGAACCAACCATGAGACCTTCTCATGAACGTAGCATACTTTGCTATATGTAGAAACAAACCTCCGTTAAGGTGGTTTCACAGCACTTGTAATCACAACAAGTTTGTACTTAGTACCCGACAATTTTTGGCCACTGAAATTGTACCTGATATTTTGTGCTTTGAATGGTCTAATGAACGGATGCGACCAGCACCTAGGGACTTTGTCGCGACACATCATTAAGAATTGGGCGCCAGTGTTAGTCCCAGAGACTCATATTCTCCACATGTGGAATATGTCTCAAGTAAGGATGTAAGGAAAAGTGACATCCATCAAGTACGAGCTATACTTGTGTGTGGAGGTAATTGATAACACTCTGTGACAAGAGTGAGAGGGACCCTCATTATCATGCTCCACACTGGCTAAACCGAACTCCTTGAGTTCCTAGACCATGTTGTATCCCATGTGACAACATGTGCCAAATCGAACCCTACAAGTAGGTTTGTAACATCATAAGGCAGAAAGGTAGATTGAACACTTGGTCCAAAATACTTTGTGCCGAAATGCCCATGGCATGGCTCTGTAACATTCAAGCGTGCTTATACGTCTTGAAAAAAAAACCAAGCAAAGCATACAAAAAATTGGAATAACACCAAATCAATAGATGTGTACCTGGAGATTTGAACGTAATGTTCACTGACTCGTATGCAAACGGAGAGGAGCACATCTCCTACCTGAACAAACAAACAATATTGCACTGGGAACCGTGGGTGTTGCCTTCACAATCCAACCCCTTTGGTTAAAATCTACGTAGTCAAACCCCTTGGTAAGACGCTTCGTAGAAACTGCTCAAGTAGCAGTTAACGGTAACCAACATAGTTAACCGTGTAGGTTGATTGGAATCAACTTGAAAACTATGTTCGTCTGCTACCGCGTGGTAGATTGCGGAATTCTTTCCTTGAAAGTATAACTGGGAGAGATCAATTGTGATCCTCAATGCAGATCGAACTGTGATCCTTAATGCCTATGGGGTGATGTAGCACTCACCTGTCGGGTCTTACCCCAAAACACTATGTCCATAGACACTCCGTAGTGCTATAGAGAGAGCAGGAGACCCACACAAGTGAACTACCGATCTATTATGGACAGCCATGCTATCACAAATGATGGCTGTGTCTATACTCCATGGTAGAGAGCAGCTGGTGTGAGTTTAAGATTTATCAAAAACTCAAATTGAGTGTCGCACTGAAAACATGTAGGGGAAAAATTGACAGTGTCAACATCCGTAATGACAAGACGCTTGCTTGTCCATTAACGGTGATGTATACTTCCTTGGGTATGGCTTGAAAACAATCACCCAAAGGATGCCAATAGTTGGGTCTTACCCTTCTCCTGTCATCGGCTCTTAGCCTGTTTGGCTCATAGCCCTTATGCAAAATAGTGTTCAATCGACGAACCGATGAAGAATAATTTGAGTAGCATCTTAGCTACGTACTAGCTGTGAGTTAGAGCACCTTGGCTGAAGCTGACTCACGAGCAAAATATGTAGCAAAAGCGTAGGCTCGGCTGAGTAACTTTTCGTAAATTTCTAGTGTGTGTGTGCCCAATATTTGTGCTCTTAGACATCTTATGCCTGACTGGCAGCTTATCCTATAAGCATGCAATAATTGGCCTGTATAATGCTCTCATCACGAGAGGGGACAGAAAACACAAGCCACAGCTTAACCTCTTACCATGTATGGGGTCGTGACTTTAGAAAAATGACTTAAAATGGCACTTTGCCTGTGAAATATGTCGTAGATTTAGGTTCCAATTAGTGGTAGTGTGCATTCACCATCTCAGCCATGGCGACCACATAGTGTCAAAGATGTGTGCCATTATCATCTATCTGAAGTACTCAATGGATAATAAATTGGCACATACGAGAAGCCGTGCTTCACACGAAGTCCGACAAAGCAGTTTGCTTTGTACAACGGCTGCTTATGGAGTCTATCAAGCACTTTGCTTCGCCCAACAGAGAGAGATTCTCCAAAATAAAAAATAAAACATAGACAAGAACAAACATAACTTGAAATGTACTAACCTTGTCTCCCACTTGTGGCGAGGGTTTTGGTAGTGCACTCGAATCCAGCGCATAGAGTGAAGCCTTCTCAAAATGTTATAGAAAATTGGCCTTGCCAAATCCGGAAGCGTATTGAGATCCAAAGAATTTCTCAATACTGATAGAGACAGCATCTATAGCTAAACTATCAAGAGAGTGTCAAGTATTGCCAAACACATTTCTTGTAACCACTGCCCTTGGCATTGGAAGGTGTAGCACAGTTGGTGATGCCCATCTGCGTCATGTATAGTGTTTTTGCCCATATTGTGGCAAGTTATAAATACTATGGAGTGACCATGCACCCAATGCATATTCATAGGTATGAAGCTTTTCTCGTGAAAACCTTTCTTTTGTCATGATTTTGAGTGGCTTATCTCTTCCTCGACATTAGGTTAGAGATACAAGCGTCAACGTTATGAAAACTGGAAGACAACAAGTTTTGACCCAAGCCTTGCTCGTGGTGGCCGCATACAGAGTCCTACTGTTGCCCGTTACTGCTGGCATGCACGATCAAGACTAGCAAGAAGCCTTGCTTGTGTATCCAAATAACATTTGTTGATTTCCATTGATAGATTCCTGTAAAAGAACCGCACATATCGATTAAAAAACCAACTTGAAAGAAATAGAATACCTCATGACCATGTGGAGATTGCCATGCAGGGAGTTGTGATTCCCTTATCAAAAACTCCACTCGATGGCCATATAATGGATGTGTTCGTGGTGGCCTGAAATCCGTTTGATGGCGCATAACCCTTGTAGTCGAACAATATCCCAAGTTTCTGTCCGCTGCTTTCCATAATCTTTGGAAACTTATTGCAATAAAACTTGAATGGGTTATCAAAACCATGGCAAAAATTGCAGAGCTTTTGCAGAAAAATATTGAGTATGCTCCCACGTTGCATGCATGCGGCTGAGAACGAGCTCACTTGGGAGCTAAAGCCATGGCGTTCGTCCTGACCGTGCTGCTGCAGGCGGTTGAAAGCTTGCAGCCAGTGGGAGTGGCCCCTTAGGGTGCTTTAGGGCACTTTTAGGGCGCCCAATTTGAACAAAACAAAAAAAAGAACTGAAAATAGCTTCCACAGCTATGGCGGCCGCTGCGCAGAGGCAAGGGAGACGATCATGCATGCCACAAGGCCTGGCTCAAAATGCTGTCGAAACGCGTTTTGTTCTCCTGCTCAAAGCGCACCCTTCAAGCCCGTAACTTCGCAATTCCATGCAGGTCCAAGTCGGCCTTCCTCCTCCCTTAAGCTGGCGTGCCCACGGCTCTCAACTGTTAAGGGCTCTTGCCCACGGCCTGTTTTGGCTTCTTGAGCCCGCCATGGAAGCTCTCATGTAAGAGGTTACTCCTACGGCTTCGGCCCCCTCCATGCACGCCCTTCAGTTGAAGGGGAGAGGGATCATGCAAGCCCTGCCACTTCCCTTTCCCCCTCCTCCATGGATGCCTTCAACCTTGAGCTCTGATACCAATGTAAGATCCCCAGGAGCTAGAGACCTGGATCCTCCACCCAACCGCCCATACTTATAGGCTCTTAGCCCTAGGATCCCCTGTCAACACTGCTAGCTGGCCCGTGGCTGGGGTCCGTGACCCCCCCTTAGGGTAGGGCCCTGCCCGTAGGACCCGTGTCCTGACATATTGCCACTCCCATGGAAATAGGTTTGAAGTTGAGTCTACATGATGCTGGTGATCCTGTTGATGTCACTCTTTACCAAACTACTGTTGGCTGCCTCATTTATGTATGCAACATGAGGTCATATATTCAGTTTGCAGTCTCACATGTCAGTAGATTTATGCATAGCCCAGGGTCCAAGCATTGATAGGTAGTCAAGAGGATTTTTTGCTACTTGAGTGGCACTTTGCATCTTGGATTGTTTTATCCCAAGGGGGGATCATTTTTGCTAGGTTTACATGCTTTTTTAGGCTCAGATTTGGCTGGTTGTTATGACACGCGAGTGTCCACAAGTGGTTTTTGTTTCATGCTTGGAAGTTCATGTATTTCATGGTTGAGCAAGAAGCAACCTACTATGGCCACTTCCAGTTGTGAGGCTAAGTACAAGAAAGTCTCCATAGCTACAATTGAGTGTGTATGGCTTAGATGCCTTATGCCTAATTTGGGTGTGGGTGTTGGACAAGACATTGCCAACATCATCTACACTGACATTCAAAGTGCATTGGCAATTGCAATGAACCCAATTTCTCATGCTTGCACAAAGAACATTGAGGTGCATCAACACTATGTGAAGGAGAGGCTCTCAGTAGGAGAGATAAGCTTGGCTTATGTGCCAACACAGGACAACCTTGCGGATCTTTTCACAAAGGCATTGTCTCGTGAGAAGTTCAAAGATTTCCGCAAAGCTTTGGGCTTGCTCCCCTTTGTGGACAGATCTTGTCCTCAAGGAATGGCACTTCCCTTTACTCTTCGTGCTAGCCCTTGTTCATCACATCACTCCCAGGGGGGGATTGTTACCATATACATGTGGTAGTGAAGTGTGTGAACACACTAGGACCGTCAAGGCATTTTTCCCCTCTTCAAGAGGTTTTTGTCCCCTGTGCATTTATATACGCCCATCACTCTAGGGCTATCTATCTTTCCATTGCACACTAAGTAATATACTCTCTATTGTGTGCCTTGAGCTTACTTTGTCTTCTCCAAGATGTGTGTGTTTTTGTGCAACCCTAGTTCCAACAATAAATTGATTCATGAGGCAACCATAGTATGGTGTATGACTGCAGAGATGGTCCTAGGCCGTTGAGAGTTGACATACTCGGCCATACCTTCAAAAAGTGCATCACAAAACTATTGGTTTTGTCTTGAAAAGTCTATCTTTTTGTAGATAGTGGCTTTGAGATATAAATCCCAAAAAATTTCCACATACTTGTGGATAGACTCGTAGGGAGACAGTTTCAAGCTTCGCCTTTTGGTGAGAGCTTTGTCTTTGGCATCGCTTGCAAGAAACTGCTTCATTATGGAATCTCTTTGGGTTTTCCATGTTTTTGGAGCTTCATCATTAGCTTGTAGGCTAGTCCACCATTGCGTGACACAACTTTGAAAATGCATAGCTACATGTCATAGCTTGAGGACTCCGCGAAGCCTTCATCTCCAAAGGTTGCATCAAAATGTTAGTAAAGACTAAAACTTTGTCCATGGCACCAAAGGTACCATCATCGGTAAGAAAAGAGATGTTATTTCCTCCCTCCTTGAACTTCTTGAGCTTGTTGGACCTTTTCCAAGTAGCATAGGATGTTTGATGGCCTCTCCTCGTGGGTTCTTTGGGGAAAAATAACCTCTACTTTCATCGGAAGAGGAGGAAGTTGATGAAGATGGAGAAAAGGGTGACCTCTTTCTCTCATTTTTCTTCCTTTGATTCCTCTCTTCCCTTTTGAGATTACAATGAGGAGGAGTATGCGGGGATCTTTTCCTCTTGGGAAGAGTTTGGAGATCTTTGATCTTGCCGTCTTTGTGGAGCGACATCTTTCGAAGTGTTTGATGATTCACTTCTATCTTTGTCCTTAGGTAAGGACTCTACATTTGAAGCATGCCCTCTCCTTTTGAAAGGAGGTGCATCCTCAAGTGGACATCAAGGACCTTTGTATGTATCCTTGTCTTCTCTCACAGGAGAGAGCCTTCTTTTGGAAGTTCCTACAAGAGACCTCATAGGTACTGTCTCTTCTTGGGGA
The DNA here is from genome assembly GCF_014529385.1 of Adiantum capillus-veneris. Taxonomy (NCBI): domain Eukaryota; kingdom Viridiplantae; phylum Streptophyta; class Polypodiopsida; order Polypodiales; family Pteridaceae; genus Adiantum; species Adiantum capillus-veneris. The sequence continues at coordinate 32,564,018 of NC_140947.1, forward strand.
GTTTAGAGAATCCCATGGGTGCAAAGTTGTTGGTAAACTTCACCTTGTAGGGCACGGTTGCCTATAGCTTGTTGTTGCCTAGCGACAAGAGAAATTAAAGCATAGGGCCATCATTAGTAGCACTTTCATTTGAAAAATCAAAGTTATTAATATTCATCCTACTCTCTTTATGATTGTCAGCCATGCTAAAAGAATTTATGTGTATGCTAACTTATTCTTTAAAAACTTCAAAGCCCTAGTTGCTACTCCTCTTAGCTCTTGAAAATTAGCACTCAAGCATCCACATTGTGAAAAACTTAAGGACCTCTCTTTTTAAGAAAGAAAAGAAAAACCAATAGCTCTGATACCAATGTAATGGAATTAAGCTAATAACTTCGTGTGTCACAAAAATAGGTTAGCCATAGTGATATTTTCATTAAGAAGATTCCTAATGGAGATAGAGAGAGTTCTAGGTTGGAGATAGCACAACAATTTACACATTCCTAATTAACATGGCATGAGCAATAACTTGCAAAAGAGAGAGAAATAGAGAAATTGACAACAGTTGAGGACATGATTTACTTGGAGCCGGTCACCCCTCCAATAGGATTTTGTATTATAGGTTCTCCCTTGAAGAGAGACTTGGTACAATACAATATTTGTGTTCCTTAAGACCTCTTTGGTTCCATGAAGACAGAGAGATTGATAATAATTTCTTAAAGCATAACTCTTGGTTGGATTTTCATTCCATAGCCAAGGGGTGTTGGTGTAGGCTCTCCACTTCTCAATATTGGAGAAGGTTCATGCACCAAACCTATGCTTAAAACACCAATTAATCTACTTTCAATAAACAAGAACTTGTCCCTGACCTCAATCCCAAGACCTCAAAGCTAAGGTGGAGAGAGCTAGTAGGGAGTGAGGAATATGAAGAGAAGAAGATGTATCTCTATGAGAAAGAAGTAGTCTCCTCACATATAATCACTCTTAGAGCATAGCTTAGCATAGTGATAATGAAGATGGAGAGATTGATAAGAATTTCTTAAAGCATAACTCTTGGTTGGATTTTCATTCCATAGCCAAGGGGTGTTGGTGTAGGCTCTCCACTTCTCAATATTGGAGAAGGAGACGACTTGTGTGCACAACACACAATGCGGGAATGTGTGTGTGTCTTGGGGAGTACATGAGAGAGAGAGAGAGAGAGAGAGAGAGAGAGAGAGAGAGAGAGGATTCAATTTTGCTACTTTACTCTTGCTACAAGCCTATTGGCTTAAGCCTTGGGATAGCCAATGAATGTCTCTAGTCATAACAAGCAAGCGGTGTAGCATGTGCACAAGTGTCCTCCTTACGCCATTTGAGAGAAAGATTTTAAATTTTTAGCATTTGGACAAGTGTCCTCCTTTCCCCATTTGAGAGAAAGATCTTAATTATTTAATTTGTAGCATTTGGACAAGTTTCTTCCTTTCCCCCTTAGAGAGAAAGAATTTAATTATTTGATTGAATCTAAATTCTCATTGGACCTCCCTATAGGTCATTCAATAGGATTCTGTCACAATATGAGGGCAATATTGCTATGGGATTGACATGTTTCCTTTATGCCCCTTGTGGCTTGGGTGTCTCTTGGTGAGTGTGTGTGGGGTGTTGCATTTGGACAAATGTCCTCCTTTATGGGAAACATGTTGACCCAAAATCCTCAAGCTCCTTAGTCCATAAGCACCTCAACCACCTTAGTCAATAGGCACCTCATGTCATAATAACTAATATCTAATTATCCTAAATGATTTTCTCATGTTAAACTGATCATTTAATATGGAGAAGTGTCAGGGGAGAAAAAGCTAGAATATTGGTTAAGCTAGCAAACCGGCCACAATAGGGATCCAAAGGGGGGGCCATCTGCAAAAGAGCAAGGTGCAAAAATGGGCTTTAAAGACCCTAAGGTTTAGCCCATTAAGACTTTCAAAATGCTAAGGTTCCAAAATTCAAAGGTTGTGTCCAAAAGTCAAACACTAGGGAAATTGGATGCTTTGTGTGTGTACCAAAAAGTCTTCACAACTCCTACAAAGGAGGGGGCGAGCCTTGCAAGTAGGGGAAGAGACAGAAAAACACACACACACACACACACACACACACACACACACACACACACACACACACACACACACACACACACAAACAAAAACACACAAAATCTCCCTTTACACAAAGGGAATGAGGGACACATGTTAGCTCCCTAGCCTAGATGCCCACAAGGTGTACTCAAATCCTATGGATGGCCATGGAGGTCGACCAATGAGAATTAGACTAGAGTAAATCTAGTTTAATTAATTTAAAAACACCTAATAAAAGAACCAATAAGAATTCAGTTCTCTAGAAGACTATTGGACAGTTTCCCAAGGGTCCAATCTCGAGGGGTTCACTATGTGTAAAACTACCATATCACGTGCGTTCAAGACATGTTTGTAAAACCCCTTATCTGTAAGTTTTTTTCAAATTTGAAAAAATAATGTCCTTCTGTATATATATTTCTGTAAGTTTCAAGAATTTTAAATACCCTTCTGTTGAACTCACGTGATAGGTTACATTTTTCTTAGGTGACCTCCCCGGGGGTCCAATGAGCATTTAACAACCCAATGGCTTGCCTAATTCCTATTGGCCAGGAGACAAAGGGGTCCAATGAGAGTTTAGTTGCATTAATCAATTACCTAAAGCTCTCAAAAAAGGGGAAAGGAGGACACATGTCAGAAGGCTATCACTTATGCTCCTTAAATCCTATTGGCTAAGCTTGGAGAGGTCCGATGAGGTGGTAGCATGACCAAATAGCAAGAGGGGTCTCGACCAAGGGAGAGAGGGGGACTGAGTTTTTAAAGGAATTATCTCACACACTCACACAGAAGCTCATGTGTGAAGCAGGAAGACTCTCTCTCTCTCTCTCTCTCTCTCTCTCCTTCTCAAGATTTAATGGACAGCTTATCACCTACTCCAAGCTTGTGAGAAGGAAGGCCTACACCAACAACTCTTAGCTTTGTGATGCATATCCAACCAAGAGCCAAGCTTCAATGCATGCTCATCTCCTCTACCATGCTAATTACTAAGCTATGCTATTCTAATATGAGTGATTATGTGAGGAGTTTTATATCTTTCTCGTAAGACTACTCCTTGTTCCTCTCAATCTACTCTCATACCCCGCTAGCTCTCACCATCTTTGAAGGTGTGTGAGGTCTTGGGTCTGAGACCGTGAGGGAATTGATGTTGTGTTTTATAAGTGTTTTGCATAGTGCTTGAAGCTTCCATCTTCATTGCACTAGCTAGTATTGAAGGAACACAAAGAATTGTATTTTGTAAAATGTCTCTCTTGATGGGAGAAACCTATAATACAAAGCCTTTTGGAGGGGGGACCGGCTCCATGTAAATCCGGTCCTCAAGTGTTGTCAATAGCTTAATTTCTCTCGATTTTGAAGTATTGTTCATGCTATCTAACTAGGTGTTATGCTTTTTGTTGCTCGCTCCACCCAAGCACTCTTGTTATTCTCATTAGGAATCTATTCTAATGAAATGCTCACTATATTGTTCATGCTATTTTCCGCTACACACAAGTTACCAGGCCATTAAATGTTACACCTCAAGCATCTTAGTCAGTAGGCACCTAAAGAACCTTAGTCACCTGAAGCACGTGAAGCACCTTAGTCAACTGAAGCACCTCGAGTTCAACCCTAACTTGCATAAGGTCTAAAGTACATAATGGTCCTAGGTCTAAGGAATTTTAACACTAACCTTTGAAGTCTTTAATGAAGATAACCCTAAGGTCTTTTAAGCTCCATTAGATGCACGTTGCTCTTTGATAGACTATCTCCTTTTGGACCCCTATTGAGATGTAACCATGTCTCCTCTTGGTCCCTTGCTAAGATACGTCTAGAAGCACTTATTGCACATTGAGTCTTTGGTAGACCACCTCCTTTTGGAACCCTATTAAGATGCAACCATCTCTCCTTTTGTTCCCTTGCTGAGATAGGTCTAGAAGCACATATCTATATCCTAACTCTTGTTCCCCTTGTATCTTCCCATACTAAATGATCAGTTTAACATGAGAAAATCATTTGATAAAGGTAGATATTAGATTTTATGACAGTTTCCCCATCAAAAGAGAGTCAGAAACCTCAGCCATAATGGGTAACATATCACTATAACCATAAGAAACATCTATCTCAAGACATAAAGGTGTTGGACTTTTTGCTTGATTCCACTATCAACAAGTTTTCTAGACTTCTTATTACATCCCTGTACATTAGGATGGGCACCAGAGCTATGTTTGACCATCTATCTAGAAGCATTTATTGCACATTGCTCTTTGGTAGACCATCTCCTTTTGGACCCCTATTGAGATGCAACCATCTCTCGTTTTGTTCCCTTGCTGAGATAGGTCTAGAAGCACATATCTATATCCTAACTCTTGTTCCCCTTATATCTTCCCATGTTAAATGATCAGTTTAATATGAGAAAATCATTTGGTAAACTTAGATATTAGATTTTATGACAGTTTCCCCATCAAAAGAGAGTCAAAAACCTCAGCCATAATGGGTTATATGTCACTATAACCATAAGAAACATCTATCTCAAGACATAATGGTGTTGGCCCGTTTTCTTGATTCCACTATCAACAAGTTCTCTAGACTTCTTATTACATCCCTATACATTAGGATGGGCACTAGAGCTATGTTTGACCATCTATGAATATGGCCCTAGGTTTAGGGTAGTTAAGGAATCCTATAAATAGGACCCTAGGCTCATTAGTGGGCTATTTGGTGTGATCACCACACTTAGACTCTAGGCCCTTGGCAAGCTCTCACACCCATATCAATGTTGGATTGGTGGTATAGGACACCAACCTTGTTGTGTGAGGCTAGCCCACTAGTGGGCTACATGCCCCTAAGCTCGAGGGTGAGTCCGAATTGGCTATATGGCTGGGAGGTGAGCTTGATGTCCACTCTCTACGTTCATGTATATGTGAGTATGGCTTGTGTCATGTCAAATTCGGCAAGGGATTGCTAGCCCATCAACACTTCATGAAAATCACATAAATTAGCAATCGGCCTTCTTCAGTATAATTGAAGACATCATTTTTGCTTAGCATAAGGTTTTAAGGTCTCACCTCATTTTGGGCGTGCAGGTATTTCGTTAGAATCATCCTCTTCCTCCTCTTCACAACTCAGTCCAACGGGAGAGCCTCCGCTTTTGTTTTTTTAGGGCGGGCATCCATCGTAGGAATTCAGAATTGGAAAGAGCCCATGTAGGACCTCACGATTGTGGAAAAATCAAAAGTTCAAAGACCTTAGAGAGGAAATCATATGTTGTGTTCATTTTCTAAAAGTTGGGACTCCTTCGACAATCTTTGTATGGAATCTGATGGGTTATTGTTAGATTTCTTTTATTTTAGAGCTAGTAGAGTAGAAAGACCATAATAAATAGTATGCGCTTATATTAGTGAGAGCCTTTTGTTTTGGAGCTTAGGATTAACGGGTGACAGCAAGGCCGAAGATGAAGAGATGGCCTTGCAGAATTTCATGAGCACAACCTATACCGCCTCAATTGCACTTGTCTTATATATATATATATATATATATATTGTGTGTGTGTGTCTGTGTGTGTGTGCGCGTGCACGTGCACGCGCGCTTCGAGTGTGTTGGAAGTGAAAACTGGTCGAAGTTTTGATTCTAGGCCCTTGACAAGCTCTCACACCCATATCAATGTTGGCTTGGTGGTATAGGACGCCAACCCTTGTGGTAGAGGCTAGCCCACTAGCTACAGGCTCCTAGGATCGGGGGTGAGCCCATATTGGCTATATGGATGGGAGGTGAGCTTGATGTCCGCTCTCTATGTTCATATATATATGTGAGTATGACTTGTGTCATGTTAGATTCGACGAGGGATTGCTGGCCCATTAACACCTCGTCACATAAATTAACAGTCGGCCCTTCTTCAGTACAAATGAAGACACCATTTTCCTTAGCATAAGATGTGAATTTTTTTTGTTAGAATCATCATTTGCCTTGTCAACCTCTTCACAACTCACTCGGGCGGGAGAGAGCCTCTGCTTTTGTTTTTTAGGGCAGGTGTCCATCGTAGGAATTCAAAAAAGGAAAGTGCCAACGTAGGGCCTCCCAATCCCAGAAAATTAGTTTGTAAAGAGATACTTTCAAAGACCTTGAAGAGGAAAAACATAAGTTGTGTTCGTTGTCTTATAGCTGGAAGTTGGAACTAGAAAGGACTCCTTCGACAAGCAATTAGCGAAACTTGAACTGGCTTCTTCGGCCACAATGAGTATTAGCTATTGGGGTTGAAAAACAAGGCACACATACCATTTCAGGGATGTAATAAGGGAGCTTTAAGATGGAAATGATGATAGTGACGAAAAAGAGAGATCCGCATTGCAATGCCTCTTTGAGCAAAGCGCTGCTAGAGATTATTGATGCGTCCGCATGGACACTTGCATGGAATCTCATGGGTTATGGTTATATTTCTTTTATTTTAGAGGTAGTAGTAGAAAGAAAGACAATAAATAGTATGCGCTTATATTAGTGAGCACCTTTTTTTTGCAGAGCTTAGGAGTAACGGGTGACGGCAAGGCGGAAGATGAAGAGGCGAGCATGACCTATAACACCCCACCTGCACTTGTCTTATATCTTATATATACTTGCGTGCTTACTGCTTCTCTCTCTCTCTCTCTCTCTCTCTCTCTCTCTCTCTCACACACACACACACACACACACACACACATTCATCCAAAGCACCACCGGGACGTGATCTGCTTGCAACGCATGCGTCTTGGAAGCACGCATGGTGGACACGAACCTCGCGAGGCTGAAGACAAGGTGCAAGAGGCGGGGCTTGACTACCTGATGTCACTGGCCAGAGACACACATCGTCCCGACTCTCCATTCCAACACACAATGGCAGCAGCTTATTAAACGCTTCCACAAATATGCAGAGGACCCAGTATACTGTTGTCTAGTTAGAATGCCTATGTCGTCGCCGTTGAGCATGTGGGAGATGCATGCGTGGGCATCACTCAACAGGTTGCGGCAGATGCTAGACCGAATTGATTACTTGCCATCCCACCTGGCGACCGGAGCTTTGGAGCTCCTTTGCCTCACTCCAGAGTACTTCCGATCCTACAGTTGTCCTAAGGACAAGAGGGACGAGATGTTAGCAACATTGCCTCTGTTGCCAAGTTGTCGCACTGTTGACTCTCCGCCACAACGACAACCAATGTCGTGGGATTGACTAGTGGAGACAAATCCATAATTGATGCCCTTGTGAACCTTAAGAAGAGGCTCAACAACAAGTTGCAGCCGGTCAAGGCTAAGGCCACTCCGCCTGCGCTGCTAGTACTGCCTCCTTTGCAAGCTCAGCAAGATATACATGTAGCTGGGTCAAGAGTCAAGACCATACATGATACTCCCCTCGATGTTCCCATGCCGCTATTAGCACCCCCACCTTATACCCGAGTGGTGAACGACTCTCAATCCAACATTGCAAGCGCTTCGTTCTTAGCATTTGAATACAAACCTGAACTCCAAAAGTGATCAAGGTGTACATGAGAGCATGTGTGTGCACACACCAAGTATAAATGTGCTAGTGTGTATTGTTCTTATATGCATGTGTAGGTGTCCAATGCCATGGGTGCACGTGCATATTGTGTGCATGCCTGCATGGATTCATTATCAACACTCATATCTTATGTAATCATCAGAGCTGGTTAAACGGCATATTACTAATCACCTTTGCCTTGCCATAGGAAATGCTTCGATCTAGGCATGACTGATGAAGCCAAGCAGCTGGGCACCATTGAATTAGTACTCTAGATTGCTAAGAAGCTGGACTTGCAGTGCCGAGTGTCATAAGTGGTAGTAGTCACCATGTATGCCGTGCTAAGAAGCTAGACTTGCACTGTTGACAATCATTAGTGGCAATAGCTGCCATGTATATGGTGCACAATTTGGAATCCTAACTCAATGGTGGCATGCTTGACTTCATTGAGTAATGCCTAGATCGGCCAGAATATCTTCTATCCTAAGTCAAAGGTAAGTGGACTAGATAATTAAATAAGATCTGAGTATTGATAACAAATTCTTGGAAGCATGTACGCACATACACACAACACACACCATGACATTGGACACTGACACATGCATATAGGAACAATACACACTCGCACACATGTATAATTGGTGTGTGCACACGTATACTCTCATGTACACTGCGGTCATCTACGAAGGTCATGCTTGTATTCAGACAATAAAGATGGAGAGATTGCAGCGATGGCTTGAGAATCATCCACTGCTCGTGTATAAGGTGGGGTGGCTAATGGCGGCTAGAGAGTATCGAGGGCCTTGACCTTGCTGCATATCTTACCGAGTTTGCAAAGGAGGAGGTTCTAGTAGTGGAGGCAGAGGGGCCTCATCCTTGAGTTGATGTAGCTTGTTGCTGAGCCTCCTCTTAAGGTCGAAAAGGGCATCAATTATGGCTTTGTCTCCGTTAGCTAAGCCTACAACATCATATACCGTTTTGATGGAGACGCAATGCTGGTAGCAAGTGGACGCAATGCTGGTAGCGTCACATACCTCTTGTACTTAAGAACAATTGTAGGGTAGAAAGTGCTTTGGAGTGAGTTGAAAGAGATCCAAAGCCTTGGTTTCAAGGAGGGACGGTAGATAATCGATTTGGTCCAGCATGTCCCACAAGCCAATTGATTGTTGCTCTCTACCACATGATCATTGACGACAACATAGACATGTCCAACTGGGCAAGTATCTACAGGGCAGATTTGACCTAAGTATTTTTGGTCTTGAATGCACCCTAGAGCTTAGCAATGATGCCCCAACACCCTCCTATGCATAAAACACATTTTTGTTATGTAAATCTTGAGCTATGAGCAGGTTTAGAAGGAGGTTCGCCACAACAAAAACACAATTTCACCATGAGGAACTTACAATGTTGCAAAGAGCTTTCACCTTTGAACGTAATGAAGCAGAAAATGTTCTAGACAAACAATTTGCGAGGGAGTATTGAGAAAGAAGAAGGAGAGTACATAGTGCTATGCAAAAACATCATACACTTTTTATCCGAATAAAAATTACAATGACTTCAAAGTATTTACAAAATCTGCCTTGTCATCCTCTTCACAACTCACTCCAGCGGGAGAGAGCCTTTGCTTTTGATTTTTAGAGTGGATATCCATCATAGGAATTCAAAATTGGAAAGTGTCCATGTAGGGCCTCCCAATCTCAGAAAAATCAAGAGTCATTAGTTTGTAAAGAGATGCTTTCAAAGACCTTAGAGAGGAAAATCATAAGTTGTGCTCGTTTTCTTATAGTAGATGGAAGGTGGAACTAGAAAGGACTCCTTCCATAGCAATTAGCAAAACTTGAATGGGCTTCTCCGACCACAATGAGTGTTCGCTAGTGGGGTTGAGAAACAAGGCACATAGACCATTTCATGGCTGCAATGAGGGAGCTTTAAGATGGAAATGATAGTGATGAAGAGGGGATGGGTACAAGATTGTGAAGAGAGAGAGAGAGAGAGAGAGAGAGAGAGAGAGAGAGAGAGAGAGAGAGAGAGAGAGAGAGAGAGATTCACATTTCAATGCCTCTTTGAGCAAAACATTGCTAGAGATTATTGATGCATACGCACGAACACTTGCATGATATCTCATGGTTTACTGTTAGATTTCTTTTATTTTAGAGCCAGTGTAGAAAGACCATCTATATTCTTTATGAATGAGGCTCAAAATCAGGCTGCCACATGTCTTCAAAAGCGGATTCCAACTCAAAATCTATACTCTTTATGAATGAGGCTCAAATATTTAGAGGATGATGCTCATATGTTTAGGTGAGGTGAGTTGAGGAGCCAACGTTGCAAGAAAAGGCGAGGTGAACTGAGAAGCCAACATTGCAAGAAAAAAAGAAAACTCTATCACTGACCCTTCAACTCACCTTGCATGCTATGCTATGCTAAGCTATCTATACTATATAGTAAGGAGATTGGTTTTCCAATGCCACGTGTCAAAGTTTGCTGCATCCGGTGAGTTCTGGTTTATATGAGTGCGGGGGAGAGGGGGAGAGAGAGAGGCCGCCGAAGGCAGCCGGCCGTACTATATGAATGAAATGGGTCACTGTTGCTAGCTTACGAGGTTGTTGCAAGGTGAGATGGATACTGACTCTCTCTCTACGACTTGGCTCTCTCCTCCCACACACATACGTCGTTGCCACAATAGAGAGCTAATGTTATTTTTGATTTGAAGATACTCTGGACAATGCCCCAATGTCTTGAGGATTGTTGTAGCTCCTAGGCAGTTCTCTCCATTGCAACCAAAAGGTTCTACGTTGGAGCTGCCCAAGATCTCTCTCTCTCTCTCTCTCTCTCTCTCTCTCTCTCTCTCTCTCTCTCTCTCTCTCTCTCTCTTTGTGCTTCATGCTCGGCCAGCTTTTGGTATGTCATGAAGCGCCCTAAAAATGGGCTAGCAATTGAGGGCAAGGCGGTACTGCTCTATGAGGGGGTTATCATTGTTGCTGTGTACTCAGGGGGTGTAGAATTGGAGCAAGGGTTCCTGTGGACATTGAGAAGGGGCCATGGAAGCTGCCCTACAACACACTGCTCTGCAACATGGTGTGCCCAGGCTGCAATATGATGTGCCCACCCGCTCAAGCACGGCATGTTGCAGGCGATGCCAACCATCACAAGAACTTCATAACAAATTCCCACAAGGGAAAGGAGACTCTTTTCCTACCATTATTTCAATATAGAAATGGAAAAGCATAGCGATTTGTATTTTCCAATCAAGAAAAAAAAATGGTTTCATAAATTCCATGTTGAAAAAGTTGAGTGTGTTTTCTCTAATGTAAAAATCTAATGGGAATTTTCACCATTTAGAAATGACACATTTTTCATGGTAGGATTATTATTTACATGTAAAAATGACACATTTCCACGAAGGAAAACAACTTGGAAAAGTTCACCATTTGGAAATCCGACTTTTCCAAGATGGAAAAAATGGGGATAAAAGGATTTCACATGTGGAAATCTTACTTTTTCAAGATGGAAAAAATGTGGATAAGAGATTTTTACATGAGAAAAAGTTCCATGTAGAAATGTTTACAAATTAAGAATATAGTCCTTCGGATATTTCATGTGTAAATTTATTTGGCATTGAGTTTTAACACCTACTTAACTAATATATTAGTACTATTGTTTAAACAATACCTACTACATTACATTACAAAAAAAAGGTGTTTCCATCCCTTTGTTGAGTAAACCCACTAAAGAAATTGAATATCACTTTGAGATACCTTTCATTAAAAACGAATCATAATTTATACCGTGTACTTACATGTACTTGAGAATACACATACTCAAGTAATCTAAGTAAAGTAGTTGAATAACATGACTTTGGGGTATCTATCAATAGTAGTTATTCATTATCCACATCGTGTACTTACATGTACTTGAGAATACACCTACTCAATAAAAAAGTTAAAGATCGTTATGCATCCTTTTAAGTTATGACTAGTACGGTTGGCGGGCCTCTCTCTCTCTCTTTCTCTCTCTCTCTCAATTGTGTGCTCGGAGGCGCATGAAGCACTGCCAGATGAAGGAGTGCTCGCCACGTGTTTGGGGGGGGGGGGGGGGGGGGGGGGGGGAGGGGGGGTGAGGGCACCCTCCCCCTTTTATAATAGTATACATTGTTTCAATTGGTTAGAAAACTAAAAATATAGTTTTTAAAAGACTCTTCAAATAAAGACACACTTTATGCAGAATGCAGCAAACACCTAACGTAATGATTGAGAAAAAGTGAAAATACCATAAAAACTTTAGAGATTCAGTGATTGAAAAAGGGGTCTTAAGTGAAAATGCCATAAAAAATTTAGAGATTCAATGATTGAAAAAGGGGTCTTAACTGAAAATTCCATAAACATTTTAGGGATTCAATGTAGCAAAACTTTCAGTCTTTCTCTACCAGAGTTGAGCTCAAATGCTGGAGCGATAAGAAATCCTTCATTTAGGCATTTTGTTGCTAATTATCCAATCTACATAACATTTCAAGAGATCTTCCGGCTTTATTTTGCTTGTGCACAGTCGAAAGTGCGCCTTGTGTATCGTTTTGAGATCTTTGATTGTTGGCCACAATCGACCATACATATTGTCAACGTCATCCACATTCATAGCGCTCATTGCCATCTCCTCCATTTGATCATTGCTTAGTAGGGTGCCAATCACCACCTTAATCAACCAAAAAATAAAAGATTCAAAACCTAACCATTCACTTAAAGTGCATGCAAGTAATAAACTCAATTAACATGATCAACATTCACTATTCTTGATCAATAAATCATCTCTTTTTCACAACTATCATTGTATCTTGCTGGTTTATAAATAACCCTACAAGATTTAGTTGCTTTGATAGTCTACACACATGAAAAACCACGACATTACCAATTATAGTATATTATAGAGCATCAAAATTTCATATTATTTCTTTCACTCACAACTAGAGGGGTTTTGCTTTGGAGAGTAGGACGAGTTTGGTTGGAGATATCACGTAAGACCTATATATCAAAATACATGTTAATTAATTTATGTTTTTAATCACCAAATTTAGATTTTATCAAGTACATACCTTTCTTCCACCATAGGATTGTGCTTCATTCCTCTTTTTCAAAGAATCTTTGTTCTAAAGCATAAAAAGGACGATGTAAATGGCATTAGTCATACATATGTAAATCCATACATTGTTCACTATACTTATCCATGTGACCACTACTTACCATAACATTAGCAAGGCTTGATATTTTTTTTGTCTTCCTCTTTCTTGCATGTGCCACATTTTCCTACTCACCAAAATTTAGTAAAAAAAATCCTCGTGTATTTACATGTGTAGGTATATCAGAGAGAGAGAGAGAGAGAGAGAGAGAGAGAGAGAGAGAGAGGGACCATGCCTTTTATCCTTATTACTTACAAAGTCAGTGGAATCCTTCTCCAAATTATCCATTTCTTGAAGTGGATCATTTTCAGGGCTTGCAGGTACATATAATTCTTCATTATCGACTTGGAAAAGAATTTGATCTTTACTTGCATCATTAGTTGCTTGCTCTTTTAAACCAGTTGGAAGGAAAGGTTCCATTTTGTTCTACAAACATTACAAAGTCAAATATTCTTTAGTTTATATATTACCATGTGCTACATGTACTTAGATTTGTGTGTGTGTGTGTGTCAGAGAGAGAGAGAGAGAGAGAGAGAGAGAGAGAGAGAGAGAGAGAGAGAGAGAGAGAGAGAGAGAGAGAGAGAGTTGAATACTAACTTTTTGGCCTACAAATTCATCGTGTGAACTGCTTGTGGCTTTGCATGAGCTCTTTTTCATGCTTATGTTATTGCTAGCTTCAGAATGAACCATTTGAGGAAGTTAGCCATCCAAGATAGAGTGATGCTTAACTTGTTGCTCTACGTTGTGTGGGAGAGACACATAAAGATCCTAATAAAGTGAGTAGATAAAGTGTTAGATTTAGAGTTGGTAAGAAAATACTAACTCACTTGAGTTTGTACACATGAGAAATGTGTCAAGAGATCTTCTTAAAAAGGTTTGCTTAGATTATTCAAGTAGATAGTTTATATATAAAAGATATTGAAAAAGCATACATTTCAAAATTGTTAGACTAAGAGATGAAAGACTTACAAGCATCTAGAAACTAGGTCCACACCAAAATGAAATTAAAAAGAGAACTATGTTGAGAATGATCATTAATTAAACTTACACTAGTAAAATCATTGCACCCAAGAGCATGACCTTCGTGGTTAGTGTAACTTTCCATGGAACCTTTATTCACAAAATGTTCAGAGACACTTGAGAGGTTGATTGTAGATATTTTCTATTTACATAAAAGGACAAGTTATGAGTGTATAAATGGAGATGGGATAAACTTATAGCAAAAAAGAACTTGCACTTATTATAAAAAAATTGTGGAGGCAAACCTCGTTAGCTTTAGCGTTATGATCGTGGTGGCTATCCTTGAAAGTGAATTTATCAATAGGAGAGCAAAAAACTTCATAGCCATCATGTATGTCACCCAACCAGGCATCCTAAATAGAAATTATCAATAGCTTTGTGAAAAGAATCTCTATCTCATAAAGCATAAATTTTTAATTTTAAAAGAAAATACCTCATATTCATCCTCAATATTAACAACACCTTGCAAAAGGCTTGTATAACATAGTCATTGAGGAGCCTCACTTTGAGCAATGGTGTGGATCCATTTGTTGTATAAGTATTATGCGATGACTTAGGCATTGTCATGGGTAAATCCATTAAATTAAGGTTGTACTCTATAATGAAAGGTGGATAAATATAGAAAAAGATTAGAAAAAAAAACGAGGAGATAAAGCTATAAATAAAATAAAAACCGCTTGAAAATTATAATAATCATGACTCACTTTTTTTGCCAAGTCATGCGCATAGTATCGCCGCCTCTTTGCATCAACCACCAGCTTGCCACATTTTCGTATATAGTTTCGATGTTCTAAAGCCTTTGTGTAGATATCCTCCACTTTCCACTTCATTGGTGGTATTTCCTTTCCAAATTGTAGATCCTCTATCTCTCCCATATTTTGATTAATAAAATCAAGAATTTCGTTCGACTTCTCTCAACGGTTTCGAAGATTAACGGAGGAGAAATCCGTTTTTTCCTGGCCACAAAACCCTTTGTCAAACCATTTTCGAATTGTCCTAAAGTTTCTATAGAAAGACACCCATGCTGCACTATAGTGCTTTTCTAAAAACGTCTTACCGACGGTCACATACATTCCTCTCACCTTACTAGGATGAAACATCCTATCGTAGGTGATAGGATATGCATCGGACAAAGGCGATGCATTGTTTGATGTGGCCTCATGAGGTTGATGTAGATCTAGTGGGCTTTCTATAGGTTGGAAAAAGTCATCATGAGCTTTACTTAATGAATTGATAGATAGATTGTTAGAGGGAAGCAAATTCGTTAAAGTGTGAATCTTTGAAACATCAAGATTGCTACCCTCTAACACACGTTTGCACCAACCTACAAGAGCATGTCTATGGACAATAGACTTAACACCAATCTCTGACCAACCTTCAATGGTCATATATAATTTTTTTTAAACCATTAAGCATACTAGACATGATAGGCTCTATGTATTGAGTGGTGCCACAAAACTTTGCGATGAAATCGTCCACCGAAGCAATGTCCCAAGCCATCACATTGGTAGCATTGGCATTGCCTTCTTCAAAGTTGCAAAAAAAAATCACAGATTCATGTTAAAATTTAGTGCTAAGACACTTTTTTATTGTTGTAAAAAGCACACCATAGTTAAATAAAAACATACCATTCAACTCCCCCCATTTTGTTTGTACCCTCCATAACAAATTTTCGGCCAATCTCTACATGAGTCTTTGTGTGTTGTTGTGCACAATAACTAGTCAACCTTGACATTCAGTTTGTCGATATGAAGCATGAGGACTTCTAAGAAACCAGTGAGTAACTTCTAAGTGAAAAGCAGCACACACGTACGAAAGCAGAGGGAGCTTGCCAAATGGTGAGAGTGTGGACGCAAGCATCAAAACAAAGGGATTGAGAAGTCTGGTAGAAGTTTGGCAAGGTGAGGTGGGGCCTTCCAAGGGCCCACAATAGTAAAATGTCCTCCGACGCATCCACAATAGGCCGACGGCATGGGGTCGATGGTGTGACCTGTTGGATGGGGAGCCAAGGGGCTGGCTGGAAGATGGAGAGCTGCGCTGTGAGCATGGGTTTGAGAGCAAGGTGGTGACCGTAAGAGATCAAATAGAGAGAGAGAGAGAGAGAGAGAGAGAGAGAGAGAGATCAGAGCGAGACGTGTAGGAGTCTCATTAGAGAGAGAGAGAGAATGTATTTGCTGAATCACGCTCGCTGCTCTTAATTTACTAGCGCTGCTCAAAAAGGACCTCACACACACACACACACACACACACACACACACACACACACACACGGGGTGTTGTCTCAATTTTCTCACTCTTGCTAGCAAGTATTGCGGAGTCCGGTCCTGCAACTTCTGCAAGGCTATAAGTGATCAGGGGCCCAGTAATGGCACCTCACCTCCAAGCTCTCTAGTCGAGTAGTCACCAGGAACTCCAGTAGCCAGCTACTCCCAACCTGGTCATTCTCGCATTTATTTTGAGCGCCAAATACCATGTAATAGATTCCTAGTGTATAGTGTTAGTGTTAGCTGGAGTGTTCAGAATAATCCTTTTGTACAAAGTTCCTTTTTCTCATTTTGTAAAGAGGAAATTTAAAAAACATAGGCCATTCTTTTGGGATTTTAGACTATTTTTCTCTATTTTGGGACGGAATATTTTGGGGCGGAATTTCTCCTTGTCCCCTTGCGCTCAACGACATTTTCGAAATTGAAAACGGTATGATAGAGATAGATAGATAGGTAAAGCATAATAAGCACTTAGATAGATTTAATACAATCGATTATTAAGCACAATTGTATATATATATATATATATATATATATATATGCATAGAGACGAGCTAGTTAAAATCGATCGACAATGAGATTTCTAGATGATAATGGTAATGAAGTATGAAGTTGGATAGCAACAAATTCTATCTATCAAATTTTTTGATAGATAGATAGGATATCACTTATGAAGTATAAGATATGGGATCTATATATTAATATATACAGTTACACAAACAGATGGATACATAGCATCTAATAGTTCATCATAGACATATGATAAGTTCAGTATGATAGAATAGTTTCTCTAACCATGTATGATAGAAAGATGTATAGCTAGTCATTTCGGGCAGTTTTCACATAAGTGCATGCATTTTCCATGGCTGACAACGACATGTCATTGATGTGCAAGAGTCACTTTCTAGAAAAAACAGGACTAGGCAGCACGCAGTTGAACTGGCTTTTATTACAGCTCAAAGAAGCGCACTGCAGAAAATTGGACAATAAGGCTATCAAATGTTTTTTTTTTGTTATAGTGCTGAAAGCAAAGGTTACATGTTGTACCATTTGCAAATAAAGTGTAACCTTTTCTCCACATAAAAATTTCACCAAGAAAATGTTATGAAGTTCTTGAAATATGCTTGAGGAAGGAAGGAGAGGCCAAATTCTCTCTCTCTCTCTCTCTCTATGTGTGTGTGTGTGTGTGTGTGTGTGTGTGTATCATGTTATGCCCATTTCCTAAAGGAAGTGAGTGATATCAAAGGTTGGATATTGGCTTGGAAGAACAAGCTCCTCTTGTAGAGACTGATGAGACAATAACCTTCTTTCTCTCTCTCTCTCTCTCTCTCTCTCTCTCTCTCTCTCTCTCTCTCTCTCTCTCTCTCTCTCTCTCCTTTTTCATTTTCAAGAGAAGTGGAGTGCTAGAGAGTGGAATTTGCCAAGTCTTAGTATCACCCATAGCTATACAATCAATATCTTTTGTATCCATACAATCTTAAGACCCTTATATGTGATGCATGATGTATACATATTTCTCTATGTGGATATATTATATTGAAATATATGGTCCCAAATCCATTGCGCTTAAACTTAATGCAACTTTTCTTCCACTTTAGAGTCCAATAGCTAAATCTATGTATTTAGACACTAAGACTTTGATTGAAAATTCAAATACAATGGCTAGCAATCATGTCCTTTCATTGTATGTGTGCTTGAGGTGAGAGAGAGAGAGAGAATTTAAGAAACATGGAGAGATATATGCCAGTATCTATACTAAGGATAAAGGGGGTGCAATTCCAACACCCCCTAATTATCCACGTGTCTCAATATGCAGTGCTCTGACTCCATCCGATTGTGCGGACAAGTACTAACGAAGAAGTATACATTGTTGATTTTATTGTTTTGTGTCACTTGATGTACTGCAAACAAGAGCTCCATTTCTTAGTCTCTTTCTCTCTAGTTATACATGGAGTCTTGTAACAAGGTCTCGAGAAAGAGGAAGTCTCAGCCTACATTAGACTCAGTGGGTGCATCCGAAGTGGCACAAGATGGTGCACATGTAGATGGTGTTATGGGTGATGCCAGTGATACTATTGCCCATGCTCATGGAGCCATTTCCAAGGCAAAGAGAAAATGGTGCAACCATTGGACATTATTACATCGATGGGCATATTTGTGCAAATCTTTGCTAAATGGAGAGGATCTTCACCCATGTATAGAGATAGATAGATAGGTAAAGCATATAAGCACTTAGATAGATTTAAGATAATCGATTATTAAGCACGCTTATATATATATATATATATATATAATATATATATATATATATATATATATATATATATATATAGATATATATATATATGCATAGAGACGAGCTAGTTAATCGATAGACAATGAGATTTCTAGACGATAATGGTAATGAAGTATGAAGTCCGATAGCAACAAATTCTATCTATCAAATTGTTTGATAGATAGATAGGATATCACTTATGAAGTATCACTTAGACAAATAGAATAATATCACTTATATAATATCAATTTGAAGTATCACTTAGACAGAAAATAATATCACTTATGAAGTATAAGATATGGGATCTATATATCAATATATACAGTTATACAAATAGATGGATATATAGTAGCTTTCACATAGTTAGATTGCCTTTCCTACAAAAAAAATTCAGAGAACAAAACTTTCAAGCTAAGTGGTCAATTCCTTCAAAAGAGGAACTAGTTCTTTGCCTCCATATTGGGTATAAGAGTGGGGTGGTTGCGCGATTCCAAGCATTGAAGCCTCATATTATGGGTGTGCATTGTATTGCCCACGTTGGCAATTGAACCTCCTTAACACCAAACAATCGAGAGAAGGGGTATTTAAAAGCCTCTGATCTCTATTTGATCTCGAAACTCAATAGCTGCTACCTAACACCTGAAAGAGGTGAAGCTATAATAGGCATGGCCGAGCGAGGCTGGGCTCACTACAAAGTGCTTTGCAAACTGCAGGCGAGTACCATGAGACATGTCGCTCCAGAAGACAGGCAAGGGGGTGAGGGACATGAGGATGAGGGGAGGAACCCAATTTTTCATAATCTACAGTGACAGTCAGAGCGCATTGGCAGTTGCGAGGAACCTAGTTTTTCATGCTCACACAAAGCACATTGAGGTGCATTAACCATTGCTCCCATTGTATATGTATCAATTCATTGCCAAATTTATCTGGTTCTCGCAAGTACTTCTCTAGTTGAGTCTCTTCATTAGTGTGACTGTTAAAATTTGACCAAGAATTAAAATATAATAATAAGTTCAATGGTATCAGTTACACAGATAGAATAATATCACTTAGATAATTGTATCACTTATGAAATATAAGATATAGGATCTAAATATCAATATATATACGGATATACAAATGTATGGATAGATAGCAACCAATAATTCATAATAAACACAATGATCTCTCTTTCTCTCTCTTGTGTATTCTTCCCATTACCTTCATCTCAACTTTGCAAGACATAGAAGGACCTAGAGGACAGAGCCCTTGTAGGTCTCATAGGAGGCCACTGTCCCCCCGTAGTTTTTCTTAAGGAATGGGTTAAGGCATAGCAGGGTTCTAGGGACACATAGCTTGAGTCATGCCGGCCCTTGCCCAAAGCATCGCATGCTATTCCTCTTCATGAACCTTGATATGGGCTTCAATATTCTCATTACTCGACATTTGATCATGAGGAATTTCCCCTTGCTCTTGTTCAAGTGGTCTCTCTTGTTCAATTTGAAGTCTCTGTGCTTTGCACTAGCCCTATCTAAATCAAGTTTTCAAATTTTCCTTTGCATCTCCAATAACACCTGGGAGCCATAGCCTCCAACTTAGGAAAGGTTCAAGGAGGAAGCTAGGCCCTAGAACTCTCAAGTTGCACCTTAGACAACTAGAATTGGTGCAATGACAGAGTTGTGACTGTCGTAGGGCAATCGCGAGGCCGTTAAAGCAGGACAAGGAAATGGCTAAGCCATGAAGCCATTTGCATGTGCATGGGTAGGTACTGACATACTCACATTGTTCGGGAAATGCCTGCTTTAACTAGCCTAGAGCCGGTTGAAAAACTATCTCCCCATTGCTCTTTGCTTCCGCATCGCCGACTTTGACAAAGTTGTGGCTATCATAGGGCAATCTTCGGTCATTAAAGTAGGACAAGCAAATGGCTAAGTCATGAATCCTTTTGCATGTGCATGGGTAGGTAGTGACATACTGAGGTACTCGAATTTGTCCTGAAGTTTTCTTTTAAAATATTTGGGTGCTCTTCAAAACTTAACACTGGATTCAGGGATCGAGAAAAATGTGTCCCAGCTTAATATCGTGTCGTTTTCAATTTCAAAAATGCCGGTTGAAGGCAAGGGAGAGAGGAGAAATTCCCTCCCATAATAGAGAAATTAGTGGAAAAACCAGAAAAATAAACCTAATTTTCTTAAATTTCCTCTCGGAAAATTTAAGAAAGGGAATTTTTTATGTTTTCTATAAATGAATTTTCCAGAACACTCATGGATGCATGGGAATTAGTTGGAACCAGCATAGTTTTCCCGCCGAGAATGTTTTCCCGCCGAGAATGAGACTCTTGCCCTAGCCATAGTTTGAAAGAATGAGGAGGCCTTCACATCATGACCAGAATTTTCCCACCCTGCATTGTCTAAGGTACTGCATTGGAATTTGGCCTACGTCCCACCTGCCTCCTCAGCTGATGCATGCGCAATCTCTCTCTCTCTCTCTCTCTCTCTCTCTCTCTCTGAGGCTCAGCTGACCTCATGCAATACAAATTATCATGCGTTTGGCTTGTAGATAGAACGCTCTGATCTCCATCATCTTTCGGCTGATGCAGAAGCTTGTTGGGCGCACTGCCTGGCCAGTTTTCGACGCTCTCTCTCTCTCTCTCTCTCTCTCTCTCTCTCTCTCACACACACACACACACACACACACACACACACACACACACACACACAAAAGCTCATTATACATTGCCTTAGTTTGCATTGTGCCGGATCCTGCGCCCAGCTTGAGCAGCTATTTCCAATTCGTTTTGATCTCTCTCTCTCTCTCTCTCTCTAGTCTGGAGCGATATTTATATCAGCAGAACGTGTATAATCGACTGGACAGCTGATGCCTTGCAAGTTCTAAGTGATGTATTTGTCCATCTGTCTTCGACCATCTCTGCTCCTCCATGCATCGCAGCAGTAGGCCGATTGGCTGCATGTGGTGCTCATAAGCGGTGCTCTCCATGGACTCTGTCCCCCTCTTTGTCTAAGCTATTCCTTGCTCAAGATCATTAATGGTTTAAATAAATTGTCTCCATTTAAACTGCAGCATTAATTTGCAACTCCAACTACAGCCATACACAGGCTCAACTCGACAGAGGAAAAGTGACTTGACATTGATCCGCCCTGCCAACATCGAAGTCCATAGCTTGCCAGACATAAGTCATCAGCAAACAAGAAGCCTTTATCCTATATCCGGGATTATTTCGGGCCAGGTGAACCTCCTCTTTACATGATGCGTCTATCTGGACCGTAAATTTTTCTTTGAAATGGTGTAGTAAGGTATTGAGCGTGCATGGTGCTGTATCATTCCTAATTGAAGTTCTTCTACTTGCTTCAATCAAAGCATCATGACAGTCATGGTTTAATTCCATGTGAAGCCTTCACTGAAATTTAGTAAAGTACTCTCATTTAGGGTGTCCATGGTCATGACCTGGTGTGTAGTTAGTTTATGATTGGATAGAGCTACGGCTCCTAGCTAACCATTGCCTTTGTAAAATGGGCTTCATATAGAGACGTTAACATGATTTGTCCTTTAAGTCCTGACATATGTTTTCACCGGGCCTAGGTTTTACATTGAACTTTAACTTTAGAGATAAATTTCAAAAGTTGTAGGCGAGATTATATTAAGCCTAGGTTTTTTACAACATTGTATCCGATTAGATATATACTCCACTAACGTGATAATAGAGCCTTAACACTATTTTTTTTCTCGCAGGTGTGTCTAGTTGAGTCTCTTTGTTAGTGTGGCACACCAACGAGCCTCACATGAAGGTGATGTGATGGCTACCTTAGGTATATGTTCTAGTCCATGTTTCTACTAGAAAAAATATTTTGGCCTTGCATAGAGTTGAGACCAAATATAGTGTTTACCTCACACATAGAACCACCCGTTTTCAAGATTGCTCAAGATATGAGCGTGAGATAGTTGCCAATGAGCTAGAGCTCCTTTTATGGAGCTCCAAAGAGATAGAGTCAGCTTGGAAGGAGAGTCACTATTATCTCTTTGGAAAAAGCAAGGAGAAAACAACTTACTTGGACATATGGATCGATGATGAAAGGGGTTGGGATGGAAACCTTCAACTTCTTCTCTTGAAGAAGACTTTAAAGCTTATAGATTATTATGTTATACGTAGTCGTTCACTATTGAATATTGTTTCAAACAATACAATCCAACATAGGATGGATGTGCTTCCAAACTCTTGTAACATCAAAAACCCCATGGCAATGATATTGTAGCAACATAGGATGGATGTGCTTCCAAACTCTTGTAACATCAAAAACCCCATGGCAATGATATTGTAGCATGACACAAAGTCTCTTTTTTTTGTGGTGGAAAGATTTCTCTATATTACAAAGGCTCTCTCTCTCTCTCTCTCTCTCTCTCTCTCCCCCCCCCCCCCCCCCCCCCCCATTAAGCTGTCAACCTTGTTTGCAATATCATAATCAGTATCACTTGTTAGGATTCTAAGGAGCATTATTATTAATATTTTTGAAAAAATCTATGCAAGCTATTTAATTAGTGACAACTCGTTATTGTGGTAGAAAAGACCACGATTCGGTTACAGTGTGTGATCAACTTTTAGCTAGTGGTCTTTTAGCTTGTTTCAAAGTCCAGAAAGAAACTTCCATGGAAAATAGTAGCTCTCATTTTTGAATCAGATCACTTGATAGAACCACCTGTTCTTCAAGATAGTCCATTGTCCCTAAGGTCTCAAGATTTGCCGTATCATCTATCAACCTTGTTGGCAATTCTCAGATTGTGCAATTAGTATCAAGTTGCAAAGGAGATCTATTGTCAATATTTGTTCAAAAATATCTCCAAGCTATTTAATTAGCATGTCTTGTTTTTGTGCCAATCTCTAGGATGAATATGGAGCATGAAGAAGACTATGCTCTCAATGAATCCATATGGAGCACCATTGTTCGATTACAATCGGTGTTGGACTCTCATCGCGCTTCAATAAAACTTCAGGATGATGTGATTCAAGTATTATTTGAGGGTCTAGGTTCTATTTGTGGAGCTAAGAGAGAATGCCTTGCCCAGTTGCTAGCAAAGAATAGAGAGGATTGGGATGGAAATCTTAATGAGTTCCGAACTCCTACAAACTTTTTTGAAGTATTAAGACTTTACAAAGACAAAGGTATGGTCATTCCCTAGGAATGGAAGCTATGTCTTGGTAATGAAAATACTCCTAATGAACCTCAAGTCTTCGCTCCTAGCAAAGAGGATTCTCAAGATTGCATGCCTCTTTTGTGTGTTTGCATTGATGGGGTTAGAACTAGACGTCTTAAGAGAGATTGTACCATTTACTGTGAAAGATGTTCTAAGTGTAATCGAAGCAGAAAGGAGATGATGTCCTTCATGTACCTTTCCTTGATTGACCAATTGAAATGCTTGTGTCAAAGTGAAGAGTACTATCATGATTTCTTGGCCATGTGGAGAGCTCGCCAAAAGTGGTTGGGGAAGGAACCTTCTCAATTTCCTGACTTCATACAATAAGTTTGGGATGGAGAGAAGATGATGATATACCAGGAATTTTGGAACCCTAATGCTTATTGGGAGGCTCCGGTGGTATGCCAGAATGAAAAGTGTAAGATGTCATATCGTGCCTTTCCTACGTCTTTATGTAGTAAGGAGCTTCTCACAAGCTGGAATGAGAGTGCACAAGCCTATGAATTTTCATGTACCAAATGCAACAGGAAAATTTGCGGGGTGCGAAAGTTAATTCAAGGAGATCTAAGAAACTTCTCTCTACTATTGCATTGGGATGGTTTCGAGGCAGCTTCAACAACCATGAAAGAAAGTGCAGTAGTGGAAATTTCAGTGCTTAATGGTGGTAAATGATCCATTTTGGGCTCTATTCCAGTACTGTTTTTGCCTCTTTCAAATAAGGAGCTTGAGAAGAAACATGGAGACATATTTTCATACTTCTTACAACCTTTGCTTGATGATCTAGAAAGGTTGTATTTGGAGGGCTTTGATGCTAGCTATGCCTATAATAACAGTGATATTCATGAGGGATTTCCAAATGAAAAGAAAAATGTACGTGGTATACTTATGTTGTGCACAGGCGACCACCCGGCGCAATGTAAGCTAGGTCAATTTAAAGACAGTGGAAAGAGCTTCTGTCGACGCTGCAAAGCACACTCATCACTTCAATAAGATGCCACTAGATCTAGATATGTATATGACCAGAATAGAATGCAAGCTAGGCACCCTACCCAATGTCACTTCTCAAAAAATTTAGTGGATGCTCCATGGGAATTTCCTCTTTTGTTTACAACCATGCACTTCAAGGTATTTGTAAATTGTGTTTGGACTGTAATTGCAGGCATGAACATATGTTGTTAGATACATGAGATAATGATTTATGGCCTTTGGATTAATGTTCACTTATTCAAATGCATAATAATGTACTTGAATCATGTCATTCATGGAACAAACAATTTTGACCTTGTAAATATGAATTTGGATATATTTATGTACACATTTTTCTATGTTTTAATTTGTGAAAATGTTTGATTGCAAGCTATATTGCATAAGTGACTAGAAAGTACAAGGAAGCTAGATCTTTTTCTTGACATAATCTCATTGCTTATATTAGTAGATGCAAAAAGTCTATATTATGCTAAGTGCATGAGAAACATAAATTGATGTTCAGGAAGAAAAGGAGATTTGATCGTTTATGACTTTTAAATTTACATTTTTCAATAATGCATACAGCTCTTTCTATGCAATGAGCAACACTACCAAGATTTTTCTCTTTGCAACTCAATAAGAATTTTAAAGATATGATGAAATTTTGAGAAGGAAAGCCATATGTTAGAGTTAAAATTAAATACCACAATTGTCAAGATTATGTCAAACACAATATACACATCCAAATGAAAGATATTATTCAACTACCTTTTTTCATTTGTATATTGTGTGTGTGTGTGTGTGTGTGTGTGAGAGAGAGTGAGAGAGAGAGAGAGAGAGAGAGAGAGAGAGAGAAGAGAGCGAGAGAGTTTTAGCACAAGAAAATTAAAATAGAAGATTTATAAGCGAGTCTTATTTGAGTTAAATGTGGTGTACGATGCAATATTCTCATTTTGAAGCTAGCTATACCATGCTCAAAAATTAAACTTACACGAAGACACTCTCAAAACATTGACCATGAAAAGCACAGAGTGATATGATCATTCTTGAAAACCCTATTTTATCATGTGAAAAGCTAAGATTGTATTATATCTCTAATTTTTTCAAATGCAAGACAAAGAATTTTTGTGTCAAAAAATATCCTAATATCATATATTTCTATGTGGAAAACATACCTTTCCATGTAGAAAACATATATTTTTACATAGAAATGATAAACTATTTTTTGGCTATATTGATTTCCAAAATGGAGGGCAAAAATTTTCCATTTGATTTTTTTTTTTTGTGTACATTTCCATGTGGAAATGAAGATTTTTTCACTTAGAAAATTGTTTTGGAAAGTGGAAAAAAATTTCATATTGAAAAATCACATTTCTAATTAGAATATGTATGACCATAAGGATATTTATTTTCCCAAATGGAATAAACATATATTCTCAAAAGGTAATAACTTTTTTCACCTAGAAAAGACGTGTATTACATGATGGACTAAATTTTCTCTCATGAGAATGATGAAGAAATATTTTCTCCACATAAAAAAAAAATGTTATTGTAACATTTAATGGCCTATAATCTTATGTGTAGCGGAAATTAGCATGAACATAGTGGGCATTTCATTAGAATAGATTCCTAATGAGAATTACAAGAGTGCTTGGGTGGAGAGAGCAACAAAAAGCATAACACCTAGTTAGATAGCATCGACAATACTTTCAAAAGAGAGAGAAATTAAGCTATTGACAACAGTTGAGGACCGGATTTGCATGGAGCCGGTCCCCCCTCCAAAAGGCTTTGTATTATGGTTTCTCCCATCAAGAGAGACATTGTACAATACAATTCTTTGTGTTCCTTCAAGACTAGCTAGTGCAATGAAGATGGAAGCTTCATACACCAAGCAAAACACTTAATCAAACACAACTTGAATTATCCCCGTTCTCAGACCCAAGACCTCACACACCTTCGAAGATGGTGAGAGCTAGCAGGGTATGAGAGTAGATTGAGAGGAAAAAGGAGTATCTTACGAGAAAGATGTACATCTCCTCACATAATCACTCATATTAGCATAGCTTAGCTTAGTAATTAGCTTGGTAGAGGAGATGAGCATGCATTGAAGCTTGGCTCTTGGTTGGATTTGCATCCACATGCCAAGAGAGTGTTGATGCCAAGCAAAAATCAGCCCTCTCTCTCTCTTGGGCGAGCCCTAGCTGCTAATTAGGTCTGGCTTTTGCCTCATTGGACCTCCCCAGGTCAAGCCAATAGGAATTAAACAGCATAAGTGATAGCCTTTAGACATGTGTCCCCCTTTCCCCTTTTGTGAGAGCTTTAGATAATTAAATAATTAAACAAAACTCTCATTGGACCCCTTTGTCTCCTGGCCAATAGGAATCAGGCAAGCCATGAGGCTTCTGAATGCTCATTGGACCCTTTGGGAGACTGCCCAATAGTCTTCTAGGAGACTTATTTCTCATTGGTTTCTTTTATTAAATGTTTTTAAATTAATTAAACTACATTTACTCTAGCTTAATTCTCATTGGTCCACTTCAAGGGTCTTCCAATAGGAACTGGGCACACCTTGTGGGCATCTGGCCTAGGGAGCTGACATGTGTCCCTCATTCCCTTTGTGTAAAGGGAGCCTGTGTGTGTGTGTGTGGCTTTCTCTCTCATCCCCTAGCTTTGGGGCTCGCCCCCTCCCATGTAGGGATGTGCAAAGACTTTTAGGGCACACACAAAGCATCCAATTTTCCCTAGGGTTGACCTTTGGACTCAACCTTTGAATTTTGGAACCTTAGCATTTTGGAAGTCTTAATGTGCTGAACCTTAGGGTCTTTTTGGCCCATTGTTTCACATGGCTCTTTTGCAGATGGCCCCCCCTTTGGATCCCTATTTTCCCTCCTTTGGATCCCTACTGTGGCCGGTCTGCTAGCTTAACCAATATTCTAGCTTTTTCTCCCTTGGCACTTGCCCACATTAAATGATCAGTTTAATATGAGAAAATCATTTAGGAGAATTAGATATTGATTATTATGACAGTTATGAAGTTCTTGTGCATGGAAAGCCCCTGCCTGCTCCTCTTGACCAACCCATGCCGCATGCTGCAATGGTAGACGGGACCCTCGGCATCCCTGCAGCCAACCCGATTGAATCGGTTGCAATTGAAGTTAAAATTGCCATCATGGAAGCATTTATTGCTCCACTAGAATCCCTTTTATTAGTAGTTGACCGTGGTGCTGCTACCCTTGCAAGCGACCATGTTGTCTTATGTGCCTCCTCAAAAGACGATGACGATACGGCGACGACAAGCCTATAGACGAAAGCCACCACAACACCCAAACCTGCTGACACAACTTTAGTTTTGGCCGTCACTACTGCAAGCTATGCGGACAATGGCGCTCTGCCATCCCTGTTTTAGTGGATGATGGAAAATATTTTGGTTGAATCTCTACACACCTTCTATATGTACTCTATGTAAGTTAGTTCAAACTTTTTTTAATGGTAGGACCAAATTTTGGGGCACTTGATAACTAGGTTGACAAATGTGTGAATTTCAAAAGACAAAGCCGCTTATTGTTCACTGTCCTAGTTGTTAGATTGTGATGATACAATCACCACCAAATGCGTAGTGCCTCATTTTGAGCAAAACTCAAAGATGTCATGGTGGAATGCGTTTTTCTATTGCGCAAAAAAATTAGTTAGCAAGTCGTGAAAGTAGATGATGGATTTAGTCCTTTTGTGCATGACAACGTTGTTGGCCAAGCTCAACAACTCTCACAATTTGAAATTGTACCTTCTCCATCAACTCCATCTTCCACTCAGTCTTCTAAGTTGCGTCACCTTCCCTCGAGAGAAGATCCTGACAAGTAAGTTCCCTATCCAGTTTTCAAGTAATGCTTTGAAACATACTCCATGAATAGAAACACTAAACCAGTTCTAAAGGCTTTAAAGATTTAACTAGAAGTATGCACAAAAAAAGATAATACTTCTCACATTGTCATGTGCACATCTAATCCTATGTGCATGTGGACAAGCTACTTCAAGTCCAGTGTTCATGTCGTCTTAGAAGGTGTTCTGGCACCTTTGTGAGCCTATGCGTAGACCGTGCATGTCCAGGAACTTAGAGTAGTTGCGTATCCTCTAGTTGCACACAACATGATCATCAACATTACAATCAGTAGCCATCATGAGCATTTTTTAGTGCACAGAACCTATTTTCCCTATTTTAGCCATTTTTCACTTATTATTAATAAGTGACTTTGTTGGGAAACTAGGTAGGGCAATTTTGTTAAGTTAATATAAAAGAAACCTGGCAGTCACTCAGTTGAGTAGAAGAAGCAAAGAGAGCATAGGCAACCTCTTGCAGCAAGCCCTCTAGCATTCCTTCTCAAGCAAGAACCCTCAACAAGAAGTCCAACATTTTCTCATAAGCTGCATTACCCAACGTTTTCAGCTTGCAGAACATCTTCAAACCTTAGAGTTTTTGGACAAGCAAGATCGCCAAGCGCTTGCAGATTTTAGCTAGTCCTAGCGTTTTGCTCCATTGTAGATCGCTAGCAAAATTCAATCAAGTACCAGTTTCAGCCATCGTTTTTGGGATCATCCAGTCTTTGTCTGCTACAGAGTATCTTTGCCACATCGAAACCCTTGCAAAGAAGCCCAAAAACCCTAGCGTTTTTTAGCCGAGAATAGCAGTGTTTCTAGCCCTGCTACAATAGCATTTTCAGCCACCCAAGACAGCATTTTCAGCCAGCAGTCCTCCACGTTGTCATCTCCCTCGTCGTGGCCATTGTCTTCGACTTAGATCCTCATTGCATCATAGCATCAACAAGTACTTGCGTCAGTACCTTGTATCAGATTTGTGCAATCAATAGCATAGACTTCTGTTGCCATCGAGAGAGGGGCCCTTGGGGGAGGGTTTGACAACATTCTGGTGTCGTATTCTCTTCTCTCTCTATCTCTCAGTCTTAGTACCTTCATTCACAGTGTCTTCCACTTTGTTTGTGATCATTGCACTCTCTCACTAAAGAAACGGAAGGCTCTCCCTTCCCAGGGAGGTCACCTAATAAAAATGTAACCTATCACGTGAGTTCAACATAAGGGTATTTACAATTCTTGAAACTTACATAAATATATATATAGAAGGGCATTATTTTTCAAATTTGAAAAAAAATTACAGATTTTAAAAGAAAAGGGTACATTATATTCCTAACAAAATTCACAGATAAGGGGTTATATAAACATGTCTTGAACGCACATGATATGGTAGTTTTACACATAGTGAACCCCTTGAGCTCCCTTCTGTAAGTAAAACCAACCCTTGAGCACAATTTGAAACACTCATCTTGAGAAAAGTTCAACATTCACTTCTGCTGCACCTTACATTGGTATCAAAGCTTTGGCAGTGTTCTGTATCACTCAAGGAAAGAACCACAATAAATTTTTTGCTTGTTGCGGTGGCACGTAACCTAAGTCCACTTGGGCGTGTCGATTCCTAATCATGTTTCTGAAGAGTGACATGTAACCCAAGAAAGAAGGGCTTGTCTGGCCTCCCCTTGTGCCTCTTTTCACTCATTGAGAGTGGACCGTGCACTTAGCGATCAACAAATCGACGTGAGGTGGGAAAAGGAAACCTTGGTGTGAGCGCAAGGCCACCAAGGAGTGTGCCCACAGGAAAGAGTAGAGCTTGGGTAAGAGAAAATCCTTCTCTAACACAAAATGCAAGCTAAAGAAAGAACTTCAAGAACTCAAGGACTCAAGAACACAAGAACCCAAGAAACTCAAGAACCCAAGTTCCTCGCGAACTTAAGAACCCAAGATCTTAGTGTATGGTCATCATCTGAAGAGGAATGGATACTTTGCATGAAGGTGATGAGCATGAAGATGGAGAAGAAGAATTGTCCCCACCAAGAGGTTTTTCGGACCCTCCCCCTTCCCCATTTATGCCACAGGTTTCACCAAATCCAATGGAGGATCTGTCAAGTCGATGATGGACATGATGCTACAACAAGAGGTGAAATGTGCTACCTTCGAGCACGAGCACGACAAACAAAGGTTAGCCTTTGAGCGTGAGCAAGCGCACTTGGCAGCCGAAGAAAGATGAGTGGCCTTGGAGTTAGAGCGTGAGGCGCAGAGAGATCAATGCATGTAAGAGCTGGTCCTACATGTACTTACCTCGAAACCCGAGCCGGTCAAAGATGTTGGTAGTTCTTTCGGTAACACAAGTAGAGATTCACACTCCAACAACCTCGTCCTCACTGAGAAGTTGACATTCAGTAAGTATGAAGGTAAGATGGATGATACTATTATTCATTCTTGGTTGCATCAATGCTTACTTTGCGACAACTACGAAGACAGGAAATAACAAGGTTTTGATGGTAGCTATGTACCTTTCCGATGATGCCATCAATTGGTACCACGCATGGCAAGAGGCATGTCCCTTTCCTTGAATTGGGCTGACTTCCAAGACAAGCTCAAGGCACGGTTTATGCCACCTTAGTACCCAACATGGTTGAAAGACAATTAGTGCAATCTTAAGCAAAATTTTATGCCAGTTATGTCTTTCTCTAATCATGTTTTGCAGTTCGGCACCCAAATAGGCAAATTGGATGATGAACACAAGGAGGCCTTGGATTGGACAAGTATATCAAGCGTGATGTTGAGGTACTCGATTCCGTAGATCTCAACAAGGCTGTACCGATTGATTTTGCGCAGGAGATGAAACACAATAAGGAAAAGTCGAAGGAGAACAAAACGTCTCAAAGTACCTCTCAGACTTCTCAGAACCCGAAGAACGGTAAGAACTGTAAGAATGCTAACCCTTCTAACCAATCTTCCTCTAGTCTCTCGGAAAAGAACTCACACAATGAATCTAAGGGTAAGAACAGTAAGAACGGTAAGAATGGAAACCCTTCTAACCAATCTTCCTCTAGTGTCTCGAAAAAGAACTCACACAATGAATCTAAGGGTAAAGCTAGCACAATTGCTAAACCTACGCTCACTCTAGATGAAAAAGCAGCACAAGGAATTTTAGGAGGATACACCCTCAAGGGGTTCACTATGTGTAAAACTAACATATCACGTGCATTCAAGACATGTTTGTAAAGCCCCTTATCTGTGAATTTTCTTAAGAGTATAATATATTGTTTTCTTTTAAAATCTGTAAGTTGAAAAAATAATGCCCTTTTGTATATATATTTTTGTAAGTTTCAAGAACTTTAAATACCCTTCTGTTGAACTCACGTGATAGGTTACATTTTTATTAGGTGACCTCCTTGGGATACATCACGTCAGAAGAAAAAAGAATTTATTCTAAGGAAGGTAGATGTTATCATTGTCACATCAAGGGTCACATAAAAAAAACATGTTCTAAGATTGAATTTAGCGAATCTAAAGAACCCACATGAGGCGTGCAAAAAAAACTTGGTGGCCTCTACACCAAGATGATGCACATGGACCTCATCAAAGGAGGGCAAAAACATATTTGTGGCACCACCTAGCTAAAAGTGCGGCTAGGATGCAAGTGAGAGTCAACACATTGTACACATGCACAAGGGCACTAGGATACACACTCATGCACACTCATGTTGCAACTTCCCCGGGCCAACTTCTAACACCCAAGTGAGAATGCACACTCAAAATAAATCCAAAGAGAAGGATGATGGTATGAGGACATCACTCTTGTGTTATGAGAGGCTTGAAGGGGTGCCTATTCAAAACCTTTCTTGACCAACTCTGTCAAATGGCCGCAATGGAAGGAGCAATTGTGTGCGTATATGATTGAGAGAGAGAGAGAGAGAGAGAGAGAGAGAGAGAGAGAGAGAGAGAGAGAGAGAGAGAGAGAGAGAGAGAGAGAGAGAAGAGAAGAAGAAGAAGAAGAATAAGGAGGGAAGGTAATAGAAATGTGTTAGATAGTGGGGGGAGTGAAGGGAAGAAGGATCAATGAAAATGGGATGCAATGCTTCACAATAGTCTCAAACCTCCGCAATATGTGACATACTCACCCATACTCTACAAAACACACACATACTCACAAGAAAAGAGTCTAAGCATTATGAAATCTTCAGGGTGGAGTGGAGTAATGGTAAGCATCACAACTCCATCAAAGGGAAGGTTGCAAGTAGCGAAGCTCACACATAAATCTAACTTGCTAATGAGAAGATGTACATAAAACTCCACCTCCCAATACACTAGTGGTAGCCTAGTGTTGCATCCAAGTGCTTAGTGAAGGAAATATACAATGTGGAGAGTCCCCTTTGACTAAGATTGTGGTTCTTTATTTAGATTTTCTTACATGATTATATTTAGGGATAAGTACAATTTACAAGGCTAAACCGAGAGGGGGGGGAAATTGAGATGCCTTGGGAGCCACTACCTTGTCCTTGTAGATGCTCCTCTTAGAATCTTCACCTTGCCACTTGTAATGGTGCTTCTTCATCACCCA
The DNA here is from genome assembly GCF_014529385.1 of Adiantum capillus-veneris. Classification (NCBI taxonomy): domain Eukaryota; kingdom Viridiplantae; phylum Streptophyta; class Polypodiopsida; order Polypodiales; family Pteridaceae; genus Adiantum; species Adiantum capillus-veneris. Next base: position 32,596,891 of record NC_140947.1, read on the forward strand.
CTTGTAGAGATTTTCCTTACCCTTGAGCCTTTGAATATATTGAGTTCTCATGTCACCATTGGTGGTAGAGGGAGGTGATCAATGAGGCATAATAGAGAGGTAGATGTATATACATGAGGATGAGTGAGAGTGGGGGTGAAGAGATGGAATTTTCTGAGTTTTTATAGTTGATTTGAGTGGGCTGAAGTGGGATTTGTGATGGAAAATAGAAATTCATAATGAATCCATACTTGTGTGATTGTGTGTAGTTAACTAGTGTTTGTGTAGTTAACTAGTGCACATCCTTACAAGAAAAAGGAAGGTGATGAAGTGCAGCCATGGAATCTTGGGAGTGATTATTAGGAATGAAGAGTGAAGGTAGCTTTGTGCAAAACTAAGTGTGTGTGAGCAAGAACATGAATAGGGCAAGATAAGAGAAGACTAGGTGATAGAAAAAAGGCCCAAAATAGGTGT